>NC_071327.1:8401136-9007500 GCF_943734725.1 Anopheles marshallii | reverse complement strand
ACCGTTTTCGCTCCCGGTCAAATGAATCCAACTACGAACGGCTTACGCATTCATTCATTGCTCCTTGAACGGAAAACCATATCAGCTACAGAAAGATATCAGACTACTAACAAATATATCCTAAATATACAAAACACTCCCGAGCAAAGGATGACGGGACTCAGTTGAGCGAAGCGGCATGTAAAAACAAAAAAATTGCTTCACATTATTGCGTTCGAAGAGACACGAACAAGCACGCCGGTGTGTCCTTCCTTTCGCTCTCTTCAATTAGTGTGTAATGTGTATTAAAGCGAACATAGTGTGCCCAAACGCCACTAATACGCTTAAGCGTGTTATTTGAAACACTTCCACACACAAAACGAGAAGGAAGTAATAAATCCCCCACAAATCTATACATATTTTATCTTTATCCACAACAACAAAAAATACACATACACACACACACACCATATCTTCAACAAAACAGAACACACAGAAGAAACATTCCTCGGTGTCCTAACGGGGTGATGGCGAAGCAGAAACGAATGATCGTGTATGGGCGCGGAACGATCTCCACAAAACAGTCCCAAACTAAGTCCGACAAATACAAATCAAATGTAGCGGGAAAAGGGGATAGAAACACACAAACACACACACATCGACACAGAACTTGAACCTATAATCAAAATGTCTTAACAAAACAACTGGATACCTTTAGCAGTACTGGCACACAACAAGTATTTACAACAAGAGCTAGAAAAAGGAAGCAAACCAACGCACATCTTACAACCGCAAACTGGGGTTATCTATAGCATAAACAGATTTAAGGTGTGTTTGCACATTGCACTGCATCGTGTTGCGAAATGGTACGTTCGATGGGATTAAAAGTATCGTTTGTTACGGCTGGAATCAGTTGATGGAATTTCCATGGGCTGCTTCGTTTGTCATCACACTTTACACCCAGGTGTGTAATGGAGCGCTTTCTCATAAACACACACAAACACACACACACTTATTACAATCCGATCGACAGTGTGGTAAAAGTGGGAAATTGGAGTCTCATTGGGTTGGGGGTGTTCAGATGCAACTCCACACACACACAAATTACACACACACGAGTTGAGTTCATTTTTGGGTGAGAAAAAGTAAGTTCCGGTGCTTTTTAATAGGAATAGTCGCGCTATCATGGCGAACTATTTGAATAGCAACGAACGGTGCCGGTTTTAATTAACCACCCAAACCCAGCGGTAAAAAGTGTATTACGTTGCACCGTTAATTTCCTTCCTATTGCAACATTACATCCGTTCAAAAGTGCTCGAACGTGTGAATAGGCGCCCAGCTGCACTCTTACCGCATACCACTCAATCCTTACTTAAGCGAACAAAATTAAAACAATAAAAAGAAAACTCACAAACACACACACACACACAACACATGAGGAAATGTATCACGAAAAGCGGTTCTAAAACCCGACATGTGAATAGATAGATTCGTACCGCGATAGATGTGCGCGGTGGGTTGGGCTGGAAATCGACAGCAATGTACGAACACAGTTTATCGATATGGTCTGTATCATAGAAGGGTTAAGAGAAAGTGAAACAAAATAAAGCAAACATTTATGTAAAACAACAACATTAAATGCACTTTGTCTGTTGGCTTTTTCTGCGTATCGAAATATCTCTGGGATTCTGTTCTCTCCAATTCGATGACTTAGCGGATGACATCAACAACATCAGACGTACACCTGCCCCCGGTTGCGAACAGTACACCCGAATAAAACGCGAGGCCTTAAGGATCAATGTAGTACCCATGCCGGAATCTCTGATCTTCATAGTTCCCATCTTGGGAGCAGAATATCAGTTGGTAGCGAAGATCTCGAGGTAGTAGAGGAGTTCTTAGTACGATCGCAACAGAGGATACTAACTTAAGCCGCGAAATCTGGAGGCGGAAATACAAGGCACGAAGTGCTGCATATATGTTACGACTGGAAGTCCTCTATGGACACCAGTTCCAGACAATGCTGACCCCACCACGTGCTAGTAGAGCTGTTTGGCGATGCAAACATCTTGACGGTGACCACGTGGTGAGGACGGCACAAGAGTAGAGGAGTTTCTTGGAAGCGCTTTGCTTATATTGTCGTCATATTTATTTCATTATCAACTGGTGCACGCACCGCGTACATTACAAGAACAAACACGTTAACATAATTAATCACACAACATTTTTAAACGCGCACGAAAAATAAACTGTTAAAATATAGATATTAAACAACAAAAAAACGTAAAAACTTTTAAACTTTGCGCCAACAACAGAACAACCGGGTCATGGTACGAGTTAAAGTTCACGTAGTTGCTTGTCGGCCGATTTGCGGGGTTGGTCCACTGATTCAATGGCAATGATTAGTGTTGGCGTGATTGATCACAGTTTGCTTGATGCGCTTGATATCGCGTGCGTACGTCCGGCAGCATCCGCCAATAAATCGTGCACCCAGGTCAATCCACTGTGGCACGTAGTGTTCCAGTGGGACACAGTCCTCCCTGCCTTGCCAGCTGCAAGTGTGAACCGTGCAAAAGAAAACAGTGAAACACGCACGTAACGTGAGCGAATTCCTTCGGAGATACTTACCCATCCTCCACGGTATAGACTTCACCAGAGTTAGGATACACGATGAGGGGAATGCGGGATTCGGGCAGTTTCTTCTCGTTGACGCTGCGGAACAGCGGTGTTACGATCTGTGGATGAACACAGTTTACGCCGAGCGCGACCAGGTTCGTGTTACGTCTCAATCTCGCCTTTGTCCAGAGGGAGTTGACCGTTTCGCTAAATAGCTCCCCGTTGGCTAGGTGTTGATTGTCCTTGCACTGGAACGAGATCCAGAACCTAACCGTCGGATATTCGTCGCACATCATGTCCAGCAGTGCTTCCGCTTCCATCTGGAGGAAAACGGGGATTCACGAATAAATTAATCAATGCAATGGAAGTCTGACACGGACGGCACTCGCACGACATTACATACCTTACAGGGGATTGTTTCAATACCGAGCACATCGACGCCCGCCTCCAGGCACGCATCAATACGCGGACGATGCCACTTCTGAATCGTATCCGCAGACACCTCGGTTGAGTAACGACCCGTATACTCGGATCCATCGTGCAAATGCGCCCCGTACGGACCAATCGAAGCCACCAGCAGGGGAATCGTTCTCCGGTCCTCCGCGGAAGTCTTCGCCAGGAAGTGATTGCGTGCCATCTGTGCTACGCGAACGGTCGACTTCATCAGGTTTAGGCTCGTATCTTCGTTCAGATTCAAATACTCCACGTATCCTTCGATGCTCGCCTGGTAGGTGTTGGTCATGATGGCTTCAGCACCCGCCTCCAGAAAGTCCAAATGTGTCTTGAACACGGCATTCGGATCGGTTGCATTGAACCGTGCGCTCCACAGTGGATCACCGTCGATACCCTTCCCAACGTGCACTGACAGCTGCGTCGCGAAACCCCCATCCAGTACGGTTACGTTGCTCATGATGATGTTACCGTGGTTACCCGGCTGATGTTCTACAATAAACTGAAGCCGTGAGCATACTGATCACTGTCTAAGTAAACATTGGAGGAGCTTCTTTTCGATTATCGGACCGAAACGCGGTGATGATTGGTACTGTACCGTGGCCGGTAAGAGCAAAGTTCTTTCAAAGCTTAATCATACAGCCCACCAGCACAAGGCCAAAAACCATGCGGAAAATCTTTCATGCAAACCAGAATCAAAACCGGATTCATCCGCCAGGGAATGTGGGAACCATTGTGCCGGATGGAGCTGTCCTATCGCCCTCTTCACATGCCAAACAGTCATCCTTATCACTAGTTACTCGTCCAAAGGCATCATCAGCTGATGAAGGTGTACCGGCGTAAGCAAATGTAATGACTGTCTCGTATCAACGCATCCGCGGACTTGTTGGCCCGTTCGCTATTACAGCACTCGGGGTAATTATAAACCTTTCGATTAACGCTATTGTACGCCACCGTACTGCGTTCATGGATCGATTGTGCGATCCAGGGCGATGCTCTCTTTATGTAACATTACCGATCATTCGGTGCAAAACAATTATACGTTTTGTTGAACTATTCAACGCTGTTTTGCAAATAACTGCATACCTACAGGACTTCTGACTTATATAAACTTATCAATAAAATTACTACATCCAGAGGAAAAAATAATAGTAGATCAAATCACTTAACAACAGCTATAACAAAATAAAACGAGCGATTACTTATCGCTATCTTCTCAATTTTAGAAACTCAACGTGTTGTAACACCATCATCTCAAAAGCCTTCAAAAGTGATGAAAGTGGTCCAAGAGACCCCAAACATCCGTAAATATACAGACAAATAATAGCCTCCTAAGTTCCGTGTCAAGGGTGTCAAACCTATCCGTCTCGCACGTTTGCAGCTCTTGGTGAGAGCTGAAGGTTTGATTGGAAAATTAACTTTAAAAAAAGGGGAAATTATTCCTTGTGGACAGGAGAATAATTATTCTCGTCGCTATAATAATACTTGAGATCGCTTTTCATCTGCGGTAACACGAAAAAGCAATAAGGCTTTTCATTACATCTGTGTAAAATTTGTTGCTAAATATCACATTTAACCCTTTTGTTTTGGTAACCATTTACCAACATATACTCATATTCTTATGCATTTACATTCCTGTATGTTTTTAAACTCTTTACAGCTAATACTTTGGTAATGATCGTAATTACGATAATTTCTTTTTGATGTTGCTAATAACTAGTGTTCTAAAATTGTAACCTTTCATACCATACCATTTCTAAAATATGTTTCTGGTTCCTTTTACACATTTTCCGTAATAATTCAACTGAAGCAATTGAAAAAAAAAATAAAAATTTAAATATCACTTCTTACGCTTTTTTCCAAAAAGCAAAGAAAATAAGAATCAGAAAGAATCAGAAGAAGAGAACCATTTTTTCACGCAGTTCAGATGATGAATCCTATAGAAAGTATGTCAATGTCCCTCATTGTAATTCCTCTTATCAGCCTTTGAAGAACAAAAAAAAACCCTTTCAGTCTACCTCACCACCAACGTTCACAGACACACAATCCATCACCATCCAATTCCTAAACCTTATTTGCTATGTTCAACAATTATATAATTTTGCTACCATGTCGTTGCCCGGGCTCTAGCAGAGATACGCTTATCGGGATTTATTTTTTATTTTTCGCTCGCTTATCCCCAAGACGCATAAAAGATGATCACGGGAGCCATCAACAACAACCCCCCAACAACGACTTGGGATCAAATGTTAAGCGAAACAAGGAAGCGTGTTTTGGAAAAGGAAACGGTTCGCCTCTAGTGAAGATTTAAGATGCCGTAATACGACGACACTGATACAGATAAGAGACAGGGGTGGTGCTCCTGGCTAGGGCGTTGCTATCGCTGTACAAATGCCCGGACATTGAAGCAGCTGCTGCCCGGTGCGTGACCATCGCGATCTGCCACGAACCGGTTCGTTGCCAAAATTAAAAGCCGAATGTGCTTATCAGCCAGGAAGGAAAACGGACTGCACACCTCCGGCACGGGTGATGATGGATGAGTGGTACACGTTCGCTGTATCATGCTTTAGCCGGGCTGTAGGCCACCTTCGACTTGGTTCGCGTGGCTCGCTTTAATATGTCAAGCTGCCAAGAGCACGCACAATAACACGATAACGGGGGTTATTTGTTTTGTTCACCCCAACAAAGTAACAATAAATGGACGGGAGGGAACAAAAAAAAAACGTGCCGACATCTTCACTAGCGGTTTTATCAACGACAATGGAGGTATCTAATCAAATGCCACACAGATTACGCGCACCCCATCGACTCCTAGTGGCCTACAAAATTAACACTAATTGAGGTCAAGGCTAGTTCACCTGTTTTACACGATGACCACGGGCCGGGTGAACGTCCTGTGTGGTAATTAAAATAACGACGGAGCAAAGAAAATGCTTCAACACGCCACCACAATGTAACGACGATCACGAAACGATCATTCGTTGCACTACTTGTACAGTAGATCACACTTAAAAGAAATACTTAACTAACGATGGACCTTAGAGTATATCTTGCTACTTCACGCTCGTTTAAACTCTGGTGCTCTTCGAGCTAATCGTCTGCTACGGCCACTCGAACCAACTGTCACTGCTTGCCGTCAGCGGGATCCGTCAGCAGCAATCGCCGAATCTGGCAAAGGCCATCAGGTCCAAGAGCCATCTTGCCGCACGTACACAAACACTTCCCGTACCGTGGACATGTGTACACCCACACAAAGCGCGCTGAGGCCAAACGCCGAACCGAACAACAACATGACGCGCATATAAATGCACCTCGAGTGTGGTGGCCACACAAGCAACCGACACTTTGTTGGCGTCTTTCCCGATGCGATGCTCCCGTTCTTCCCGTTCCCTCTCCGGATTTCGATTGGATTTTGTTTGTAAACAATTTACGGCCGTCTGAACCGTCCCGGGACCCATCTCCTGGCATTGGGGGGGACCATTCCTAACGTACCTTATCTGAAAAACGAAACCATCACACATTTCGTGGTGTTTTTTTCCTGTTTGATTGTCGTAGATAGGGGCAGAAAATAGTATACGTGAGAGAGAGAGTTAATGGTTTAAGTGCCAGACGATATAACCCGCTGGTGGTCAACGATGAGGGGGGGTTTCAAACGCCAGATTCCTGTGCGAGGAAAAGAAAAATTACCACCGTTTTAACAAAGTTGAATTAATCAATAATTAGTAATCATTTGTAAGATGGTTGTAAAGCTGGATATCACATTGAAAATACAATACCCTTGAAAGGCAACTATTTACTAACCAAACACATTTATAACACATAACCTTCTATCTTAATGGACGGCATCATAAACACAAACAACTGAAACAGTGTTGCAGCATATATAAAGTGTATGAAAGCAATTGGCCGACAAAGTTTGATTGGGTGAAATGAAACAAGTTCATAATTGCTACAAAGTATGTACAAATAGAAACAATCGTGCGATTCATCGCGATGCATCTATAAGATCAGATAAGCTACAGCTCAATCAGCCCCACAACCCTTTTATAAAAGCTTATCAACTCACCTGTCATTTTATAGCGCGCACAGCATTCTCTTGGCTTATCTTTTATGCAACGGCAATCATCATCACAATTCGCAACCAATCAGTTAATGTCAGCAACAATGTAACTACTTTGAAGGACTACCGAATATAGGGTCAGGTTTTGTTCAAGTCTTCGAAAGGATTTAGTTGGTTGAGGTTTTATTCAAAGATTCTGATTCCTTCTACTCTTCCTCGAATGATATGTACACTTGCACAATATCGAAACAATGCTCCGTGTGTGGTTCTGTGTTGTGGTGACTCATTCGTTCACCCTTATCCCTTAGTTGGTGATACACATAGTACCACTCTGCTACGTGCCATGTTTGTCTTTCTAAAGTGGAGTTAAGGCATGTTAAGAAAGTAAAGATTAAATGACAGAGTCGAGAATGTAGGGGCAGGCAAATAGAGATACAGCAACGGCCCAGCCCCTCTTATCGTATAAATTGTTGCAGAAAATTCAATCCTCGCTAATGTGTTAACAATCCTTCCGCACATTCCACACAGCTGCTTTCTATTTCACTACGCTTATTCCTTAGTAAGTTCGTTCGTTCGCTCATAATTCATAGTAGCATTCTGCTTGGACAGAACTTTTCCCTAAACTGATTGTAATGCTGCAAGAGCTTCTTGCACACACGCGCATTTCACCTTAGGTTTCTAAATTACAAATGTTGCACTAGAAATCGGTCTCAATTTCGATAGCTGTGATTTTAAAGTCGTGCCAGCCTGCCGTAGAGGCTATCGGCTATTCGTGTTTGCTCTTAATTTGGCACCAATCTAGCGATTCTATTTAGCTTTAGCTACATTTCCCCCGTGCTCTTATAGTGGGAGGCACCAACCTTCACGTGTACCAAATGATCATAAGAATGTGTGGTTCGCTTTCTTAATGCATAAGCTCGAATAAAATTTCACTGAAAAGTTCCTATTGAATGTTTCCTAAATTCCCTATTCGTTTTGAGCAAATATCGTTTGCGGTTTGTTAATTTCATCCAAATAACAAAACAACATTTGTACCCAAGTTTTGATCGCTATATAAAAAAAGGAAACGAAATCTTTTTTCACTATTGAAATCATATCATCGAAGGAGAGTAGTACATTCCCATCCTCATTAACGTTACATCTTATACTATCTTGTTTACGTATGCTTTACGTATCCGTAAAATGCTCACACTAAACTAAGGGATGGATGCACTCGGTGGATGCACTTGACAAAATCAGTAGTTCAGTAGAAACACAGTGCAATGAAAAACCACAATACCGAAAGACGTGTCCTCCAATGTGTCATGCGGAAAATGTATTGATTTACAATAATATTGAATTTTATGCTAAGCTACTACCATCTATTTTGTTCCTATGTTTAGTTTAGCTGTCTTCTTTTCTCCCTATTTTTGTTTTATCATTGTAGAAAGGATAGCTTACAGCACACAGCTTAAATCAACTAACAACTTCTCCTAATCCTTCCTTTAACACCTTTCCATCGTCACTAATCGAAAAGGTGTGTGTTTTGATTTCGTTCTTTGGGCGGAGCATTGAATAAATTAAAATTAAGCGCACAAAAATGGAAATTAAAACAACCGGAAGCGATCAACGATCAATACGGTTGGCTCACATGTGCAAAGATCGGGTGGAAAACTTCATGTAAAAGAGATCTTTGCAGATAAACAAAAACGACGCAATGATAGAACAGTTGATTATAAAAACAAGTCAGTGAAAATAAAGCCATAATGCAATAATGTAGAATAACAAGTAGGTTAAATGTAGGTTCGACTGCAACGACTCCTGCCTAGTTACTCGATGAACCAATCTCGTACCGACCGTTCTTGAGCACGATCACAAGCACCGTGATATTGTCCACCGAGCCACGGTTGTACGATTGTAGTGCGATACTTTTCGCTCCAAAATGCGGTTCATCCAACCGTTCCCTAACGAACGCAACCGCTTCCTCGTTCGTAAACGTATCCCAAAGCCCATCGGAGGCAAGGATTAGAAATTGGGGCCTAAAAAGAATCGAGAAAACAAAAGGCATCTGGTGTAAATGATTGTTATGCTTGCACATTCCGGATCATATTTTACCTGTGATCGATTAAATCAAACGAAAGGACGTCCGGATTGGCAATAACCAAATTTTTTTCCTTCAGCGGATAGTCTCCAAGGGCGCGCGATGTGGCCAGAATGCCTGCCACTCGCCACACACCCTTGAACGCGATGAATCCACCGGCATCGGCAATGCGTTTCTGCTCCCGTACCTGCTGCGGTTTGTGATCGAAAGACAATGGGATCGCGTTACCCTTGTAGTCACACATCACTCCACGCGAATCGCCGACGTTGGCCACTATCAGCTTGCTGCGATGAATGACGGCAATCAGGGCGGTCGTTCCGGCAAAGTCCGACTGTTAAGACATTCAAAACGAAACATTTGCAATGAATACTTTGGCGAAATAACTGCAAGATGAAATAACGGACTTTCCCAACGTTTTAAAACAAATCGCTTGGCAGTAAAAGAGCAATACTATACAAATTCAATCAGAAAATACGGCAGTGCAACTATACAAATTCAATCAGAAAATACGGCAGTGCAACTGATAAGCCGAAAGACGACGCAAGGTTATAATCGATTTCACAAGCAAAGCAGAACAGCGATCAGCGCAATTCTTTCAGTAATCACTGTGCAATCATGGGGTCACAGGCACGATTCGTTTTGCGATGCCTCGCTCTAACAACCATTGTTCTACTGGCTCCGGTATGTGTCGCTCAATCGTCAGGAAGTTCCTCCGGCAACAGCGATACCACACCACAAAGCTCAGGTGGATTCGGCTACGAATTACTCCGCAGTCAGCTGGATGAGATGCAAGCAAGGTAAGAACAGTACAAGAAGATACTGAAACAATGATATCTAATGCCTCTTTTGTAGCATTTTACAGCTGCAACAAACTGCAGAACGCCGTAACGAATGTGCAGGACTAGACAACCATATCGCTACCATTCTGAATCGGTTGGAAACGATCGAAAAGGGTTTGAAAGGTGATTATCTGACAAGATTGTGTCTTCTTTTTTAATTCAACTAATGTATCTATTTTTTTATCGGCCTCGTCTTAGCATCGGGTCCCCCACATTCAGGTCCAACAGACATTCCTATGGTAAACTTCAACGAAGAAAGACTACAAACCATGATCGGAAACATTTTAAATTCGCGACAACGCAACACGCAGAGTCCGGGCATTTACAACAGTAGAATACGTAACACTCCGTTGCGACAAAATGCGCCTCGGACCTCAATTTTTGAGCAAGGTAAGAAACAAATGGAAACAATTAGTACCAATGCGTTCATGCGCTTTCCTCCATCTTTTAGTGTACGACTCCTGTGAGGATGTTCCGTCTTCGGGCGTATGGAAGATCCGAAATGGCATCGAAATTTCTAACGTGCAATGCTACAAATTTTAATGTGCCGAGTGGCGTTCTGTATCCCATTAATCGTCGCGTAATTTAAATAAAATTGTGAAAACGTACACAGAGAGTTGCCTTACCAGTTTTTTCGCCGCCTCAACAAGATCATAATCAGCTGCCAGCACCTCATCAGTGATGATCTTGCCAAAGTTAATGCTTCCATTTTGTACGTAGCACCGTGCATCGTACGTTTTCGGTTTCACCGGCGCAGGCCCACTGCCCGATGTACCGTTCAGGAGGTTCTTTTTCACCTGTTGCCTTGCCGGCGACTGATTGCCCATGTACTTGCTCAGCAGATCATTCTCCAGCATCTGATTACTGCTGACTGCTGGGCCACCACCACCTCCATTGCTACCGCCTGTGCCTCCGCCACCGGTACCGACCGTATCCTCAGTCTTTGATTTGCGAAAGCTTTGTCGCCGTTGTACGGTTGCCGAAACATCATCATTACCGTTGTGCGCGTTCAGCTTGTACCGCTCATTTACTTCCTGCTCCTTGTCTGAGCTCTTTTCCGTGTCTTTCTCATCGTCAGCCTTCTCTTCCTGCACATCAGCACAATGCCCCGACTTTGGTGCTGGCGGTTCCTTCCCATCAGCTATGGCCGATGATTGCATCAGCTTCTGGTGAATGTTCTTTATCAGTACGTTCTTGGCGTATTCCGCTGCATATTCACCACCGTGCCCATCGAAGATCGCAAACAGGGAAATGCCGCTGCTGTTAATGTTTTCACTTATCACAAATCTGTGCAGAATAAATGCCGTCAAGTGGCAAGAAGGGAAGAAAGGAAGGAAAAAAACACTGTTGAGAAATACGTTCCACTAGAAAGAAACCATAAGTGCTGTTTACGTCTGCTCTAGTGTGCCATGTGCGCACGAGAATCCCGGTAGTAAATAAGGAAAGGCAAACAATGATCGTTAAAGTGGGCATTTTCGATGACGCAGCAACCATTGGCGGGACCCGGTACGCGCTTTATCTACAGGAAACACACCCATTTGTTTGTCTTCTAGAGCAGACACTGCTTGTATGACAACAACAAAAAAAAAACCCAATTTGATAAATCCTTCTTGATGCGGTTCCAAACAATTATTGAAAAACTATTCAACACATAATATTCCCATTATGCATTCGGTATCGAATGTTTAATTTGCTAATGCGACTATTATCTTATGCATGCATTTTTGTTTCTAGCACATGAAAACGCACACAAACATCGCGTAATTTACCCCGTTTCGGTTTTTCTAAAAATATCCGTACAGCTTTGACATTAAGTGGAGCGATAACCGGCTGAGAAAAGTGCGCAAGTGGAAGCTACGCTTGGTACTTTAGGACGGTGTCTAAGTTGCCCCCGATTTTCTTCGTTTGTCTTCTTATCCCCCTCTATTGACACTACTATACGCTTAAGGAAAGGCTTCTATTAACTAGGGTTTCACGCATTATCTCTTACCTGTCTTCCATCTTTGCCCGACGGCCTTGGACGGCGTATACGGCGCTTCCGGTGGTGCGCTCCTCCCAGCTGTTCTTTTCCGCAGCTGAGGCCAGCATCGAAAGCTTCCCGGACCGTCCGCCAGCCTTCCCGCCCAGACCGAGCGAGTTGCTGATGCGTCCGATGAAACCGCGGCTCCATACTTCGGCTGCTTGCAGATACAGGACGAACAGACAAATCAGCAGACCGGCGATGAGCACCTCCGGCTTTAACAGGTACACCCGCATCACTTTCCAGACGTAGCTGAGCGAGCTGTTGAGCGGCGTAACGCCGACTGCAAACTTCGAGAGCAGCTTCATGTGCGACTTGGACAACGTTTGATACAGTATCTTATCTTCCAACTCGTCCTCCATGTCCTCTGGACAGATCCCGTACCCGACACAGCGCCCTTCTTCGTAACGCACGATAGGGGCGTTAATAACAAATATGTACGCCAACCGTTCGATCTGGGTCACTTTGCTCGCACCTAACAACGAATGCGCATCTTCTGCTAACTTTCTTCAGCACGGTCTGTATTCTTCCGTGCGATGAAATATTAACTTTTCAACTGCGTAATGCAAATGTCAGGCCGCACATTCCGCTGGGAAAATTGCTGGCCCCAGAAATTGATGACGCCAGCGGGGGCCCGGAAAACTCGGCTCTCTTGGCGCTGCTTTACCGAATGCGTTCGAATGGTAGGAAAGGGAAAATAAACCCCACCGGTTGTCGTGTACGGGCCCGCCACCAATTTCCACACGGAAACAATTCTACAATCTACAAAGAAACTAAATTTGGCCACAAATCGTCAAGACAGCTGCAGGGCTGTATGAAAATGTATTGCAAAACAACAAAATTGAACACCAACACAAGCACACCACTCCGATGACAGCTAAACGTCGAAAGAGAGGTCTCTCGATTATCCGGGATGCTGCACTATGGGTGAAACTTGAAATTTTTTACACCAGTTCAAAATGACACTGTTCGTTTTGATTTTTGAAGTTCAAGTTAAATTCTGACCTTAATCGATGTCTGGTGTAATTTGGAAGTAATTACTTAAACCAATGCATTTTAATTAAAAATTACACATTTTAAACTAACCATTTAGTTGACTTCGATACTCACAAAAACTTAATGAGAGGAGATTTTTCAAGATGGAATCATGTTCAGATCAAAGAGCGTAACAAAACATAAAATTCGTGTATCTTTGTAGGTTCTAACAACTTGATAAGGTACAAAACATCTACCTTAATCAAGTGCAGAAAACCAAAAGCCGGTTTCAAAGACCTCTGAATACCGGATAGTGCTTCAAGTGTCCTCAATGCAGTAAGATACCAATACCTTGATTGCATCCACTGTGAGCTGCACAGCATCTCAACTTGCATTTGTGCTTAGAGTATTTTTCCAAATGGTGAGTTGATTAGCAAATGGGTAAATATGAAGCCGAAAGTTTAGCAAATTCAAAAGAAAGTTGAACTTTTCACTACTAAGAAGTCTAAGAAGAAGAAGAAGTCTTGGAAGATTTACTTATCTTATCTCCTTATTATTTTTGTCCATTAGAAGAATATTGGATCGATCATTTCGAAATATCGTAGAACATTTCGAAAGAACATTTGCGTAGTGTTTCATCCCTCATAATACTAACAATCGTTTACTATCGGTGTCTTATTTAATTCTTTCGTAGTTCGTTGAAGAAATTTTTAAAACTTTTACAATTCCTTAACGATACGAGCGGTCCACTGATAATTGAGATGACCGTTTATCCCTTAATTGCTCAAAAAGAGCTGGAAAGAAAATGCAGCCTTTAACCCGCCACATTCCATTTTCCGCTCCACGTGCGCGCCGTTGATTGTTGTCTACTCGAAAATGAAAACAAAAACCACACACAAAGCCAAAAACAAAAACAAAGACATCTCGCACGAGAGAGAGAGCGAGAGAATCCACATTCCACGCACACTACAACAATGTTGAATGCTACATGCGCATTGTGGGAAAGCTAGGATCAAACACTCGATCTAATTTTGTTTCCCACCCGAGGTCTTTCGTGAAATTTTTTACTTTCTTTTGCCTGACAAATAATTCAAGAACTTATTTGTTTTATTGATTGAAAACGTACCTCTAAAATGGTTGCATTTTTCCAGGAATTTATTTCACAGAAATGTAAGCCCAATATAACGCTATTGTGACCATTGCTACCCCATTGTGCCATGGATGCTAGCGCGGTGACCCTCTCACTCACTCACTTACTCGGAGAAATCAGCTAACGTTGGACGTGTTTTTCGTGCGTGCGTGTTTCGCCAAGCATTACGTTGAAGTCACCCTATCGCGTTTGCCCTTTTTCCGCTTATCAGAAAGAAAGCCGCTATAGCGAAACGCTTTCCAAGACTCGTACCCGCAATCTAGCCCAGAACGTTTCCCATCGTTTGTGCGTGTGTAGGCATTAGTTAGTTCAATTCAATTCCAAAGAACCGTCAACGAAACGGTCGGCTAAAAAGGAGACAAAATCGATTAGTCGGGGTCACCGTGATCACGCGAGAAGGCAAAGGATTATCGGAACCGCTCTGGTTGTTGCGTAGGATTCTGGCTGTGTGCGTGATAGCGTGTTGAGCGCGTGTTGGTGTTGGTGCGTATTGTCCTGACAGTTTCGTTGCCTTGGAATATACCAAAGTCCGTTTCAAAAGGTAAATAGAAGCCGCTAGGGTGGACTGCGTGTGAGGGCAGAATGTGGCCGCAGCACTGCTTGTTTCCAGTGAAAATATCACCCACGATGATCAAAGTGCGCTTGTAATCAATAGCCCGGCAGTGCAGGATTTCATTGCATCATTCATCCGGAACGGTCATCAGTGAGAAGGGTGTGTGTATAGGGTAGACGGCGAGGCTCGCTGTTGACATGCAGTTTTGCTCGCTTGGCGATAAGGAATTTCTGCGCCTGTAGTGAGGAGAGTTTTTGTCCTCGCAACTCGCGTTTGTGTGCCATTTGCTTGATTCGTTGAATACAGCAGCGAAAGTGATGAATGACCACCATACGGTCCCCGGCAATTGTTCGTTTATTTAGCGAGTTTTGCAGCATCCAACAGCGAGGCGTGGTGATGGTTGCTATCGAAACCAAGAACAACGCGATACCCTTTCCAGCACGGATCATCATCGTCGTCGTCTACACCCCTGTACATAATGCGCCTCTATGTTGTGCTAGAATAAAACAAAAATCCAACAGCCTCCTAAAACCAGTTTGACAGGTGCGCGCAGTTATCCGGTTTACCTTTGTGTGAGAATACGCATTTTTGGTTCTCGTCTACCTACTTCTTCTCAAAGTAGGCGAAAAGGCGTGTGTGGTTATTTTGTTTGTGTCGTTCCCAGCGGACCCCCGGTCCACTTGACAGCTAGCTTGTTTGCGGTAAAGGAAAAGTGAAATAGTTCTTCAACTGTTTCAAATGTGAAAACAAGCAATCTAATCAAGTGTCTCAACACATTGTGCGTGTGTTGATTTGCTTTTCTGTTTTCAGCAAGTGAAGTTTGGTGCATTGAAAGTGAAATTTATGCGTGCGAAAAAGTGCCGCTGGGTGATTCAACTGAGGTAGTGCAAGAAAGCGAAAATCATAAGCAAGTGGCAAATCCAAGCTGGGCGAGTGCATTTGAATTTGAATAGATTGTGGTTGAATTGGCTCTCGTGACACGTACCCACAGTGCATGTGCCTTCACGGGCCTGTGCGATAGTGCTCTAGTGCGTGTGTGAGTGTTTTTCAGTGTTGGCCCATGTGCGGGTGTGCCGATCGGAATTCGTTAACCCGCTTCCCGGAAAGAGGCACACGAGCACGCAGAATCGATTAAATCCCAAACAACGAAACAACAACAACATCACCATAACGTTACACTATCATCAACAACCCCAATCCCCCGAACAATCCCCGGGTTTTTATTTTTCGGGGGGAGAGTGCAAAGAGCATCGGCGCAACAATGACCGAGCGGAAGTTCACCCGTGGGCTTAACAAACCTGGCATGGCGGCACAGCTAAGGGAAAACATCTCACAAGTTGTACGTGAATCTACTTCACTTGTATGTATTTAATTTTGTTTATTTTAATTTAAATCCCATCCTGTGCCCACCGCCCCCTCGGGTGGGTCAATCCTTCCATGAGAGTGAAAAAATAGAAATGCTCCTCTTCTTTCCCCTAAATCCCCACCCAAAACATCATGTTTCCGAGACGAACGCATAACAAGTGGTAGGGAAATATTTTTGCGTAAAATTCAATGGGACCAGCATTGATGTATTCCACGGCGGTACAAACGCGAATAGTGATGGGCGTAGTTTGATGGAATCAGATGGTGATGATCATGTTGGGACGGCAGATGGAGCATTCGGTACTTAACGTTAAAGTTCACGCTTCCATGGTTTCAATGTAAAATGTGCAGCGTATGTGTGCGTTGACTTCCCCTATATTCCCTGTACACCCCGCAGGGATGGTTTACTTTGATTCGGTGTAGTGTGTGCAGCTGTTGAGTTAGTGTTGAGTGGGCAAAACAATTTCCATCCGTTTTTTTTTATGCGTGCTGCAATTCGTTCTAACAGGTTTCGGTGCGCCGGGCTTTTGTAATGGATGCGATACGCGATCTGTTTCAGGCGAATTTCACCTGTTTTTAAACGATTTGGGTTTAATCGTGGCAGGGTTTTAGTTACAGATGTGGGGTTAAACCATGTTTGCTTCGGATTCAACAATGCTTCATTAAATCGGGGCATAGAAAATGGATGTTTTGTTTGCATAATGCATGGTTAAGAAGGTGGGTCTTGAAGGTACGCTTCAAATAGTAAAAAACTTGTTGTGCAATTCCGGTAGAGTGCATTAGCCATTGTGCATGATCTTGGTGAAACTCCTGAGACCAAACTAGAATGAGACCAAACTAGACCAAGCTAGAATTGAGCTACAGGATTACGAAGACATTATTCGTTGTCCCTACTCCGGATGTCCCAGGGAATTGAAATTCCAATATCCGTGAGATGCATCTCGTCCCCTCAGTAATTGAATATGGAATACCTTCGTCTAAAAAATAGAACAACATCAACCAGATAGACTAGAATTCATCCAATTCCAGACTCTGTCAAATTCTACGATAGAAGTTGCAGGACATAGTGAACGTTTGTGGCTATCCTATTCAATGGGAGTATTGAATGTTCAACCTTACTACAACGGTTTGTTCTATATGCTCCCATAATGCCCTTACGACCATGTCCACTGTTGGGGATATTCGGCAGTTCCCGCACTATGGGTCTTAACCTCTCACCAAGCATGTCAACGGCTTTCAATGAGCATTGAACCATATCTTTGAGCTTCATATTCTGTTCTGATGTTACTGTTATTAACTGATGTAATATAAGGTCATTCTACGCCTATAAGGATATAGAGTTATTATTTGAATCTTAGACGTCCATCGAAAGTATCCAATAAATAAACAAATTACATTTCTTTTGAAAAATATGCTCCTCGGTACGTTAATCCCAGAGTTAATCAAGTTAAGATCATACTGGTGTATGATCAGAAAACCTTGAACAACTGAAGGAAACTCCAAATATCTTTTTCGTTTACGGTTTAATTGCTTATAGATTGTTTTTGTAACAATTAAATAAAACAGAGCAAATCATACTTTCACGCTACTTTTTTCCTTTACCAGTAGCGTACAGAAAAGTGTTTGTTTCTATACAGTTTTGCAACTCCCACAAAAATCGTCACGCAAGATAAATGTATATTCATACAAAACCCCCAACTGAAAACCGATACCAATTGGGTGCGCAGAGCGAGCGTAAAATTTCCCGCCACAACGCATTCCCATCATTCGGCACATTTTTAAGGCGTTATCAAGCAGTGGAGTGGCACACTGTGTTTTGCGCAGCCACTTCTTCCCACCGGACGGACACACCGATGACTCATCATCGCTGGCGAGCTGCTGGTTTACACCCCTTCCCACAGCAAGGGAGATATACCCGCACGTGTTTTGCAGCCGTGACTTCCTCGTTCGAAGGCTGAGAGAAACCCGTAGCATAATCTTCCCGCGTGCTCAACCGCCCTGGCTGCGTCTTGGGTGGATTATTTTATGCTGTGGTTGTTGTATTTTTTTTTGTTTTTTCTCTCATCGTCTCTATCATGCGCTGCTCGTACCCATCGTGCCCTTATCCATGAATGCTGGCCGGCTGAACTGTGTTTTGCAAATGAGCAGCTCGTTGTGAAAAACAAAGGGCCCCGGCTTTCGGAGGGAATGCACCGTATAGTGATCTGTTTTGTTTTATTGCTTCATCATCGGAAACGGTAATGAATGCGACCGTTTTGCAATGATCCGAGGATTATTAGATTGCAATTCATAATTACAATGAGACAGTTTCATTTAAACTGAGATCAGTCCATCTGGGATGGATGACTGATGATTCGCTAGAGGATTTCTAATGGTAGAGAAATTTGCCACAAAAATTACGTCATAATTCCGACAGCCTCATTTGATCCCAATGGCACGAATTAAGTACCAACCAAAGATACCAGCCAATAAAAGAGGTTTTAGCGTAGGTTTAGCGAGCGACACACAGACCGAACACCACTTTCAGCGTGTAGCGTGTAACTTGGCCGTGTGCGTGCAAATTTTAAAATCCATCACAGATGTTTTGTCATTTCCCATTGCGCTTGCCGTATCGAATTGCTGCTGCGGTTAAGCATGGTTAAGTAAGTGTGGTGGAAGCAAATGCTTAATTCAATAAATGCAGCTACTGTATGCCAATTCGACCAAACAAACCAAACTCTCACAGAGCATTTCCTTTCTCTATGTTTAAGGGAGTGTCGGAATGTGGTTGTCTAAAAAAAAGATAATGGTTTACAGAAAAAAAAACGAATCTTTTGTGATACAATAGCAAACACCTTCGGCCTGTTATGTCAGGTAAATGTGATACTTCTTATGAAGAATTGCTCCACGGCGAACATCATAGAGTCCGCATCTTTTTTTATCTCCGGGTCACGGATCAAGTTTACGATTAAGTAGACTCTCTGACAGCTGCCTGGTGGCATGATGGTAGCGGTGCCGATCTTCACACGAACGGACTGGACCATAATCTCATCCGGACTAATCCCCCGTACTCCCGAATAATCCCCGTGCTGACTGTCGAGCTACGAGTAAATAAAAAGTCACAGAAAGCCAGAAATGGCAGGCCTTAGACCTCTTGAGCTTGTTGTGTCGATAAAGAAGAAGAAGAAGAAAACTCTCTGAGAAGAAGAAGACTCTCTAGGGAGTGAGTTAATTCTAATCTCGAAGTATTTATAATTCTTTGCGATTTAACTCAGTCACAAAGAATTATGATTTTTGATTAATTAATTAACTAATTAATTGAATAATTTTGATTTAATTCTTCACGACGATTTAAATCGTGAATTAACTCTTGTGGGAGTCAACTCGTGATTTTTGATTAATTAATTAACTAATTAATTGAATAATTTTGATTTAATTCTTCACGACGATTTAAATCGTGAATTAACTCTTGTGGGAGTCAACTCGTGATTTAATTCTTCACGGCGACCTTTTACTCACGATTTAATTCCCACGAGAGTTAACTCAAGATTCTTGAGAAGGTAGCCGTGAAGAATCAAATCGCGAGTTAACTCACGATTTAAATCATGTGATGAAGGCCGCAGTAAATCCCTTTCTCCATTGTTTATTGGAAATTATTGAAATCTTTAAAAGTGAGTATAAGAGTTAAATCTTCATTTGGATTTCGGATTTAAATCCTTAAAAAGAATTAAATTTCCCATCTCTACTATGAACCAAATTAAACAATGAAGGAGAGGTTTGTTATAATTGCTTCAGTTATACGTTGTACTGCGAAATTTACAATTGTTCTCTGTACAATTAAAACTAATAAATCTCTTGACGAATTTGGAGTAAAAATGCTGTACAAAAAAAGACCCTAAAATTTGTTATTCCACCACTTGCAGCGCGACAGTATTGCCCTTGCGAGCTGCTTTAAATACCTTGGCAGAAGAACCCTGCGCGTTCTGTTTTGCACAAGATCATTAACGATCATGCGTAAACAGCAGTGACGTGAACAGCAGTTCCTCGTGAGTGGTGAAAAAACGTTCACAACGAACGTTCTTTTCTTACCAGCGCGAGGTGACATCGATACTTGGATTAAACCTCTCTTCACGTGTTCGCGTGTTGTTTACAAATGCTTAGACCTTTGGCCGATGGTTAGTTGCTTCGAAACGCTTTTTCCTTTGGTTTTTCTTTGAGCTGAGTGATATTTCTGTTTACAAAACTACCTTGCGCAGAGTTCCTCTCGCACAGAGATCGTGTGCTGTGAAGTGCGGTGCGTGAGAAGGGCTGGTTTACTTTTTTCGTTCTTGCTGCATCTGTTTTGATCGCAGTTTCTACGTCACGTTTGTTTACTTTGCACAGTGTGATGTTTGCGAAACTTGCTCCTCGTGGGTGGTACAGAGCATCGGAGTGAAGAAAAGTATGCTTTTTTATGCGCCTGAGTGCATCGAATGTTCTCTTTTTGGGGAGCCTTTTAGATAATTTGCCATTTTAGAATCAAATCATTATATTAGTCACCATTATAAGGTTTAATTCTTGCCAACAGTTGATACATTTCGGCGTAAAACAAAATGGCCATCTATACCTACGGATGTCCTTCACTGCATACATTCAAACCCTCACCGTCTGGCTGTTGTCTGGGATCGTTTGTGTGTGGTAGAAATTTTGCATAATATTCGCTTGCTCTCATCTCAGTGTGGGAATTCCTTCTCTGGCAATGAATGTTTTTCTCGTCCCGAGAGCATCCGAAATCCGCTCACTCCGCTGGTGTGCAATAAATTGGGTCACCGTACGATGACATTCGCTCGGCCCACCGGAAGCTGCCGTACGCCGGCACACAGACCCAACCCGAAAGGAAGTTTGTCACCGGGTTCGTGCTATGTAGCTTCCCATTTCTGCTTATGTAATTCGAGCCGCTCACGGATGCATCCGGTTTCGTTATGCTCTCGTGTCTATCGTCCTCCTGGGGTGGGTGGGTTGCTTGTTTTTGGGCCATTGAACTTTACGCTTTTATTACTCGGCACCACTTTATATCACCCTGCAGTATTCGCTGGAATTGATTCACTGCAGACCCAATGGTGACTCAGTGGGTTACCGATAAGGTAGAAGCAGAATGTTTCTCATTTGACCCCGTTAAAGTTTTATATTTCACGTCTTGAAAGGAGGAAGTCCCGTCAGGGCGGGATAAATAATTCTATTCTGTTTGTGGTGGGCAACTAGGTAAACAAGAAGAATATCGATCGTTGAAAATGTTTCTGGAACGCAGAAGGTAACAGAGGAACGTCGGGTTTTGACAGCTTGAAACTGAGATCAATATTTCCGTCTGGAAGTTATAAATGAGCGTTCATTGTGCGCAAAGCCTTCATAAGTAGGTGATCTAGTTTCATAATTAAGTTTCAAAGTTTTCGATATCCGTTCTACTCGCTTGCTCTGCTCGATCTTTTCTTCAGACGTGTGAAATATATAAATAAAAATATAAATTATTAAACTACTGACAATGAAATCCACGAACGTTACTCCCTTTAAAAAACACCCTTGCAAGTGAAATCCAGGAAATGGTTCATCAACACACCATTAGCATATTATTTGTGGAGCTCATCGTGAAGCGGATATGTTTACGCAGGCTCCAAAGTGGTTGCCGTACCACCAGCAGTGCTCCGTTCCGAGGTCATGCCCATGAATGTACTGGCCCGGCTAATTACAAACAATCCAACTGCGATCAGAACGTTCTTCCAAAGCAGCAGCTTCCACTCGTCGGAGCTGAAGTTCTCACCAAGCAATCCGCAATTAAATGTCCCAGCACCCGGGCCACAACGCACTCGAATGCGTTCGGTGCTGGAAGCAAATAGAATCACAATGAATGCGTTTCTTGCTGTGCATTGTTTTCGTTTTTCTAATAAATATTTCCATTCCGAGAGCTATCACTGCACTTAAGGGTTCCGGGTTGCATTCCGGGTTGAAGTGGGGATGTGTTACAACGCAACTATTTAAAACTTTTAGAACGTTTGTAACAAAGACACCTAACAGCTCAAGTGGGATCATTTATGAAAGGGGTTTTTTCCTCCCAAATCGAAGAAATTGATTCCAGCTCGGCGTGTACAATGCAAAATGTTCATGCTGTGGAAGTGTAACGTGATCGTAAGATGAAACTTTGCAAACGCTGCTCGCCTATATATTTACGCTCGATCAGTGCGCATTGTGTAAACATCGCAGTTATTTGGATCGCGCACTAAACGGTGCAGACCCGTTTTAGATTTTCTGTTGATTATTTTTCAGTACCAAACAATCAATTATTCCTTGAAGCGCGCATAGACCGAGATACTTTGCGCTTAATGTTTCGTTCGTTTTTTTTATTCCATTCAAAGGATGATGCCGATGTGGAGCAGCAGTACGTTATCTCTTGCCCTCGTTCAACCAATCTTTGCAACATTTTGCCTGTTTGGAGCGCATGCAAAACCTCGACCTCCCATCTATTATGTTGCCATCTAATTTAAACCGTTTTGGTACATGTGTTTCGTATCGCGAATGAAATGTGGGAATATTAGTTCCCGTGTGAAGGTACTTTCGAATTTGAAAACATTATGTGAAAGTTTTTCAAGAAATTATTGTACGGATGACATTGAAACATTCACTTTCATCTGCCTGTTTTGGAGAGGGCTGAATTAGCTGTGGCAAGCGCATGGGTGTTTTTAAATATTTAACTTCATCTAATGATCCTCAAAGGATAAATTTTTTGATACTGATTTCCATTTTCCTCTAGGTGAATGTCACTTCAGTAAACAGCTGTCAGTGCCAATGACATCGTTTAAGGGGAATTTATGCTTCACTGATCGACGAGAAGTCATTAACATTTCTATCCAATAAAAACAACAGACAACATCAACGCTGCTTCCTCACAGCTTTCTTAATTGATATTTGATGGGTCGATGATCAAACTTATCTGCACCCCCTTATCATGGTGGCAGAAGCGAGTAGGTAGCAAATCAAAAACACATCCTTATTGGATGACATTCCCTCCCCTAAAACGTTACAGCCGGCAGTTTTGTGTCGCGTTGATGAACACTTTCCCTCGTAACCCGCCACCGGTGGACCGATATACGGGTTTCTGTCGATTATTTCCATATGGGTGCACACACTTGCCCTTTCGCAAAACAGCCCTTTTGCGTACGGGTGGATGGTGGATTATAACCATCTTCCTGAATTGCCGAAGGCAATCGACACCATTGTCGGGTGGTGCTGCTCATCGGACACTGCGCGCCGCACAATTCAATGCTCAATTTACAACCCGCTCACAGCGATCATCCGGGAAAGGTACCGATGGTCGTTTGGAAAGGTTGAAAAAAGTAATAGAAACACAGCAAAAGCAACGCGTTTGGCAATGGCGCAGTGTGCCGGGTGTCTATAAATAGTCATTTGTTTGGTTCACGATCGTGCCGTCCTCGTCGGACCGCTGTATGCGAGTGGAAATATGAATTATATGTATCGTTTATACGCATTTTAAACATTAGATAACATGAAAAGTATTACTGCATGCAATAAAACCTGACTATTTTAAAGGAAATTTCCAATATTGTTCTTGCATTAGCAACTTCCTTCTCTAAAAAATCTAAACGAAAAAGTTCTTCGCAACATTCTTACTGACGTTGAAGTTTCAAAAAGAAAAGATTGGCCCTATCTGATTTAAACAATGGCAGAATTATACATTTCCTAGCTCAATTTATATCATCATATCGTTCAAAATATTTTCTCCTCTCTCCGGGGAACCCCCGGGGGCCGTTGTATCCACCTTGAGCTGTCTTCTATCTGCCGATCGGAGATGTTTGAAGGGGGGTCCAAATGACCCGAGGTCAACACTTGTCATTGTAAGGGTTTTTTTGAGCACGGGCGAGAGTCATCCGTAAAGGGGATGCGAGCCAATTCAATCCACCGTGGTGAGGTCAAAGGAGGAGTGCCTGAGATCAACTGTCGAGATCGTGCCGCGCGTAGATCGCGGGATTCTCCCCCACTACAGCCACTGCATGCACAGTAATGCGTACGCGAGGATCTAACGCGATCCGATCGACAAACCATGTGAAGTCGCTCGGGTGGTGTTTTGCTCTGTGCGTGTAGTCGTGTGAGCGTGGTGATGATTTTGTTTGTTATTCGCGTCTTTTGCTTTGCCGGATGATCTCATTGCTTTTGGGCGAACTGGATTCCCTCCAAAACAAAAAAAAAAAAACACGGAAATAAAAGGGGGAGAAAAAATGTGGCAGACGCTTCAAAGCAAATCAATTCGAGCACACCAACACAAATGCGCCGCACAGGGTGTTTCGTGATATGTTTTGACGAAAGAACTTGGGAATTAAACTACATGTAAATATGCTTAACAAACTTGAAAGAGTACAACTTTCATCGCTTTATTCAAAAGCTAATTCGTTAACAGTCATTCTAAGTGTAGCTAAGCGGGTTTTCAATAAATTATAAATGAGAACAGATTTGGCATGATGTTGACTGGCTGTCGATTTGCTGTCTCGTATTGAAAACCATCGTAAATATAAACATTTCATCCGTACAAGTTTTCTGGCCCGGTTGGTTTTAGCATCATCCTGAAGACAGCTGTCTTCGTTTTCAAATTTACGCTTCTGATCTCTCGTCTCGTCCTAAATCATCTGAACATATCGACGTTTTGTCTAGCACTCCGCCACAGCGTGCAGGGAAACCCCAGCTCCGGCAAATAGACTAATTCATAGTGGACCACAGTTGAGGAGCATAAAGCATTACTTTGCACTCGCACACACCCATGTAGTGGCCCCGCATGATGGCCTTTGCAATGGGTGGATTGAGGGGGGTTGGTTGGCACTCTAACGCTTGCGCGGCCGTTTCGCTAAATACCAAACACGAAAGCCGGTTTTTGTGACAGGTTGTGGGGTTTAGCTGATCACGTCATCCGAGTGGGCTCGAATCCCTCGATGTTCGATGACCAATGGTGATGATGTTTTGATGTGAGTTATTGAGAATCATTACGAAAGGCGTTGGAACGTACACGAAATTTGATGGGCCAGGGTTGGCGCTTTACTTTACCCTACCTCCCCCCACCACCCAAAAATGCCTAAATGAACCGCTGGGGAGTTTTGTTTCGTTCGCTACAAAAATCATATGCAAATTGAACTTTACAGGCGTGCGGTCATACCGCAGCATGACCCGTACACCGGAACGAACGCGTACTGTGCAAACCTTCGCCAAGCCTCTTACGACGCACCGCCACCCTATAGCTATAGATTTACATAACAAGCCGGCCGTCTAATCAGCTTTTCGCTTCTCGTTTGGAAGTTTTTTTTTTTTTTAACGATCACTATTGTCAGCAAAAACGTGCCTGCAATGAATGAACCTTCTGCGGCTCACCTTAATGTGGCTGGCTGGTTCCATTTTTCGCCGGTCAAACAGTAGCTCTAATCGGAAGACCGGCTAAAGATAGTGCGCCGAACGGAGTTTTATTTTACGTTCGCTTATGTTAAATCTCCTTTTTCGACAATGTTGCAGTTTCCTGTTAGTGTAGGGAATGGAGTATACGTGCAGCAATTTTCAACGAAAGGAGGAATGTTGACATTGTGCGGCGGCCTGTTTTAACGATGGTACAATTTTCCGGTACAAAAATTCGTATTGTTTCTAAAAGTTTTTTTTTTTTAATTATTTCTTATTGTTTATAAAAACATTGTCTTAAAATATGATATTGGAGGCAATGATACCTTCAAGTAGTCTTTCTTTAAACGTTTTTATATTTGGAGGATTAAACCTTGGATTCATTTTCCTATGATAATAAATTCGATTTTGGCCAACAGTGTGGACTGGACACTGTACTTATCATAAAAAGAGCGTCAATGAGTAGTAATTCGCTTTCGAAACGTTGGATAGAAGAACTGAAGTCAAAGTGTTATAAAAAATAATATTGCCTTATCGACATTATCGATTGGCTCGCATAATCTCCTCCGTAGTTGAGTAGTATAAAATTGTCTATTTCATCAGTTTTTTTTTCAAGAGCATCAATATTAATTGGATGTCACTTATTTTTCATAATAATATAAAATTTCCTTTCATTGTCTACATCATACCTCATTTTCTATGCTGTTTTAATAACCTTTAATGCTTTATGTCCTCAATAATGTGCTTGTTTCATGCATAAACAGGGATATTCTCGACTCGCTGCACCTTAAACCATACGTGTGCACTGTTAAACAGTCTCTTTAAATACCTTGATTGGTGCGATATTTTTTTTCAGCCTTATCTTGTTTGATCCCAACCCAGTAAACTGCTCTGGAAAGGGATCAGCTTAATGGCACGCCTGGCCCAGTCGATATGGCGGAAAAAACACACATAAACAATCGCTTTGCTGGACACGGTTTGATTGATGCTTGTAACAAAAAAAAACTCCAATCCAACTTACGAATTGAAAAAAACAAATGAAATGCGTGCCCAAGTGCCTATGATGGGGAGCCATTAATTAAGACAATGTCAAACAACCGATCGTCACTTCCTACTTGAACCCATTGCGAACGATTCCATCTCTGGAGGAATTATCTTTTTTTTTCTTCGTTGTGCTTCATTGGCAATTCAACTTTCTCATATGCAAATGTTTATTGAAGCTTCGGGTTCCCGGTTAGACTAAAAGGGCAGTCCGTGTCAGTCTGGATGCACTTGATCAACGTTGCACAACGATTAAATACCTCGCGCATCCCTGAACTATTTCTGAATAAATATCATTTTTTTTCACTTATTGAGTGACATGAATGCAACATAAATAGATTGAAGTATACTTTAAAATGCTAACTTACTTAAAAAATACTTTAAAATCGACCCGCTGAATATCAATCTCGCACAACAGCGAAAGAAAACACCGTGAACGAATTAGGTAGATCAATCATCCATGGTAGAAAGTTGTCTCCAAAACGAAGACGACGCCGGTTGCGCCGTCAGCTGTAATCTTCCCCAAACACACTTGGTGGACACCGTGCCAAGTTACTAGGGCGAAGCAAAGACCTTCATGTTGAGGTGCAAACTGAAAGTGATCTCTTCCTCGTTGTCTCTTATCACACATTCCACCGACTGCCGCGGACAGTTCGTTGAATGGCCTCCGGGGCGTTTTAGCCGTCGGCGTTGCTGACAGACAGGAAAAGGGAAAGCCAACGCGTTGTCGTACACGGTGCACAGCTGGTACACCTTTCTTTTCCCATCCTTTTCGTTTGGTGATTATCTTCGGCTGTACGCGTTCCAGTCCACATCAGTCGCTCTTCTTCAAGCGTATTCCCACCTTACGCTCCAACCAAGCCCGCATCAATCGCTCAGCTAGTTGCATCGATAATTTCCCACCTTTCCGAGTCGCGCAGTAATTTCCCGAAGGCGCTAAGGCGTGTTGACTGGTGTGTTTAGAAACCGGCATTGCTAGTGCTTTCTACTCTGCTCGTTGCCTGTCATTAGACGTTTAGCAAGGTCGTAGTGTTTGAGGTAGCTGCTAATCGATGGACGACTATAGGTACGACCTGACTGTTTGCTACACTTCAATTCCATACAGCAGGAGTTGCGTTGGTAGTATCATGAATCGTGTATAATGTGATAAATGAATAACCGCGGCTGATTATCTAGGTAACTAGAACAAGAACAACTTAAGGCTGTTATTTTCGAAACCATTTTGTTTCAATCAACCAGTCAATCATTAGATTGGATTAGGAATTAGAGACGCTATGAAAGGTGTCAAAGAATGAGAATCGTTTAATCATCGCTTTTTACAAAGTGCTCTTTGGATTGTTTGTTAATAGATTAATTTTTATAAACAAAAAAATTATTTTTTTGATCATTACATTTAATTTTGATGTGATATTGAGTTGATCAGTTGGGCATCGTTTTCTGTACTATTTGATTTCCTGAAGTTCCCTCCTCTGCTCTGCTCCACGGGTGGGTGCTCCTGATTGCGATCGAATAATGATCGAACGTGATTTAAAGGAGGGTCACATCAACCTGCAACTTGCATGCTGATGTGGACTAATGACACCCTTAACAGAAGACGAAAAAAAAATGGTACACTTTTATGGCAGACGATGCAGCATGTTTGTTGCTTCATGGAGGTCGATGAAAAAATTGTTCAACTGGTCTAGCTCTTCGGAAGTAGTACAATAATTAACCACATATTTGTGTCAAGCATGCGCTAGTAAAATAGTAATTGGTGAAAGGGCGTTCATGCGCCTCACATTTATGATTATCACTTTCCGTTGCTGCAGTGAATGTTAAGCTGTTAAGTCGATATTTATAATAAGAGAGAAGATTTATAATAAGAGATATTTAAAATATTCAAACAAGAAATTTTGCTCCGTTCTGTTATCGCTAGATGGATAGGAAGTTTTAACAAATTTTAGAAAATGATAATGATTTTAGGCAGCGTATGATTAAGTAGAACAATAAAACGGAACATAAAATATTCATTAACCCTACACACCCTGCACAATGCGTTTAATTTATTGCTTCGGTTCGAAGCTTACGCTTCCTGTCACGCGAAGGATGTTTTAACGATATAACATAATCATCGTTTGCGAATTCCTAATTGTGGAAGACATTTATCGCTCCAGATGCTGGATTCACCCTGTAGTTTATGTGCCCCACGTTGCTTAACTTGTTGTTTCCAAGTTGCATTCATTGTTTCCTTTCGGACCGCTCAGCAACATACTAATGACTCGCTCTGCTTATGGTTCTTGTTTTATCCTAATTGATACGTTGAAATTTGCTTCCATCCGATGTCATCGTATTTCTTCGGGATTTTGTTGCAGCCGCTTTACAACATCCATGAAATGGATATGTTTCATTCTTTCACGATTGAACAAAAAAAAGAGGGTTTGTAGCTTTGGATACTTTTGCTCCATGTTCTTGCTTTCTTCGCTGATCTTAATACGCAGATAGTCGTACTTGCTCGCCTGGTTCGGCACTTTATATTGCGTGCATGACTCATAAATACTCATTATCCCAAGGCTGACTGATATTGGCTTAAGTAGAGCCTCAGAGTCAAAGTTGAAACCATGCTGCACATGTTGTGTACGTAAAAAATCCCCTCCGATTACATCTCGATTATGCCGTCGTCGTAGTGTGTTGTTGCCTTCGGCAGTATGTTCTGTTCGATAAATCGCAATTAATGTTTATGAGAGCTATATCTACGCTTACGGGGTTTTCTTTACCGTATTTGCTATATCGATGTCTAAAATCCTACTAAAAAGTCTTTTGATAACTGTTACTTTTAATAATGAGTTAGTTTCAGCCTGGTGGACTTCATTTTGAATGGTAATTTATTGGCACATTGTTTCTCAGCAACTCGCTCATATTTTATCTTGTTTGTTATGGAACTTTTTTGGGCATGATTTCACCTGCAAACAAAAGAACTCCAAAACGGAACGAGTATATGCCCTTAAAATCTTGTTCACATCTAAACTGCGTACACATAAGTCGCCTACTCTATAGACATAAGTTGTTTTACGGCTGATCGCAACCTTTTAATGCAATTGTCCGATCACAATAAGGAAGATGAGTGATCGGGTGAAACTTGTGATCAATGTCTCAACAAAAAAAATAAATTTTACGTAATATTTTCACACATATTTACTAGTACCGAATATTTTATGGTTTTTATATAATTAATTACTTACCAAAAAAAAAAAAAACAGTGGAAATTTTCTGCTCTAGCAATTAAATTATTTTAAATCGATGTTTTTTCCGGATTTTTCAGTGTTACAGTTCCTGTCGCTAATGCTGTACCCCCAATTTTGCATCGAGCATTATCTTGTTTTCAACCGTGTGGGAAGAATGCACCGGGGTACACCTGTTAAATTAACATAAATCTCGCCACACCATCCTGCATTAGGGGTTTCGCGTGCTTGAGGCCAATTAAATTTTGCAAATACATTGTTCAACACCCTTGCCCCCAAAACAAAGATTAGGCAACGTGTGAAAACACCCTCGTGTTGCTGCATGCGGCCAACCTACGCTTCGCCGAAACTTCGCCGCAACTTTACGGCATCCTTTTTGGATGACATTACCATTTGAACCGGTTATCGATTGACGTACAAATTCATTGCGAAGACCTTAAAGTTCGATTCTCGAACACTTTGCCAAACAACATATCAACTGGCTGGATCTAATTTAATTAACGCGTTCCTGTCGTCCAAAACAAATTGACCGTTCAGCAATAAATTAGTGATCAGACGCGTTCGATTGGGTTTCTGGACGCTTCAAATGAGGCGTGGAAAATGTGGGAAAAAAGTGAGAAAATGACTACGCCTTGCTCATGTCCAGATATACACCAGAGTAAATTGAGCACTGGACCAGCTGCATCACGAACTGCTTAGTTGGTCATTTAGAAACATTATAAACTTCATTTTTGCTTTATAAAGACTCGTCAAGCGTGTGGGTTCGCCTCTCCGACATTTTATTTAACATTGTTCTTATTGACTTGTTTCGAATATTCCTCACTGTCGGGTAGGTCGAAGATTGTACCGGGGGGTGATTGAAATTTATTGCCTATTTTATGTTTGCATTGTTCATTCTTCGTTCATTTTGCGACAAGAGCTGGGTGGCGTTGCTCGATCCAGCAAAAGGCTGCGTAAGGATCAAGGAAAGGGCACACTGATAGCGATGTACTTGCGGCTTTACTGGCGGACTTTCGATCGATCTTTATTGGTTTGTTTGATGTGGATAGTCTGGAAAGCATGTCTGCATTGCATTATCTTCGGTGGTGTATCAAAACATGGCCCAAGCCCTTTTACTAACATTTTTTACCGATATTGAAATATGTTTCACCCTGCTTTTAAACGTCCCATCTTTCGCACCAAGTGTCCATTAAAAAAAAGAAGCGAATTGAAATGCCAAACAAAGAATGCTGCCCCGTTGTCCCATGTATTGCGTGAAAAATGATGGGAATTTCAGCGTGCGTTGCATCATCTAATTAATGGAACGATGGTCTGCCTACCTTATTTTTGCCTTATCATGCGCGCACCATAAGCACGCGCAAAACGGCAAACAAAAACGCGCTGACGAAGATGATATGCAGCGAAGCGTTTTCATTTGCCGAATGACAATGGCACCATCCCGCCATTAATTATAGACCGTATTTGCATCTTTGCCAGCCAAATTAAAGTGCATCTTAACGCATGGCCGTACGCACACGGTATGTCTACAGTTGGCTTTTTTGCTTGTGCTTGGCTGTTGCCGTGTGCAAAAAAGGTGGCCCATGGAATGTTTTATATTGTATGCGTTTTTTTTCTTTTCTTACTATAACATCTTTAAATGCTTTGATCCGTCGATGGGCATGATTTTTATTTTCGCTTTTATGTTGGAGGACCCACCAAGGGAGACCGCTTGGAATTGCATTTTCGAATGTTGCAAACTTGATTTGTCGTGTTTTATTATTACTTCCTCTCGTTAATCATGGTTATTGGGGAAAATGTATCGTTTTTTTTTTGTTGGATGCCTACAAATAATTACAATGTGTCATGCTGAGCAGCGCAAGATTCGCATTCTGTACTCCAAATTAAGTATGCTAATGATGATGATCCTTTCGCATGATGAGTGCACTGTCTGGATTGTGAGTGAGTGTCGTAAAAGGGTCCACCGTAGCAATTATTCGTTGTGTGAAAAATTATATTTTGATGATTTAAGGAACGATCAAGACCCCCCCTAAAAATGTTATTGTCTCCAGCAGAACGGAAACCACCGTGGTATTTCAGCTTTAAGTATATTCTGTTTAGGTAATTTTGTGTTGATTTTCTGTTAATAAGTTCGTATGCGAACATTTTCTATTCCTAAAAGTCCCACAAAGCTTTGCACCAAGTAACTTTGAATTTTAGCAAACGAAACAGTGCAACAACTGCATTAAACCTGAACAAAACAGCGCGTTGTGGTATCAACTCCGAAAAGTTAAAAATAAAACAGTTTTAAATAGTGTAAACTTAAAACAATTTCGATTACTAAAACAAATAAGAAATATGAAATTAAACCCATTTTTGTGATATATGTAGAATTTTATAGAAAATTTTCCCCTATATCTTCAAAGCGCTTTGGGACACCAACTTATTTTGACGTGAAATTGAAAGCCAATATTGGGTGTTGTTCGAAAACAAACAATTCATTTTGTTTGTGTTGCTGTTTTTTTGTCATGAAACAACTGACACAAGTGCATTTTTTCCTCTCAACACCACCTCTACAGCATCGCTCAGCTAGTTGTCTGTCCTTCGTTGTGAATCGACGGGATGGCCTGGGTTGCATTGCGGGGTGTGTATGCAGGCGGTCAAGTGTATACTTACAACGTTCAGCGCTTTTGGCTCTCACGCAAATAGCCTGCAGTTGGAGGTGATGATACCGCTGGCAGATCATACCGGTCGCCATACGTCGCATCCTGCTGCGGCTTATCACTTCCACGGGTTCGTTTCCATCCCTGCTCGGTGCAGTTGTACTCATCGCGCCGCATGCAGTAGTAGTGATCGTGTCCGCGCTGTTCACGCTCGATGACGTTTCACCACCATTGACAGCAGGTTGGGTCAGCATCACTGGGTTCGGTGTATCACTTTCAACCGAATTCTTGCCACAGCTCGCAGTGCGCCGCCGTGGCTACCAAATTCCACTATTACACCACACGGCACGCACACAGTCTTGCCAGTTGTATAAACAACGCGTCACGCCACTAGATCGCGTTTGATCGTACACCAAACAAAAAGGGGGCTAAAGGGCAACCGTTCTGTTGACAGCGTATACGGGAGCGAATTGCAAGAACCTTGCCGTAGGAATTTGCCACTCGGATGTCAAATCTGCCGTCCGGCACTGCTACCCATGCATCTGTCGCGATTCACTCACCGACGTCACGGGGTTTGATTAGCGAAACGTGACGATTGTGACGAGCATTACACACTTTAGATAATCTTTTTCTTGTTTTTGAGGCACGTACACGGTATAAGGCAACAGGCAGGGGTGCGCTTTGCTCGCTTTCTAGTAGCAATATTTTGTGACTTCACTTAGCACGCGTGAATTACAAGATCATGTCGAACTCACAGGCAAATAGACCAGTATGTATCGATAAAGCACTTAATGAAATAGAAAGCGACTCTAAATCGTGGATCTAACTCCCTCAAACAAGCTGGGGAGTTCACCGGATATGATCGTGTATTTGATATTTTGCGGATACTCAACCAACTCTGCCCAATATGTTGCACATATTCATGTATACCTCACTGTGCACACACCGTCTGCCATTCTTTCCCATCGCCTACGCTAATCACACGAACCGACTCAAACCGACTAAAACTGTGGGACGGGCACTACTTTGCTCACTAAGCCCGCGTAGTTCAATCGCGAGTGAGCTCCCGTCTTCCGTGTCACTGCCGTTGGTCAAAAAATCAAAACAAAACATCAAAGGACACAAACTTACAACCAAGCAAACGAATACGAACCAAATGAACCGTTCGCAACACAGCGCGAAGAGCAAGACATCTAGAAATTACACCATCCGGGAGATAACGAGCGCAATGCAATGGACGGAGGGACCGCCTTGGTTAAGGTGAAGGTTGAGATTAAACGGCCCCAAAATAAATAGCACAAGGTTTTGCAAAAATAAAAAAAAACCCTCCCCATTTGCAATGGTGTGGAATGTGTCTGGTGGTGCTTTGTTTTGGGTAGAACCAGGTGCCTTACGGGACTGGATCCCGTGCTGTGTGATGAGCATCGGACCAACGATCCGAAATGTTGGACAACAACAACGTTTCACAGCGTCAGCGACAAATGTCACCATTGTGTGCACATTTGACATTGACAGAACCGCATGCGCAGTTTTGGTGTTGCTTAACTTTTAATCTCGTGAGAATTCCATGAAAAAGAAAAATAACGCATAACATATGATTAATAGTCCACAAGTGTTTTTAGAATGTAATTGTGGCAAACTATTATTTTAAAAAGTCATGTAAAATTAATAAAACGGTTTCAGAACGAAAGAAAACATTGCACGTATTCGTTTAAAACAGTGACGGAGCATAAACATTCCTGTCCATCGTTATCAGTCTGCTTCGGCAGACACAATCCATCCATTTTTTGTATGGATTGATTTTTAGTACAAAACAAGCGGAAAACGGGTCAAAGATGAAAAATGTAACGGAGATTTCCTTTGATTAATTAAGTGTTTTTTGTTTGTTTTTTACACGCGATAAAAACGAACATTGGTGCAAACAAATGTTCTAGTTTAAATAGTTTTTATTTGAATGTGGCTCACCGATCCGTTCTGTGAAACACGGCTGGTGTAGGTAGAGCAAACAAATTTGTTTTATCCTTGTGCCCAAATCCATAGTACACGACGCTCCAGTGCAAACACACGACGTTGGGTGGTGAGTGTAATACAATTTACACACAGCCAGTACGATAATAAACATTTCAGTAAATATGTTTATCGATGCGTGAAGGTTGGAACGAAAAGAAGAAAAAAAAGGTGCCAAAATCATGCCATGGAACAAACAAATGTATGGGGTATGAATGTTAATTTGTGTAGGGATGATGTTTGGGTTTAATGGCCCATTATTGGATGTGTTTGATTCTGGAACATGTTTGAAGAGTTTTTTTTTAATCTAAACTGTTCAATTAATCGGTTAAAGAATTTAGTTGATTCCGTAACGAATCAAAAACCGAGAACAAAATCGCATGATTTAACACATCACGCACGTTTCGTTGCGAACTCACCCACTCTCCAAGCGTGTAATTGCGAGCAGGAGCTAAATTTTACAGCCTGATGCTAATGAGCGACAAATGGCTGGTGTGTGACGTTCCATCGTACAACCATCGAGATGTGACACATTCGGCACAGGTTGTACAAAAAAGCTGCCGGTTAGTAATGAAATTGAATGTCAATGAACCAACTAGCTAAGGTAATTTCGTTCGGCAATGTTTTGGTAATTCAGTAACCACTCCTGTCCGGCATTCCAACGTGATCGTTCCAGACGGACGGTGCAAAGCGCGGGGTGATAATCCACACACACTTTCCCTACTTTGCATTGTCGTTTGCTAGTCGTTTCGATTGGCTTACCGCGCCTAACCTTCTGGTGATGAGGGTAATAGGCTGTAATTAGTTAATTTAAACCCAACGATTGGGCTGCTCGTTTTTTCCCATGGAACGTGTTAAATGTAACAGAAAGAGCACACACATGGAGTCATCTCAAACTGAATTGAATGACAGTTGTGTTTAATGTTGAACGATAAATATTTTGTTGTCTCTAGATAATTCTGTACGATTTTTTTGTTTAAACTTATGCAAATTAACGATGTTCTAATTGATTTAAATGACAAACTTTATCTCAGATCTTAAATCAAGCAATATTAAATGATGCCCCTTTTTCCTGTTGACGACAGAACTGTAGAGCTTCAGAAACTTCATCAGCTTTTCACAAAGTCGCTCGATTTTCTTCACTCCGTTAATTAACGGATCGTTTGTACACTGACCTTCCATGTGCCCGGAGTGGAGCCAGGTACCGAGTTGCGAGTAAATAATAATGCTGTATGGACATAAACTACACCAACACAACACATTACGAAGCCTCACGCTAGGTTTTGGCGGGGGACTAGCGCAGCGCAGAACCAGTCCGCCACTGCAGTCGGTTTGTTTTTTTTTTTGTCTATTTTTCTCCGAGAGGTGTGAATTTTAACAAATCTTCCGGTTGTATTTCGTTTGTTTGCTACAATGTTGTTCATCCGTTGGTGGTTGATCTATTTACAACAAACAACGTGACTTACGGATTCGGATTCTGACGCGGTCTAGACTTCAACCAAGGTTTTTTTTTATTTTATAACATTTTTAAGGTGTGTCCGATGGTGTTCGGTCAAGCATTGGGTTGAAACGCAGCATGGTTTTGTATTAAAATCGTATCTTTACTGCATATCTTTCTCAAGAAAGGAATCTTCCCCAATGTCCACTAGGCGTTTGGATATCTTTACTCACTTATCCGGCGCTACAACCGCTTCGCGGTCTTAACCTGCTGCAGGAGTCCTCTAAAGTTCGTCGGCCAATCCATTATCCCGGCCTTTCTGGCGGACGCATCGACGCCATCATTCGGTCTCAGTTTGGGCCTACCACGCCTCCTCTGTTCATGTCCACGGTCTAAAAGGACTTTAAGGGCTGTGTCGTTCGGTGTCATTGTAATGACGTGACCAGCCCACCAGAGCCTGGCAAGTCTAATCCGTCTAATAGAGCTCATAGAGTTCACCGTACAGCTCATAGAGAGCATAAAACTCTCGAACGCGGCTAAGAGGGTTTCGTCAGTTTTGTATAGCCTTATCAATTTTTTTTATCCTTATCAATGTATTTCTTTACTCGAATAATAATGACAATTAAAATTAATCCAACCCATTCTACAACTCTCAAACCTGAATTATTTTTTTACAACTATAATATTGTTGCTCTGATAATTGAATCTACATGGCTGTACAAATGTATGCAACGCTTTACTGCATCATGTAAAATGTTAACCCATTTTGCACCAATATTTATGCACACAAACATGACGTACGCAATGGCACTTGAGCAATTGTATTACTAATTCCAAAATGTACATACTTTGTGTTGTCTCACTCACATGCATCCCTATCTAACTTGATCGCTTGTATGTTAAGTAGCGGAAAATAATATACTTTTTTCTTTCTCTTTTATTTACAGGTAAGTTCTTTAGGAAGACAACGACAACTCTCCCGTTGCCTCACTGATGTGTTTTGGCAAAGCAAAGATCCAGAAGAGCAATCTGCTATTTGGTGTTTTCCCATGTCCTGTCTGCTTTCGGTTTCACATCATTCAATATTTTACATGCATATTGTTTTGCGGCATACATAATCCCTACTCATCCCCGCACATTTTTGCATATCATTAACACCTTGACCCTCGGCGAAGGACACCGCTCCTGATGCTGCTCCTCGTACTCCGTTCGTTTTATTTTGTTGTGAACGAAAAATCTAATTATGCTTGGCTTGGAATTAATCTGCCTCCCTGCAGGAGCTCACACGGGACGAGTGCATCGTCGGCTTACATCGTTGGTTTTGCCATAAATATTAAACAAAAATAATAAACGCTCCTAAACACAAAACCTTACCCGTTTTGCCGAATTGCCATGGGTCTGCCAATTTCTGGCCTGGCGTAAAAGATTAACCAGGGTGTAGCAAGGGGGGGAGGGGGGGGGGGGGTCAAATGCATCATGGCAGCTAGCTGTGAGTGAATGTGTTTTTTTCATTATGTGGTGCATTTCACACCGTGACCAATAACCTACCGGTCGCTTCGGGCCATGACGGTTTTCTCGTTTGCGGAATGTCCACCGCAGAAGTTTGATTCCAGTCTGATGATCCGGTGCCGGCACTGCTTACGTCTTTACTTCGTCAGCGAATTTACGATTTTGTGGTTCTTGGTTTGCTGATTCTTGGTGCTGCATTTTCGCGCCTCCACGCGTATATGCTGTTTATGATTTATATCCTTCGGAGTTTTTGGATGCGTTCGTTTGTTCGCTAAACTTCGAGTGAAGTTAACCGAAGCGAGTGAGCAGGTAGAAGCGATATTTTCGTTATCCACTCTGGTCTGCTACATTCTGCAATGCAACAGCTCCCAAGGGAAGAATAAATTTTGGCTTTTAACAGCATCGTGGATTTTTATGATTGTTGTTGCTTCGGTGCAGGAAAAAAATGCAGGAAAGTCAAAAAAACATATAACAAAAGAACAATCAAAGAATCTTTCAGCCAGTCCCTGTCCCTTTTGCACTGCGGGCGGCAAGCAGAGACGGCTTCTACGGTTTGGAACGTGACTGCAGAAGAACATTATTACTACGTCCGGCCAATTGCTTAAACCGCTCATTTGACTGTAGGGTGTGTGTGCGCGCGTGTGTGTATGTGGGGAACTGCATGTTACCTGGTAGATACGCTGAGTTTTGCATTTTGCACAAACGATGAGTTTCATTCGGTTGGCATGATCACTACGCACTGTTTAAATGGTGCATCACAGGCTGAAATGCAATTGCGGTTGTTTTTTCGCGGGCGCGCTGTGATTGTCCTTATGTTTCTCTTGTTTTCTATGACTCTGTCATTGTGTATACAATGTACGATTTTCTGTATTTCATTCTTATTTTATAGTAAAATATGACAGTTCTGTGTACGATAAAGTTGTTATATAAAGCATTAAGTACTCCTATCACAAAATGTGATTATTAAATTGCAGTGTTGAAAAGTTGAATGGAATGGATGAATCCTCCTGAATGGAAGATTTTCTTTGATTTTTGTTTCGTTGCTCAATATTTCATTTGGTGTTGGTTATTAATTATAAATATTTATGTCCGCTAGATGCACCGTATTGTTCCATAGTGCAAAAATCAATTCATATAGTTCCACTAGCAACCACCAGGTGTCGGAGCTTTGCTCATTTTAAAAATTGCTCACTTTGATTCAACATTTATTTATCAACGCGTGATGCGCGGATTCTATAGACGTTTTCATCTATGAACGATAGTACATTCAAATTTTTGAATTGAAGTTTCTTCATTTTTTCACTTCCATGTTTGTGCTGCATTAACCAATTTTGCATTAAAATTTTACTTAACATATTATTTCAAAGGAAAAGAGTTAAGTTGTGTGCATTGATAGTCGATAACAAACAAGAAACAAGCATTATGAGTTATGCTACAGGCACGTGCAAGCATAGTAAGAAAGAGAGAACAGTTTACTGCTCCAAAGAGATGGGAATTCGTTGCGGGAAGGCGAAACAGCTAGCAAACGAACATGCTTCTTCTCTCTTCCATTTCCACTTTTCACTAAGGGGCATTGATGGAACAAAATGAAAGCAACAAATTGGTTTTGATTTATTTGAGATGTTGCGTTTTATTTGGGGAGCAGCAAATTAAATTTTCTATGCGAAAACTATCGATGATTGTTTTTCTTCCATTTCCATTTTCACTATTTTTGTATAAAATTATTCTAATAATCTTTTTTTTTTATATTCTTGATTCAAACCATTTATGTGACTGGATGTCTTGTTTATAACTATTTCATATTTATAGAAGTATATGTAAAATTACTACTAGAATTATATTAGTAAAATATAGAAAAAATAAAATCGGTTTCGCCGGGCATTATACTTTTGTCCGACCTGTGCCCACCGTGCCTTAGTCAACACCGCGAAGCCGCTCGCACGTGGGGTTGGATGGAATTGTTATTATTTTGATCGAATCAGTCGTCGCGAGCAGATCGTCTGGTCGTCTGGTGCGGCGGCAGCGTGTTGCTGCCGGTGCTGTTGCACTAGGCCGCAACGCGTTATAAGTCGAGTATGTTTTACCTTGCGTGTCGTGTCCCGAAACAAGTGTGTCGTCCTGTCGAATTATTTAAAATGATGAAAGGAAACACAGAGTAGGGAGCGCAGAAAGTGATGTAGTGCGTGGTGTTTTGTGTTTGATCCTGCCATGGTGCCTTCTTCAGCCGGCGTTTAACCCAAACGCCCCCTTTCAGAGGCGATTGACAGCTGTCATATTTGCTGTTCAATAGCTTCCATGCGCGTGTCCTGCGCAACGGTGGAAACTCGATCAAATTACAACTTCCAAGTCAACCCGCACGGGTTGTCGACGGATGGCGGCAAGGCGGATGTAAACAAATTAGCACCTAATGAAAATCGCGCTGACTTACACCATCCACCATCCGAAAAGCGGCCGGCAACAGTTCGACATTGCTTGCTTAGTGAAGTTTATGAAAAAGATTTTCTTTTAAGCGTTTTTTTTGTGATAAATCATAACCCTAAAATGTAGATAAATGGTGCCTGTTTCACACGCCTTTTACACACCAAAAGGTTTTGTAAATAGTTTAGCCTTAACGATGAATAGTTCTTAAACAGTCGTTCCCAAATGAATGTAGTTGTGTTGTGTTGCGGTAATGTTGAAATTCAAATGTTTAAGTTCGTATCACGGCAATGGCAATAAGGTGTGTGCCTATGTTATGCTAAACCTGTGTGCTAAGAATCAATCGAGTGATAAAAGTTATCATTGATCACAAAACAACGAAAAACCCTCAAATTGCAGGTAAATGTCAACAACTACCTAAAACATTTTTTCCCGTTTCTCAAACCTTTTTTTACTGTTCAAACTCAAAGTTCTAAAAAAATCAAATTAAATTCGTACATTATACAAACGGTAATCCTGTTTACAAGTTTTAATGTTGTACCATTTTTAATACCTTACACATAAAGCACAAATTAATCGTATGCCAAACGATGTGATCATAATTTTAGCCAAATACTTTAATCATACAGTTTATTGCGCTTCGCACAACCTTCTCATGGTGCATTAAGAGCATGAAATTGGATTTATGATCCTCTCATGCACATGCTGTTAATTTGTTTCCTCACCGGGGACGGCCGTTAAGGAAGGGAATACGGGAACGTAAAGATTTTTGATTTCGCAAAAGAATCCGTAAACCCCCGATTCACCGTGAAGCTGTTGAATGCCGAACGAATCGTCCCTTCGCTTCATTATCGTATCGGAAAAACGGCTCGGTGGCGCACTGCAAGGCATGGGATTGAGGCAGCAACGGGTGGAAGGATGGTTATTAATGAATTAGACGAAATGCAAACATATTTCATGTGATCAAGGTCTTCCGCTCCGCTCTGGGCGCTCTCGGGTTCGCACGCGGGAAGGAGTCAAACCGTGCAACAATGGACGAGATTTGTGGGTTCCAAAATGTAGCAAGAATCAAACACAACCTACCCAGCGCGGTCGTACGGTGTCGATGGAGAAAGACGCAACAAATATAGGGCTTAGCCGTGCAGGGAAACCGTCCGGATCAACGCAAAACAATAGCATTCCTGCCGGAGTTAGACCACCTTACCCCCGGCCGGAGGTTCCATCCGCGCAGCATCATCAGCTCTAAAGGGGTTACTGTGAAGTGTAAATTAAAAAAGACCAATGCTGAGATGGATTTTTTTCTTTCGCCCTTTTGCTCTGCCGTCGTGCTTGTTATTACCGCGGGTGGTGGTCTTGAAGGCAGAATAAATGTTTAGACGAAGTTGAGTTGATTAACATTTTCGAGTACTTGCTCCCCGAATAACTTCAATAGAGAGTAAAATCATAAAAGTGGAATAAAAGAGGTAAAAAAATGCTTCGACTCGCGAGAGAAATGAGTTTCGAATGAAGCTTAAATTAATTGAAAGGTCACAATGCGGATCATGTGTACCTCGCCAACAACTCTCACATTTCGTTCGTATTCTTGAATGCTGATTTGAATTATCGTAGCATTTTTATGCTTAAAAATATCTGGCCTCACGAGCCACATCACTGTCTAATTATATCACGTGCGCTCTCCCCCGGATTCTTCAACTGCTGATCTTCAACCATCGCCACCTTTGAATGCGCGTCCAGCCACCATCTCGCATCTGATCAATCTTATTCAGACCCCGACGAGATGATGGTTCCCGACCGTTGGTACGTCCCCTTGTCAAGACTATCCCGTTCCCGTTTCTATATTTTTGGAAGAAATTGAGCCTCGAAAGCCTCTTCCCGTGACCGAACAAATCAGATCGGAATCGTTCAGCAAGAGGAACGCATCCACGTCTAACCGAATGGAGATTTTTGTGTTTTTGTCTGTCAAAGTACGAAGATACTTAAGCAAGTATCTAGCGTGTACCCGCGTGCAGCCCTCCCGGTGTACTCCGCACCGGAACCTTCACGTGCTGTAAGAATTTAGCGTATTTTTTTGCTTTATTTTTGAACAGTCATTACTTGACGTTCGTTTGGGTCAATGGAAGTAGATTAATTGGTGTATCCCACCCTTCGGAACCCGTACTGAGTACCGAACGGACGGACGGATGCGACTGGCCGCATGCGGGGAATGTATTATTTTCATTCTGTGCCACCACCTTGATTTGGTACAGAGGAGGGTGGCAATTACCCATTCCCGTTCGGGTCGACCGCGGAAAGGCGGAAAGGTCCCGCAAACGGTTCGATTCCCGTGATCACCTACGGGGGAACTTGGCTTGCGGTTTGTGGTTTGGGTGGCAGGGTTTTGTCTTCTATTCTATTTTCCTTCTGTGCGTGAAGCGGTCGTTCCGAGAAGTATGACGGCTTCACCGTGTAACCGGTGATGAGTTTTGGGTTCGATCTGCTGCTGGCCGCGTGTTTCGGATTCGATGATTTGTGAATGGCTTTCAATTAGAAACGTACCGGGGGGGGTTGGTTCGAGTACGAATGTTAATTAAAATAATTATATTTTTGGTGCCAACAGTTTGATTGTGCGGTTGGGTGCGGAGCGTCGTATCGTTCGCTTCGTTACGTCTGAAGATGCTCGGATGCCGTTTAGGATACGATTTCTTATTCTTCGCCTGTAATGACCGATAATTTGAACCATGTTTGTTATACTGCATACGATTTGGTGCTTCTTTTTTTACTTTCGAGTGAAACCCTTGAAAGATGGCTCTAAAGCATAATGGTTGTTCTTGGTTGTAAAATTCAGTCATCTCGATGTATTGGACAATGTCTTAAAATAGGATTTGATCTTTTGTATATACGATTTCTATTTCCATTCCCACTCTCACCAACTAACCTTGCTCGTTTGCTAATCTTTCCATCTACAAACGAGCAAACCGCCCACATTCTATTCATTCGGCAATGTGTGCCAGCAGCCAGCAGAGGATCTGATTGATTCGCTGTTTATGTGGCCAGACCCTGGGGCGGGGACAGCAAAAAAAAAGGAGGCCGGGGTTACGGAACGCCCTACGATCAACACTTTACTAATCAAAATTAATGATATTTCTGCTCAATTCAATTACAATTCGGCAAAGGCTCCCTTTGGTGGGTTCTCGCGTGCAAATGAATCCGGGCGTTCTCGATCGCATCCGAAGCGTTGAGGTTAAAAAAGGTGGTCGCGTTGTTTCGTTTTCGCCTTCTCCGCTGCAAAGCCCAGCACCCAGTTGGAGGAAATCACGATCGACGAATGCGTTTGCCGTTTGCCGCGGTCCTCCCCGAAAATAGTCGCGCTAAACATTGCTTTGGAATCGTGCATGATGCCTAATTTTCCAATCGCTGCTTTCAGCGTTGCGTTCGATTTGTTAGCGGCTCGATTGGTCCGGGATCAACTATGTTGAACTCGTTAATTTCTTCTAATCATGGTTTGGGCCCCGATGAGTTGGTGCTTTCTTGTGTGTGAGCTGGAACCAGTTAACCTTTAGTAGGTGAACTGAACACGATATAGAACGTATCCGCTTGGAAAGAGTCATTGTTGGAATATCGAACAGCAATATTCGCACAGAGTTAAAAGGTAAAAAGACATAGAACTGCATAATAATCATAAATAAAAGATAAGTCGATTGCTATAAAACCATATATTTTTCACCAAAAACCTTAATACTAATCATTATTCGTACGGATTTATTACATTGAAATACAGTGTTATATTCTCCCAGCACATTGTCACCGTTCATTGGCCGCTGCATTATTTATGCTGCTACCATTGTGCGGTTACTTTTTAGTGATCTCGCAACGCTCTCTTGTTCACCTTCGGTGACCCATCCGGCACATTCAGCCGGCGGAACAAAAGCAAGCTTCACAACCGCAACCACAAAATTGAATTTGCCTCGAACGCCGTCCGGCCGGCCCACAGTGTTGTCTGCCGGAAATTGGCTTAGAAACGGCAACGCAACGGCCATTGCAGCGTTGCATCCGATGCACCCGAAGGCGACACACCCAAACACCGGTCGGCCGATTCAGCACAACTTCCGAAGTAAAATCTAACCTTTTTGTGTGTGTGTGTGTATTTATTGGTTAAACCCGATTGTTCCACTGTGTCACAACATTTCCGGTACCACACCTCAATTTCGTTCGATTAGGAAAGTGTGTCTGCTGTTTTGCGGCAGAGAGAGAGAAAACGCCGGTGATCAACCGTCGAATGACCCGATGTTTGTCCCGTGTCACCGAATATTTCTTCCCCACACACGGGCACACACCACAAGTATGATGTTTAAATTGGGGTTGTTTGGGGAGAAAAAAATCGATTTGGAGGCTTATTTACGAGTTGTCACACGTCCAGCCTTGTTCTCCACCTCCCTGCTCGATCCCCATCTCCACGGTGGGCTCTTAGGCATTCTTCCGTCCCGCCATCGATGGTGGCTAATTTATTAATATCCGATCTAACGCTTTTTATCACCCGGCTTTTCTCTCCCCGAACACCAGAGGTGTCCGACTGGGTTAGTCTAGATATTGGACGGGTCGATTATTACCTCCACTCAAATCACGGATAAAGCTCCGAGAGGCAGATGAGGATGGGTTGGCACTGTTAGCCGGTCCAAAGATCACTCCGTCGGTCTCAGGATGCTGCCAATGTGCGCGTGTTCGAAGTTAGTTTTATTTGTCAACTTTATTTCTCCGTTTACGATCCGCTTCCCTCCCTTTGGCGTGGTTGTTTTAAGCCACGAACCCTAATGAAAGGCTGCGCGAGGGTGTTTTCTACCACGAGAATAAATAAATGTCAAAAATTCGTTAACTAAATTCTCGTTGTTTTTAAATACTTTAGTTCTCTTAGTCGCCTCCCGATTTGTACATCAATAAATTTGGAATTTAGTTAAATAAGTTGGAATAAAAGTTGTTTTTTTTTGTTGCTGGATTTTCCAATAACTTCACCACCCTCAGCCAGCTGTATTTGGAGTGTGTTGTATCGTAAATTAAAACAATAAAACGCGAATAAACTTCCTTTCTCAATCCCCGTCCTTGTTTGCGTTTAGCTGCTTTCCACGGAGCACGGTCGCGTCCAATTAATAACGCAAATTTATGCTATTAAGCTCGAGTCAAAGGTGTGTACAAATGATTTCGGGGCAATTGAACCTATCCTCGTTTTGGAGCGGGAAGCACTTTTCGACAACTTCCCGCCCGAAACGGTTGCGGACGGTTCGAAGCACTGCTGTACAGATCGATTTTTTTTTGGCACACCACACAGGCTTCGGTACGGTTGCGGATGCGTGTGTTTCCATTCGCGAATCACCAAACGTGCGCTGGTGGAGCAGATGGTGGGGATGGCCGATGATGATGGTGATGTGATTCGTAAGTAGTCGTCGCAGCATGGCACGGCGAAAGCTTGCGGCTAATTCGATCGATCGCAGAGCGTCAGGGATCCGAAAACGCCAACAGGAAAAGGAATGCTATTGGAAGGTTTGCTTTTTTTCGGTTGTTGTTATCGTTCGTATAATTCCATTTTTTATTGAAATTGGTGTTTTACCCCGGGACCGCGTTAAGATCACCATTTAGACAAATTTATGAAGCTGTTATACTAATTAATTCAAAATTTGTAGAGTGGGAGATATGTACATAAAAAAAATGTGTGTGAATGCTTATTTTTATAGTGATGTCTGCTTGTTTTTTGTTTTCTTAAAATCATCCCCAATTTTTGAGGACAGTGGTTTTGTATATTCTATTCGATAAGGCAAAGATTAAAGAGCAAAGAAGCGTGAATAAATTGAAAAAAAACAACAATGATTAGGCTACTTATTGAAAAGAAGTAGTTAAAAAGTCATACAATTATGTTTGTTAGTATTTTTATTTCAAATTGTTTTTTTATTCTAAGTCTCGTAACTTACTCATACACTAATGTGACTTTCATTCCTGAGGAATGATATTAGTATTATGTTGTACATGTTCTCATCACTCATCAAAAACTGGATCAATACAACAACGTGAACATGAACAGGAATTACATGTTAACCACCAACTTGATCCAAAATCGATCATAAATGCGCGATCTTGATTGGAAATTATCGATCAAAATATTCTGTGCACCACCCTCCCCGGCACGGTACGGTGAGTTCATTTGATTTAAACCTAATTGTTCGTGCACTTCATGGTGGTGGTTGGTTCAGAGACGGTACGGTAGAAAACACCTGAACACCATCAGGAAAAGCATGTACGCAGCTATGCGGACGGAAAGGCAGGAAATTTAATCATAATTTGTTCAAATTATTTCCACAAATTAGAGAGCGTAATTACATTAAAATTTAACCAAACCCGAGCAACTGATGCGAACAAACCGGATGGGTTCGCCGTTTTGCGATCGTTCAAATTATCCGATCTTTCGATCTGCAAAACGAGAGCTGCACGTACAGTTTTCCCTCTTACGATTGCTTTCTTCTAGCAATCGCCCTCAGAACGAATTAGTGATCGTTCGCCAAAGGAATTGCATCCGAATTGTTTGCCGGCGGTGTGGATAATTTTAAATCAACCTTTATCCACTTCAATTTCCTCCCGGTGTGGAGTTGATTTCATCATTGGAACAAAAACCGGGCAGTAAAATCTTGCTAAAACTGTTCAAATCACAAAATGCGGAAGTCTGCCCAGGGTCGAGGCAAGGTAAAGCTGAACGTTATTAATCAAATAAAGAAATTTATTTCAACGCCACGATTCGAATGACCCCCCCCCACACACTACTGGTCCACTCCATTGCCCGCGCACCGATCGTGGAGCTGCAATTAAATAGCAATTAAACACTGTTGGGCGCATGGTGTGAAATCGGGATGATTCATAGCCAGCATTTCCTTCGGGTTTCATGTGTTAGCCGCTCCGGTGTAACGTTTGTATAGCGTTCGGGATGCAGCTGTTGTAGCAAATTCCTGTTCCTGGAAGCTCCCGGGAATAGTGCGAACAACTGAAACAAGAAACATGTTGTTACGGTCGCAAACTCCCAAAAAATTGTAGGCTTTAGGCACGATTTCTTCCGTTCCGTGGTTGTGAGGTGGAAAATGAAATAAAACAAACTCCCAAGGGCCGGGTGAATAGAACAGTTTAGCTTTTGTGGAGTAAAAGAGGAGAGCGAACACCAACCGTACGGCTTTTAAGTGAAATTACTGTTATTAATGCGTATGAATGGAGGCGAGACCTACGCAACACATTGGGGCGAAGTCTATTTTCGGGCGTTCATCATATTTTGTGAATGATTGTTTCGTGCCCTGTTGTTCGCACGTGAATGTTGTTGTAGTTTTGAATAAAAAAACACACACACTTCCAACCGTCGGTACTGGGGTTCCTTAATCATGCGACGCGATGTTTGAGCGTCAATGGAGGAACCCCTGAGCTATTAGTTTTTCATCCCTTTTTCACTCACTCAGCCACATGCTAGACATCACTTGAACCATCGCCCGGGAACGGCAACCGTCACAGCTCTGTTGATTAATCATCGCTGAAGAAGTTATTATGACTCCGGAACGATTGTGGAATAATTCAAAAATAGGAATGTCTAACGATGATGAAAATGTAGTATTTGATTAGAATTAGAATAAAAGTACAGTAAATTTGCTATATATGAAACATACGTTTGAGTTCTTCAATATTTGAAGTACTACGAAATATATCATAATTAAAATGAGAGTTTTGGGTCTGTTCAGAAATCTCCAAAAACAACTCTTGTTTACAGTAACATCACATAATTCGTTTAAATATCTCTTTGATGCCTGCATGCGTCTATATGACGACATGTCTTGGCATGAGTCTTCGTTGAAATAAATTGAAGTTAGCACTCATTTGCATTCCAATTTCAATGCGAATTTACCACCATTTCCACTCGCTCTGCGTCAACGCAAACACTATCGTCTTCGTCTACCCGCATAGCGAAGTGGGCAATTTTTGTGCGGACCTCTTTTATTGATGGGGTTAAATACTGATCGCGAAAGTCGTCGCGTACCCGCGCAACGCAATAAATGTTTATGATTGTTTGTAATAAAAATTGCGCGGGTATTGTCAGATTTCGCGTACCCTTTAATCGTTTTAATTATTCCGAATAAATTAAGTCTTTTTTTTTCTAAGTTTAGAATAGTCTTTTTGTACAATTTAATACGATGTACTGTAAAAAGTTGTCTTTATTTTTAATTCTAACAATACTGAGCTCTTAAGAACCTTTATTGTTCTGAAATGTTGTAAGCACATAATTAGACTTTTCACAGGTTTAATTTTGGTTGTTAATTAGCTTTTCCATCCAACATTAATATTTTACAACAGTTTCAAAAGTGGTTCGGTCGTGTTATAGATATGCCCTGTGTTTTAATTAACTCTTTCAAGAAACGAAAAGAAAGCAAAACCATCAGACACTACGCCCATAACCTCCAAAAACGAACACTTCACGAGACAGAGTACAACTGAAAATCGTATTTACAACTTTGCTAAAGAAAGCAAACAAGCCAAGACAACATATCTCATGCTTTGTCCTGACGCAAACACCTCACCGCCAGACGGATGGTTGCCGTAATGAGCGCGCCTGTTCGCACGTGTACATGTGTGCAACAACATGCTAAGGTCCATGCGTGTATTGCGCTTTGTGCTGCCAGCCGACGGCGTCGATCCTTAACGCGATCCGTGGGTAAAGCAGTGCTTATCATTGTCGTAAATTATGGTGCAACATCTTCATAACAACGCACGCTCGTACGAGGCGAAGCGGTGACCAGAATGAAATGGAATGACAATAAATATAAGAAAAACATGGATTGTTTTCAGTCGAGGATACTTTTGCATGATGAAGAATTTTATGGAACAATGGAGTGTTTTTTTTAAACAATTCTTCTACATTATTTGGTGATATCGTTTGCTAATGAAACTTACAGCTTGTAACAGCAGTTCTAATTTATTTATATGCTCGTATGTGCAATTCAACCCTAATGTTATTGGTTATACCTTGCGAGGTATTTTTTATTGCTTAATTTCACACAATCAAAAACATTATTGATTCAATACCAATAAAAGTGTAAAGATGATTATTTAAACCCGTCAATGCCAACCATCGATGAGGTTTTATTTTATTGCATGATTGTGATCAACACGATTTGTTTAACATTCATCGCTCAGCAAATCGCTATAGTGTTCCTGGTACAAACTGGTGAACAACGAATTTAATCATCACTCATTACGCCACTCAAGATGAGTGAGCCTCGAGAATGAGGAAAAGAAAAACCAAGACCCCGGAAGGGCAGCCACACAAAATACTGCACGGGGAACCATCCTTAAATCTCTCCACCGGTAATTCGTGGCAAACATTTTCGTAGCAACAACAGCAGAGGATACAATGATGTGCAACTTTGATATCCGGCTCGCAGGAAATACGGTCTGAAAAGATGAAACTAATCATTCGGCACTGTCGCTAGTTCCCGCTCCCGCATTCCCGCAGCACTCCAGGAGACAATGTTGTTAATCTTTATTTAATGCATATTTCTGTGCATGAGTTGCCGACACTTTTATTCCTCGCCGAATGGTGGCACGGAAATGTACTTTTCATGCTTTTTTCCCCCTGGACGAATTCACTGTACCCAGGACGGGGCCATGATGCAGTTAAACAGGCGGCCGGCTTTCCCGCAGGGTCACGAATAATTTAATTCCCTTCATAATTCCAGCACAAACGGCTACCGCGCAGAGCCTGTGGCTGGCTGGAGTAGCATTGATTTCAATGAAACTGCAACAAGGATGCACTTGGGCGTGGCGCGTTGACGCATTAGCGTACGTCTCCGGTGATCCGATGCGATGGGCGGGAAGGCCAGTGTTTGCAACATTGTTCACAGCCTGTTCGCTTGACGAACGGCTGGGGTATGAGTGATCCGACGATGGGGGCAAATCAAGAACATCAATTACTGCTAAACGGTTTCAACAATGTTGAGATGTGGTAGATGTGATTTTGACTGTCCCGAAGCAAGAACTTTGGATTGTTGCATATGCAGATAATTCTTTTTTTGGTAATCTCAAAATTTTAACGTAAAGCTACAATAGCGTTCAAATAGTGTCTGCAATGATTCAACTGCAAGTGTCAAGTGCAATAAATGCGAATGCCCAGACAACTCATCCAACAACAGCTATAATAAACCGTGTGTATGGCGCTGCTCCTCATCACCATCATTATGGCCATCAGCAGGCAATCAAATTCAGCGAGAACAATCATCGAGCGAACCGCCGGAGGGCTGTTCGATTGGACAAAAACCCTCCTCGGGTCCTCCGCGCGATAACAAAACAACCGTGGCGAATGTTTGATTGCGTGCATGGTGGGAAATAATGCGTTCCGGTTGCAATGTTTGCACTGACTCCAATCAAAAGTGGTACAATTCAGTGTGAATAAACGATGTGCTGTTTATTTCGGTGAAAGGAAATAACCATTTGTTACATTTCTGTGCACATCATTTAACAAATTTTAAGCTTTGCTAGATGTGTTACAATGTTGCTAAGTAAAAATTGTTTCTTTTTTCTCCCAAAATACAACAAGCTATATCGTTTATCTCATTTCGAAACTATTCTCGTACCAAATTTGCTTTAGAGAACATCTTTTCAAAATTTTATTCCAGAAAAGAAAACATGACAAGAGGAACAAAAAGGTAACACTAACAGAAACACTTGATTCGATCAAGCTGATGTTTCAAAGTCTAAAATTAATGATATCAAGGTAAAATTATTTTAATTAATACTTTCGGACATATTTAACCTAAGGCCAAATGGAACCGTGGAAGAAACCGAAAACGGCCGGCCTAAAGCGAACCATGCACGCCGAAAGGACGATGTTTTGGAAGGAGTTGATGATCACGGTTAAAAGCTGACGAAGCGTTGAGATGCCCAAAAGGATCGTGAAGTTGGCTGTAGTATGGCAAAATGTACTTTACATCCATGCTGGACTTTGCAAAAATACGTGTTTGTAAAACGTAAAATGTAAGGGCGAAATAGAAGTTGAAATGTTTGGGAAATTAAACGTTTTGAAGTTGCAACTAACTGAAATGAAGTTAAAATTTTAGCTGATTGTGCATTTGGATGCATTTCAAATCGGGTTTGCTTCAAACATTCTAAAAGGATACAAACAAGATTTCGATAAAAATCATCAACAGAGATCATACGATGTTTGTGGTTTCTGGAAGTTGTGCTCCGAACCCAAAACGTAATGTTAGGCATGGTTAACATGGTGGAAGAAAAAAAACCGGCTGAAGTGCATAATTTCGCCCATTGCATGTCTGATTTTAGTTCAGCGTATTCGCATCGCCAGAAAGGAAATAATTATCCTTCTATTCGTCCGTTCTGTTTCGCACACACAGGAAGCGGTTGCCGGAGCCGGCGGTAGTGTTAGCTGCACAATCTACGCCCCGCATACACCCGGGTGGGACCTAATTTCGTGCGATTATTAGGCATAATTATTGCGATTGGGTATTAAAAGTATGGTTTTAATTATGGAGCTACGGGTCGGAACGCTTTACCTTCCCGACCGGGAATCCTTTGCCGGGGTGAAACGTGAAGAACAGCCCACATTCATTACATGTTGCGCTGAATTTGGACGGGTTTTGTAGCACCACAGTTGGTCACACGACATTAGAACGGCTCTCCAAGGTGGATCTGTAAAGGGGTCTAATTTGTTGTAGCCAGCCAGCCAAAAAAGCAAAAGAAGCGTTTGGACGATTATTCGAGCCTTTTTAGAATAGACTATTAAATAGCAGGTTGCACTGGGCGAGCGCACTTAATTGGTGGATGTTGCATATTGTGGAAATGTTGTTCTTCCCAGAACAAGATGCAGAGCTTGTTTTCTGTGAATATTAAATATTTCTTATGCAGTGGACTCGATGGAATCGTTGTGAAAATATTAAATTATATCCGCAAACGATTTTTTTAGGAGATCAAAAAAGGAAATCTTTGCTTTAAATTTGCATTAAAAATATAAATTTGAAATCATTAATGCCATTGCATCATATTTTTTTAATTTCTTTGTCACCTCTCTGACCTGATCCCTAAAACGGCAGCCTGCCCACTCGACGGCATCGTGATTATCGCTCGACAAACGACACCAAAAGCCTCTTTTTCGGAGGAAATCAAAATGAGCGATGAGCGTTAGGACCGTTTGCGTTATGCGAGCGGGGTAGAAGAAAAATTAATAACTTAATGACTGTGTTGTGACAGCTGAATAAATATTTAAACTACGGGCCGATCGCAACACCGTTCGGGGGGTGCAGGTGCAAAGCAAGCGGGTGAAAAATGTTACCACCAATCTCACGCCGCATTAGCCGTAGAAGGGCACGGAAACCATTGAGCAAACGGGCCACGGTCAATCTATCTCACTTTGTACAAGTGTCTCCAATTCTTCCCACCTTTTCCAGTCGCTTTTGGCTTTTTTTTTTGTTCAAATTTAAAAATAAATACCTCACAAGATAGATAAAGGATTTACGATAAGGTAAGCCACTTCGTTGGGCTTCCAACGGTCGCACCGTTCGGTGGCTTAGCACCACGTCCCGTACTGTCTGTTTTCCCGCCGACCGTCCACGGCATCCTATCATTCAATGTCAGCGACCCGCTGCCGGGGTGTAATGCTTTAGCACGCATACAGCCGTCCGAAAGCAATACCACCTTCGCGTATCAACCGGAACGTAATTAATTACTGTCCATTAGGGAGGCAATGATCGGTTATCGGAAATTAATGAACGAAAGTAAGGCCTTCGATGATGGCAAGCGGCCGTACGCAGGCGGGTTCGCGGGAGTGAAGCGGCACAGTAAGGCGACACTGTTGGGGAATCATCATGATCCCCCAAAAGACGGACCAACGAAGCAGTCGATGAATATTGAACATCATATGATGTGTGTTTGACGGAGGAAAACCACCGTCACGACGATGACGGAAAGAAACACAGCAAAAATACCAACGATCACAGATCGGTTCGACACTTCCAGCATCACGTCCCGAGGGTGGTACTGATTGTGGGCATTTTACCACACGGACGATCTCTTACGAAGAAAATCTTTACTCATTAATAACCATCCCTTTTTTTCTCGATCGGGCATCGTTGGTGTCCCGCCGGGATTGTCCGTTCGGGAGGAATTATGCCTCACCTCTCTCCTGTTTGTCGTCGCTTTTAAATAAATATTTCTTTAAACACCTTCCACAGTTGATCAATAAATGGATTCTCGTGTTCTTCATGTTGTATTGGCTTTTTTTGTGTGGGATCATTGTATAACATAGATACAATTTTGTTGGTTTATGTCCATTTTTGGAGGGATGAAATTTTGAAGATAAAGTTTTGATGAATCGATGTTGAGGTTAAGGAATGTAAAGTAATAAAACCTCAGCAGAATGTTATCAAACAAAAGCGGGAAACTCATGAAACATTTTAGACTAGCCGATTGGGCGACCAACCAATAGAAGTTTCGGGGATCAAATTGATTTAGCTGAGTCTTTCAAGCAGATGTCGTTGGATGTTGTAAGACCTGAGTTTACGCATAGGCCGCAGTATCATTACTCGCCGTAACCAAATTACGAATAACGTTTTTCAAGCTATTCTTTACTGAAACCAAGCAATAGTCGTGTGAAGAAATGATAAAGTTGCATGTTTCCACTCAATTAAGAACTGGATTCTTCGGGAAGTTCTTCGGCAACTTGATTTTAAAAACAAATTCCAATAGTTTTCGATTGGATTTGACACATAACAATTATATGGCTGTATCGAATGTTTCATCCCGCACAAAAATGTGTGTTGTAGGTGCGGCGCTTAGCAGATGACGTGTTACCAGTTATAATTAAAAACTTTCACACTTTTCCCTAACGCACCGCGTGAAACCTTCTGGCAGACTTGCCATTTTCACCAATGCTCGGTGGAGGTTATTAAGCAAACAAACACATATCTTATCGTAAGTCGGGCAAAGGCGAGAAACAAAACAACCATATTTAACTTAAATTTCGTCGAAACACGTCCAACCGATGGCGCAAAAATCAAACGACCACGTAGTACAGTACGGCGCAAATGGAAGAATCTGAATAATTTATTCATCTTTCCGATGTTGCACCACCCGTTCCAACGGTTCGGCTGGGTGTGCCGTTTCGGTGGATTAGGTTTTTGGCCCCAACAAGCGGCCAAAGTATGCTTTTTGGTGTTGATGCGTGGGCGAAGATGTTGGGTTGTTGTTTTGTGGAGCGTATGTTCACCCGGTGGCCTTGCGGTGTCGGTACGTTTTTTGGGTTTCTGTGGTTGTTGTAATGTTTCTTGGAATCGTGCTGAGGAATTTTTGTATTTTCGTAAAGTTCTAAATACAATTGTACAAGGAAAAGATATTGATAGAATCTTTACAGAAATAATGTTTCGACTTAGATCACTCATCTCACCCAGCATATATGAGACTTCCTGTACGATGTGTACAAAGGAGCATATCCGCATCCTGGACACGTTTCCAAGCTGCGAAAGAACTGGTCCACAAATAGAGCTTGCGGACAAAACCCCCTAAAAATAACATTTCTTCCAAGCTTGACGTTCGCTCGTACGGGATGATGTCATGGGAATAAAAGCTTTTTTTGGCACGCCACATTATATTGAAATTAATAAACCAATCCATCGGGCCGGCGCAACACGTTCTCCGCCCGCCGGAGATTCCATTCCCTAATCAGCGATCAGCGCCCAAGATATTGGGTGCGCGTGTGGTGTGGCTTATGGGAGGTTTGGCTTCGGGAGATGCCTTCAGTCTCCGCCTATCTTGCACACCTGATCACCGAAAGAAAACATTCCTGTGCCTTGAGAAGCGACTCGCGCATGTCATACGCCAGGTTCGCCCAACCCATGCGCGTGTGCCGATCGTTAGCTGCAGATAATGGAATTAATTAATCTATACAACACCGGCCGAGTGCGACCCGCCAGATCGATCGATTTTTCTCGGCTCATTCGTCAGTGCCGACGTTGGATCGTAACAGTTGTAGATCTACATAAACGGCACGTTCTTCGTTAGCTTTTCTTGCCGGCCCGTATGGCACGCAGTGCATGATGGGGAAAAAGATGTACATTCAAATGAATACACCGTGATCGTTTGATCATATCGCAGCCCGCAGAGAAATATCACTCAAATGCCCTGAGTCATACTTCATAAAGGCACGCAGTACATGTCTGCGTTTTCTCTCTTCCCGAGGGAGGAAGGTCACTTGACGTGAAGTGCACGTTCTGTGTTCGTTCTGCCGAAGGTTTGTTGGACTTATCCAGTGGGAATTGTGGCAAGACATGAAACGCGCATGATCCTATAAAGATGGCCACCTTCAACCCATCGAAAGTGCCAAACGTGGAACACCTCATCGATCAATTGATCGCACGAAGTGTGGTTGTAGATGCAAGTAATTCGATCAGAACATATTTCTGTAATTCCTTAGCAAATGTTGCAGTACAGAAACAAGATTTTGTAGCACAAAATCCTCACCAGGAAGCAGGATGAAATGTGAATTCCAACTGGTCAATTACAACCAAAGCCGCGTGATCTGATGTTAAGCCATTTGGCATCGTTTCACGTATGTTTTGTAGCAAAAGACGAAATAAAATTAATTCTATCATCATACGCTGCTCAGACGTCTAGTTCATGTAGGTAAACGGTACGGTCAGATTGCCTCCAAAGTCCTTCTCAATTCGTTTTTTAATTCCAAGCAGCACAGGCGGCGACCGACAAATGGTGGCGAGAAATAATTTTGCACTTAGCATTCCACTCAGCTCGTGTGAATAATTGTGTTGCGGGAGTGTTTTAGTTCACTGCGAAAGAGGCCACATTCACGTTTGACGGATTGTAAATGAATAAATTAAAAAAAAAATCCTTCCAAAGCTAATACAATTGAAGATGATATGGTATAAGCATGTAATATAATTTAAATACGGTTTTGGACAATGTGATCGAAGAGCATTTTGGACATTTTCCGATCATTGTGAAAACATAAAGATGCAGAGTGTTTGGATGCTGCTGGTTATTTGATAAATTAAATCTTAACAGCCTAATTGTAAACAAAATTCCAATGTAATATTAAAATGTACCGTGAAATGAAAAACATAACAAACGGATTGTTGGATTCCTTGTTAGATGATGTAAGCTCTTGCTGATTTGTCAAATGCGACACTCACTAATCTGCAAATTCATCAGCAATGTATGCTACAAAGCGTTTGAATCCGGGACATTAATTATCAACATTCTGTCCTTTGACAGTTTATTTCGTGGAGATGAGACACAATTTGGAAGAGTTTCGGTGCGCAAGGAGCTTATGCCATAGAATGGCAAATGCAAAACAACCCATCAAAATCTCTACAGCTACCTACCCTACATCGTCTTTCGGCTTTTTTTTTTTGGCTAAAGTATTAATGTTACATTCAATATTCAAGACTCGCTCCCAGTCTGCCGTCGGCAATGCGTATTGCGCCCGTCGTGCCTTACCGGTTCGGCTTTGGACGTTTATTTTAATGCTGAAACTATCGCAACCACCATCACTCGGACAACTCCGCTAGCATTAATTGAAGAATGATGCGAAGTAAGACGAAAATGGCATCACAAAATGGCGACATTAATTGATTGACGGAGGGAGGCCAAAGTCGATTGAAGTATTTATGGGGCGTTTTTTTTATATAACTGTTTTCGTGCTTCAAGCATGTACGCGGCTCAATATTTTATTTCTCAAACTTTATGTAACAAAATTAAGATGTTAGTGAAATTGAATCCCTTGTTTAACTACTTTTGTAACATTCGGATTTTTTTCATAGTTTTATCTAAAACAGATTTTAAAATTACTTATATAACCTTCTTTTTTTCTTTCCAGGTAAGTTACTGATGATATTGATACTGATTGACATTTCATCAAATTATAGCCTACGCTGATCAGACATAATGAAGGATTCGCAAGTAAAAATATTGAAAACGCTTTCGCAATATTCCTATGCAAGTTTCTAGGACAGATTCCTCGTAACTGTTTCGGTTAATTAGGCGACAAAGCTCAATAATGTCACCTAGAATTCATGCTGTCTTTGAAAAATTTTACATTTGGCATAAGGTGATTAAAAGATTCTGTCCCAGAAAAAACTCAAATTGAATACAAGCAGCAAACAAAGTAGTGTCATTTTCGCATAAAGTTTTACAAAAAACAAATACAGTTCAATCCCATACAGTTTTTGGTGATGGGCTGTGTAACACTCGAACAACGGCAACATCATTAGCATTGGTCGAGAACGGCTCGGCTCGATTCTCACGCTAATCATAATTATGCTATTCCCGCACGAGACGGAAATGCCGAGCGTATTATGCTGCGACAACCAGAAGCTGCAGGCGCAGGCAACTCATCAAGTTAACCTAACGAGTCTAGTTGCACCCCGTTTTTTTTTGCGCGTTGACAGCGACCGGAACCGGTCTCATCGGTCATTTCTTGTCATTTTGCAGGCTTCCGCAAACTCGTTTCGCGCTAGGGCAGATGAGTTAAATCGTTTCAGCCCATTTTCCCATCAATGGCGAGCGATGTGTGTAATCTTTTTTGCAAGGCACGGTATGTCTTTTGTTTAAAGCGATGTATATTTTAAATTAATTAAATATTTTTGTAATTTTAAATTACATTTAAAACTACATCCAAGTTCCTTCGCTGTACGATTTTTTATATTATCAAAACACGTTAAATGAATACTTAAAATTTATTTCCTTTGCACAATTATTTTCAGATGCTTGTTGTGCATGAGTTAAGCTATCTCTGATTTACATGTCCCCTTTCATTATGAGATTTATTCATGCGCATGTGTTCGTAACCGAAAAGAACCCCCTGAGATTGGACATACAAAAAAAAACAGAAACAAGATTCTACGGGTTCGTATCTGCGCATTACTTGAAGACAATGGTCCGGATGAGTCGCAACCACTGGTTTGCTGTTGCTCGACAAAACATTTAATCCCTTTTCTTTTATGACGCTACCGAATGAAACCTATTTTGCACATTGGCGCGGCCGCTCTGTTTCGAAACAAAAAACGAAACGAATCACCCCGGAAACGGCAAATCAAAAGGACTCTTAAGGGTTCTTCCATTGTCTGGCAAACATATAAAAGCATATTAAGTTCCCGGCGCGTTGGGTGCTACCAAGGTTGAATAGTTTCACGGAAGGATTCGTTTGGTTGAGAATTTCAATAAGATTTCTCAATAAACAAGCTTCCTTCTGGCCTTCCTTTTATGGGTTTAAGTACCTCCATCATTGAGGTTATGGTAAATTAGCAGTAAAGGGTGAAGAACTTGAATTTAGTACCAGAAAGTTGAACTACTCATAAACATCCGTTCTCACTCGTTGAAACAAATATTTCGTAGGCTTAATTTGTTAAAAAAAAAACATTACTTCAGCACTGTTCGATTCGCGCATGGATTAATCGTCTGTGGAAAAAGTGCAATCGTAACGCCCAAGGATTCCCGATCATGTCCATATTTTCTTCGGCAGAATCATACGAGTAATGTTCATCATTCACAGCTCACACAAGAACCAGACCAGCCAAGCCAGGTCCACATTGCTTTATTCTCCCCCATCGTTAGAATTGCACCAGACTGGAACCTTCATTTTAACACGAGCTGCAAACCAAAGTCCACGGCGGAGACGTGCAAACGTTTGCCCCCAGAGAGGCCTCGCGCATTTCAAACGATAATTTATGGTTTATTTTTATTTATCGATCGCGGCATTTTTCGTCTTCTTTATGTTGCTGCACAAAACACGCTCCTCATCATGCTGCTTCATTCATGCCTTCGGTTGTCTTTCTCCTTCATTAAACACGAGCGATCCTTTTCGTAAGCGGAATTGATCTCCTTTGGCGTCGCGCGCGGGTACGCACGGTGGAATCTGTTCGCGCGGAATGCGCGGAAGATCGCAACGTGTGAGCAATCGCGGCCAATTCGCAGCTATCGGCGGTATTAAATCGGTGTCGATCAAGATCTCAACCGCATTGTGGCGCAATGCATTACTGCATGCGCGCGGTGCCTCCGCGAGTGAGGGCACGCGGAATGATGGTAGGATCTGCTTACGATTGCAGTCGTGATGCGCGCGCACAACGACGACACCGATGACTTTCTTAATATTGATGTATGGATTCATTGAACTAACGCTGCACGGACAAGAGCTGCTCGCACATCGTCGATGACCCACTGCGCCGGACGGAGGGAAGCGAAATGCCATAAAAGGGATAAATGTTATCCTGGTCGCAATCGCGCAAAGCTTTGACTTTTCACGATAACTACGGGCCCTCGAGTATAAAAAAACACAATGGCCGCGCGATTATCCCGTGCGATCATGTCGCGGTTTTGGTGTGCCGCCGCCGCGATGATTATCTGATTGTGAAGTGTGCGTTTTTTTTGTTTCGTTCCTCAGAACGATCAATCTTTTCGATAAGCGTCTTCCAGCGGAGACGATCCAGATTGACGGCTTGTGGAACCATGGCAAGAATTACGGATTACTGTAACACCGTACAATGGGCCTAGTGTTGCTCGCTTTAGATGCTATAAATGGAATGTCTTCAATGAGCTTAGTTACAGTGGAGAGTTTTATTTTTGCCTTCAAAAAAGGAGTATTAAAAAATATAATTCTTTATAGTTTTAGGTTGGCCTTTGTGATATTTACATGGATAAAATTGCAAATAATTAGAATCATGCAGGGGTTTCGCCTTCACCTTGCAAAGCCGTAACAATTTCCCGATTCTGTTAAAGTTGAACTGAAGATGAATCAGGAGTCTTTCCCACTCTCAGGAACTTTCTGTTTAGACATTTTTTAGACAGTAAGTCTGCTTAGTGTTGAAAAGAATTTAGATATCCAGAGATGGACTTAGGGGCCTATGATGGTTTTAGTTAAATTTGAAGATTTTATAAAATAAAACAATGGAGCAAAACGCAAATCCTGAATTGAAACCAGATTGCATCATTCTGAAGGTTCTGTTTGGTTTTGATCGTAACTTTGATCTGTATAAAACGATCACGAAGGAGTAATTTCCATAAAATTTTTATGTTTCTTTTTACCATTTCTAACATACGAGTATTAAATCGGCAAGAAAAATGTTTTGTTTTGATGCTGCTTTTCACAATTTCTCATGCTAAATTTATTTGTCAGTTTGCATAAAAAAACCTTCCAACGTTAAATTTTGCTAGACGAACTCGAAAAACCCTGTAATAATATCTTATACGTTTTATTTTTGAAATAGATCAGAGTATGCTCTTATTATAACACAATTTTCACCTGGCGACTTACACGACCGTAGTGTCCATTGTGTATGTGGCACCTTCCAGTCTCTGTGCGGCAAAACGAATTTTTACCCAAGAGTACCAGTGCTTCTTGTAAGCGAGAGAAAAGAAACATTTCTCAACGCAAAGGAGGTGGAATGGTACTGTGACACAGCGTAATATTTTTTTCCGTTTTTACTCCACGTCGGGTTGAAAAATATAAAAATAAAATCGCGACGGTTTCCTGGGCGTTGAATGGGCGTTGCATATTAGCGCTTGGTCGAGGCCCATTTATCACCGAGCTAATGTGTGCGGGTACGCGGGTCGGCTGTCGAACACGCTCGCGAATCGCTCGCGCTCGTAGGATCGCTTGGTCACTTGGAGATCTGCAATGGCTGGAGCACCAAACCGGAGCACCAGAGCTGCAGTTGATCTTTCACTTTCCTCTCTGCCCAAAACCCCTTGAAGGTCCCGTGGTTCGGACCCCGCTTGTCCCACGGATCGTATCGTTTCGATGGCGAGTGATGGCGCTGAAAGAAATGCGCACCGGTTCGTATCCTCGCAAATTCGATTCGACAATGGCTTCTGCAACTAACTCCATGTTCTTATCGGTGATGATCCTCCGTGGCGTGCGTAGTTGGTGGTGTTTTTTTTTTTGCTTTCCGACTCCACCAAGAAACGGTGCCGGTCCGGAAGGACTTAAATCGGTCTAAATCTGATAAGAAAAAGAGGTATGTACCGTAATTGCGTTGTGCTAATGCTTTATTGTTCTTTGGAAACATTGTTGAAACGGAGGGAGCAATATCGAAAGATGCTGAATGGGAGGTTTAGTAAAAGCCTTCCTGTCTTTAAATCTGTGTTCAAATTTAATTTCAAAATTGTTCAACTTAGTATAAAAATAAACATAAAATGCATATAAAATATTGTTTTATACGTTGAAGAAACTCTAGTTCTTTTACACAATGACCTTTGAAGAGTTTGCACACATGCAGCAAAACACTTGGTCAGTAATAATTCGCAGATTCTCAAAGATCGGCGAGAATTGGCTAGTGGCGGCGGATGGTCGGCGAATGCCTTGCATACAATACGAACGCGAATACAACGCGTAAAACAACAGTGGGCTGGAACCGAGGGCGGAGTTGCCTTGTTTATCTGTTGCATTTAGTGAAGTGTTCCGTGTCGTGTTGGTTTTCTCCCGGGACAGACATTGCTGCCAGCCGAGCACAGAATGCAGTCGTATGTTTGCTGTAGAACTGCTGTATTTTTGGCCCTTTTTTAATGACACGTAAATTGAACAGATGCGATGAGACTGTTAACATTTTAAAATATGTTTTCTCATTTGTTGTTAGTAATAAAATGGCATACAAATCGCTAAATATTTTATTTATTTGAATATTCTAGTTTTTTCCAAAACGGAATCGAGCATTAATTTACGATTAATATAAATTTCTGACATTGGGCCAACCCTGCTAATAGTCCTTTCTCGATGCGAATTTCAATATCAGTTTGCTTGGCACACACTGTAACTCTCAGGCAAACGCAAACATCCTTGCTGCGGCTGTGGATCTCTTATGACTCGTTTCGATCGGACGAGGACAATCGAGTTGGTCAAGGGGCTTCATCACGATCATTGCCATAATCATTGTTGAACCGCGCGAGACCTCGAGGACCCTACGGAGGGACGGGTCCAACCTCACCCATACTGCTGCTTCTGATACGCTGTGCCCTATTAACCGAACAAAGGGTACAGCGTCGCCTTACGGTCCCCGGCAAGCTGACCTTCGCGCGTGAAGCATCGTTTCGCGATCGTGATCACCAGCCAACCTTAAGGCTGCTGCTGGCCGATATGCTCGATGATGGGCCAAAGAGTTCGTAATCTTCAAGCTCGTTCTCGAGTTGTTTCGCTTTTTGCGGATGCCATTTCAATTGGGATTATAAGTATTGTTTTTTTTTTTGTTGTTTCCTTACGTCTGTTTTTTTTCTCTTCATTTTGTTGTCGACGGTGTTCTGATGATGGCGGATGTAGTTTTATACGGCGTTGTATTTGTTGTTTCGTTTCGTTCGTTGTTATGCGTACGAAGTCGTTACGTATTGGTTCACGCTAACTAGTACTCCTACGCGGATTGTCTTTCTTTTTTTTTTTAAATGTCGCTTCTGAGCCTCAGTCGAAGGCGAGTAAAACCGGACACCAAAAAAAGTGTCAAGAAAGAAAACACCGGCAAAAGATTCGCCCCTGTTGTGAAATTGGTGTTCACCATTAGTGTTGAAATTGCAAAAATTTCATTGCTTCGCACGCGTTGCATGAACTACCAATCCTGTGCCGATGCTGTGTAGGAGCAACGGAACAATGTGCGCGAATAGTGGGCGTATTAAAGGACTGATTAATTGAGTATTTCGCATTTATTTCGTTGTGCTTTCTACTAAAATCAAGCTCAAATTAATTGAACGATGATAATTTTGTTTTACTTGTGATAATTATTCGGTAAATTTATGTATTTTTTTATTGATTATATTCAAGGATTAAGATACTAAGACCAAGTAAACATTCAGGAAAGTTCAAAATCATGTACTAAAACAATGTAGGTGATACGCTGCGTTTCCAATACCGCAAAAAAGTTGAATTTGCAAAAAAAAAATGCTATTGTTCTAAACTTTTGTATGAAGAAAAATATATGGTATTTTATGACACATTTCGTAACTCCATTCCGAATTTTCAGCAATATGTGTGCAATGAAGCCAATAATTTGAAAAAAATTATTGGGTTTTTTGTTTATTGTTGCATTAGGTTTTGCTTTTTTTGTATACTTAAAATATGTGTGTTCAGATATTTTTCTTACCACTTCTTACCTGGGAAAACTACAATTTATCTTAACATACAAATGAAAATACAAATAACGTCACTTCAATCCCTCCGCCGATCGATTAATTGACTGCAAGCGTAACTGTCGGCAGGGCCGCCCCGGTAACAACATTGCTTCGTCGTGTACCTTTGCGGTGTCATGTACGGGAGTTGGCCTTCCAGTTGGCATCATCACCAATGCCAGTTACATGCCGCACATGCACATATCGCCGGTGAAAATAACAACTGTTGTCACACTTCTTGTGACGCTTTTAATTCCCTCGATGAATTGTTTCAACGTGCCCGCGAAACGCATTGCGTGCAGTACGCTCGATTGAGATTGAGTGTGTGTGTGTGTTTTTTTTTAACTGTGTAAGGGATGGGATGCGATGGCAATTATCGCATTTTCGCACCCTTTCATGGCACGTGCGTTGAAAGTAGTTAATACGATTGGAAACGGGGAACCACTGAATGACGTTTGCACAGCAAAAGCATTCGGACGAAGCGATGGTTAAACAAATCAAAGATTAATTCACCTGCAAGGATACTTAAAAAGCAAATAATAGTGAAGTTTTCCCTGTCCAGTAACACCAGCTTCAACCGGTAAGGAACCGCCATGGAAGAGAAGTCAATAACCGCAATAAAATAACCCGGCACTCGTTGGGTGCAGTCGATCCGTGATTGGCGTAAATCAATTAACATTCCATCACACGCCACATACGCGCTGCGTGCAATAATTGTGATTCGTCTTGAGGTCCTTCTCGAGGCAACAAAAAAAAAAAATACTTCACTGCACATGGTGAAAGCATTCGAAATGGGGAGAGGCACCCAGATTGTCCATCGGGTGGGAAAAGAATTCGTAGGGAAGAAATATGCTTCAATGGAAAAGTTGTTTTGTATCATCAATATTTCCTGGATGGTAAGATTGACCTAAGAAAAGACATGTTTACTAAGTTGACTTAAAATGATGTTTAGAATTTATTTGAATCATAACCGTTTGAAAATGGCGTGCGTCGTTAGCTGTCGAATAACAAAAAATATCAGAGGGAAAATGATAAAAAAATGTTTGAAGAAAACTACAACAAACAAAGAAATTTATTAAATGATAAACTAAATACAAAAACTAATACTAACAACAAAATGAAAATGAAATGAATAAATAAAGCATAATAATAAAGGTAAGAAAAAAATAATAACCAAACGAATGTAATCAAACTGACTTAAAACTTCTTTAAAAGAAAAGCAAATCTGTTTGAATTGTGTTCATTACTTCTGATGAAAAGAGCTTGGATATTTCATTACTAATAGACATCCATCTTCAAACAATAGGAATAACTCATATGATTTGGGAAAATTAAATCGCGTAGTGTCGGCCATTTAAGACAAAATAAACGAAAACTTTTCTTTCAATACGTCAGTCTGATTTTTATACACCAAAAGTCACGTTGTTTGCACCGTGTTTTCATACCATTACGCTTCATCGTTCTTTAATTATAGCCCTTCCGAACAGGCTGTGTAACGGATAGCTAGGTATTTGTTGTGCTTGCGGGCAATATTACCCACAATAAAGCACCAGCATCAGGCGGGATAATGGTAATATCGCATCTGATATCATTTAATTTACGCACTCGGGTTGATCTCACGAATTGTTGTATCGCCCCGGTTCGGTCGGAAATTCGCATACGACGCCTGATAGATGTGCATTCAATACGATCGATCAGGTTGATCGTTATGTCGGGATGGACCGATTCGCTAGATCATCGGTTGCTGGTGTGTTGCAGCAACATCGAATGCGCCCCCAGGGACCGTAAATCACGCATCTATGTTGTGGTTGGCTTAATTACCCACGCTGGCTGGAATGCGCACGATATTGCAATTATGATGCAGCTGCTGCCAACTCGTTGCATACTCGTCCTAAAATTAAGTGCAGAAACATCTCGCACGATACCGAAGGCGTTTAGCTGGAATTTTGTACCACACTTCGAAAGTTCCAATTAACGGACACTCCTCGGGAAGGTTTGATTGCATCCGTGATTCTCTAATCCTGCGCACCGCAATTGCAGGTCCTTTTTGTCCCTTTTCTGTACGAAACAGTCGGTGAAGAGGGGCACAGAGAAAAAAGAAGTCATCATTCGTATTATCGTTCACCGACCTTGGCGGTCATCCTCCAGCATGATTGAATGTTTATCGATCGAAAGTGCATGCGAATTGCGGTGGAAATGACGCTTACTAATGGGAAAGGCATAACAGCACACATCGTTGCCGTTCTCCCCGGGAACGATTCTCACCTTCATTTAGTTGAAGACAACCACCGCGGTCTATCATAATGCGGAATGTTCAATCGTACATTGATTTTGCTCATTCACGGGTCTTCTGCTCCTTCTGATTTCATCGTCTCGACTGCAGTCCTAAATGACCGCTGAAACGTAGTGCCAATTTATAATACAACCATTGCCATTGAGTGTGCGCTTGTTCCCGTGTTTGCATATGGTGGCGCGAAGAGAAAAGGTGAGCCAGCACACTCCAGCGTGCCATCGACATACCAATCAAAACTCCGATCTCGCCTTTGCTGAGGCAACGAAACAGGAACACGATTTGCTAATTTTTGCAAAAACCTCAGAACAACGGTTTGCCGGTCGGTAGCATAACATATTAATGACCGTGCGAAGAAAGTCTTTGGGAGCTACCGGGGTTTGTCGCACAGTTTGCCGATAGTAAGAACTGAGTAGTGGGGGGAAAATAATTAATATTCATAACGCGAAATCCAACCCACTCGTTATTTGTGTGCATATTTATTAATGACGTTTTGTTTTACTGTGTGTGGGAACCAATCTAACCTCGTTACCTCATTGTGCGACGAAGTTCATGGAACAGAAGTGTGAAGGGATGTAAAATTATTTATTCCCCATCGATTATGAGCGCGTAATTAAACGTGTTTCAAATGATGAATGCAATTTAAAGACCACATTGGCTTAAAATTTGCAGAGAATTTGTGACAAATGTGAATTAAGCTATAACCTTGTATTCTTCCTTTCAATTCAGTTCAGTCCAGGTTCAGTTTGGTTGAAGGAAATGTAGCATTAGCTTAAATCTAATGTTTAATGTGTCTTTAGGATAATATAACACCATCCGATTACGTGGCTTCGGCGATCAATTATTCCTGTGATCTCTTGATCTGTGACTGTGATCTGTGTTGTCTCTGTGATACTATTGGATCCCACGAGGTTTGTTCGAGAAAGTTCTGTCCTTCGCAATAGAGCGCCGTTGGCAGGGTTGGTGATCTCTGGTAAAATGTTATTCTTAACCATTCAAAAAACAGTTTTTCATAAGCACTTTTAATCTTTAAGTCACTTTTTCTTCATCAAATTCTAACCAAACATAATCTAGTTGTGTCGAAATGTTATTAATTGTAAAGCAATGATTTTTATAGTCTCATTTTCCTCTAATGAGTTAAATAATTATAATTATTGCAAAATAATTAACATCACCGGAAAAAATGCACATAATATAAAATACATAAGGCAAATGACAAGGAGGAAATGTCTTGAGAAAATTGTACTGTTTTTAGCCCACATGCGGCTGATAATACAGCGAAGTACCATCATTGTACAATTATTTATTTAATTCAAAATATTCAAAACTTGAAAAATTAAGAATCGGCACTCGAAAAAGCAAAGAAAACGCATAAAATAAAATATTAATACATCAAAATAAATAATAAAAATCGACACTGTTTGCCAATTTGTTCAAAGAATATGACCATAACTTATGGGAAGCATAGAATATTTTTCCTTAAAAAAAGGAAAATTATCGTAATTGAAATACTTCTACACTAAACCACATTAAAATTTTCGCAAGCTATGGTACTTTTTAAGAAAGTCGTTTACCTTGCTATAATTAATACAATTTACTTACTACTTTTTGTTGCTCCTTTCGCCATTGATTTTCCTGCGCAACGGTTTGTTGCATGCCGCTCATCAAAATGCGTGTTCGTTTTTCCCGCTGCGAGGGTTATTGTAAAATGTCGCTCCTGCCAATAATACCACCGCCTCTCCCCCCCGTTGTGGACTCGTTCAGTATGCAAAGTATCAATTAAAGCAACATTATGTCAATCAAAAATTTTCTCCACACCACTCCCCGTCGGAGTGCTTCAGCACAACGGCTGACCAAATCGTCCGTGTACCGATGGTACCGATTTGGGTGGTGGAAACGCGGTGGTTGTAAAAGGCAACAGAAATGATCCACCGACATTTTGACACACCGACGACATTGCAAACCACACAAAACGAGAGGAAACCAAAGGCATTTTCCTTTGAAGAGCGGTACTTTCGGGAACCTTTCGGGGTTCACTTGCGAAACCAAACAAACAAAAAATAAAACTCCAACCATTCGGTGATGGATTTTTCCTGTTGTGTTTTTGTTGGCTATTGCACTTTTTTGCTGTTGTTTTCGGCCAAAGAAACAGTACAGGACAAACGTGCAAAGACGCTCTGAGTACGTACTGCAAGTGTGCCTAACCGTCCCCAAGGAGCCAACCAACGTACCGGTTGGGTCAGATCACGATTACACTTTCGAATGCTAATCAGCCGATCCTTTTGCTCCGGATGGAAAAGTGGGTTCCGCAGTAGTACGTCGGCATCATCTAGAGAGTTTCCTGTGGCTTTTGTGAGAAATCATAAATTGAATTCCAATGCAATCAATCTGTGTGCTCGGTGGACAATGCAACGCAACATATTTCCTGCCTGCCTTCTTTGTCCACGGGTGTGCAAGCGTCTCGTTAAACCGAGGAGTGTCCCGAAAGGGTTCAGGTCTCGAAAGTAAGATTAATGGTCCAGCGATGCACCATTGAAACCGATGTGTGCATTGATGCCACATCGGTTGGTCCAGGTCTCTGCTCTCCTTTAAGAATGGGCTCGTTGTGTGATTTTCTTCGAATGAAACCTTTCATTGATGACAACACGGAAAGTGTGGATATGGAGCGGAAGGGAATGCCAGCAGCGGTAGGGGGGGGGGGGGGGGGGGGGGGTTGTCATCCCAAGTTCCTCGGCATTGCCAGGAAGTGGTCGTAAAGTGGCTTTAGGTTGACGGGGTTTTTTTTTGCAAGCAGAGAAATACAACAAAACAAGGGAGCAACTGCACAAGAAGATCACCGAAAATTGATCGCGAAATGCAAGCGCGTACCACACAATGCAAAGGCGGCAGAGCATCGGACCAACCTCCCTCTTTTTGGTCCCTGGCCGCAGAAAAGTTGAATCAACAATGAGCCCGGCCAATGGTTTATTCGTCGTTACAGAGCGACAACAATAACCAACGGGGCCGGAACCGGGGTGAAAAATGGGAGAAAAAATCACACAAAAACCATCGTTGGCCCGAGCATCTGCAAGCAGTGCTGATTCAAATGAATTTATGCAGTATAAATATTGAATGACCTCTCTTTTTGTGTGTATCCAGGCCGCGCTGGACGCGCGATCGCCGCAAGAGTGAAAAAAGGCGGGGGAAACATTTAGCTGATCATCGCGGCTCAGCGACATCCCAGCGATGAAACATTGTTTTTTTTTTCTTTTTTTTTGGGGGGGGGGGGAGAAATTGAAACGAGCGTTGAAAATTTGGGTGCCAAAGCGCGCAACGTCACCATTTTGTGACCACGCTCTGTGTGTTGCCTCATTCTTTCCGGGCCACTCTCCATTTCCGGCAACTGGTGCCCATAACGAATGCAGATCCGATGCTCTGCAGCAGCACAGCGTTTCTCACCGTCTGGTACACAATCTGCGTGCCGCGGCTAAAGGTTGGCTGGTTGGTTGACAAAAAGGGCCGAAAAGAACAAACGGCATAGAGAGCCAACATGCGCAAAAGGGCAGTTGGAAGTGGTGCAGGCCAGCAAAAAAAAAACAGAATATGTAAGAAACAACACGTTCACGATCAGCTCCGGTAATAATCTGCAAACAAAAGAACCGGCGTGCAGTTGGTGGAAGACGGACACGCGGTAGGAACGGAGCGGGATCGAAAATGTCCAATCGCAAATAAAAGGACATCATCGAATTCGTAACATTGGAGGGAAGCGAATGCGAGAAGTAGTTAACATTTACCACAACAAAAAAACGCTACTCTCTACCATTCGTTTTGACCGCCCGTGAACAAACTGTTGCATCAATTGTGGAAGAATTTTAGTATGATGGTGTGATAAAATATTTTTCCACACATTTTCACCACAGGCATGTACAGGCATATACGATAGCAGCAATAGAATGAAGCTTGCGCCTCTACATCATTGTGCTGATCTTGGATAGATGCTGGTGGAGGATGGCGCCCGAAATCTGGGCGAATTCGTCCTCTGCGCGTCACGGATTGGTAGGAGTGCGAAATGTGAATTCTTCCCAGTATCACCACCTTTTTTTTTGTACAACCCCTGTTCCACTCTAGAGTGAACTACAATTTAATCACAGGGCGCCCCTGCGGACGATCTTCACGAAATGCCAATGCCGGTGGAGGTGCACCAATTTTTGCAGTTGCCGCTTTGGCGGTAACACAATGGGCCATAATTTTTTCCCGATCGCACGTTACTAGATCCATTTACTAGAAGAAGGGTAATGCTATGTTACGATCTATTTATGGATCATCGAACAGACGCTTGAAGCATTATGCATTTCTGGGAGCAGAGCGAATCGTTCGTTTCTTACAAGTTTGCAACAAAGTGTAGCCTTTAAATGGGTGTTCTACGGGATGTTTAGTACAGGTTCATTCGACGACGAAACGGGATAGATGGGAAGATTTTTTCTTAATTATTGATAGGAATTTATTTATAATTGGAAAAATATTGACTAATGAAGGGCTTAGATGTACGACCGGGCTGTTCTAACATGAATAATACAAAACAATTTAGATATTTTTAGAAAAAAAGGTTTAGAAGATATTAGATTAGAAGATAATTCATTGTTTGTACAAAGCATTTTATTTAGATATTGGATATACAAATAAGATTCTATCGATTTTCTTAAGTAAATTAAAGATTTTATTACATAGATTTTTTAAAGGATTTTCGAGGTGATACAACTTTTTCTCCCGAACAAAACCCAAATGGTAGTTGGATGTTTCCAAGTTTGGATTATAAGGAGGACGAGTTAGAGTTTCCCAACCAATATTCACCAAAGAAATGTTGACTGGAGCTGCAATAGCGTCGTTGAGCATTTTCATGATTAAAAATTACTTTTTCGTGCTTAACCTCTTATTCTAGCCATGTTAAAGCGTTTGATGTATGTATTGATATGATGGTTGTGTTGCGCTTAAAGATTGAGTAAACTCTTACTCCATGTATCTTTAAAAATTCCACCTTTTGAGAGTGATTCTTATTGTCTGAATCAAAATCTCTACTTTTGAATCATTTAAACCTCTCATGATAACTCTATTCAACAATACATTCTGCTCTATAAATTTCAGAAAAAAAGAAAAAGTAATTGTACTTTAGTGGTAACAAATGTTAAAGTTATAAATATATTAAACATGAGATCTGACATTTCTGTACGTAGTAGCGTATCGGTACCGCAAACTTTTATAAAATGTTTGATTATTTATGAAAAGTGAACCATGCACTTAGTTGCTTTAGTTTCCCTGTCAGCATTTAATAAGACACATCCAAACCAACCGCCACAAACTTCATTCAACATCAGAAAACACAGAGGCAAATGTAGAAGCACTTACCACAGCAGTTTACCACTTACACAACTGATGTGGCTGTGGCGCATCTAATTGTTGGCGTGATGTGGTCGATGTCACTCATTCGACTTGCGGAAGCATTTTCACTGCGAGGAAAAACTCTAATAAGACTTGTGGGAGAGGGGAGTTGGGGGGTTAATTCCTAGCGGTTAACATATTACTCCGTATGACAGTTGTCAACGGCACAGGCAATAGGTGCAAGCATGACACGCAAACGGAATGCTGTATGTTGACGCATACGGAAGCAAACCGTCCACCCCATCCCAGAAGGTTGCGGTGGGATCATTTAGATAACGAGGTTTGTTGCCCATTGGTAACCACAAGTTCCACATCACTGCTTTATTCATGAGAAAGTACCAACGTTCCCCATACGAACCATCAATGGGGTTGCAGGCCCCTACCCCCATCCACCAGTCCAATCGATACGTATTTAAATGAGGAATGGGAATCAATTATGAATTTAATTTCCTACAATTTATGGTTGCATCTTGTGGGGGCGTTTGTGTTTGGTTGACATATCTTGCGAATATGATGAAAATTATAGTTCCATTGTTTTTGGGGGCGACGGAGTAAGAGTAAGAAGCGCATGTCGGTCTGTTTGCCCGATCCGATAGGCACCACACTGATCTGTTTAGTGGCACAATAAAAAAACTCATTTTACATAGGCTTTTTTTCTTCTTTTTATTAAATACTTTTTTTTATTAATAATTGATCATCGATAATGTAATCGATCGAATGTGATAGTGTCCGGCACAAACCTTCCTTGGAACCGTGCAGATCAGCTTATAAACCTCGGTATCAATAAGCAGGAATACACGTAAGCTCAAGCTTTTTTTCTTTGCCCCGTTCGGTTCGCACTCTTTAATCGGTGTAAAGAGAGTGATCATTATTATGCTCGGGGTGCTTTCGGGCGATCTCGGTCCCAAATCGTCCGAAGGGTCTGTGATGGCAGACACTACAATAATCATTACGATCACCATCATTATTAGCATGCGTTTGCAAGGATTATTTACCTCAAAAATATACGCGAGTGTGTGGTGCTTCGTTTGGGTTGGGAGCTCAGAAAATCTGTTCTCTCAGCCCGCTGCTGCTTGATGTGCTTGCCTTTCTGGGGCCCTTGCCCTGCGTGTTGAAGCACACAACCAGCGGGGACGAAAATATCGGAAGAAATCGGATAGCGCGATGATGAATGGATGCGAGTTTGCAATCAACGATCGCTTGCACACCCCATAATGAACATCATTGTAGGAACAATTAGCACGGCGCAAGGACGAACCGCTGCGTTCTGGTCCGGTTTGGTAGAAGATGGTAACGGAAAAACACAACAAAAAAACGAAAGACTCAAAGCGACGAACCCCCCCTGCGCCACACGGTATCGGTTGATCGAAGCAAATCGGAACGGGAGAAAGCTCCTCCGGGTGTACGATGAAATTCCGATTATCCCGGATGCACCGGATGCACTTCCTTCGCAACGAGTGGCCGCCTGCTCGTTTCCGCCGATTGTACCTGTAGTATATGGGGAAGATTTTTATTATTATCATCACTATCATTATTGTTGTATGCGTCTCCACACTCCCCATTGTGCCCCACGACGGTGTATTACTGATCGATTTGGCTGCGAGCTAAATATGATACATTTGAAGCACCACCACACCACCATACCCTGCTGGGGAGCATTCTTCCTGTTGGTAAATGCTTCCATCGAGCCAGAGAAAAAAAACACAAAGCGATAGGTAATAGGTGCACAAAAAAGTGATCGCCCCACAATCCACACGGGGATAAGAAGCGGAGCGAATAAAGAACGAATTTGTCGTGCGGCCCTGTACGTTGGACCGCGGCAGGCAAAAACAACCCAACAGACAATCTGGCAGAATTGAACGAGTTTCTCAAAGTTTTTTCTTTTCTTTGGTTTTGCTTTTTGATGGGCGAAAATTATGGTTCAAAGCTTTACAATAATCGCAGTCTCCTCACACGAGCAGTAACCACGGTGGAGAAAATAGTTTAAACCACATGCCACATGCATTCTCATTCACAAGCCCTTCATTACCCTTTCGATGCCTGTTAACGGCGCGTTCGGATGTTTCGGAAATTATTACGTATTGGATTTTTATTTTCAATTTAAGCTTTAATGATTGTTCGGTTTCGTGTTCGTCCTTAATCAAGCCATGCGCAACGTAAAGCTTTAAGGAAACTAAAACTGCAGTCCATGTATACATATATATATTTTTTAGAACGTGTTCCAGTAATCCATAATGCACCTTCCTCGATTTTTCTTTCGCTGTGTGAAAAAAAAGAAACGAACCGAAACAAATATGGCAGCTTCACAGTACGAAAACCCCTGCGGAACGCGTAGCATGGCATCGAACCTTCGCGGGTAGAGGAAATTATAATTGAAACAGCGAAGAAGAAACATTATTTAAATTCACCTTCGGGGCACAATTAAATTAAGCTTGCGATCGACGAAATATACTTACGACTATCATCTCTCTTGTGTTTGTTCCCTTTTTTTTTTGCAGACCAAACCAATTATAGTAGAACCGATCGATTTCGAAGCGTTTGTGCTGAAAAACCGTACCCTCATACAGAACGACCCCCAGCGAGAGCTGCTCCTTTATCCAAACGATGACGTATCGGTATGTATACGGCACTGATATTTCCTTGCTATTGGTGCAAAATAAATAACGCAATGGCAATCTTTTTATCCTCGCAGGAAATTCTACAACCAAAGAAATTTCGCACCGTACACAGTAACATTCCTGGTCACGTGCCGCCCAAACATCAATCGGTTGGCAGCACCAATGGGTCGAGTAAACGCGGTAGTGAAAGTGGTTCGGCGTCCAGCAGTCAAAACGGCACACCGACCAGCAACCGATCGCAATCGTCGGTGTCGGCAGGTACCGGCGTACCGACGGTTGGCGGTCTATTGCTTACCCGGCAGGCACTGCACACGTACGACTCGCCGAACCATCTTATCCACTACAAATACAGCAAATACGGCGGTACATGCTACGATCTGCCACGGTAAGAATGTGCTTTAACACGCATTACATCAAACCCATCCGAAAGAACCACAAATATTCGTTGATATTGATCAGCAAAATAAGATTGATCATTGTTATCTGGAGCATTATGGAGCATAGTGTTTCTGTGCGCGTCTGAGTTGGCTTTGCGAGGATGTATTTTTGTTTTTAGTTTACTATTGTTTTAAATACACAATCTCATGGAATTCTCCACACACGCACCACTTGGTCGCTAAATTAACCCCGGGGATGGATTATCTTTCCACTACTCCCTATAGAATGTCCCCGTCGGAAGAGTTGCGAGAAGAGGTGTACGAGGTAGACACTGATCCAGACCGGCTGGATGAGCAGATGACACGATCCCAGGCGGACACGATCGCCAAGCAGGGTTATCTTTTCAAAGGACCGGACACCAACTCCGACCGCATGTTCGCCCACATCGGGTCAAAATCCTTCAAGAAACGCTACTGCTATCTGCGCCAGGAGATCGACGGCACGTACATCCTCGAGCTGCACAAGGATGAGAAGCAGGCGGAAGCGAAGGCAACGATAGTGATGGACTTTTGCACCGAAGTGGTACCGAACCCGAAGAAGGGTCGCTTCTGCTTTGAGCTGAAGATGAAAATGAACGAAGGCCAGCACGGCAAATCGGTCACGTTGGCAGCGGACGATGAAAGCGAGATGGAGGACTGGCTGCGCAAAATCTCGTCCGTGCTGCAACAGAACAAGCTGCAGGAAGATAAGCGTGTTGCTTCGCTGGAGCGTGCCGCTGCACCACTGTTGCCGGCCAGCCCAAGCACGATGCAGTACGGTACGCTAAAGGGGCTGGAACAGAGTATGAATCCACAGCTGAATCGATACGCCCGGGAGACGGATCAATCGATCGCACAAGCACGACGAGACAATCGGAAACGTCTGTTCGGTGGACAGCAGTTGCTCTACCTGCAATCCGGTGGGAATGTCGGTGGGGGTACGAAAATTACGGCCACGGCCGGTGGTGGTGTGACGCCGGGTTTAAGCAAATCGGAAGCATTCATCGAACCGTACCGGGTGCAGTTTGGACAACGGATTTTGATCAAGTGTGATTCGCTGCGGTTTCGACTGTTGGGCCCAATTGATGGAGTAGATGGACCTCCAGCGCAAGATTCCGAAGCTCCGCTTTGTCAGGTAAGTGGTTCGTTATTTATTTGATACTTATATAACTTCATCTATTGACATCTAAACTATAAAAAAGTGACTTTCAATCATGTTTTCGGATGAAAAACTACCCGCAACATTCAAGAACACGTAAACTATTTTTGTACGCATAATTTAGTTTACAGTACACAGTACATTTCAAATGAATTCTTTACACTTGTGTATCTTACATTAAAAAAAGACAGAATATAAAATCCAAAAGGAAGGAAAATGAAGGGCGGGAAACAAGCAGGGGAAGAATATCTGTAACATGGTTTAAAAATTCCGTAACACAGCCGTCTAATCGTCCGTTGTTACGTGAATCACAGCGTTCGGGTGAATTTTCAACTCCAGCAGTGTTTTGGAGGAATCGAGCGCGGACAGATCCGATTTGATGGCTTGACAGAAGAACCGTACATCGATGGTGGCGTCACTTGACCGGTAATGCTTTTCGTACTTTTGTCGCAATTTTGCCGTTGCTTCTTCGAGCGTGCGGGAACTCCGGAAAAATAATCGCTCCGTTACGTTGCCGGGCATTTTGAGTAGGATGCGCGTCTTCTGATCCGGCGTCAAGCTGGATTCCGAATCGGAACTGAGCATTGTTGCAGGCGTTGTTTCATCAGCAGCTGAACTTCGCCTTTCAACAGTATCCACCAATTCCCATGGATGTTGTGCTGGTTCTTCTCTTTCCTTGGAAGAGTCATTTGTGCTTTTCACTGGCTCCGTGGTCGACGTCGATTCCTTTTGTTTCATTGGTGAAGCAGGTGTCGATGTGCCTGTTTTTGGGACATCCGCAGCTATAGTCTTACTGCTACTGCTATTACTGTTGCTCGTACCGCTACCAACTGTTCGCGGTCGATCGTTTTCCTCGCTGTCACTTTCACTGTCCGTAATCTCCTGAAAGTCGTCCTCATCGTCATCGATCACCGTAACCCAACGGTTTCTGCTTGATCCAGCTGCTGCACTGGAGGACGACTGTGGTTTCGAACTGCTCTGGCCGCTACTTCCGGCACCACATTGGACTACATTTTTAGATCCACCGTTCGAAGAGGTCGACGGGCCCATACCGAGTTGATAGTCTCTGCTCACGTTAACCTCCTTGCCGTGCGGTGATTTGCTTTCCACTAGAAAGGCTTTGAGCGTTTCGAGAAATCGCACTGGCGTAAGGTCGTTACCGGATAGATTCCGTACCTCTTCGCCTGTTCGTGGGTCAATCACGCCGATGTACGGCTCGGATCGCACTTTGTAGAACGTTTTGAACTTTGCTCCGTCAGTGGTTTTGTTCGATTGCTGCCAAAACACCAGATGATGGCGCATGAAGTTTTTAAGATCACTGTCCGACCATAGATCGCGGTTGAGCGTTTGGCAGCTGAAGTTAAGATCGTCCTGTAAATTAACCAGCAGCCATCGATCGACCGAATTGCCGTGCCGTTGCGCTTGATCAAAGCCACCGGAAAACAGTATATCGAACGGCGGCATAAAGAGCGCCTCGAGTCGGGTCACTTTCTTTGCCGATGGACCTTGGCCCTGCTGCATCAGCATCTGCTCCTGAATGCGTCCCTCGAGCTCAAAGCTACGAAACGGTACTTCTGTAATAACAGCGGCCCGACGCTTCCCAATCCGGGCACGGTTCAGTTCGATTTGCGGCAGCAAAATCTCCGTCTTGCGAGGTATCGGAGCACGTACATTGTCGTCGTCGTTGGCAGTAACACGACTGGGGGTGAAAGATGGTCCAGAGCTGCTGTCATCGTCATCGATCACTACTGCCGGTTCCGGGTTGAGGATGCCTTCGGGATTCTCATAGAAGGCGTTTATTGCTCCCTCCAGATTGCCATTGTACGCCGTAAGAAGGTTAGTAGCTTGGTCCTCCTTCAGTCCGGTTATTTCTACCAGAGCTTTCACATTATCTTTGCTAGCCATCTGAAACATTGGAATTGTGGCAGATAATGTAAGTTAGCAAAAAGTGTAGCACGAAATCGACCGCACGGATTCATATTAGCCTTACCGCTTGTGGAGCATTCACAGCAGCTCACTGCTGTTGTAAGCGGCGGTAATTGTTGTTTGGTGAAAGTGGCAACTGGGCTTTATTTCTTTTCTAAACCGTGAGGCCACTGCAATACTGTTGGAAAACTGTTCTTCAATCGATGCAATACTAACTTTTTCATTCGTCCAACATTAAACTTATACAATTAAGTAGCACCACTGCACACAAAACACTTCTTTTCGGTAACCGGACCAAGCACAAACCTGCGGGGTTTACCGAAGCATGCGAGAATACCACTAACTTCACAACGTTTTACGTATGTGTATTAAACCCTCGGTGGTTGTTTTTCCTTCAAGGAAACATGGTATTGCATCGATTGTGCTCCGGAAAAAGCGTACACTTTAGCAACACACTGCGCTGACAAATTTTCCACCTTATTTCTGGCGTGAAACAAACCGACTCCGACTTCGGCAGGAAAAAAGTGACGGCACAGTGACAGCAACAACGCGCGCGCCATTCGAGCGCGGCTACTCGAATGCTCGAATGTCACGCAGTTCGCCTTCTCTTTCTAATTCGAGTTCTCTTTTACTCGGTGCATGATTGTGAAACTATGGGATAAGAGGTTGTCCAAAAGTGTAAAATAATTTATGAGCATCAAGTGAAGAAATGATGGAATATCATGAATAATAATTAGTTTATTATCAATATATTGATATAAAAAAATTATAATTGCATAGTTCATATTATTATGCTTTCGTTAAGCCAACTGGCTATTTTTTACTATATTTTTTATTTGTTACCTTAAACAGTAGTAAGAACCATCAATAGAGGGCGCTAGTCTAAAAAGCAAACTGCAAGCGTTTATTCACGATTCATTTATTAATTTTAAATTATTCAATTAAATATACCAAGTAAGGAACAAAATTGTTGAAAATTTGTTTCCTCCTTATTTGTCTGGATAAAAATGATTTTTATTTTTCTCACATAGAGTACTCAACGCATGTATACATGCATCTTTGGCATTGCGCCCAGACCGTTTCCGTCAAGATTTTTGAAACCGAGATGAAGAAAATTCCTAATTCCGATTACAAAATTTCATTTACAGATTGAACCATACCTCACTAGTGTGGCCCTCTATGATGCCCGAGCTGGTCGAAAATTGAGCGAAAATTTCTACTTCGACCTCAACAAGGATCACGTGCAAAAACTGCTAACCGACAGCTGTAAAGCAGAACGACCCCTTTGTGCATCGCCGAAGGCAACGAATAAATCTCACCAAAATGGCCACGGCACATGGAAACCAGCGCGGGCGAAATGCGACACCAGTGACGAACTGCAGCTACATTCCGAAGCAGTCACGAAAGAGTGGCTGGCCCGTGCGAAACAAGCTGTCTTTAATGTAACCGTTCCCCATGCGGACATATTCATCGTTGTGCGTATAGACAAAATCTTGCAGGGTGCCATCAATCCTTCCGTCGAGCCATACCTAAAGACTACCAAAGATCCGAAGGTGTTATGCAAACTGCAGAAGGCGATTAAGCAGTACGCACAAAAATGTGGCCACTATCGAATGCCGTTTGCGTGGGCCGCTAGGCCACTGTTTCAGCTGTACAGCAATGATCTGGACACGTCGTACGAGTTTCCCGCCATCTATCGGCAGGAGGGCACAAAGCTAAAGGATGAGGAGCTGCTGAAGCTGCTGTCCGAGTATAGGAAACCGGACAAATTCAGCAAACTGACTGTGATACCAGGTTCATTGAAGATTTACATTGAAGCGCTCAACGAACTGCCCAATAGTGAGTAATATTTACAGCAATTGCCATTCAGTGTTTTATTTTCTTTTCAAATTGTATCTTCTATCTTTTTAGACTGCCTTACAAACAGTTTGGTCCCGTTGAATCCATTCCCAATCCCACCAGTAGCTGACCCAACGCTAGAAATCACAGAATTTGCCAACAGCTCCGATCAACACCTCCATCCGTTCGTCCATTTTGTGAACCATTTGTTCGTATATCCGCTGCATCTGAACTATGATAGCCAGAAAATTTTCTCCCGTGCACGTAACTTGGCTGTGATCGTAGAGCTTCGTGACAGCGATACGGCCGAAGCCAAATCTATTGAGGTAAGAATCGAACATCAAAGATCGTAAAGCGAACCAGTATGCTCACTAATGCTTTCCATTGTTTCAGTGTATTTACGGACGTCCGGGTCAGGATCAGCTAGTCTCGCAGATGTCTTGCCCAGTACTGCATCATAACACAAGCCCAACCTGGTACGAGGAGATCAAGTTGCGTCTTCCGCTCAACATTACTGCGCAGCACCATCTGCTGTTTTCGTTCTTCCACGTGTCGTGCAATATTGCGAAAAAGAAAGATCTTACCACCACCAGCACGGAGACCCCGGTCGGATTCGCATGGTTGCCATTGCTCGCGAAGGGCAAAATTAATGTCGAGGAACAGTGCCTTCCACTGGCGGCTACGTTGCCCGTAGGATATTTGTCGATTCAACCGCTCGGTTTAGGAAGAGGGGTAAGTGTCATGTTTCGGCAAAACACGAACGAAAAACGCATACAAAACTGCGATCGTATTGCATGATCATTTTGAGATGCTAACCGTACTAATACCGATCCATCCCGTAGCTCTGGATGGATTGAACATTAGTTTGCGTAAACAAAATCGAACGTTTCATTAACACTGGTAGAAAAATCTAACCTCGTTCCATGTGTATGTTTCTCTTCTCTTCTCGTCTGTTTTTATTTGCCTGTGTGGTTGGTTTTGTCTTCATTTTTTCGCAAAACACTCGAAACACTTTCTGGTCCATCCGCTACAAACCGTTCCCCATTCGTTTAGCAGAATGCCGGTCCCGATGTGCAGTGGATCGATAACCAACGACCGATCTTTACCATCAGCCTTCGGTTGGATTCAACCGTGTTGACAACCGATCAGCATCTGCACAATCTTTTCCTGCACGCCGAACGATTGTTGGAACATTCGAAAACGGTAGCTCCACCGGACACAACGGAAACGTGCAAGATCCTGAAAGCTGCCCATGCCATACAGAGTGGTTCACTGATCACCTTCCTACCAACGATACTGAATCAACTGTTTTCACTGATAGTTGCCACAAACAGCGAGGAAGTGGGGGTAAACATCATTCGTCTGCTGGTCAATCTGTTTCACATGGTAGCTGAAGAAGCAAAGCGAAAGGAACTGTTGATGGCGTACGTAAAGTACGTCTATCGTATTGACAGTCAACCAGTAAGCGGAAGCTCGCCGACGTCTCAGAGTGTGAACACCGTGCATGGGGAACTGTGTCGCCATCTGCCAACGCTACTGCACCCGAACAATACGGACTTTTTGCTGGTGAATAAGTTCATGAAATTTTCCGGAATTTTCTTCGAAGTAATTGTTAAGAGTATGGCCCAGTATCTCCTCTCGACTGGACGCATTAAGATGCAACGGAACGAACGATTCCCGAAAGAGTTTTGTACACGGATCGAAGCACTGTTTCAAGTGCTCGTCCCGTACATAAGTTCCCGACATAAAGATCTTCCAATGGAAACGGAACAGTTGAACCAAAGTCTCTCGGTGTTTGTGAAGCGCTGCCTTTCGTTTATGGATCGTGGGTTCGTTTTTCGACTGATAAGACTGTACATGGATCGTTGGGGTCCAGGAGATTCGCGTATCCTCCAGGAGTACAAGTTTAGCTTCCTGCGGGAAGTTTGTGCCCATGAACACTACGTTCCTCTCAATCTGCCTTTCATGCTAACGCCCAACAATCGTGCACCGGACTTGCTGCAACAGTTCTGTCTCTCGGAGGAGTACTGCAGACAGCATTTTCTCGTGGGCATATTGCTACAGGAGGTCAAAAGCTCACTGAATGAAGTTAGCCATATCAGGCGTATGGGGCTGATCGCACTGAAGGAGCTGTTGGCCAAACACGACCTCGACGATCGGTATCAAAACAAGGGACAGTTGAGCCGATTAGCGATGCTTTACGTACCGTGGTTGGGGATTGTGCTGGAGAATCTTAACCGCATTTCCGATAGCATGGAACGGAAGGGAAAACATGACACCGTCGGTACGAACCGTATGTCGTGTAGCAGTAGTTACGTGTTTGCCCGCGATTCGCTGCCCACACTGCCAACGGCAACACCCTCAACCGTAACCTCACAGACAAGCACACCAAAGTCCCGTTCGAACCGGGTAACGATGTTCATCGAGTACACGAGTCCAATTCGTTCGTCATTACATCTGAAGGATACGAGTTTTCTGGCGGCAATAGCCGGACAATCGCCAGCACTCTCCAACGGTCATTCGAACAGTTCGCTCAACTCTGAGTGCTCCACACTGTCCCAGGACGGCACTGTGGTTATTCGGAATCAGTTCAATGAATCGTGCGCCAATTCGGCCCGCCCGAGCCATGCACGATCGGTGAGTGTGACCCAGCCAACCATCATCCAGCGGACGGATAAGTTTTCTGTCACCGAAACCAAAGATTTGCTAGTTAGCTTCCTGTTCGTGGTAAAGCACCTGTCACCGGAGCACATGATTGCGTGGTGGCACAACTGCACCGAGAGTGAAACGGTCCAGTTTTTCACCGTGCTCGATCTGTGCCTGCTGTACTTCCGCTACGTGGGCAAAAAGCACATACAAGTGCCGGCTGAAGGAGGACGCGATACGAAGAGTAGCAAAGCGGCAAAGGCAAGCACTCTACCAGCCCGAGTACTACCACCGAACATGACCAATGGCAACGAGTCCGGCTTTGAATCGGGCACGCTAAATCATACAGCAAACCGGGAGAACCTGGTCGAAGAAACGTTGCGCCTGAAGCAGGCTCTATACGAATCGAACTTGGCGACCGAAATCGGACTTATCGTGCTCGATTGTATGGGCCTTTACTCGGTGCAGTTTCGCGATTCGATGATAGAAGGAACAGTCCTGCCAAAGATTGCACGGGTTTATTTACGCTTTCTACAGCTCGGCCAGTCGGAGTCGCTTTCGAAGCATGTATTTGCGGCGTTGCGCGCCTTCATCAATAACTTCTCGCAAGCTTTGTTTAAAGGCACGGCCGTGCTGTGTGGGCAGCTTGTGTACGAGTTGCTGAAGTGTTGCGACAGTCGGCTTTCCAGTTTGCGCCAGGAGGCATGTGCCGTACTTTATCTTCTGATGCGCAGCAACTTTGAGTTTAGCGGACGCAAAGGACTCACGCGTGTACATCTGCAGGTGATCATTTCGGTGTCGCAGATGATCGGCAATGTGATCGGGTTGAACAATGCACGCTTTCAGGAATCGTTGTCCACGATCAATAACTATGCCAGCAGTGACAAGGCGATGAAAGGAACCGGGTTCCCGATGGAGGTGAAAGATCTGACGCGCCGTGTGCGTACCGTTCTTATGGCTACGGCACAAATGCAAGCCCACCACATGGATCCGGAGCGGTTGCTGGAGCTGCAGCACTCACTTGCCAACTCGTATGCTTCCACACCGGAGCTACGGCAAACATGGTTAACCACGATGGCCAACAATCATCTGCAGAATGGCAACATTTCCGAAGCTGCCTGCTGTTATCTGCATATAGCCGCACTGGTTTCCGAATATCTCAAGCTGAAGGGCTGCTGTGCGGTAGCCCAGGGTGCGGAATCCTTCGCGCGCATCTCACGCAATATTCCACGAGACGAGAAGGGCTTAAAACTGGACAGTGGCACACAGGACTCACAGTACACGGAACAGTTTCTGCTCGAACGCTTGAAGGAGTGTGCAGAGTATTTGGATCGTTCGGAACGACTCGAATGTTTGGGTGAACTGTATCGGTTAATCATTCCGATACTGGAATCGCGACGGGACTATCACGGACTGACGCAGTGTTACGAGCATCTCACGCAAGCTTACAACCGTGTGATTGAATTCAACAAGTCGGGAAAGCGTTTGCTCGGGCGATTCTATCGAGTGATATTCTTCAGCCAGGTACGATGGAGATTGGAACCGAAATATGAAGGTAGTTTTATGCTGTAAACGTTTATTTCTTTTGTTGAAAGGTGTACTTTGAAGAGGAAAATGGCGTTGAGTACATTTACAAAGAACCAAAGGTAACATCGCTGAGCGAAATCTCGGAGCGGCTGCACAAACAGTATCGGGATAAATTTGGAGCAGATAACGTGAAGATATTGATGGATTCGGCACCGGTGAGTTAAACTCTGCAATAACGAAACATCCTGGTCGTTATACTTTTGTTTGTTTTGGTCATTCACAGGTTGATCAGTCGACACTCGATCCGAAGATCGCTTACATTCAGGTAACGCATGTTACGCCCTACTACTGCAAAGACGAGCTAGAAATGAGGCCTACAGAATTCGAACAGAACCACGATGTGGATACGTTCATGTACGAAACACCGTTCACACCTTCCGGATCTGCCCACGGTGCCGTTGAAGATCAATGGAAACGAAGAACCGTGTTGACAAGTATGTGGCACAAGCTGAACATCATACTTTTACAGCACTGTACTAATTAATTCATTTGTTTTGCAGCGCTTCACAGTTTCCCGTACGTTTTGAAGCGTATCCCAGTACGCGATCGGCAATCGCAAGAACTCAGCCCAATCGAGGTGGCAATAGACGAGATGCAGACGAAACTTGCCGAGCTGGAGGAAATTGTCATGGGTCCGATCGATCTCAAGAAGCTGCAGCTACGTCTGCAGGGCAGTGTTGCCGTGACGGTTAATGCCGGGCCGCTTGCATATGCATCCGCCTTTCTGGATCCGGCCAAAACGAGCGTCAAAAAGTACGCGCTGGACAAGGTGGAAGAGCTCAAGGAAGTATTTCGGTACGTCGAAATCTGCGAATGCGGTTTGAATTCAACTGAACGGTTGAAATTATTCATCTGTATTCTATTTCCATTTTTAGTGATTTTATAAAAATCTGCTACACGGTACTTCAAATCAACGCAAACCTGATATCGTCCGATCAGCGGGAGTACCACAACGTACTGAAGGAGAATTATGAAAATCTTTGCTCGGCGTTGAGTGATCTGCTGGGGGAAATCGTGTACCCGTTGGACGATGGAAACAACAATGCTCATCGGCACAGTTTGGCACTGTTCAGTGCGATCAGTGGAGCTCCGACGAATTCCAGCACGGCATAAGTTTGTTTTTAACCGTTGACAATGGATCGCTTTATTGAGCAAATGCAGTAGACGCACAACAATCAGGAATGATCGTGTGGAACCGTTCTGTGGTTCTCCAGTGAAACGAGTGAGGAACTTTGGCACAGACAGCACATTAACACGTTTGCTATTGCTTTAACAGCGCAGTGTATTACCACAAAAATATGAAAACTTTTACAGTATGCTTCACACAATACTACAAAGTAGATGTCAATTTCTATCCCGATGTAACCCATTATTCATTGTGGTCGTGAGGGTTTATTACCAGCCGTATGTAGAAGGTAGCGTAGTTCGTGTTGTTTCGTTTGAAAGATTAAAAATCAAATTTTATCGTTGGTTTAACGATTGAAAGTTTAGCATAGCACACTCTCTGATATTATTCTGATATTGTATGAAAATTCCAAAAAATTTAACCGCTGAGCGGATATATTTGTCTTCTTTCGCTCTAATGTTTGAACACGTTGTCTTCAACTTTCACGTTCATGCAACTGACTATCGCCACAGGGAACTTCCAATATTTGAAGCCCACACCATATCCAACACAGTAAACCTACATTTCTCTTGGGAACGACATAGCAAAAGCATTAAGATGAGTTTAAGAAGAAGAAAAAAAAAACAAAACACTAATTAAAGGCATTCAAATCTTTAGGAGAAAAATCTAAAAACGATCGAACCAATCAACTACGATACGGTTGCGGGTCGATACGGATTGGATTTTTCAAATTGGAACTTACCTCGCATAACTTAGTTTCAGTTTTTGTGGTCCTATTTGTGTAATTGGAAAACGAAACGTACGAAGATCAGAACGCATACGTTAGTGCTAGGGATGAAATGAATCGTAGCATTAAAAAGAAAAACAAAACTGTCTTGTACATATTTATGTTGTGAAAGTGAAGCCGTATTATTCGTAAAAAAGATGATTACGTTCCGAGAACGTACAACAATCAGTCAGGCAGTTGTAGAGGGCATTATGGGTGTGCCCGCATCTGAAACCGTGTTTGCCAAGTGAAGCAAAATCAGATAGCAACAGAAGCATAGAATTGGAAAATCCTTTCTAATTTGAAGGTACTATACCACCGGTACATGATTAGGTTTCCCGTGCATGTATCATATGTGTAATGATTTCCTGTACATTTTGTGTTAAGTATTTTGTTATTCTTTGTAAGAATATGCCGGTAAAAGTCACAGCCATTATACCGTAGAATGTATAACATTGAACGTCCTTTGAAAGACGCTCGCTCAAAGGTAAACCTATCGAAACATGTAATGCTTCCTATCTTACTGTGTGACGCAGTGTTAAAACCGTTTATACACAGCCGTCTAGGACAGTAAAGACTGCCAGCTGAAGGGATGAACTAATGACTCAATTTTATCGAATCTTACACAAACACCTTTTGAGAATCTTTGCACCGATTTTAAACCGTTCTATTTACCACTCTACACATACCTTTACTACTATACGGACATACCGTTACAGGAATGCATTTTTTGTGCCCGATTTTCGTTTTTATATAGGTAGTTTATAATTATAGATAATGTTTTAAAGTTTGACGTGCCAGCCATGTCAGCTTTTGCATGGAAACAGTAAGGTAAAACACCAGCAAGGACAGTGCATCGTTAGTCTGCATCGTTGTATGAGGCATCCAAAGGTTAGCCAAACAAGCGGCACAACCAGACGAAGCCAGACAGACGCAACAGATCACAAAGTATCGTTTTTTTCTATTTTATAAAGTTAGTGCATATAGTATATATTTTTAATTTAGCTTTATAATCATCTACCTACTCAAGATACTGATTGTTTGAGCTTATAAAATACGTAAGAACTTAAAAGAATAGCGCTTTCACTAAGGTACTCCATAGCAGATTCGCGCGAGTTGGGAAATTTATTTATGAAATATTTGCTCGAAAAGTAGTTAGCTCTGGAGTAAGTGTGTATGTTTTTTAGATTTCTTTTAAATTCGTACGATATAACCTACTATTTCCGACAACCGCCCAATGAATCTACCGGTCTGCGGCTAGTCAGGCGATGCTGTATAAGTTGCTTTAACTAATGTAGTTCGCTATTATTGCTGTTACGTAATCGTGTGTCCCTTCTGGATCGCTTTCCTTTATTCTTCTCTTCGTCCTTACCGACGAAAGCTACAGCACTTATGAATCTCTCAATCTATAGTATAATGCGTATGTATTATAATCATTTGTTGTTAAATATTGTGCATATTGTATGGCTATTTCCGTTAGCATTATGTACCGATTGTGGACCACACTTAGTGTAAAACGCTTTGCGGATTGTACCGTGATCAGGTGCGTTTCTGGTCGTTGCGCACATTGTCGTTGTTATTCAATGTTTCCTGTTCGTTTCACAGCGGGTTTAATGCAGCGTAATTCAGTTGCTTCATGCTATTGTACCGTATTTGTCTGATTACTATCTTTTGGCTGAACAAAAACAAACCTACAAACGCTTTCCGATGGAACAATTTATCCAAAAAGTTGCGCCGGATGGTAATATTTTAAATGTTACGCAAATATTCCACAGTGGGCAACAACGTTAATATACTACATACAAGCGAACAAAGAAAAAACCCATGACTGCACCAATGCAAAGTGGAATTACTCAGCTAGCAATTAAGTAGGTGATATCAATGATATATACACACATTTGCAAACTATATACACTTTTTCAGCAAAGTGGTTGAAATTAGGAACAAGAAAAAAAAATGGAAAAACCGTAATTGAAACTAAATGTACGCTGCGCGGGAAATTTCAAACACAACAAATCGCAACAAAAAACTACAATTTTTCTCCCTCTGTACACTGCACACCGCAGTTGGGTTTATCAAATAAACAATAGTAGAAACATTACTCCTGGAATACACGATTGCCTCGTGGGCTTTGCTAAGCTAAATATCCGATCATTGCATAAAACTTAATTTCCCGGCAGTTACACCGGACGGCTAACGGAAAATTGAAAATTATATTTGTAACTTCCGGTAAAAGCAACGGAGCACATGGTGGACAAGAGGAAGTGGATACAGAGTTCCGCTTGGTGGGTTGCTACGGTTGCTACGACTGAGTGAGTGCCCTGCGTGGGCTACAATACATCGTAATGTTTTGTGTGTGTCGCCCCTTTAACCCATAATCGATCGATGTAAAATTATTCGTCCGCAAAGCATTTGTCCTGGATTCGCGTCGTTCTGTAGTATGCGAACTACTACATGCTTAGAGCAAACAAACACTACCACGATAGAACAGAACAGTGCAAGTGTGTGTTTGTGTATAGCGTGTATTCAGTTTGTTGGTGTTATTTAGGTAGCCGCAGTAACGCAACGCTACGGTGATTATCCTTTCAGGACCTGAAGTGTGAGTGAGCACAATCACACGCACACAGCACCAAATTCGTATGCTGTACTTGTGTGAGTTTGGTCGTGTGTACGGGGTGTGAGCGTTTGTGTGAATATTGTGGAAATTGCGACCATCCTTTGCGAGCTACTGCCATTTTCCCAACAGAATGTGCGTGTATGCAGGTAACCATAGTAGACTGTTTTTCCCTCTTTAGGAAGAGCGCGAGAGAAGTATTGACACGAATGAGAATGTTTTGTTCTCTTGCGCTGTATAATAGTGGCACTTGTCGTTGTCAAAAGTACTTTAACCTTTGAATGTTGTTATTTATGCGTTGCTAGACACGCGCTATTCAGAAAGATAAGTAAATTATTATCCTTTTGAACAAAATTTATTTGAAGAACTGAATGATAATAGTTTAAAATTATTTACGCATATTAATTATTAATATTGCCTCCTTAAGGTACTCTTATGAACAGTATAAAAACGAACGAATATACATGAAGATGAACTAGTCGCATCTATGTTAATACAAATAGCAGTATTTCAATGGCGCGCTGCATAATATTTTCATATCAAATTAAACTGTTTAATAAGAAAGGTAGTATAAAATTTCACATTTAAACAAAAAGATTGTAGCCTACTTTCGGCTAATAATCCTGCTCGTCCAAGGGTTGAAAACAGAGTCCAAAAAGAGTACAGCACTTCACCAAGCACCAGTGACAATTTCGAGCCTCAAATATTTGCGCCGGCGCCCAAAACACTTGCCAATCGATCGGAGCAAACTTGTTTGGCAAAATTCGCTCTCCTGCGCCGGGCACGACAAACAAAAGTATCCTGGAGAGAAAATGTCCATCTAACGCTCGCCGATTGTACGGAGGCAAATCACGGAAAACCCTTTTTTGATTTCATGCTCTCCTTCGGGGAGGGTTGGTGGTTGCTTTTCCCGACCCCGAGAGAGCCACGATGCATCGATGTATTGGTGTCCGGTTGCGCTTGTAGCAATCCGGAAAAATGTAAAGGCTTCCCATCCGCTGGTTCGCAAAAGAACGGCTCAGTCAGATCCAGAGTGTCTGGTCGGTCGGATTTTCTTTCGTCACCGCCCCACCCCCGGTCCGGTCGCTCTTTACGGCAGACGGTAGCTAGTTTGTGTGCGAGTGGAGCGGGTGGCAGTGTTGTTGGTGGATAGTGTGGCCCCGGGTGCAGTGAAGGAAAACCCAGTTGGGGGTTTGCACGAATCTCGTTTTTGGGCCCAACCAGCAGAGCAGAGAAAAGATCGCTAAAGGTACGGAAATACGCCTACATACCAGCAATGTGATGGATAAGCTTTGTGAACTCCTCCCGAAAGATGCCACCAGCGCTATGTGACATCGGTGGGAAATGAACAGAAAAACGCATTCGCAAAACGTGCCATCGATTGGAATGGTTGAAAAGCAACCAATCAATAGGAGTTGCAGCACGAAAACATACGTGGTGTCTGTTTACTGAAGAAAAAGTGTCTCCATTCTAGCGCATTTCGCAATGCTGTTCCGTGTGTGACAGAGAACGAACGTGAAAACTCGATGACACATCCGTGCTGCTTGGGAGCGAAAGAGAAAGCAGGACACAATGCCTTCACCCAATCTTTAGCGCCCGGAGCTCTTTGATGGAAAATGCTTGTAATTTCTGTGATTTTTTTCCTTCACAACACGTCGCTTAGAGCATCCCTATTCGAGGGCATTTTTGCATGTAAATTTGACAAAAAAAAACAAATGTGTTACAATCATTTTGAGATCAAACTTGAAAAGAAATTGCATTATTATTAGCATGTGTATTAAAATCTTTATGTATAGCAAATTGTTCGCTCAATATCATAATATTCCAACCAAATAAGACACACTTGCAGTAGGCCAATTCGTTCAATATTTTATATGAGACAGCTTTTTTTTCGGAGACAGATTTCGGTGCTTGGAAATGGGGCACAATTTCCCAACAGGCAGCAGGCATTAAGCGTGTGCGAATAATGTGCACGTGTGTGAGTGAGCTCCCGTTCGTTCTCGAGGAATAGTTACGTGGCCTGGGGAGCTTTGGTGGGGAATTTTTCGCAACATCCTGACAGGACATATCACTCCTTTACAGTGCCGTGGATCCTTACTGTGCGTGTATGTGTGCGTGTGGGGAGTTGTATGACCATCGAGGCAGAAAAAATCCCATGAATGGAAGACAACAAGACGCAAGACGCGTTAAAATAAAACATCAACTGTGCTGCGAGTGGAAAATTTTTCAATCGATTCGGGATACAACCTAACTGTGAATTTGAAGGATTTAAAAGGTCCTTGAAATGATTATTTAAATGCGCATATTGTGAATAAGTCCGAGGATTAATTCGTGAAGCATTTTAAATTTGTTTCTTTGTTTCTATTTATTACGCTTTACAGGATTTGTATCGTTTTACCTGGTTCAACATTCTTGTTTTGTATGAAACATTCGTGTCCTCTTGGTGATTGTGTGTGCGGTGTTTGTGTTGGTAGTGCAGTTGACAATGATAATGCAGTGAACACGTTGGAAACAGCCAACATACGATAGTTTGCTGCCCCGTGCTTCGTCCAACCTCGAATGAGAACAACATTCGGCCGAGCAGCAAACGACGATTGTGCCGTGGTCCGGAGTGCGGGAATTTTTTGCCGAATCGCGGGAAAACGTCCGAACGACGACAAGGGGGAGCGAATGTGTGTTGTGCTAGTGTGCTGCGTGTGAGTGCGATAGAGTGGTGCGTTTTCGTCCCTTTTGTGAATTGGAAGGTAGCGATGGTTGGTCGAAGCGAGGAAAGTACGTAATCGGAATCTCATCGCCATCGGTGAACAATACACAGCACCATAACAATACGCGTACCAACACAAACGTACGCACGTGATCCTGTGCTGCGTAACACACGGCACACGCACACATCGAAACGGCAAATACGTAATCGGGAAGGAAAACTCCAGCCCGCAAGAAGGACGTGTGAAAATTTCCCACTGCGTTCCCCTGTTTGCGGAACGGGCAACTCCCTATGGGACCGGACGCAGGAAACAACCGATTGGAAGATTATTACTCACTCAAAACTAAACGGAAGCTTGTAAACTCGGTCCACGCAGAAGACACTACCGGAACAAGCCTTTGCCAAAGGACCAATATATTTTTTGTATAAAGTAAAGTTCGAAAGGAAACATCCCACTGATCTCCTTCACCCTCTTGCGAGGTCTTATTTTAACGCTCTGCCAAGTGACGGGGGAAATCCACAACGAGAATCAAAACTATTGCTACCCGGACGAACGCTAGGCAAACGGTAGCATCATGGGCACGGTACTGAGCTTTAGCCCCCGGGAGCGTCGACCCATCTACTCGACGCACCATCACAGTGCCGGCACACTGTCCTCCTCGAACTCGGCCGACTTTCCGCTCAACAACTACTCCTACGAGCAGCTGAACAATGCGAAGAATCGCGAAAGCGCGCAAACGAAACCGCCGAACCTGATACAAACGGTGCCTAACAACAACAACAACAACAGCCACGGGCTGAACATGAGCAAGGATGACTGCAAGAACAACAACAGCAGCAGCGCGAACCTGCTCGGCTCCCATGGCAACAACAATGCCGGGCCGGGCAACAATAACCATAGCAACAACAACAACAACAACACCAGCAACAACCTGCTGCTGTTGCAGCAAACGCACCAAAACAACATCATCACCGGCAGTGCGAACATTAACAACATCAACAACAACATCAGCGGCGGCAATAACAACAACGGCAATAGCATACAGGAGCGCAACAACAACAACAACAACAACGCGGACAGTGCCCGCATCCTGTCCGAGAAGAATGCGCTCGAGAAGAACTTGAAGAAGCACTCCCTCTTCATCAATGCGCTCTCGTGGAAGCGACTGGCGGCGTCCCACGGCAAGAAGAAGCTGGACAACAACAAGAACAAATCGGCCAACCTGGCCACGGCCACCAGCTTCCGGACGCCGCTAACCGACACGATTCACCCGCTGCTGGACAAGAACAAGAACCTGCAGCAGTCCCAGTCGTTCACGCAAACGATCAGCAGCCAGCAGCTGCAACAGCAGCAGCAGCAACCGGCCACGATCGTGCTGAGCCAGTCCGGCTCGGGTGTGGGCGGCCAGCAGAGCACCGGCGGGGGTTCGCAGTCGGTGGTGGGGTTGGGTGCATCGGGTGCCACCGTGGGGCTGGCCAACCCGCAGTCACAGCCACAGCAGCAGCATCACCTGCACCAGCAGCACGGCCAGATGGTGGTGGCTCAGCAGCACCAGCAACAGGCGGTCTATTTTACACCGCGCGGTCCGAAAGCGTTGCTGGCGCTGGATCTCGTGCGGGCCAACAACACGAACCCGCTGTCGCAACCGGACAAGCTGGCCCAGAAGCTGCCGCTGCAGCTGCCCATGCCACTGCAGCCGATCGTGAACCAGCAGCATAACATCCCGATGGCCCAGCAGCTGCACCATGGACACGGGCCTAGGAAAACTGTTATTCAGGTAGGTTTGGGATGGGAAATCGTTTATGTCAAAACTGGTGCAAAGCAGGCGTTAAAAAGCTTGATATTCATATCTTATTCATATTTCGTGTCTGGAAGAAACACACGGCCAATGGATACACCAGATCATGGGTTGCTCAGTGCTTCAATAGTTACAGCGCAGGTTTTCACACGAACAGCCCCTTTTCTTAATCTCATTCTGTCTATTTCACAATCGTACACACAGGGTTTTGATTATCCAGCCACGGATCAGAAAGGATAAGGCCACAAAACTTGTTGTCTTGCTCTCAATGTGGATTGCTGCTGCTTTACAAGATGTATAAGCCTACTAGGTTTTACGTTATTTTAAAATTCATCAGCTAAGTCCGTCTCAGCCGTTCGTAGCATAAATAAACAGTTTAATTTAAATCAAAGCGCATGTGATGATTGTACTTTGGCGTTAATTTTCATTTGTAAATGTTATTGCCACACGCCGAGCTAAGAATAATTCTCAGTCGCTTGTTGTGTTACATTCGAAATTGAAACACAACATTTCTATTTTCAAAAGGTTCCAAATCATCTACCTCTGGACCAAGGTAAGATCCTTGGTTTGCCAAATGTCTACCCTGCAGACACAGACACACACTGTGACAAAACCTCCCCCCTAGTGTGGATGGATAGATGAAAAGAAAATAGTTGATTTAACCTTCGCCAAAGTTGGGCAAAACCCCGAACTGGGGAATATTTTTACAGACCAAATTTTTTTGGACCAAAAGTGGAAAATTTTAATTAAATTACTTTCATATATTTCCCTCTCGTTTTTCCAGAGACGATGTTATTTTCAATAAGTTATTTTCACTACACTTTCGTAATGTGCTGGAAATACCACAGAACTCTTGCCGGGTGGTGTTGTTTCAACAAAGTAAATGGTAACGAGTCGTTGTAACTCCAATTAGCGGCCCAGACACGGGAAGGAAAAATCAGCAGTAATATATTTTCAATTGCTCCCGGTAAAAGACATGCCCTTCATTTATAGAGCCCCCGTTTTGGGGCCCTCGTTTTTATTGTTTCTTCGCGTTGAATATTTCATTCCATTATCTTCGCAGACAGTTTGCCTTTGCCTAATGGGCGTTCCATTATCAGGTGATATCTGTGACATTGAATCTATCTTTGCTGGAAGCACCAAATGCACCAAACGATACGACAGCTTTATTCAGTCGTTCCAACGGTCCACGGACTCAGTTTTCCGTGAATAATTTCATTGGTTTGTTTTCCCTTGTCTTTTTTTGTGTTGCTTTTCTATCTGGTCGTTATTACAATCTGTGTATCTCGGTAATGAGCATGAATTGTTAACGATGTGACATTGACATCGGTATGCAAATGTATCGCTCCGCATACCGAAATATGCATATACGTTTGGATGCATATACGAACGGTTGAAATGTGCATATGGCTCATGATTCAATCATTAATGCAATGCACAGTAATTATCAGCATACATAAACCCTTTTTTATAATGAGTCAAAAAATGTTTAATTACACCGAAAAGGACCTTTTTAAATAAATGGAACAAAGACAATATAAAAAGATTGTGGCACAGACACTCACACGCGCATCACGTTCCATTTTTAACATAGTTGGGGACTGAAAACCACAAACCAAACCATCGGAAGGAACGTGCCCGAGCTAAGCCGTCTGAAGTGATTTCTCTACGTGTCTGCCAGTCCTTTCCCCTCCCTTCCCGGTTGGTCACATTTCCTCCAAATCGTCCATGCGTGGTGCAACGTGCTCAACGAATCCACTTTCCGTGTGCGATACAGGGAGGCGCTCACCGCCTAGACGCCATTAACCTGATTTGTGCTTCCACGCTTGAGGACGCACTCGATATACCGTGCACTCGATGCCGGATCGATTGATCGTCCACTACCAATGTGACTTTTGCTAACAATTTTGCATAAAACTGTGTTACATTCTTGAGTTGGTTCTCGATAGTGATGTGCACAATGATTCAGAATGAATTAAGGATTTAAATCTTTCTAGGGAGTGAGTTCATTCTAATCTCGACGAAGAGTATTTATAACTCTTTGCGATTTAACTCATTCCCAAAGAATTAAATAATTTAAAATTATTAAGATTTAATTCTTCATGGGTACCTTCAATTGTGCGGGGATTGAACGGATTACGAGGATTTAAAGCATGAGTTAATTCTTGTGCGAGTTGGCTCGCGATTTAATTCTTCACGGAACCATTAAATTCACGATTTGAATCGCAAATTAATTCACAATCATTAGATGAAGGACGCAGCACACCTCCCACCCCCCCCCCCCCCTCCCGTTGCTTATCTTTTATTTTATTTATTATTAATTTATTTATTTTGAATTATTGAAATCTAGAATACTGAGTAAAAGAGTTAAACCTTCATTCTAACGCTTCAACTTGGATTTAAATCATTAAAAAAGATTTAAATTTCCCATCTCTAGTTCTCGGATGGTTATATACCATGTAACTGCTAGCACTGTTATATAAATAAAAGCAACTATGCAAATAGAATAGCACAAAAACATACAAACACTCGCAGAGAAATAGGAAGCGAACATGCGAAACTATCAATGGCGTCGTATCGAGTGCTGTAAAATCTATTCATAGGTTACAATTGAAGGAACGATAGAGCATCTTGAATTTCCGCCCACCCTGAAGGACCCGCTTGTGCACACACACACACACACAGTGCACCGGCCGTATGATGGATCTCGCACTTGATATGCATCGAACGTCTGATCCAACATCGTACGGTGTCCTTTCGTTGTTCCTGTTTTGTTTTTTTTCTTTCCATCGTCAACCATCACTTACCACCATCACCAATCCAAGTAGGGCGGGTACTCTCGACACGCGTTGCCATATTGATGCTGCTCCATGTTCGATACATCAGCATCATTTGCACAAAGTAATCGTACGTCAGCAGTGCTTAGAACGAGCTTCGAGTAAAAACCGGGAATATGCTAGATGAAGCGAAGGCGCATAAACAGATAGATTTTCCATTTTATTCCATCATTGGGCGTTCCGTACCGTTGGGTTCTTATCGTCCTGGTCGGTAAGCCTCTGTATCATCCTTCGTCGAGCTCGGTGTGTGCGGTGTTTGTTGTGTTATTTATAGCACCCAAACGGAACGCTAAACACCTGCGCAGTAAGCGGTAAGAACGTGGGTATGGTGCGTTGTAAAATATGGAAATTAGAAAACACATCACTGTTTCGATGTGTGAGTGTGTGTTCCGTTGCCAACTGATAAACCATGACAATGAGAAACTATGCTATGCTGTGCCATACAAGTTAATAGAATACTGCAATAGGATGCATTTTGGAGTACATATGATGCCATAATTTTTCGGATGAACTTTACAAATTGGTCCTCCTTCGCTAGCATTTAACAATAAATATCCTATATCAATAAATAAATAGATGGCGGCCCGGTGACATGATGGTAGCGGCGCCGGTCTTCACACGAACGGACCGGACCAAAATCCCATCCGGGCCAATCCCCCGTAGCAAGGACTGACTATCCGGCTACGTGGTAAAATAAGTCGATACGGCCAGGCCGTTCTAACGAAAAAAAAAATAAATAAATAAATAGATAAATATCCTGATAAATGAAGATAAATCCTTTGAGAAAAAATAATCAACTTCTTTAACCAATAAAAATAAATAAATAAATTTCTCCCCGGTACTTTGACTTAGAGGCCAAAGTAAATACAATCATGTGAACCCGCAATGGACTACATCGTACGGTGGGAACACGTGAATAACATAATTTTTGTGTGGGTTTGTGAAGGTTCCTTCGGCTGGTTTTAGGTTTGTTTATTTTGGTCGGTTAAACCGGGCAACATAAATGGTAATAAAGGGGCGAAAGAAAAAGTAAGCGTTTCCCATGTTTTACCAGTACCGAAGCCAACGACCATTAGAAGACCATTCGGCTAATGGTGAAGGTGAAGAATTCCCGTGTCTCGGTGGTTTGCCTTGGTGATTTAGCTCCATCGCAGCTTTGTTTGCTAACGTACTTGTAGCTTGAAACTCTTTGAAGTATAATGTATCATTTTACTTTTTTTTAGCATCCCTGCAATGGCTGGAATGATACTCTAAGCCAGTTTTTTTTGTATGCGGTTTGACGTTTCCAGGCTTATCCGAATACAGCTCCCAATACAAATGACAAGTCGAGTTAAGCCTAGTAAAAAAGATAAGATTGTTTTTGCTATTGGAAGCTTCGGTCAGCTGCTCGCCAAATGTCAAAACAAACCATTTTGCTAGCTGGTCTGAACCAGATTAGACCAGGTTGCAGCCCGGTACCTGTAGTATTTCACAGATACAGGCTGAAAGGCACTAAGGATATATACGTACGTAAATGACAGCAACTTTCAGTAACTTTCACGAGCTGTCAAAGATTATGACAGACACAGTGACAGATTATAAACAAAGACAGTGATATACAGGAAAGAATTCAAGCAAAATAAGATTATTAATGGATAATAATATTAAAGATTCAAACTGCAATAAGCAAGCATTCTTGAGATCTTTCAGACAAACATTGTTGCGTTACAACGTGTGAAAGCATAATCCCTCTTATTCCAATTTTCTAACGGACAACCCTGACAGAAACATGCTTTCTCGCTCTGCCGAACATGCAACCAATCCTGCCAAAGTGAGATAGCATGTAGATTTTTCTGTTTGGGTTGTCTCCGTTCAAGACTCGTAAGAAGGAGGAAAATTTTGTTGGGTCAACTTTAAAAAGGTTAAAAAAAATTCAAATAAACAAATTCAATTTAAATGCTGATCCAGCTATAACTAAAACCAAAAAGGATTATGTGATATGCAGCTACTAGCTAGTAAACCCTCAATCTCAAGCAACTGGTAACGACCTACTTGCCATATAATGTCGTACAAGACTCATTGTTATAACATAGTCAAGTAGATTAGCGTTCTTGATAAGAGTTTTCGGTTCACATGCGATTCATTTCATGACCTCCTGTGTATTAGACGAAATGTTGAAGACCGAGATTATTGGAGCGCTCCTTCAACGCACCAATACAGAAGGAATCGACCGATTATTTCATCCGGCACGAAATATTATAGTCGAGTGCCAAAACAAAGATTGATACACATGATTTTCAACAATTGCCCGAATATATGGTTTAATGTTTATTCTTATACATTATACACCCATTTTCGAAGAAATCCCCCATAACTTAGCAATGGCTAGATAGTAACAAAAACTGAAACACCAACAAAACAAGTAATGACTTTATTGCTCGTTTCGCTATGAAGTGCCTCTTTTTCATCGTCATTATCCAGGTCCTAGTCCCTTCGGCGCAGAAATACGATACGCTTGGTGTGGGGCGGGAGGCGATCCGACGAGACGAGGCGAGTTTTATTTCATTTTCATTACAATGCTTTTTTGACGCTATTTTTATTCAACACTTCTCCAGCTCTGGGAACCAGCCGTCACCTTCCAGGGGACTCCTTGGCCGACTGGCATGGCGTGATGGTTGCTCTGACCTTTTCCGTACGGCGTATTCCATTGCATATCGATTTCACAATCGAATGCTCCGCACCGAGGTCCGCCCCCCTCGCCCGTTGGAGCCTGTTTGTGTATCCACTCGAGGAGGTTTACGAACCGGGCCGCCGGGTGACAAGTGGTGTAGGATTTGAGTTTTTTTGTGGATGTATTTATAAATAATCACTATCGTTTTATGGCGTCTTTGAAACGCAGTTGCTGGTCCTGCGAGTGATAAATGGCTCTCCTGGCTCGCGTATACTTTGCTGCTCAAGCACTTGGCATAACTCCCACTCCCCAGGATGAGCTGGGTAGGCAAAGAAGTAAAAGAAGTCCGTTCGGGTCTGCAGCGTGCAGTGCCTCCGTTGGAACTGTTGATTCAGCTGTTAGTGTCGCAATAAATCAAAATTGTTGAACTTTGTAATTTGCGACCGTCAGCATTGACAGCCGAACCGGTGATGGAATGGAAAACCGTGGCCCGGCCAAAACAAGTTCAATTCAACTTTGACCGATTATAAAACTTGCCTCGTGGGGGTGAGCAACAGCGCCGAGAAATACTTCGTTACAAGGTTGTTTGAAAAAATTTCTATTTTATTCGTTACCAGAGCTATATTTTTAACTTCATCTGGATCCCTCAGCGGGACAACAAAAAGGAAGGAAATTGCTCCCCAAAAAACAAACTGCTGATACAAATCCGGTCCCAATCTCATCCCATTTGACATTGATGGTTCAAAAGCTAAATTTACAATCTGGTTCAACGATTGTGACCCAACAGGATAAGTGCGCGGTGAGTTGTGTCCTGAGGCCAACCAAATGAAAAAAAAAAAACCGAATCTTTTCAACCTCAGCTCTCCCAACTCCGACGATGGATCACCGTCTTTTGTTCCGTGACCCCAAAATCTCATCACATCTTGTGCCGGTAAATCACAACAACAAGAAAAAAAAGGACTCCAACCATTATCCGTCCATCCGGGAGGTTGCCGTCAATGAAATTCGAAATATTGCCCAACCCAGCTAATTTTCATGTCATCCACGGATCGGTGATGATGGGCTCCCGGAGCCGGTGCTGGCAAGCGAAAAGCCAAAGAACCAATGGGAGAAGTATTGGCTGAAAATCTTAAACCTTCTCGTAGCTCCCGAAACTGTCGGCATCCACTATCGTCGGCAGTATTTTCTTTCAATCTCGCACGAACACGATGGGATGTAGAGCAAACGATAAAGTCCCGAACCATGTTGCCAACCGCCAACATTCTGTAGTTGCTTGCGAAAATGTAAATAAGGCATCCAAGTAAGCGAGCGAACTTTACGTTTATCCCCCAAACACCATCCTATCAGATCGGGCCGGTTTGGTCGTGAAGAAAACCTGCCAAGCGAAGATAAAATCGCTCATTTTATGTTCACGACTCATTATCCGGTTGAATGGGAATGGGTCGCGTTCGTTGTGTTTGGATACATTTTCCAGCGCGGTTTACGCGTTGCGACCAAGAGATCCGGTTCACCGGATGGGTATTGTAGCTAGACGATCCGAGCTAATCGTTGCTTTTTCGGGTTTGATTTTGGTGCGAGGAGTCCTTGTTAGAGCTGGCTGAAGAATAATTGATTCACGCCTCGCTGGGTCTTGCCGAGGTTTCGCGTTGGTGGGGAGAGCTATTATTTTTAACTTCTTCTAGCCGGAAGCGATTAGCTCTCGTCTAAAGCTAATCCATGGTGGGCATCGTTTCTGCAACGTATTCTTCAAATTAACGACATAAAACCAATGCATTTGTGTAACAGTTTCCTTTCCGAGTGAGCTGTTCGCTATTCACTTGCGTAAATCAACATCAAATTCGAAAAATTTTTTTAGTTCTATAAAGAGAAATAATTTCTTAATTTGCATTTAATTTTCTTAAAGTTCAAGATCAATGGATTTTCTAAGCAAAACTAAATCAAAATATAATTAAAAATTGGTTGCGAACTTTACATCACCCTGAAATAGACAATATCGCATTTAAAGGAATTCCTTTAGCATTTTGTGAATTACTAGCAACTTCAAAGGATTATAGTGGTAGAATTCTACAAAACAAATATCAAATTATCTAAAACATTAAAGAAACTTTCATCTATGGAAACACGAGATATTTTCCACATAAATCCGCAGGACATTAGACCAAGGGTTTCCAAGGTTGAGTCACGTTAATAAACCAGCGAAGTAACAGTGCCAAACACGAGATAACTTTATCACGTGTCGATCGGAAAATAGCTTCTTGCAAACAGCAGACGGTAGGTATTTCAATAGCGAACGAAATTATAAGCCCTTCGTGAATCTGCATTGGAAAAATGGAGTCACTGCCTTTCGACAGAGCAACTTACTTTAAAGATCGAAACCATGTTCCTTTCGAGGCAAAGAAGCTCGTTGGACATCATGTTACATGTTATCAATGTTGACATGTTATCAATTATCAGTGCTAGTTTCCTTAACGATAAATACTTGGAACCACTCTAGATGGGAATGTGTGTGTGCTACAGAGGGCAACGGAGTTAAATTGTTTATATCGATCCTTGAAACGAGATATTGTGAGACGAAAAGCTTTTGCCACCGGTGGTCGGGAAAACTTCAACGCCTTATCAGGGGTATGGAAACAGGTCACAACAAAATAGCAGAGTTACAGTATGGGAAACAGTTGGAGCTATTCTTAACCCGAACCTCCCGAAAGGAACCAACCCAAATACTAACTAAACTCTATTCGTTCCGAATTCTCCACTCACCGATATTGTGAATGTTTGAAGCTTTCTCCGCAGCTTTTCCGGCTTGAAAGTACCATCGTAGAAATATCTGCACGGTCATTGCCATGCAGGATCGTTGCTGCGTCATACACGAGAGTTCGTTTCTCGATAAAAATAATCCACATACACCAAGGGATGGATCCTCCCACCTGACCTGACGCCATCTTCTCCTAGGGCCTGGTTGGGGAATTGACTTCTCGATGATGCCGGCCATCATTAGGGAGTCTCGGAGGTAGTAATTTGTTGCTCGTTTCGCGTGCACCCTCTAATTATCATTAGCGATACGTCGTGAGTGGGCAATTGCGATTGGGCACCGGAACATGTTGTATGGCGTTGCATGGTGTTGCATGGCATGTGCTAAATTACAGCACGCCATGGTTGTTTGACTTGAAATGGCGGCACTGAAATACCGTGGCCGCATTCGATATTTTAAATTTTATTACATTTCTTCGCACTTTTTGCTGTTTCACAGTGCTCCACATTGATGGATTCATCAATATCATTCGCTCGGCCTGCGGAAGAGTTCGAAATAAGAAAATAAACAATTTTCTGGGCGACATTTTTATACTTTTTACTAAAATCTAAATCAAATTCTCAAACTACTAAGAGTTCCACTTTAAATATGTAGCTACGTGCATTGAATGTTTATACGAGCTTTTGAAGCAAAGCTCTTAATGTGTTCCGTGCGCTTAGTTTCTCCACCACACTGAGTGCTACTATAAAGCTACCAACTGCCAAAAAGGAAAAATCTTTCCGAATTTCGAAAATCGTTTACATTTATCGCAATTCCAACGGTTGCTTTTCTCGGTTCGATCGTTAACAGCTTGGAAGATTTTTACGCTACAATATCTTCCGCTGCTAAGTGTGCGTTTTTTTTTCTCTCTCTCTCTTGTTACATGTTTTATTGGACCTTTTATGTTGTTCCCCTGCTGGCGTTCTGGCATTCTACCCGGTGGGAGCAATTCATTACGCGTATCGTTCACTCCTCTGGGGCGTTGAGCGATTTCTCCGATGTTGTTAATGCAATTCACGGTAAAGTGTTTAGGTGGAAATTTCGTTTAAATTCAATTATAATTCCGCAGGTCTTCCTTACTTCCCGGGTGGAGTGGAGGACATTAGAAGCTTTCTTTCCGTGCTCTAGTGCACCTTGCGTCTATTTCTTTTGCTATAAAAGAATTCCTCATTCCTTCAACCAAGATGTAGAATATATTTTATTCATATTTGTTTTAAACCTCAACCGGCTAGACATCAGCACCATCTGTTTTCTTTCGATTTTTTCGCCCCAGGGGAAATTATGTCTTTCTCAGAACTAAGCGTCCTGCCATTCCACATTGTTACACCCTTATCGAATAGTTGTCGGCATTAGAAAATTGCTTGCCTCTCCTTCGCCATGTACGCAAAGCAACAAAAACCAAAATCCCCCCCATCCATCCGCACCACATCCACTCCTTCGATTACGTTGCTCATTTGCACCTTGCAACGCATCATCCACCCCATTCCCCTGACAAGTGTGTGTGTGTGTGTGTTCATCGATAAAGTCATAGTCTTGCTTTCATCGCGACCGGACGCGCACGCACACACAAGCGGATGCATTTGCATTCATTAAACGCACACTAATAAACGGCCTGCGGCGTTCGAACGTGATGCATGGGGTGTTTGCTGCACGTGACGCTTGCGTAGGGAGCGAAACAGTTTCCTCGAAGGGTGGACGGCGCAAGGCCCCGGGATGGTTGTCTACGATTTGTGAATGGAATTTTAAGGTCCTTGCGTGTGTGTGTGTGTGAACCTCGGTAGCCAGACAAACGGTACAACCCAACCAACCGCTTCAATCTCCCTGCGTCTGGGCATTTCGTGTTGTGCCACTACCCAAGAAATCCGATGGTTGGAGACAAAACATTCGCTACCGTGTGCGCCCGTTGTCAATTCCATCGCTAAGGGGACCGTCTGTACGGAAGGCAATCTCTAGTAATAATCCTTTTTTTTTGCCTCCCACCCCGCTTTCATGCGCTGACGCAAGCAGCACGAATGGTTGGATTAACCAAACATGCTGGGTTTGCGTCTAGAAGCGGGTGATTCCGCACAGGGCCGCTACCCCTGCAGCCAGACACGGTACAAACAATCCCCCTCCCAGCACCAGATGAAGGCGTTGTAGGCAATATTTCAACGCGACACCATCATTTCACGGTTCGGTGATAGGTTTTTACTCAACCAATGTTGCGCCGTGCAGGGGTTTGTAGGTGGGACGGTCGATGTGCAGCAAAACCTTCAAAGCGAACAGGATGTTCCGGGAACACTCCGTTCCGTTCGGATGGCAAACCTACACAGCGTTGCACATTTGCCAGTCTCAGGAAGCGGAACTGCAAGGGTTGCTCACCATTGTTCCGAATTTTTGTACGCTTCAGTAAAACACTCACAGAATAATTCCTTCTGTTTTTTTTTGAGGCCCGACTTTTCCCTTTTCTGTCTGCGTGTCCCCTGCAGGAAGGCAAATTGTCGGATTGATTTCGACCCATTCACCGACCCACAGCACTGTGTGGGTGTGCGTACTAGTTTCGGGTTTTGTATCAACCACCATCTCGATTCCCATTCGCGCAAATTCCCTCTCCATTGTGGATATTATCATCAAGGAGTTCAGTGAACCCAGCAGTCGGCGGGTCTGTTTTCTGATTATGGAACGCGATCTTGCTTTTAGCCATTTCCATCCATCCTCTCCAGAGGTGTTTCAATGAAAAGTCGACGCGCCTGGCTGAAGAGCCACTCGTCGATAGAGAGACCCGGGCCTCTTAACGTCCGGGGCGAGCCTTTTGTTTGTGCGTTAGTTGAAACAGGGGAAACATAAAAAGCAGCACTCGTGCTGGTTTTTCCCCATTCGGCACAATGATTTGCATGAGGTGCTATAATCCAGGAAATAATACGACCTCCTCCCTCACTGTGCCAGTCCTCGCTGCGTTACTGCTCGAGTGTCATTTGGGTATCTTCCGTTTCTACCGTTCGAAATGGAACAAAATCCCGTAATGTGTGCTCACCGTTGTCGAGTGGTGTTGCGCACCGTAAAAAAGGATTTAAATTATGCGTCGAGTATTCATTCCATGCGAATCATGCTGCATTTCGAGCAAATCATACCGAATGGAGAATACGTCTCAATGCAGTAGCGTTAATGAGGAGTTTTCTTAGAAACTGAGCTCTGCGGACCGGTTAAACAACATTTAAATGAAGTTTTTGAAGAATTGCAAACATTTATTAGCATTTGATTTATGAATGAAAATGTTCGAAAATGAACTCTAGAAAAAAAACCCCAGCCAAATCGTATCTGTAGTTCCAGTTTTTCATTTGTTTGCTACACAATTGCCATCCCACAAGGTCTGTTTGCTCAGATGGATGGACGTGGATTTATCGTCCTGCTGTTTGTACTTCCCCAAAAACATCTACACACTGCACGTGAGTAGTGCTTTGCTTTGCGCTCACCTCATGCTCATTCCTCACGTGGCATGCAAATTGGGAATGAAATATCGAGCAAGTGCAATTTTATTTGCTCTGCAAGGATGTGATCCGGCGCGACTGTCTTTGCCCTGCTTGTCGGTCCATTAATATGAGTCGTCTTGTCATGTGGCAAAAAAACGACATGACCTCCGCACTGATTGCATAATGTGTTTTAAATATTGTTCAAGCGGAATGATGACGTTTGGCCGAACTGCTTGCACATGTAAAATAAATTTAAGAGCTTTATTATCTCCGTCACATGTAAATTACACAACCGCCAATCTATTTATTTGCCCATACGCTCGACCGATCCATGTGCGTTCATTTGCTTGCCATGCCACGTTACGTGTAACATTCATTAGGAAGCTCCAACATTTATGTGATTTATCTCATAACGATCCATCACTCAGCCTCTCACCAATGTAAGGCATGCTGACTTTTGCCTCCCTTCTAAATTACATTGTACAACACTGGCGGGTGATTGCTAGCCGGTTCCTTACGAGCGGCGCGCTTCAACTTTAAGCGCTCACGAGTCAGTGATAATTTTATTGACATGCAACCAATGAAGCGTTCACCGAAACGATGATGTTGACGGCTTCCTTGCTCCAGCCTGGGTACGTTGAAGGGAAAATAACGACCAAATCAAACGCCGCTGTGTTCACATTTTAAGTTTAAGAGCGTCGGCGGAGAAAGTTCCCATATTACATGACTTGCCGTAATACGCCACACGCCTTTGCTTTCCTGCGTAGAAATGAGAAAAAATGTGAGAGAGACTCCGCAGGAAAAAATCAACCTTTTGTTGCATGTTGCCAAAGTAACAGCGTACTAGATGGCTGTTTGTTGTTTGTTTCCCATTCTCAGATAGCAAATTGTTTATTCGAACACGAGATTGCCTACATTCCGGCGCTTCACGGTTAAAATGGCTGCGTTCTTTTAACAAATCCACCCGTTATGCTTAAAACGATGAGTTGTACATGCTATGCATCGATGTGAAAGGTGAGGTCAACCTTTGCTGACGCTGAAATAGATCATCCGGGAGAAAGATATGGCTATTGTTTACGCTAATAAACCTTAAACGTACCAGTACGCAGCCAGTTGCCCAGTGTCAGCAACCAGGCGGCTCCTTTCCTTCTTTCAAACCATTATACATTTGGTATAACCATGCAATAGGAACCTCCCAGTGATTGTTAAGATTTATTTTCAGCCCGTTTTATGGTTCGCATCTTGTTCACTTCAACCGAACACAGCGATTCCAAATAAGCGACGAAGCGAGTACGGTACCATTTTACAATCCTTGCCAACGGCACTGCCGTCGCTTATCGTTTCATATCTCGATGAGAATGCTTACGACTGCTGGTGGTAGAGTTTCATTTAGCTGTGTTGCCTGCGCATCCCACCCGCGACCAACAACACTCCCATGGTGGTGAAGTTGCTTTTCCAGTGCTTCGTGCGCGCGTGCTCGTGAAATAAACTTGTGTTGGTCCACCGCTAAGGGACCAATGAATAAGTAACCGAGTTAAAAATAAACTATTCAATTCTACTTCCACAAAAGGAATCGCCTAAGTTCACCCGCTCGAGCGTGAATTACATTAATGCAAACCGGCAGTAAAGTCCTTACTGCCGGAAAGGAAAAGGTGGTTCTAAGACGGTGTCGGAAGAGATAGAACTGCGTTGGCCGAATCAACAGCGTAGAAAACGAAAAGAACTGTGGCATGGTAGACGTAGCTTCACCCAACCTTTCCCCATCGGTTCATCTCATCGTGGACATTATGTTTTTACCCCCGCAAGTTTCGCAGATCGAAACGAACAATCGTCCTTATTGCGAGAAGAAAAAAACTTGCAACACAGCCAATGACAGCAGACCGCAAGACGGCAGCATCAGTTGGAAGTGGTCTTTATTTCTTATTTAATCAAACTTCAATTGTTGCTTGTCCGAGCAGCTGCCACTTTTGGAAAACAGCGTCGCCTCAAATGAACTAAGTTCTCGCTTGTTTGTTTTGGTTTTTGCTGCTGCTGCACGTTGTGTGGATTTGCAACAGAAGACTATTTAAATTATGCAGCAGAATGGAACATGGTTCGTTATCGTTCATTCGATTTCCCATCTAATATTTGCTCAGTCACGAAGCTTTGTGTGGATACCTTTTTTGCCGACAACCATAAGAAACAGCGATGGGATGTTAAGCTTTTGTGAGGGATTTTTTAAAAATTGTACTAAAAATAGAACTTTCTACTAAAGATCTTCAACAAATTCGAAACGTGATTACATTGTCCGATAAATTTGAAAGCTTTCTCCAACACGTGTATCTTCCAAACAATCCTGGAAATCGCGTTCCTCGCTCCACTGACTAACTATCAGCTATTACCGACCATCGCTGCTCCCACGTCTGACGTCAGAACGCCGGGCCAGTGACATTGAAATGCTGGCATTCACAGCCAACCAGCGACCAATGCCAGCGGCCGTGCACAGTTTTAAGCTAGCGAGTGCCCAAAACGAACCCACGGTGAATATAGAAAAGCCGACTTGCTTCATTTCCGTTTACCTCGGAATCGAAAATCGATATAATCACCCAATGTGCAGTGGACGGTGAATGGCGACGAGTACCAGCGCAAAGGAAGCAACACCAAAAAAAAAAAAAAAAGAATACATCAAACATGATTTTTGGACAAGCTCTTGATGGACCTTCGAATGCCGCTCGACATCAGGTGCCTTGAATTTGCAACGGTACTCACGAACGAAACCCGACCGAGGGCGAAAATTAATTTGCTCACCTTGCTCGAACACCACCATCTGACGGGGTTTGTTTGTTTTTTTTTGTTTTTTTGCGGGAATTTGAACGATGAACCACCGACGGGCTGATGTCCGATTCCTGACTCGTTGGTGACAAGCTATCGGTAAACCGTTCGGTCGTTCGGCCAAAAAAACGCCAAACCCCGCTAAGGGTGGTTTAATCGTTTTTTCGCGCCATCTGAGAAGGACGGATAAATAAATGACCCACTAATCAATTCCAATCCCCTTTTCGGAAATAGGACTTCAGATGTTTTGGCCGCTGGCAAAGCGAGGACTTCAATCGGTCACCTTCACGGCGCTCGGTAGATTCACGTGAAGGGCGGCCCTGTTTTACTTCTGTTGCCCGTAAGGACAATGTGCAGCCCTGTCATTTGGTAGACCTGTCGGATTCAATGCTATCAGATGACGTGGAATATGCAATTAATAATGTGTATATTATTTAAAGCGGTGCAAATGAGTTTTGACATCAGGAGAACATCTAAATGTGTTCCATAAACATCCAATTGCAATGGGTGAAATCTCGCCTAACGGCCATTAAGATACTTGGATTTTTTCTTTCTTCTGGCTCGGTGCCGAAATAATGATGAAACGTCAATGACCAATGATTCGGACGTCATTGGTCAAATCGTTAATGTACTTGTGATGTAATTACAAGTACGTTTAATGTAATGAGATTAATGTCGTCAGCGAACAAATCGTTAATGGGCTAGTGACGTCTGAATATTTCGTATACATCGAAACTGAAAACTTCTTCAGAGCTTCTAGAACTTCAAGAGCACATAACGAAGCACATCAAAGAGTGCCCTGGAATCCGAAGAAGTTCAGGAGTTACTGATGTAAGTGAAAAAGTTTCCGCTGCGGATGATAGAACTCCAATCTCCCGAAGACATTCTGAAGGTCTAAAGGAAAGCATAGCATGTTGTTTTCTCACATGTCAACCAACATCCTCCTGACCGTCCAGTGATTCCTCGAGTTGAAAAGATAAATACTGTTTTTCATCATCAGTTAATATTAAACCAAGCATTATGACTTTTGCATTATGCTGATGTTGATAGACAAATTAGATATTTTAACTTTTTTTAAATTAATTTTTAGACATAAAAGATCTTATCTGTACTTCGTCCTACTAAGGTAAATTTGGTTAAATATGGCGGCCAAGTGATTTGGCGTCAATGTTGATACACTGACGGTGGGAGATTGAATCTCATTTGGATCTACTCGGTTTGAACGTGCTCCTTGGATTGTCATCTGGGTCAGAAATCGTTTAGTTAACTGTCATCAGTTACAAAAAGGACTGTTCTATGGCATCCCACAAAGTTGAAGCTAGGCGTAGAATACGAAGATAATACACCGAGCTGGTCAGTTCCCAATAATCATGCCATCATCTAGTAAGCTTTGCGGTCATGTGACTCCTTTTGTCGAAAGACTGGCCACCATAATTTCGACAACTCAAGTCGTCATCTCGGAGTTGGTCCAGGATTTCTTCAGACTGACACTGTCTTCTGCAGCTAGCGTGATTGAAATCGACGAAATGTTCTTTAATCCCACAATTGCCACTCAAAATATCCGCAAATTATAAAATTTTGTTTAATTATTTTATTTATACATTAAAATTTTCGGTGCTAATGTGCTGAATAACATTAGACAAAATGTTCTATTGTATGTTATAACGATGAACGATGAGTAAAGTGTAGCTTCATTCTTGTATCTTCAAATTAAAAATGTCTACCGTGATACACTCCTTACGACTCAAGATGCGCTTTTAAAGGTGGTTTTACCATGTGGTTGTACGATGACTCTTTCTCATTTTGGCTGATGAGATGAGAGGCTTCTCATCATCATGACTACTAGGATGATATCCTTGGTAGGGACCAACCTTGCTAACCCCTTACTACAGCATTGCACCTGACAAAATAAGCGAAATAAGCCATTTTATGGGTGTTTATTTAACCATCATCCACAAAAAATTGCGATTTCCTTCATTAAGCTGTTATATATTTTATTGCAAACATCACAAAATGTTGCATACCATAAAACATTTTCTTTCCAAAAACCACACGTTCAATGTCAGCTTGCAAACAAATCCAAACGCGCCAATTTTCTCATCCTCGGAATGAAGTTCCGAAAATGACTAATCGTTTGGACTTGGGCAAATCGTTTATCACCTTCGCAGAAATGTCTTCGAATCGTGTACCCACACCACTCACCAAACCGGTTGTGACGGGGCTATGCAAATGCTTACTCTACCGGCATGTGCCAATCGGAACAGCCGTCGTAGTCGAAATGCGTGCGGCGGAATGTGATTGGGGATTTATTCTTTCGCGTGCCGTGCCCGTTCCATTCCCCTTTCGATCCGTCCCATTTCCGGCGATACGCAAAGTGCAATCGCAGTAAAACAGCGGAACCTATGTGGTACGGTTCCGATTGCCCTCGCTGTTCGTGTCTGGTGAATCATTCTGCGCAACAAAATCGTGTGCCACGTGAGGAACCGTCCACCGAGCGACCCTCGAAAGGCACACACACGTTACGGCTGAAAGACAATACGTGTGGACGGTGGAAAATTCACATCCCAGCGCAATTTGGTTCGCGCTTCCACAAACCAGCACGTGGACACGTTGTTTCGTTTGGTTTCGCATTTTGGATTCCCTTATGCCAGCCACGGTACAGCAGTGACTCATCGATGTTTGCGAGAAAGAAAAAAAGCCCCGGTCCATCGGAATGTTGGCATAAACCTCCCGACTTGTGCCAGCGAATTGTGACGGGCTCCGTAGAGTGGTATTTTATTTTCCCCACGAGCAACGGGGTCCGTTACCGTGGCTGGTTGTTGGTTGTAACACACAAACTCGATCCGGACCGGAACGCTTAAGAGAGAGAGAGAGAAAGAGCCTGTTTGTGGAACGGAACGCCGAGGCTACAAACGATGATGGTAACCGATCAAAGTGTTTGGCCACCCTTTTTTGCCATGTGCGAATGGGATGAGATACAATTCACAAATAAGCGCAACGGCTTCGGGGCAATCGAAGAACGGCATGCGGCACGGGAAAAGATTCTAGCACACATTTTCTTTCGCTCTCTCTCTCTCTCTCTCTCGCTTGCGCTGTTGACCGGCACAAAACAGTTGACAGACGTAACTATGCTTCGGCATTCACTCACCTGCTACCGCGTGCCGGAATTTCGCCCCGAACGCGGGACGGTACGCGATGTATGTGATTGGCGACCCGAAAATCCGACACCGAAATCGTATTTGCAACCCACTCGTACGCTCAAACCCACCCCACCCCCAAACCCTGCTGCCATGGTGTGTGCGAAGCCCGGAAGCTAACCGGTCGATATTTGGCATAAATAAATAACAATGAACACAAATATATTCCAAACACGTCGAAAACATCGGGCCCGCCGGCCCACCCGCCTCGGGTCATTTCTTTGCCCCACCCTTGGCGGTGTTTGATTTCTTCCTTAAGGTCTTGGGGATATGTTTTTCTTTTTTGTTTTTTTTTTGGTGAGAGCAAATTTTCTTGATGGCGGATAAAGTGCTTCATTTTCCCTCAATCAGAACGGCCAAATTGATCCAAAGCCTTCATTCTTAATGCATACCCGCAAAAGCGGAGGTCAAATGATGCATTTCGCACATTATAAATTTATCCTAACTGCGGGATAAGAAGCTGTGGCTTTGATGAATCTTTGATTTTAATTGCTAAAAGACATTTCCAGTTCTTATGTTTCTCACTTATTTTTGATTATTACAAATCTATCCAGCTTTGTATTAACTTATTCTATTTTAATTGTTTATTTCAGGTGAGAGGCCCTAAACAATCCTTAATGCTTTTCTACATCGCTTTGCGGTAAGTGCGGTTTGATATGTTGATTTTCTCCTTCCTGAAGAGCACTGAACAATCAATTTTATGGACAGTTCAGTCATGGATCACTGATAAACGTGCAACGTTGTAAGCGTTCTGACTCACTCATAATAAACTATCATTTCTGCATAAGTTCTACTCCCCGTGGAGCTTGCATGATTCTAATGTCATCACTCGGATGGTACCACACTCTTCCATAGGCCATTCCGCCACTTCCGGCCGTTGACCGATCAGGCTTTTGGCTGGCGAGAGACGAATGCGAACCCTGCACTTGCCAGCACTGTTCGGTGAGAATGGTTGTAATTAAATGAAGAATATCCGCTCCAAACGCTGAGATTGCAACAAAATGATGGTTCGCCAATGGTGGACCTTTCCCTATGGGATGTCCTTGACGTTCAGCAACAATGCACGGTCAGTGTCTTTGTCCGACAACCGGACGTGGTCCAAGCGCAACCGGATGCTACCCGAACGATGTTACCGTGCGTCATTCCGGCGGATGTGAACCGAAAGTTGGCTTTGTTTTCGAAGAACAGCCATTTATGTTCCAACATTACCCCCGTGTCAACACGGGTGTGTATCTTGTGGTTGCGACCAAGGGGTGAATGTTCCGATGCGTCCTGGGCCAACGGAGCGAAACAACATGAAATAGATTTTCGGAAACTTTCAACACCTACACGTGCTGTCTTTCGCTTAGAAGTTCAGTTTTCAGCCTGCCGTTTTGTGCTGTGAAAGCTCGAGCGAGTCTTCAAGAACAGGACAAAGTTTTTCCACGCGTCGTTGAACATTCCTTTTCTCGTGGGTGGCAAAACCCACCCAGTTCTGTACGGCAAGTACTGCAGAGAAACGGAAGAGGAAACGGCTATCGATCGATTGATCCGGGCGACTTTGTTTTTACGCCATTCGACGCCCAGCCACGCGGGCGTCCTGTCGTGTTCCATCCCATCACATGGTCGCACATTATTGCGAACAGTAAAGTAGCATACTTTGGTGATTATGTAAATTTATGATTATGAAGTGAGGAGCCACCGAGTGTCAACGCTTGAGGTCATCGCTTGCGGTTAGATCAAGGCACGTGTGAGCATTTAGATGATGCTAGCATTCCCGCAGCTGCCGATGCCGCCAGCGTTTAATATAGGAAAGTTGGAGCAGGAAACTACAAGGTCCTTACCATTGCCGCCACTGTCACGGTCACATTCTATCGTCCAGCTCGGGGGTGCCTTAAAAGCTGCTCGACGAAAACAACTAGTGCTGAAGGGTGAAGCGACGAGCTCCTTGAGATGAGGGTAGCTACAGCAAAAGGCTCAATTTAGCTGGTGCATACAAGATGCTTTTATCTGTCTCCTTCAAGCGTTCACATGCGCACCCATCCCACCCACCATTTCCACCTTTTAGAGGAACACCGTGACACAATAACCGCCTTGCAGAGTGCGCCGAGAGATAATGCGCTTATGGTGCAGTGCAGGCACCGGTACACGTGTCTGGACAATAAAGGGAATTTATTTGCGAATAGCCTTTTTGCAACATTGCTTTGCACCTTCCCACACGGGGGGAGTGTGCTGTGCAACAGTTCTTTTGTCACTGTACGGCTTCGTGCACGTTGCTAACTATGAACAATGTGTGAATAGTTAATGGGAACGTTGGCTGGTGGATAGTGCAAATTAAACTTGTTATTTTTATTGCAACATTGTAAGATACATCGGCCAAGTTTGTCGTGCTCTTCTGGGAGACAAGACCGAAAGTTGTAAGAACGAAAGGAAAGAGTGCGTTGGCTGAAGAGCTTTTAATTGTTTGCGGTGGATAACGCTCTCTACTACCAAAAAAACTGCCATAAAAATGAATAATGCTATCAAAAAGCACACTTTCGTTGCCTATAAATCATGATCCAAAAAAGCGGATGGCCACTTTTGTTAATTGCAAATTTATCAGCAACTTTTTACAGAGTTATTACAAAGTGTTACCCAATTCCACACATTAAAACCCAGTTTCTAAAGGGAAGCGCTTCCTAAAAGAACCCGACACATTGACGCCAGGATACTCAGATTGGTGTTTGTCTTAAGCTGTTCGCGCCTAACGGGTAGGCAATGCGCGAAGCTTTGTAGAATGAACTAATAGAAATGAACGTGAGTAATAAACTCTAGATTCATCGTCTGGTGTGAAACTAGCAATAATATAATCTCACACAATCTAACCTTTATCGAGTACACACGCATTTTTGGCTATATTAAAGAGAAAGCTCTAAACATAAGCTTTAAGTGAGCTTTTCGTGTATATTTTTAGCTATACCGCTTTTTCATGTGTTATCATTACTACAAATTAGGAACATTAAATGCATAGAACTAGGAGATGCACAGATGATAAAAAAAACCATGAAAGCAAATAACTGATCGTATTGCGGACATTTTAAAACTATATTTTTTATGAACGACTAGGCGTCCCCATCTGAACATGAAACATTGTGGGTGATTTAAGTCAATTACGAACGATAACACTTGAATCCTATCATTTATACGTTTCTTCAGATGTTTAAGCATGCATCGTTTTCTCATCATCGGATGCACTCATTACGGTCTCAAACGCCCAGCTTACATAATCGGAAGTACACCATGCATGACAGATTGCCGTACGCTGCGTTTCCGATGCACTCAAATCTGTGGTTAATTTCCTTCTTCGGGTTCAATGAGATTCCTTCCCCGTACCACCCCTTGCTCAGGATAGGGGGCAAACTAATTATCGCTAAATGAAGGAAAAGACGTGACGGGGAACACATGCTGCTACATCAGTACACGTACCGCTACGCTTCATGTACTACTACTTCGTTACGGTACGGATAACATGCTTTCACCGAACCGCAGGCTCCGAGAACAATTTCCTGCCGCATCGCATATCGTTACCGTCTGCTTTCTGTACACCTTTTACTCATGCACGTCACTCATTTTTCCGATCCGGTTCGAAGGCGGTGGTTCAAGTGATTACGCTCGAGTGTTTGTACCAAGCGGCTTAAGCATGTAGAAATGGCACTAATTTAGCGTCGTTTTTCGCTTTTGCTCTTAAAGCGTAATTTGTTTACAGATTTTTATTTTCCATCGCGAACGTACGCTTTGATTTACAAAAGCATTCCCAACGCATGCCAATGTAAGTGAATTGAGCCACCATGCATGTTCAAATTTAAATTTCATGCTAAGTAAATATGTTCGAGTTGAGATAAAAGTGTGAGCTTGTGCCGTGAAAATATTTTAATATAAATCGAATCTTTAATGCAACGCGTTTAAAGTAAGGCTGGACGTATGAAATCGTTAAAAAAAAATGTGTTATTTTACTATAGTTTTATTTTAAAAATAATTTAATAAATTCGTGTATGATGTTTTCACAAACAAAACTTTATTATAGAAGTGTTCATCAACATAATACTCATTGTTGGTGTAATCATTAGACGTACAATGACACTTCCTCTCAGCCGAGGTTGTTCAGTCAACGATGAAATGTCAAATGTCAAATAAATGGCGCCCGATAATTGCTGTCATTTCCGAACGACAATCAATGTAATCGTGCTTATTGAAGTGACAATGAATCATTGATGAAAATATCTTTCGACTTATCTACGACTTTCAAATATAATTCTACTTGTTTTTAATTACCAGAACAAAGTAATTAAATTGTGTTGGCTAAGTTACGTTGATAATTTATGTTTCACAAGTTTAAATGTGAATTCTCTTATATAGTATCAGGTACTCGTAGTTTAACTCCTGGAATACGGTTCACTTTTTCACAAATTTCTCAAACGAAGTTAAGTTTCCTTTATGAACATTTTTATATATTACAGTACTTCGACAAATTCTAATCAATCGATTGTAGATTTATTAATTTCCGGTTATATCATGAATCCTCAGATCTTTTTTTTAACAGAATTAACATAATACTTATATTTAACAGGTATTTTTTCTTCAATAAATCATTCTAAATACTTGTTAAGCGGCGAAGAAAGAGAAATACCCTCTCTCCAGTGTTTTCCAGTGTTCCCGTGGTATCATTAAAGCAGCATTCCTAGTGCCGTGTTCATCCCATCCCCTATCTAAGTGCAAACGATTATGCCTCCCGCTGTAATGTTTCTTTAATCATGTGAGCACTGTTTTAAGCGCCAAGGGTCCCACAGAAAAGAAACGGCAACGGAAAACCCCCTCCCGCTGCGCCAAACAGGAGTTCGGCACGCCAATGTGTGGAAACGATGAAACGGATCCAAGTGAGACGGTTCCTTTCGCACCGACCAGGACCGTCTGTCGTTATTTATGCTTGCTGAATCTGGAAAGCAAAATGATAAATGTCGGCTTAACATCTTTTTCGGGGCGAAGACCAGACACTACAATCTGAAAACACCCGGGCGTCTCCCGCAGTGTGCGCCTCCCCGGTGGTGTACGTGCCGCGTACCGTGACGAGAAAATGAACGTATTTTGTAAATAAATTTCAATTTAAAAGCACTGGGAACGGTTGCACACCTCGTCGGTAGCATACCGCACACAATAAGCGGGATTATCATATAGATAGGCAGTGAAGTTGCGGGCATGCCTTTTTGTTTTTGCCACTCGTGCCTGTAACACGACCAAATGGCAATGAATAAACAGGGAATCAATATTCAGTTTTTAAACACATTCTTCATGTAAAACAATATTTTGCTTACATGCATACGAACAACGCGACAATGGATTTCAATTTTAAGTGAAAAATTTAACGTAGAAATTAATAACTGTAGTAAAAGTATTAGACTGGAAAGAATTAGACCTTAAGAAATTTTGGAACATTAGAGACAAACTTATTGTTACAAAAATCTCTCTTCTTATTGAAGTCTGTAATCTTTATCATGCCCTCGACCATACCTAAAGGTTAGTTGTCTGTGATTTTTGATAACTTTGAATGTACTTGACTGGCTGAGAACTCACCTCTACGCACGAGAGCCACAGTTTTAAGCCTGACCGGGCATAATAAAACATAAAAAGTTCAAATAATTTATCAATCCCTCAAATTTATGCGATCATTACCCGCCACAGAGAAGACACATGATTAATCACTCAAATCAGTACCTTGAATCGCAGCAAGGCGAACGAGAACAACAGCCCACAAGACAAATTATTGTGCGCGCCGTGGGCCGGAAACCCAAGCCACAGCAAAGTTCTGAATTTGAGTGATAAATCGAATCGGTTGTAATGGGCGTTTCGGGTTGCCGCCGAGTAAGGATGAAGATCAAATTCGCTCGTTTCCCTGTAAGCTGCTAATGGAATATATGGCGCATGAAAATGGTCCAGCGTGGGGGGGGTGTACCGGGCGTTTCATCTTCACTAATTAAATTTAGTTCCCCAAAAAAAAGGAAATCGTCCACAATTCGAGTGCGATGACTTTTCCAACCTGTAAGTTCGTTGGAGTTCCACATGGAGGTGGTCACTTACAAGTGGGTTTTCGAGATTGATAAATTTTTGCTGAAACCGTACAACCGCATTGCTATCCAGGTGGGATGTTTTCGGTGGAAATAGTCACTATTTTCCCTCAGGTAGATGGAGAAATTAATTATTTCCAACACGATCGGTACAGGTGGCGCTGACGATAATGAATACGAAGAAGTCCAAACCGCCCCAGAGAAGAAAATGGAGATCTTTTTTTCACAGCTAACACGTACAATTTCGCAACACAGATAGCTATCGCTTGCCACAATTTCACACACGCCATTCATCCCACCAGCTGTGTCCAGCAATCCCGGAAAAACTGTAACGATGTTCTTTCCACGCCAAGGGGAAAAAAACTATTTGAGTGCAAGCTTTTAAAAATATGAAACCACACAATAATCCAAATACTGGAGCTTCCACACGCTTTTGTTCCCGGCGGTACCGTACTCGCGACTCAACAAGATGGCGATTTCCACCTAAGCGAAGCAAACGAAAAATATTCCTTTGCCGACTGAAAAGCAACGTGTCTGCCAAGTGCTATTTTTTCCCACTTTTCCCCGCGAAAACGTTGCGCACCGTTGCGCAAAAGTGGTAAAAGTTTTTTCTCGCGCTCGCAAGAAATGAATGTGGCATTTTCCATGTCCGGGCGGGGAAACTTTTGCAATGAACGAAATGAAGATCGTTCCGCGCGCTATCTTACATCACCGTACACGTGTCGGAGGGTTTTGCTTCATCGTTGGATTTTCCCTTTCGTCGTGTTTCAGCTGTCTTGCCGTTGCGTTCTTTGACAGTGAAAGAATGACAAAGTGGATTGATGTGGAGCTGCTTTATCTGATCCATGTGAGAGTGCTTAAGCACTCTAGCGAGCGTTTGAAGCAAACTGTTACTGAGCTGAAACCGAGCTTAGCACAATACTTTCCCAAAAGCATTTTATTCCATTTCCTCCCAAAGTCATTCCTCTGCAACTATTGAAAATTCTAATTTGCTAAAAATGATCGAAAAATATTGAATTCTCAATCAAATTTAATATTCAATTTAGCATCAAACAAAACACGAATCATTAATTACGGAATAATAAAACTGATCGACTGATGGATTCCCACGCCCAAGCATCTATTTTAGATCAATTAACTTTATTAGAACCCTTCACGTACACACACACCGACCGACCCACCATGCACTTTCCTTTGATCTCTTCACCGGAAGAGAGTAATGTGATTGCATTTGTGGAGCTACAAGCTGAAACACCAACCCACGTTGACGCTGGTCGACACACATCACATGTCCGTATGTCCGTCCTTCCGTGGGCACACAAACGAACGAATCATAAACGCTCCCACACTGCCGGGCACAGAAAGGCGTCGTGTGCACGTTATGAAACGTCGCTTAACAATTGAATTTCACTCTCGCGCGCGGTGGACTACTGTGGGTGTTTATTGGTACGATTGACGAAGTGGCCGCTGCTCGCGCGTTTTATTGGCCTGCGTACGTGTAAAACATGGGCAAATAAATCAAATTTCCCAATTTTTGTGAAATAATAATGAAAACTCTTGATCATTCGCGAACGGATCCGGTTCGCGCGTGATGGGCGTACGATGATCGATGGACATTTCAACCGTGACCAATGTCCTGTAAGAAGCATCTCCCGTACGTACGCGACACGGACGGACACGCGCCGTGGCTGGGGAGTGTTTCGAATCGATCGAAAAATAAACGAACCAGACAAACAGCGATGCCCCAGCACGACATCAATAAGCAATAAATCACGTCCCGCAGCAAACGCCAACATCGTCGCACGAAACCGTTTTGTACCGGAGTAAGCGACAAACATGACGGAAATCGAAAAGAAAAACCAACCGAGCTGAAGCTTCAACCAAAACAATGGATGCTCTCGCAGAAGCAACGGCCGCTGCTGTTTGTCGTGCCCTTGAGAATAAATCATTTTAATGTTTCAATTCGACCAAGCTTTTGTCAAAAGGTGTTGCGTACGTGGGGGCCTGCGCTGGTATCCCGAGGGAATATTATGTCGTAGGCCGTGGGGAAAAGATCGTGATACATCGCTGTTGGGTGCGAGATAGAGCAGCAGGAAAGGTAAAAAGATACACCGAACAGAAAAAGCTGGTGGAGGCACGGCACCGAAAGGTTGGCAAAACAAATGGGTGAAAAGCGCTTCAAATCGGCCGAACGCGCACCGCTGGGGAACTATGAAAGAGTGTTACTTTGATTTATTGCAGGACCTCGAATCCTTATCCTTTGTCTTGGTTTCGTCGTGTACTAATTTGGGGTGGGTTTGAATGAATTTTATTTTTCACCGAAAGGATTTGAATTATGTATCAATTTTCAACAAGGCAAGGCGAAAAAAAGGTAGCAGCTAGGCTATGCTGCATTACACAAAATTGACGTACAAATGTTCCTTAAGCTAGAAAAATGTCGTACCGGACCGGATATAATGCAACTTTGTGTTCTAAGACTTTCGAAACACAATTAATTGTTTAAATCAGAATCATTTTTATATATTTTTAAAACATTGTAAGGCCATATTGTTATAACCGAATAGACATTCCTGTTAGTGATGTACCGTAGTGAGTTGTCAATGAGTCTCTAATGAGTCTGTCAATTCTAATCTCATCAAATCGAATCTCGTCAAAGAGTTTTTAAAACTCATTTGTAATTAAAGCTACTCACAGGTATTTAAGTCATGAAGGAGCAGGTTACTGAGATGAGTAAGAGACAGATACATTATCTCTCTCTTCTTAGCGTAAGGAGCTTTTATAACCTTATGCCAGCCATTTCTGGCCTACTAGATTTAATGTTACCACGTAGCCGGATAGTCAGTCCGTGCTGCTGAGGGATTGGTCCGGATGAGATTTCAGCATATTTTCCAAAATTGCATATCCTACCGCTTGTGTACAACAACAATAAAATTTTTGCAAATCATTTTTTTTTTTAAATATATTTTCAAGAAGTAGTCAATTACATTACGGTGATAAAGATCTATCCCACGAAACAAATAAACAAACATATCATAAATTAAGGAGCCAAACGAACTTCAAATCTATTTAAATATTAACCTGAAAATCTGTTCTATTTTTATCAAACTTTCCATTTTTAAATCTAATTTTCCTTATGTTTTTTTCAACGTCTCGGTTGAAGTAAGAATACAAGCTCTTGGATTACATAACCTCACCCAGCCGGTAAGCAAACGTTCGGTTCAATAAATTCTTTATCGATTCACGGTTGTTTGCGTCAACTAAACCCGAACCGCTCCGACTTTGCCCCGTCCCCAGACCAACCCTTAGGCCACCTATGAAGCGTTTCATAATAATCGATATTAATTTTATGGTTTGGAAAACGGTGACCACTCTTTCCGGTCGGTTCGGTTCGTTCAGAATCCGGAAATGTCGCATATGGTTCGGCCACTTTACTAACGTGCCAGCCGGTGCGGAATTAAGACGCGAGCAGCGATACGCGCAAGAAATTGTGATCGATTTGCGTCACAATTCTGCTTGACCTTCGCCTGAGCGCAATATATTGACGTTGGCGTCGGTTCCGTTCGCATCGCACGATAATAACGCCAAAGACATTACGATGGCGACAGTAAAACGGCACTGGATGTAGCTTATCGCCACGGCATCTTGGCTTGGCAGTGGGTCCTTTCCGTGCTTGTAAGAGCTTAATTACACCCGATTCTGCTTAGCCCAACATGTTCCGATCGGATTGGAGTTATTAGATGGTAAAGTATACCGGGAAGGAACTTGCCCATACCGAACAGCTTCGAACACCAACGATAGAAGGCGAAAGAGCCGAAGCAAGGACAAACTTCTACCGTACAGTAATTTCGCTCTCAGCGACTGGAAAGAACGTTACAATGTTTTGTTCTTGCCCAGTTTGAGCATCTAATGGAAAATTGTGAAGCCGATAAAAATATCCCTGCCTGCGGCATGCACTCAACAGCATCATTAGCTCCTGGCACTTATCTCGTGTACCGTGTCCATTCCACACCGTTTTCTTGCACCCCCATTCAAAACATGCCTTACCGGGTTCGTTATTTGCACGCGGCACCACACCGTGGTCGGCGTTTTTTTTTCGAATTCATTTTAAAACTTTTTTTTTTTGGCGAACGCTATTTTAATCCCTTCGCATTTTTAAATAGAATTAGATTATTTTGTCAGCTCGGTAACTTCGAACGCGACGGGGGAAGAGCCGTTTCGTACCGTTACATTGAAATGGAAAAATTGGACCACGTTTTTTCGACGAACCATGACCAGTGTGAAATTGTACATCGTCCACAGCACTGCGTAACCCCTGGAGGCATCAATTTAAAATAAGATTATTAGGTGTGACGGTATGTGGCGCAAGTCACTGTACCAGCTCACGGCGATTCTCTTAGTCGTAATAGTAAAGCCTTAGGAAAATTGGAATTTAACAAAAAAAAACGAACGGTTTTCCACACAATTCCGCCCAAATAGAGTGGTTTGTACTATTTGTTTGTACCAATTTGTACGAGTCCTTATCTTACCGAATAATGGAAAAAGCTTTCAAGAGCAACATTGCGATAAATAAAGCTCCTTTTGCCATCTCGGTTCGATACCTTAGCAGTCGCTTCTGCCATCACGATTAGTTAAAGAAGATAATAGACAAAGACACAAGATACTGCCAAGTGTCAAATCCTCTTCTCTGTGCTGGACTCATTGAACTAGTTGTGATAGAAGTAACGAAATGTTGACCTTTGAAGGAACTTCCAGGTGTTTGAACAAAGTCAAGTATATTATTCCAATATAGACGAACATTTTTGGAAAATTGTATCAGTTAAGTACATTAAGCCAAGGAAACTAAACTGCCTCAAGCAAACTTTATATTTGAAACAAATCAATATTCTTTACTCTTGTATAACCGACCCATCCATTTTGCAGTTGGTTATAGTTCCAAGCCAATTTATCATTCAATTCTGCTGAAATTTAATTCCATCATGCAAATATCAATAAGCTTTTAAAATGGCAGAGCTGCGATAAATTATGTACCGTGATTAAATTGACCGCCCCGGCACCGTCCGCATCGGCTAAAAGTGTCCATTTTAGCGTGTGACAACGCCTCCAACAACCAACTCATCATGATATTTGCTCGTTTTTCAATATGTCTGATGCACGGGGGAAGATCTTCGGAAGATAGAAATAACATTTTCCGCACTCAATGTTCACACTCCCAGAAGAAAGCAAACGTTCGTGAGTTGCATTTTCATGCATTCCCAGTACGGAACACCTACACCACCCAATAGCGGAATGGAAGGATGGAACAGAAAATGGAATGACAAAAGTTTTTCCTCGTAACTTTTTCGTTTTTCGCAACATAATCGAGCCAAAGGGGTGAACTTCGCTTCTATGCATTGTGCTCAATTCCTTTTTTGTTTTGTTTTGGTCACTTTCCCATTCTTCGCGTTGTGCTACTTCCCTGTTTGTCCATCAACGACACGCTGCATGACGACAGTCGTGACACAAAATGAATTGGGTTGTGTTCTGCACTAGCAACGCGGAACCATCGGTTGAAGTGACAGCAAACTGCTACGCATTTGCTAGCGCACATACACACAAGGGTGTCTGCGGTACATCCGGAGGGAGTTTTCGCTTCGCTGAAAAAGTTGCATCGAGTAGTCGGTGACATTTGGTGCCCCAGTGTTGATTGAATTCTTCATCACTTGCACACGCTCTCCAGGTGACTTGGGTTTGGGGTTTGTTGTTTTGACGTTTAAGGACCGGCGAACTGGTACTTGTGTGCCGGAAGTGCAGTAGACACATTGGTTTTGTTTATTATCCAAATTAAATTAAATTAAATAGCATTTTATTAATAGTTTTCTTATTCTTTATTTATTTCCGTCGAGAGTTGGTGGTGGTGGTTGGAAATTATTCGATATTTTGTAGTTTTACAAGCCCCCATCTTTTGTTTTTACCAAAAATACGTTAATGTGCATCCAAATACACTGGAAAGTCGCTTCTTCCACCATTAACCTTTAACTTTTCTTCTTTCATAAAAGGATCATTCCAGAACTTCCACCAGCACAATGTTATTTCACAAGAATTCCGCCATTTCATGTTTGAAATTTAAGACGAATAATAAAATTCTTTGATCATTGAGAAGAAGGTACAGGATAGGACGGTTAAAAAGGTCCAGGTATTGGACATAGCAGGTTGAAAATCCCAGCAAAGATCCTAAATATAGAACTTCGCATGTTGAAGATCCAATAAATCGATTATGTAGAACCAAATTCTCTAGTGGTGGTCTGTCCAAATCGAATTTTTTATTTCCATACACCAAGAAAATTGTTATAATCTTAACATCAAATCCATTTACAGCAATTCCATTCACCGTTCCCTAGGTGTTGTATTTGAATTTCCACCAAACAGAGACGTCAATGGCTTACCAATGATCTAATCTCGCTTTTCCATCTGTGCCCCTTCCTAATTACAGGCGTCCACGTCAGAGCTGCTAAAGTGTTTAGGAATGTTCCTGCACGACCGATGCCGTAAGCTGCGCGACTTCCAGGCCGGCGACGCGGTGATGTGGCTGCGGGCCGTCGACAGAAGTTTACTGCTTCAAGGATGGCAGGTACGTACGCTCAGCCCTCAGCTATGTAGGTTTAGTTTGGGTCCGTGGCCGTTGGGTCACCAAGAAACGGAGTGTGCCAGAGCAGCAAACAGCGCATCGTACACCGCGGCCGTTAGTCGTGACTTTTGTTTCGTGGCCTTTTGTCGTGCTGATCCAGGTGACGAAAATACCATTTGAATCCGTTCGATAGATATTTATCAACAGCTGCACTGCACGTAAAGGCCAGCTTGTTGGATTTAATTTGCAGTTATAATGATACCCCCGGTCGAAATGGGACCCTCCGGAGCACGCAGGTTGCTTCCGATTTTGTCGTAAGCGCACGGAATTAATGAGCTCGATCAAAGGCTTGGACCCTTGAGTGGTGCTACTTTTAGCTGCAGGGTGATGATGGTGACACCGAAATTGGATCCTGCTAATCAAAACTGTCGTCACGAGCTGCCGGCATTAACTTCTTAGTAGTGACGGGGTTTTTTGTTTTCTGTCGACAACGAAGAACAAACCACTACACTTTGATTAACGCGTGTAATCCAACACACAAAACCATCTTTCGCCACTGCTTCTTGTTTGCTCCCTTCTGCCGCTTATCTTATGAGTGGGAGAGTATGGCGATTTGCAGCAGTGAGGAAACTAAAATTAGTCCCAACACCCACCCCGTTTGCCTCTTGTTTTATGCTCCGTCCTTCACACCGTACAACCAAACCGTGCAAATAGAAGATAAAGTTTCCACCTTCGTTTCGCGCGAAAACTTTTCAGCGATAACTTTGCTTCAAAAATAGCTTAACAGTGTGCCACCGGGATCTAGCATGGCTTGCCTGGAGTAGTCATAAATCTACTAATGATCAAATTAATTACAAACATTGTTGTAGCGCAAGGGCTAACAAGAAGGTGCCCGGGATAGAAGGTTCCAAAGTTTGGCTAGTCCTGCGATGCAGTTTGCCAGATAGTTCAGCAGCTCAGCATTAGCTTTGTCGGCGAATGGAGTTTGTTGGTTATTGGAAAAAACATAAACCGGATCATCTCTTGCCGATTATAATGATGCACAAGTATGCTTGCAGGGTATTTATTGAAGTTTCTTTCTTTCCAATACTATAAACTTTATAAAATATAAATCATTATCTTCATATTCTCAAAATTGATCTCGGATGTACTCTTCAAAATCTTTGTTTGCCGCTAATGAATGCTAAATGTTATCTTTTGTTATAACAAATAATGGCGGTTGAGCCTCAGGATTCTCAGTTAGAAAATTACTTCCAATTCCAGCTCATTCCAGTTCGTTAATTTTAACGCTGCTTGTAACATTTCATTTTATTTATTTATAAATTAACTCATCATTAGCCTTGGAGATTAGGAGTCGTCGAGCTGTTCCATGCTCTACTTGGAAACGAAGCCACGCTTCCCATTAGCTCAATGGCCTTGGACTACTCGGCCACACGGTCTGTTAAATCTCTACAGGCCTCGTTCTAAGCATAAAAGTAGGTTAAACGTGGCCCTTTGGCCGTTTTTGCTTAAAAAATGTGGCATCCAATTAAATGTTGCTGCTTGACCTGTCAGACAGGGAAACGTCGGCCAAGCTCTCAGTCATCCGACCACCATGCATCCCGGACCTAGCACCCTCGGTCTTTCTTCTCACCAGTCAGCAGTCACCGGAATGTGACGACACAGTCGGATGTGACACCTGAGAAAATAAAGGGTCGCCACATTGGAGCCTACTATGATGTCAAAAAAAAAAATGGCTACTGCTGCTGCTCAAATTCCATCTGCCCACGTGGGGAAATGGAAAAAGCAAAAGGGTCATACCACTAAAAATGAACAGGTGCTTGTGAGCGACAAATCACTGCCACACGATAGTCATCAAAACGGGATCGCGACGAGATTGTTCTCATCTGCCACCGGTTCGAGGCTTCGACGTCAGCGAGCGAAGCCTTCCAATGCCAGAACTGGTAGAGTGATTTTATTTTCGTTCGCGATTTTCTCTCCTCCCGTTCTCCCACATCCCGAAATCCTTTCACGAAAACGCTGGTTCAGTGCGTTTTGTCCTAATTTTGTGAGTGGTGGAAGCATTTTTCGGAAGGACTAAAACCCGGCCCGGCTGCAATGCCGGCGGGTCGCTTTTTATGGCAATCATAAAGCTTACTTGAATCGCCTCTTTCAACGCTGAGAAATGTGTCCTCCCTCCCTCGTTCTTCGTCCTGCTCCACGAGCCAACCCCGTCCCGTGGCACGCAGTTCCACTAAACCGCTTGATTTCGAATGGTTAATTTTGCGACTTTCCGTACTTCCCGTACGCTCCGCCGGGCTGGCGTGAATCAGATCCTTGTTGAAAATTTAATGAGCTCTTTTTTCTCGGCCACTGTTGTTAAAATTTGAATTTCACACCACGGCTTGGCGGCGACGGGGGGTGGCGCGCGTGTTTCGCATGTACTTCTTGTACGTCCATTTACGGTACAAGGCCGCAGAAACTTTTCCGACAGCAGGCACCCATCGGTTCACGCGTGGTTGAAGCGCAAAACAAAAACATGGAAAAGGATCGTCGCGACCAACTTTTGGGGTGACGAAGTAAAATATGACCAGGACCGAGGCTGAATGGAGCTGTTTCGCGGTGGCGGTGGGGTGGGGTGGGAAGGGGGTCAAAATGTTTTGCGATAAGAAGGTTTAATAATGCTTTCCAACCATTTATCCCTGAACCGCAACCTTTATCAATGTCCATCAACCGGATTTTCCAATTGTGATAAACATTAGTTCAGGGTTGTTTTGTACCTTTGGTTTGCCTTCAGCGAATGAGTCGGTGTGTTTGATTCGTTTGTAGTTTTTCATCATGCGATGCTATTATTGCAATAATAGCAAACATATTTTTAAAACAAATTATTATCTTACACAACCTTTTCCAGCTATGCTACGATTCGTACAACCACACACCAACGCCCATCGTGGATCGTGGACTGGTTGGAAATTAGTTTTTGTGACCCAAGAGATAAATAAAGTCCGGTAAAATATGGCCCTCCGGGTCGGCTTTCATTACACCGGCGGTATGGAGAACTTTTTCCATCCGACATCCTAATGTGATGGGGCGATATGTATTGGTGGCCGGTTCCTGTTTCCCACATTCTATGGGTCGTGGTTTAGCCTCGAAATATAGCGCATTTTGCTCCGGGCTGTTGATTTATCTCGATACAGGAAGAAAAATAGTTTCTGCTTCCTTCCTCATATTGGTGCTATCTTACGCTTTTTTTTTGTTGCACCAGGAAAGTTGATTTAATGTAACTCAAACCAACGTACACAGGCCAGCGGTCATCGTGATTAATGCATTTCCATTGGCTGTGGGCCAACACACGGGGGTTGGGAAAATATGACAACGGCGTCCTATATCGGTGGACGATCGACCAAATAAACTACCGTACTAATGCCAACCAACCGAATAATGGTCATTTTCGACTCTATCGACAAGGTGATCGTAGCGTGGAAACTTGCAAGTGATTACCCAACAAAAAGTTTCCCCTATCAACTCAGCGGAAATCTGCGATTTTTATGCACTTTCCTGTAAGAACGAAATAATCGTAAAAGTTGTCCTTCCTGCCGGAAAAATCCACACTATAAATTTCTGTTTGCTCTGTGCCGGCTTATTATTATGAGGGTTTGTTTTTTTTACTACACCGTCTGACCAATGAAACTCTGCTCAAAATCCGATTACGCGCGTAACTGCTGAAAATCTTTCGATTATTGGGCTTCCTTCAATCATCGCACCGCTGAGTGTGTGCCGCTCGACTTAAGCGAAAGAGAATCAAGTTTAAGCTCGAGACTGCTCGATAATCGCTTACCGAAGGCTAGGAAGCCTTCGCGATGGTGGAGTTATCGTGGGTAAAATCAATATTGATCGGACTATCGCTTCATCTCGTGGTGTATTTAACGTCTGCTGCTTACCGGCGTCAAGCGGTTCCGTGCAAAGATTTATGCCACCGGTACGACTTTGCAAGCCTTCACGATAAAACAAATAAGGTATACAATTTAAGTAGACGCAACCGTTTGTTCTACCTCTTCTCGGGATAAGAATTGATAAGTAAAAGCAGTGCTGCCGATAACCAACAAGTGGAGAATATAGAATCAATGAAAGGAAATTTAAAGAATCTCCAGTATTTTGTTTATTTTCATCGATTTTAATTCCCATTCTTAATGTGCTTCCTTTTCTGTTCTTTCGAATTTCTTTGCACCTTGCAGATTGGTGTTAAGTCAAGGATCTGCTCCTTAAAGTAAGAACCAACAATCAGACAACGAAATGGACAAAAAATATTATTAAACGGAAGTAATGTGCCTTTTTAGGTTTTTGTATGAGATTAGAAAATATTCTCTTTGTCTTAGTTATTTCTCCTAATTTTAAAGAGTTTATCAGTTGACTTACCAACATCTTGGCTTATTTCATTCCACCACCTTCATATTGATCGATTATAAATCAAATATAAGTACTGTACTAAATTTAACATTTTTGCATTGTTTTTATAAAAGTAAATCGCACGATTTTCGGCTTTTTTTAAACAGAAACAATAATTGCTTTTGTTTATAAATTCTTATCTACATTAGTAATTAAATAAATAAATAAATAAAAGATGTAAAAAATATGTTATGTTTATATGTTTATATGAATAAAACATATAAAATCGTTTCGTAAGCAATATGGCTCGAACGTTCTTTACGAACAAAAAAAAAAACGGAAGTTGTTTTTAAAAGTTTAGGCTCCACTTTATTTGCTTCTAACTCGACAACCATGTGCTTGGTTGGGAAAAGTTTTCAAGAAATTATGCACGGGAAATGATGCTAATGATATTTGATTTACTTTCTCTTTTCTGAATCCGCATTCAACTTCAAGCCATTGTTTGTTCACTTTTTGCAATTATGAATGGTCTTCTTAATATTTCCTTTTATTGTTTTATTTCACCGTTGTCAGACGGATGACAGACGTGCACAGTGGAGTATTTTTATCCATATTCAAACGAAACCACGAAGTATGCCATGTATTACGATGTGCAGGAGCTGCACCTGACTGTGGCGATGATGGTGAAGGTGGCATTGCTCTTGACAACCTGCCCAAAGTTAAATAACTCATCCACCGACGAAGTATCCTTACCGCGGGATTCTTAACTTCCCTTCTTCGGTCCCCTTTTTACCAACAAGCGGTAAAAACCGCCACACGAGTGTGTGAGTTTACGATCTGTTTGGAAGTGACACACATGTCCCCGGTACGGTGCATGCCAGCCAAATGAATTGCTTATCGCGCCACCAACCAGCGCCCGGACAAAGGCTGGTGACGTTTTCAGCGCGAACTGGGGAAAAAACCGAACCCTCTATGTATTTGAAAAATCAACGCTCGGTACGCTCGGTTGAATGTAACAAACGAACAAAAAAAAAACAGGGAACCAATCTCCAAATCGCTGCCAGACGGACACGACCACCGGGACGACCTGAATCCGTTCTCGTATGAATAAATTACAGCACTATCGCACACAGGATGAACGTTTTCGATATCGCAGTGCCGCAGAGACAAGTGGTGCGGGAAGGCACGGGATTTGCAATCTAAATCCGTTTGTCTACCGTTTTTCCCTTCGCTACCTTCGCGGGGACGATCGTATGCAACGCTGTTATTACGGGAAGCTAACGAACCACCGCTGCGCTACGGTGTTGACGGTTTTGGATAAAATAGATTTCTGCATTTGCATTCGGGCATGATACACACACCGTCGTGCTACAATCATTTACTTTCCGCACCGGGCCGGTTTATCGCCATTGATAAGAACGAATCGCACAGGCGCCGGCTGTCACAACAGATGCATCTAAATGCAGGTTGCATGTTTGAGGTTTTGAGGTTACCTTTGCCGACGGGATTGATTCGAACGGGTGGAAACGGGGGAGATTAAACAATCGGTGTTCCAGAGTTTTGTACCGAAACTGGGACGACATTGTACCTTTAACACTTTGCACAAATCGACAACACAAAATTTCAAATTTCTGATCTCTTTTCCACCCATGGTTGTATAAACTAAATGGAGAATCGCATCGGTCAATTTGCATGAAAATGTTTAGATTTCTGTCAAATATGTTTATGTAGATGCCCCAGGTTTGAGGGTTTTCGTAGTGTTGTGGACGTAATTTTGCACATCGATGTGATTAGTTTCAAACAATGTGACACTCAAAATGTTAATCAGTTTAAATAATCAGTTCAAACAAACAAATCCAAACCCAAATTTATTCCACATGTTTTGCTAAATGCACTTCTTATGACAGCCTGTCAATTAAAATTAAAGACTTATTAAAAGATAAGTTTGCGAATTTGTCCGCTTTGCTTTAGCTACCTCTCCGATTAATTTCGGATAATAATTGAGAAGATCTGCTTTCTTTCTGTGGTCACTTAACGAACTCAGGAGGGGTGGCACTCTACGCTAAAACGGCTATTTTCTATCAGACCATTATGTATTGGTGTAATGTTTGTCTGTAAAAAGATCCGTGTTAAAAAAAACGCATACTTTGATCTTAATGAAGGTAGCAACTTAACCCATTACATCACAATCGGCTGTATGTACTCAATTAAATGATCTAGTTTGTTTTTAATGGTATTGGCATAGTACAAAACAACATCTCGCTGAATTTGTCAATATAGTTCTCAAAAACCCTGTAACAGACTAGCGTTAGATTTCTGAACAAAATTCGAAGAAAATTTAAATTTAGTTGTTCTACACTGTAGAATATTCATCGTCAATTACAGGGGGACTTTTGTTAGATAAATTGATACGCAGGACTGGCTATCCAGCTACGAGTAAATCAAGTCAAAGAAATCTAGAATTGTCCTGGCAAAGAAAGAAGAATCATAAATACAAATCCAAGTACTTAGTAATCGTTAGTTGAACCTGCAGTACGAACTCATCGTCTGATGTCCGATTCTCTGAATGTTTAATAGCTTGGATAACCACGCCGACAATTGTCCAATTATGGGAAGTGGACCACATTCACACTGGAAAAAAACATAACACAATTATCATATTTTTTCAAAAAGAAACTGTTTTGTGAAGAATGTAATCATGACGCACATTAAACTTAAACTCTAAAACTGGAAGCCAAGGTCAACTTGTGACGAATTACAACAATCCTTTCGCCTTAAGCGCAATTCAGTGTTTCGTACACGAGTAGCGATTCAAATATTTACTTTGCGGCTTTTCAGCTCGGTATCAAAGCTTCCCGGTACACAAATAATCCTTCCTCCCGAATCTTGATGGCTGCTTGACAGTTTTTCAAGATAAATGAAATATAAATAGAGACAATATTTATAAACCATGCATGTGTGTGTGTGTGTCTATGGGTGTATACGGTATTGGTACGATTAAATCAATTCTCAACGTTCCTCTTTGTTCCGGTGCTATCTTTTCTTCCCACACAGGATGTTGCCTTCATCAACCCGGCAAACGTGGTGTTCGTCTACATGCTCGTCCGCGAGCTGGTCGATGGGGAGGAAACGAAGGAAGCGGAGCTCCAAGCGGCCGTCCTTACCTGCCTGTACCTTTCCTACTCGTACATGGGAAATGAAATAAGCTACCCGTTGAAACCGTTCCTAGTGGAGGACTCGAAGGATAAATTTTGGGACAGGTAAGTGCGAAAAATTGTCATCATACCGGAACGGGTGACGTTGGGCAGTGTGCTACCCCTTCCCCAATATAGAGACCCTCCCCTTCCAATGGATGGAAAATTTGCCCACCCTTCGTGGGCCATTCATCATGAAGCATAAAGCTGAGCGGATCAGCGGACGGTACCAGTCGGCAGATTCCTCTTCCGTACCTTGAACATGGCGGAAGTGAACGATACTTACGACGCAGGCATAATTCACTCATACCGTTCCCGTTGCCCGAAGTGATACTGTTTGGGTGTCGTAATTTTTGCGAAGTCGAATGGAAAACTGAAGATTTTCGAAAACGGCGCAAGGAAGAGTGATATTTTTCCATGCTAATTCCCTGTCTCCGGTAAGGTAGGAGTTATTTATTGGTAATTTTTGCGAATGAAATTTATTTCCTTTCGGCTGCGGAAGTGTGTTCAATTTAAAATTTAATTGATGATGTAAGCAAAATCAATTAAAGTGCATGTAAATAGTATGAAGCAGATAAAATGGCTTCTTCTGAAGGATGTATTAAATCTAATCTACATAATATAATTTGAATTATTTCGAGGAATTCATGGAAAATATTTAATCTTTAACGTTTTTACAATTTCTTCTTATATCAAATTAGTTTCCACAAATTGTACTTTATTTCAATAATTCATTTCAAGGCCCAATCATCCAAAAACACAAAAAAAACACTTTTTTTCAACCATAAAAACTCGAATTCGAATAAAATGAACGATCTCCCAAAACAATACTAAAAAAAAACAGACGTGTCCAATTTGATCCACTCAACCGACTCTGATGGATTTATTTGGACAGCAGGAAAAAATGAGTTCCCCATTGCATGATGGTTCGATTCGCATGGATTCGGCCTCATCCGACACCATGATGAACATTGGTGTGCAAGCTTGATTTATACTGACGTGACGCCTCGGCCCGTCCAAAACACGTGTGAAGCTTTTCCAGATAGTGTCAGCTTTGAAGTACATGACATGCATGTACGTAGGTTTGCAGGAATTCTGTTTTTAATTATAGAACCATGTAACATTCATGTCCTGTTCTGTCTGATTTCGAACTTGAGTTTTGTAATTTGATCAGGGTTTACCAAGACCATTTACCATCCAAAAAGAGTTCTGACAAATCTTAAATTGCAATGTAATATTTGCAGCATGGGTTATAACCGTTCTCTTTTTATTTTCCATTCGTAGATGTTTGCTGATCGTGAACCGGCTATCATCGAACATGCTGCGCATCAATGCCGAACCGGGCTTCTTCACCGAGATCTTTACCGAGCTAAAGGCGTGCGGCATGAACTCGAATGCGAACGCCGGCGGCAACCTGCCGTGCGGTGCGGCTTGACGCTCCCGCCATCCACGTGAGGTTGTGGTCCGGTTGTCGATTGCTGGCCAGCAGCAGAAGTACCAGCATGCCACAAGCACCCTACAGGAGCTAACCAGCGTCGTCTGATGAACTGGGGACGTTCGAGTAACGAGCTCAGCCATGTAGGGATGCCGCTAGCGGTCCTTCGTTTTGTTCACTTGTCCACCCGCAAGCAATGTCCCCGCAGTCAGAGATGAACGATCAAGCTACCATCGTGACACCATCCAACATATTATGAGATCGGAAAAAGGAAACGTTTACATGAAACGTGACAAACACACACAAAAAAGTGAAGCATAATTTGGTGGGAATGTTCATTCCTGATTTTATCGTACTCAGTGTGCTTGTGGGGCCCACACACAGTGTCTTGGCGGTTGCGCTGGATAGCAAACGTGCGAGAACATTGCGTGAGCCACGGATTGATCGAAGGGACTGGGAGGTGCGACAAAACATAAAACTTCACTCTATGCGATAAGATCGTCTCGGTCGATTAAGGATGCCTACTGCGATCGATAACTAAAACGGAGCATAGAATTTTTAAATTAAAATCAATTACTTGTCTGTCCAACACATACAGCGACAAAAAGGGCTAGTCGTGAAGATGGTCAGAAGATGAAGATATATTTCGAACAGTACCAAACGAGCCTGCTCTGAACTAGTCTCTCCGCGCGGACAACCCGTCTGTTAGTACGAACGCCGCTAAATTGTCTCCTGTGTGAAGCTCCTCTCCAGTTGTATCCTTTTGAGCGTTGATATTTTCTAGCTGACGTATAGAGGTGTGCAAAACGAATAGCAAAGCAAAGAAATACCGCAGAACCTGTAACAACACTAACGTACGGAATGGTAGTCAAAAAGGGTAGTCACACAATAGTTTGGTCGTTACGGTTGCAAATTGTGAATTGCACATCAGCAAAAAACAGAGCAAAAAGAGTGGTTATTTTAAGCGAAAAACAACAACATACGTACCAGCTCAAGGGGTAGAACAGTATGCAACCAGGCAGCGAGGGAAGGATTTAAATCTTTATTTATTCGAACGCAAAGAATCTTCAGCGAAGATATGCATCCTGGTGTGACAAAACAATCTAATTAGACAACAAAATTAGACAAAACCCCACACAAGACTTAGTATGAATACGCTACGTGAGAGGTGCAAACACAACGAGATTAAATATCTCTCTCACTCGAGCTCTATGTCCGTTTTTCTTTTTGTTAGTAAAGAGTATAAAAATTGAAACAAACCGATTCAAACGATCCCTTCAGCCATGACTAACGAAAAGATACCAAATGTACCGTACATTAACCGAGCAGAACTACGCGAACACTACGGAAAACACTGCCCTACTCCTCCGATTGAATGGGAAAGTATCAGCAAGAGGTGAGCATGGAAAAGAAAACAACACTCACACACACACACACACACTTTGAAATGGTGTACAAAATGAAGTCTCAGAAAAAAAAACGAGCGAACAAAGCGAACAAACCGTTCGACAGGAACAAACGATCGGCAGATAAGGAAAGGTCGGGCTCGGTCACACTCACGATCGAAACGATGATAAAAGTGCCGTAGCGCACAGCGATATGGGTGATAGTTGTGGGTCGCCCTTGTTTTGCAACGTAGCACGTAGAAAGTAAAAGCAAAAAAAAAGAAATAATTTCCCCAAAACTTCATAAGCGGTGCGAATGTGGACGGATGAGGAGGACATCAATATCCCAAAAGGATCTGCCGGATAGTAAAGAACGGAATGTACCGTAGGGTTCCCGTTTTTGTTGGGTATCCTTTCGTCAACGGATGCCCGGATGGATCCCCGGGTACGATGGCCCTTTTAGCTGCTATCCTACCTTTCCTGTACCCGTCGCCACCTTTTCAACAACAACAACAACAAAAACCCCCTTTCAATTTTCACGGTTCCCCCTTTGTATAGTGTGTAAGTGAATGTTAATGTTTTACAAACAGTAGTGGTTAGGTTAATGCCGGAAGAAATACCGGGGGACAGTGGCAACAAGTGTAGTGTGATAGTGTGGTGTCTCCGCGTGTCGAAAATGTGAACAGAAATGTCTCTAGTCAAACGATTCCAAACAAAACGAGGTAGCGAAGGCCCTTTTTGGTTTTTTTTTTTGCATCTTTTGCTGATGAGATCTTCTGTCAATACATTCCGTCTAGTATTAATTTCGACATATCAGGAATGGTGTTATTTTATTTGTTTTTTAATTTCTACTTCAAGAATACTCTGAAAAATGAAGCTATTACTACAGTTATCTTGTTTCATAATTGCTACACATTACTGATAATTGTTGTATTATTTATTTATTTAAACCATGTGTCGAATTCTGAACCATCGTGATATTATTATTATCAATTGCAACTGTAGGCTTTACGCACGCATTCCATTCCGTCGTTTTCTCAATACTCATATCGGTTTAAATTATGATATTTTAAACAATACTTATACATCAGTTCCTTCAGTAAGATTCGTTGCAGAATGTGAACATCAATACTCTGCCGTTGCCATCTCCCGCTCGTTTGATTCAACTTTGTTCCTTACTTTAGACGTAACAGCACAGCAAAGCATTTCGAAAACTGGTTGTAAATAGAAGAAAGCATGCATACCGATGGTTATGTGACCGCCGTTTGAAAAAAGCATAGGTGAGCATTAGGGCCATTATTAGCGTGTGCAGCTGCGCATGCATGCAGAAGCCTAATAATCCATCACATTCCATCCAAATTGTTTCTGCTCGTTTCTACTCCTAAGTGTGGCGCTTGTATTGTGTGGATAATATGGATTATATCAGTAATTTTTACACAATCCTCCCGGCAGCGCGATTCCGGCGCAGTTGAACGCCAGACTATTTAGTGTTATTCGTTGTGAAAACAAAGACACACATTAGATAAGTCGAATTGGTCGATAGTTTGTAACAGATACATTTATTTACTGTTTCTTTCGTTCATTCTACATCGCCCCGACATTTGATATTGGACCGTACCACGTCACGCTTAATTTATGCATATCTTTTATTCCGTTCCATAACAGTCCCGGGGGGGAAACGACTCACGGTTTCGTCCCGGCAGCGCGGACGTTGGTGGCGTGTAGAATAAGACTTTTTGTGCTGGGAGCCTGTGGCAAACGATACGGAATATTTGGGGCCGGATGATGTGCAATTAGTTTGAAGTTTAGCGTAAGCAAGCAGTTGGGTGAGTGGATGCGTGCAATAGGACGTAACAAAGCGAGTGATGGCTCGAGTTCAATCTAAAGTATTCTTCCACGATTCACTAAACAAAGAGAGAAAGAGAGAGAGAGAGAACAAATCCTTTCAACGAGTTACAATGTCTAAAAGGATAACTTCTATCGGAGGGTTGATTAAGCAAAAAAAAAAAAACACGAGCTAAACAATGAAACAAAACACTACAAAAAAAACAAACCCATTAAACACGTAAAACAGGTAGAACCTTTCTGTAAGAAGATGAAATGAACATAAAAAGTGAGTGGTTAAAAGGAGTAGAGAGCAAAGAACAAAACCAAATTGGGATTGTAGTGAGACAACGTGTCCCGTCAAAGCAAGTTGTCAAAACGGAGCGCAGTGAAGTGAATAATACAAAGCAAACAAACAAAGAAACAGACACACACACACTTACACCCAAAAGTAATGCAAATGTACGTTTAGAAAACACTGGAACACTATTATGGATAAAATGTTGAATGTTGAATTAAAATTGATAACCCTTTAGTGAAAGCGAGCAGCAAACCGAACTGGAACAAAACACACGATAATAATACCGAAAGCCGATACCGTGCACTACCGCAAGGTTGAGATTTACATAGCACGAGAGCGAAGAACCTGCATTGAGAAAAAAAATCGCAAAACATGTGTGTTTGTGTGTGTGATTTGGAAAATAGAAACGAACTAATTACAATAGTAGGGAGGCGTAAACGAAAACACACAGGAAAGAGAGTTTCAAGTTTCTAGGAAAACAAAAAATTAAACCAAATTTACCACAATCTAACTGCATGATTTTATCGTTGCAATCTCGAACCGCCGGACAAACCAGGAAGCGGGTCCTTACATTCGCCTAAGCCGCGGCTTCCAACAACAACCAAAATAAAAAACCCCCCTTAGTCTACAAGGACGAAATACGAACTCGAACTACGAGAGACCAAGCGTTTGCCCGAAGGCGCCTTTCGGTGGTTTCCTAGTCTCCGTTTTTGTTTAGGCCAGCTGCTGGCAGTGTAGTGGAGTAGATTAGTAAAACTGTTGTCCAATTGGCCGTTCGTCAAGAGTTTTTTTTTTGTTGACATACTTGGTCCGCTTTCAAGTCAGTTGAAGTGCGAGCCCAGAAAATAAAAACCCTTTAGGAACGCACCCACGAGGCGGTTTATGATTGTTTTCACACTTTTCAATTGCCCAACAAAAAAAAAACACCCCAAACTTAACTAACCACACCGGAATGTGCGTGTGCAGTTGGATACGAATGGCCAAATACTGTTTTAACGATTCAGAACGATGCGACCGGGTTGGTGGTAGGTAGAGAGTTGGTACACTATTTACTTACCAATCCCTCGCCCGTGCAGCCCATGTTGCTCTGAAGCATAGAAAAGAGTTTTTACAGGTCGTTCCAAGCAAACAAAAACAAACAAAGGAAGTAAAAGTAAACCACAAAAAAACAAACCAGAAGAAATCTTAAGCAAGTCGATAAATACGACCAGAGAGCAATGTATTCTATAATATATAAAGAAAAAGACAGTTTTCACCATTCTTACAAATACTATAACATAATTAAAGAATGTTGAAACGCATGCGAACGATACTACAAGCGAGTGGCGGTTAGTTCGAACTCGAACGAACGATAAACAATAATGCATACACTTAATTAATTACATGGTACGTAACATTCATGAAACCGGCAAAAAAAGAAGGCAATACAATGGAAAACAAACTCACACACACACAAATCCCAAAGAAACACAAACACAACGCAACGTGCAAAAAAAAAGAAGGAATGCATTATGGCCGCACTCACGATAGGAAACAACTCGAGCAGGTGATCTAAGAGATAAACTGGTGGTTGTGCAGCGGGCATACCCAGTGCACGCTGCCCACATTAAGAATTCATTCGAAGAACTATTATTATTATTATAAATTATAATTTTTTAAGTAGAGAAAATAAAACAACTGAAAAAATCCAACAAAAAGCTGAAGGGATTGCATTTTTAGTGATTCATTTCTAGAAAGAAACGCACGTATTTAAACGCGCACTTCATTAAAAGAGCTAATTATGTGATATCAAGTCTTACAGTAGACAAATGTCGCTTAAAAATTAACCTTTCCCGCATTTACATTTATTTTACAGCCTTTTTTGGCATAATGTTTGAAACAATAGTACAATGGTAGTTTGCTGCACTTCACAATTATAATAAAAATATGCGAAAGGAGTGTTTATGTATCCGAATTATATTATATTGATCCTGTTACTACAAAGTACAAGGCGCCTCCTTCAAGATAGTATACGACTCACCAAGTACCAGGCGTCTCCAGGTGTCAGGCAGTTAATACAGCTAACAATTTAATGAATTTTTCTCATGAAGAGTTCCCACAAAAATATTATGAAAAAACTCTCTTTTAATTTGAAAAATCTCCCATAACAAGCTATCGGATACCTGGAAGTCGTAAATTGAGTCGAAAAATCCCTTGTCTAACATGGAACAGGCAGAAGCATCCAAACTTACCGGTCATGAACTTGTGGAATTGCTTAATAGTTTAGGATTAGGTATTGGAAAGGTGCTGATGGTACTCATAGCAGCCACATAAAAGGAGATCGATCTATTAAAATAAATTACCGTAGCGTGTCGTCTGCTCGAGATCCACGATATTCATGCATTTTTAGTATGCTGAGCACTGCACTTTACAACATGCATTCATAAATAAACGATCTATCTTCTCATACCTCATCAAAATTGTGACTTTCGAACCCAGGATGATATCATCTACAGCATAATGATTCAGTGTTTCATAGTAAAATTGCAAACTTCCAAATCTCTGGTGGCAAAACTACTCTAAGTTGATTTTTTCCACAGTTTTGAAGCGCCATCTATATGCGATTGACGTATTTAGTTTATGGTGCCGCCGAAATTCATTACCGCTGGCCTGGTTATACCACGCGACAACCAAAACAAAAGCAACAATAGAACAAAACATGGGTTGGATGATAGTCAAGTCGTAGAATAGTCAAGTAGCCGAATAATCTACAAGGGGAAAATGATATAGGACACAATTTTTTCCTTGTATTAATCTGAATATTCAAAATCATAAGACTGTATTAAACATATTATCATATGGATGGAAAATGAAAAAGAAAATGCATTCCATTCCATATCTGATTATTTTTTATTTTCAATCTTTAGAATCAACTTGCCAACCCCTGCCAAATTGTCACATTCCACTCTGTTCAAACGAAGCAGAATTGCTTTAATACCGGTTTATTAATTATTTTACTTATTTAATAAAACCAACGCATAGAAATACTATTTATTATATAAATACCAATGAAAATTCAAATTTCATATTTCTTAAATACCCAACAAAACGTGCTCCAATTTCCTCAACGTAACTGTCAATTTGAATTCCATGATCTAACCTGGCACTCTATACATCAGCTACGCTTCGGAACTGTCAGTGCCGTCTCACGCACACCACAATCATCCGCACTGTGTGTGTTGCCGCAGCTGTAACGGAGCAGAAAATGTAAAACGGCCGAGCTGCAACGCTCCGTGGTTTACCTCTCTCACTCATTTACACAAAACACAACAATCGAGGTGGTTCGCTTTCGGTCCGTGCCGTTTTCGCACTGTGGCTAATTTTTACAACCTGACCAGAGCTCTTTTCACCTTCGAACAAAACCAGGAATGTGTTCCCGTCTCGTGGTGTCCCGGTTAAATACTCTGTGGTGTGTGTTTTAGCATTTTCCCATGTTTTCACCGTCGTCGCTCAGCTGCTCCTATTACAACAATCTGTCCCTCCGGTGGGGTGTGCAGCAAAGTCTTTCGCGTCTCGCGTGCTGTTGAGAAACAGTGGTTTTTTTTCCTCAAGACAGCAACTATTTGCCTATTGGAGGTGCTAACGTGTCAACAACTGCAAGCTTAAGCAGCGAAATCCCAGCGTCAGCAACATGTATCCCTTCTGGTGAATGATTTATAGCGAAGGTTCGTGACAATTTCACGACAACACCTAGAGCAACTCAACCGCAGCTCAGTTTTTCACACCACTTTTCCCCACTTCGCAAAGTGTGCGCTTTTCCTCGGTACGCGTCGGGGGAGAAAAATATTTCACGCAACGACGGTTTCTGTGTACCAGTGTTTGTTGACTTGCGTTTGGTGTTGTGTGTTTACCGACACAGTGTGGAAAGGTACAAAGAAAAAGGTGCATCAAAGCAATCACACAGTAACCAAGCAAACCGGTTCTGAAAGGGCGGAAGTGCGGCTAAACAGAATCACTTCTTGGCTTCGCTTCGGAAGCGAACGTGTGTCCGTGTGTTAGTGTACGTGTTTGTGATAAAAGTACGGAAGTGGAAAATTGGTCCGGAAGCACCGAAGCCTGTGTGTGATTTGATTTGTGACAACTGTAAGCCGGAACCGAGCGGATTAGCTTCAAAAAGCATGGTGCAAAAGTATGAATCTCCCGTCAGGATCTACAAATATCCTTTCGAGCTGGTTGTGGCGGTAAGCGTAACATGAATTGTTTTAGTGCCTGTACATCATCGTTCCTATATTCTCACTCACGTGCTTTCCATTTGGGCAATGAGAACACGGGTGGTGCTATACCACGCTCAGAGCCACCATCGAATCGTATCGGTGACGGTGGTGATAATTATAACGGCAAATTGACCATCACATGCGATCCGCTCCGTGGCACATGTTTTGCGCTGTGCCGAAGGACGTTTAACGGTGGGAATCGTAAACTCGCTTTTCCGAACGCCCAAAGCAAGCTTCCGCAAGTACCCGCAAGCACTGTGGTGGTCTGTTTATTTTCGTTTTCCGCTGCCACGGGTCTGCCTATTGTCTTCAAAACAATGTCGTAGTATTCGATTTGAAAGTAAAAGCATGATCTGATGGTCTTCACAGTACACGAGCTCTCCATGATTCGTATTTACCTAATTATAATCAGTAGAAATAAGTGATGGTTTCGAAAAAAACAATTCGATATACACCGCAACACTTCGAAGTAGACGAAAGATGAATGAATGCCGGGAAAACTGAAGACCCAGTGCTAGCTCCCGGGCCCAGATAACGTGCCCCGAAAACCTTGGAAAGCATCATTTTATTTCGTTTTATCTTTTCCCACAAATCAGTCCCGCGTAAGACGATACGAGCCATTTGTTTACCTTCTTGCAATTGTGTTTCTTCTTCTCCTGCCTGTTGTCGGTTGTCCGTTGCTCGATGCGAAGGATTTGTTGGAATGTTCGCAATGACCTTCATAGCACGTTGCTGTGAACCTCAACCTCAACCCTGGCATCTGCCGCAATAGGTTGTGCTCTCGATTTCTGGCGAAACCTCGTTGTAACTGTTCTGCTTTTGTTGTAATGTTTTATGCAATCTAAAAATTCCACAGACGCATGACCTACTTGTACAAATTCATTACATGCATTAACATCCACGTGTCGCACAACGGTTTAGACAGCGTTTGACAACTGCGGATAAGAATAGACAAGTAATTTAAACATCTTTTAACAAACTATTTATTTCGAAATTTTTCGTCTGCCCATTGCAATGCAATGCATATAATTAATTCCAATTAGTATACGTTTTAAATGGTTAAGAATATTTTTATTATTAGGATTAATAATTTTATTTCTTCTATTTTTGAAAGATTTATTATAATTATGGTCATTTTATTCTTTTTTAAATATTTAGTAATTTTGTTTGAAACACATTTGATTATTCCGATTATTTACCATCCTTATTAATGATTTTTTACCTTGTTTCATTCCTGCCTCCCTGAATTAGCTTTCGAAAATTCTCCTCATTCTTGGAAGCAATCCGAGAATTAAGCCACTTTTCGATCTTTTCATATTCCATCGTAAGAAGTAGATGATTTCCTGGTAATGTAATGTCTAGAAAATAGAACAGTAACGGCAGAAATAGATTTTTACGACTCAAACCCGGACTTCAGTTAGTTATCAACTTAGTATAATAGTTTAATAATAATAAAATTACATGAACAAAATCATGTGAGAATAACGAAACTTATGTTTAGGGATGACTATAGATTACAAACAAATATTCATTAATTTAATATGAAATTTGAAAAGCGGTTTTTTGAAACAAAGTGTACATTCCGAATTCGAATATTCGTAATTTCGAATATTAAAACTAATAAATTTCACTTTGAAATAATTACTTTAATTTAGATACTTTTCGCAAATGCTTTCCACATTCCAGACATCGTCGAAGAAACGTCTGAAAAGTTCCTCTCGGAAGCACTAAACTGACACCGTTTGATGTAATCCGAACGGTTTTACGAGAGAAAAATAATAAATGTTACCGAAACGCAGGCGAGGCGCCATTGAATATTGATTAAAATTGTTCTGTCGTTAGCTACAGGACCTGGAAGTAACGTGAGCTACTTGCTTTATTTGTTGAAGTTCCCAAGGTCCTGTGGGTTGCTCGCAAAACTGAAAACCATAGGAACGTAATTGGACCCTCGAATAAACGGTCGTTGCTGGAACATTCATCAGATGAAATGAGAAAAATGAAGAAAACTTTATCAAAACTAAGCGATCAGGTAATATTTTTTATATAATTTTCGTATTTCGAAAAAGAATCAAACTATAAAAAATAACATTTTCAAAGAAAAACTCCACCATCAGCCACTGTCCAGGAGTGCACCTTGAGTTATAATGCTAACAGTGACAAAGAATAATGTCTCCTGCTGCTCGCTGTCATTGCACCCTGAATGAAGCTTCGGTGGTCTCGGGTGGGTACTTTATCAATTTGATGCTTTAACTAAACTTCCAATCCAAAAGTGTCGGTCCGGTGCAGCTTCATACCGTGCGATTACAAAAGTTTCCTTCGCAAAGCTTTCCACCAATCTCCTGTGCTTGGTGTTATGCAGTTTACGTGACAAATGTTTTATTTCAATCTGGGCGAAGATATTTCCAGGACGAGTCCCAGGATTTGCTTTCATTGTAACTGTACACCGTTAGGCAAAAGGAGTGGTTCGTGGCTCTGGATCTTTGCAGAAGTTTCCCCTCAATCACAGCTGGATTAGGGAATTAAGGTTTTATTGCAGCAGTGCCGGGGCATCGAGCAACCCACTCTGAGTGCCGAAGGGAAATTGATTTAAATTCAAATTTGTTGTGACATATTTACGTTCGGGTATTTCTGGTTCATAAAACACCGGGACGTCTCCGAAGCGAATCGTTCGTTGAGGAATTCCTTTTTTTTTCAACTATTACTGTGAACCCGAATGATCATCTCCATTATCCAGTGAACCCGAAGCATGAACCCAAAAGGGTGTACATTAAAAATTTCCATCCTTGTTGTGCATGATGTGCACGTTTTTCCTCTCGGATGTTTAGGTGAAAATGCATCAACCAGCGTGGTCGTGGTATGGGACCGGTACGTTCGATTTCAAGGTTGCACCACCGCTCGAAACATGGACTTGGACTACAGATTCGCCACATTGCACACACCACACATTGGTGGATGTGCAATTCACGGTTAGACGGGGCACGACCAGCGAGCGAATGCGTGTGCGCGCGCACAACAAAACACACCTTGTGCACATTTTCCCAACATCGTGGGGTGGGGGGGGGAGGGGTGGTTTTTTTGTGGCTCGTGAGACCAACAGTTAGCCAGGACCGCTAGCAGCGGAGTTGGGTCACTCAAAAATGTCGAACAATACTTTCATGGAATGCTGTACACACGCGGGTTGGCATTATGGCGCGTGGACTTGTGGTGGTCTCAACTACCTCCCTTCTTTCGCACTTTCCCCGCAACAGCGAGGGCAGCAGGGAGGGAAAGTTTTGCAAAAGTAATAAATTTTAGATCCAACATCGCCTCACTGGTTGTGGTCTTGTTTTGATGGTGTTTAAGGGGGTAGTACACTCGACCGGTGTGGAAAGTGTAGATTTAAAATTGTACAGATAACTATAAAAATCGAGTTAAAATACATATGTAAATGATGTCCTTTTCGTGTTAGAACATAATTTTGTTTTGTTAGCCTATATTAGGCAATCCTTTGGACTGCTACACCAAGTGCAATGAGGCACCATTGGCGACAGCATGGTGTGTGTCCGACATCATAGAGACCACAGCTTTGAAGCTTAAAAAACTTAGTTTTCCTTCATTGAATGACGGTGAATTTTTATCCTAAAGATTCATCAATCTCTCAAGAAAGTAGTGCCAACCCAAGCTCAGCTAGCCATTAATTGCTTAGAGAAAATCAGCAGAAATTTATTGTTTACCAATATTTACAGACTGTAAAAAAGAGTAATTTATAAAAAACAAAAATAAGGTAAATTGGTCTTTGTAACATAAACATTTTCTAAAGAATCTATGGTGACTATCTGTGAAGTTTCCTTGAATCGTACTTTATTAAATTTTATTCACTTAATTGGAGGTTTATCTTTGATTGACTCTTCACAGAAGACTTATATGGCTCATAGAATGGTCACAGAAGAAAACTTCAGGTAATGTACCCGATAAAGTAAACGGTCCTGCAAGTTACGATCATAATCATCGTGTTTAAACTTGCCGAGTGTACTACCCCCTTAAGTTGCCTTAATGGCTTAGCGCCACAAGAACCGAAAGGCCTAACCAAAGATGGTACTGGTGGTGCATTGTACGCTGCAGTATGTGTCCACCGTACCGATAGGTCAGCTGTTACATCCCCCTCCCCCCTTTCTCGATCGGGAACGGACCGGTGCCAAGTGGTAATGAAATTGTAAAGGTCGAGAAACGGCGCCGAAATTGTGCCGCAATGTGTCCGACGTAACTCTTCACAGCGTAAACTACCTGGCCGATTGCCAGACAGACGGCCAGTGGGTACTCTATGGGGAAAGCGTAGCTAACCGGTGGAAAATGCGGTAGTAAATGATGTTCGTTAAACTGGAGTGTGTAACTGTTTGGCTAAAAACGTTCTAAGATTACCGCCCTTCCACTGCTTAATATTTTCCATTATTGATTTTCTCTTAAGATTGTCTAACAAGCGCCCAATTGTGTCCCTTTACATTGTGCCCTGAGCAGTCACCCAAAAGAGCGAACCCGTTGGCGAACGGACGGAAGGTATAGTGGCATGCATCGAGTTTGCATGGTATGTAAAAACGGTCATTAAAAAACGGAGATTGCGGCCACCCCTTCGAGCGGTGATGGCCCATCTGCGTTGTGAAACCATTCCTGACGGGGCCGAGCGTAAACGCACCAAACAAAGAAACAACTCACCTGGAAGAGTGGATCGTTTCAGCGACATTAATGGCCCTTATGGTACGCGGTTTTTTTTTTCGCAACAACCGTAGCATCTTTCTGCCGCCTTTGGTCCTGTACGAGCAGTAGTTCGCGTTAGGTATGAGCGTGTATGTGGGCAGACCAGTAGCAGAGCGTAATTTTATTTGCTCCGCAATCTCTGCGTTTATGGCGTGGATTGATTGAGCCAATCACTCGGGGAAAGTGAGGAAAGCTTAAAGGGATTTCAATTTCGCCGTTTATTTGCGAGCCATTTGTGTTTGTTTTGCTCGTGGAAGATTCGCTTGTATGCTTTTTCCTGTGATGTTTAATGTTTCTTGGTACAAGATAGGTGAAATGTTTGATGGTTAGGTCGGTAACAATGATTGAAAGACAGATATTCTCTGGAAAATCACTCTATGGTTTAGATGAAATTAATAAGCTAAAGAAATAAGCGAGGAAAATAGCAATTTAAAGTGCTTTTCAATAGTTGAGCATCATTCAAATTTTTATAAATCATAAATTAATACAATATTTCCTGCGAATACGAACTACGGACCTTGCGACAGTCACCAACAATTTATTTTCCATCGAGCTGTTGATGAATGTTTCGACAAAAGTTGACAAAACACACATTGATACTATTTGGTTATTAAAACTTAAACAATTAGCGCACGCTGTCGCTGATTACTACGGTTTATGGAGAAAGTTTAGAATAAGATCTAGCTCTCGACCGTTTTTTTACGTAAATAAACAAACAGTACGTTTTAATATTATAAATAATAATTTTGGTAAACAAATACTCTAATAGTCTAAATAAACGTAAAAATATCGATTAAAAATATGCTTCGTAACGTGAAAAGAAGTAATCGATTTTCATAAATTTTAAAGTGATGAAATTTTCGATATTTCGAACAAAAAAAAAAGAGGCAGTCGTACAATTTTGGAAAAGACTGTATTTATCCTCTTTTTTTTTGTTAATTTGTTTATTAAATAATTATTCCCGTCCGTCATGCAGGCTTTTTGGCCAATATTTGAAAAAGTTTGCATTGGACACAGAACAAAACATTTAAAAATACCTAACATGCATTAGGATTGTGGAAATAAATTAATTTTTTATAATAATTTATATTTCATTTAATTAAAAATCTTTGGTGGTGGTAATAACTAAGTTAGTGGTAATATCTAAGCAACTATTTTTATTAAACGTAAATTACACAAATTGTCACAAGACATGCGACACAACACTGCCACAGCAGGAAGTCAGTGTTGACCATTACGAAATAATTAGCAAGGAGCTGCTTTACATAACACAACCGACCCGAGTACACGATGGAAGGAAAGGTGTTGGTATCGTTTGTTTTTCCCCTTTTGCCTGTGCACCACGTGTACATGCAACAAAGTGCTTTAACAGGCCAGCATATGCTCGCTCTAACGCATGGAAATTGAAACGTAAACAAATGTCGGGTGGAAAATGCTATAGATAGATTTGTTGTGGCAGGTGCATCGCCCCCCCCCCCCCCCCCCCACGCCCCGTGTATGGTTTCGCTTGCCCGCCAAAATCGATGTCAAGCGGTATAATATATTAATACGATTCGGAAAGGCCTTTGATTTCGTTTTTGAGAGAGAGAGAGAGAGAGAAACACACGATCAAAATATCACCCAAATATGCACACAAAAAAAAACCCCATCGAGTCGGATGCAACAGAAGCGACATTTCGAACATTCGAAAAATGCAAGCTTGCGTCTCAAGGACTAACACACACACACACATAGCTATAAAGTGCTGGCAAAGGTAAACAAAACCGATATGTGGCATAAAACCGTGCCCATATATACCCATTGTTTGGCCCTATTTCCGGCCGGCAACATCCCGAACGATGTTTGTTTAGCAAACTTTTCCTCCCACGAAATGGGTGCTGAAGCCATAGAACGGTTGCCAAATGGGTTGATCCTCCGTCCGTACGGTCACAGTATTTGCCCAAAAGGGCAAGAATTGAATTTGTCGTGGCGATTTGGCCGAAATGCTACGGTGGGCTAACAATTGAAGGCATCCCCCACGGTCCCAACCGTATGGAAATTGTAGTTCTGCCCAGGCCCTGACTTGCGATCTTGACAAATAATGATAGATCATTCAGAATATTTGCACAAAACACACACACACACACAGCGCATGGTTGAAGGGATTGGTCGTTGGGCTAAGGTCAGATTGGCGAACCCCGACACGCACGCGGTGGAACGGATTGAAAAAAACAGACGACGTCATTCGCTTAATCTATTCGTCCTTGTAACCGCCTCATTTGCCTGTCGATAGCCTGGGTTTATTAACGGCGAACGTTGAATAATGGAAAGCCGTTAAACACGGTGGAGAACTAGTGCAGATGCTTTGGTGGTGAACGTGCTGTTCAATTGCTGTTTAGTTGCAACATTTTACATCCGGTCCCTAAGATGTGGCTTTGGCACCGTCCGTCGAACAGGAGTTGCAGATTACAACAGGTGTTGCGTTTTTGTCCCCCCCCCCCCCCCCCATACTGAATGATTTATGGTTTTTGGGGGGGGAGTGAAGGAAATCGATGCCTTTGGCGCGGTCCCCATGATTCGGGTTCGGTTAAGTGGCGTTGTGGGGGCATCCGTTCGATTGAATTCCAAACAAAACCCCCCCGCGGTGCCGATCGATACCCAGGCTTCCTGGTGTGAGACCACAAAGTCCACAATCCATTAGTGGCCATCCGTGTATCCGGTGTTCGTAAAAAATAGTACATATAACTCCAAGGAGCGATGCCAGGTGGTCTCGGCCGGTGCAACATGGTGGAAGAAATTTCTTCTGCCCGCGGAAGGTGGCGTCTCGGTCAATTCTGCTGATTGGATAATCAACGTTCAACGCCAATGATTAGCGGTGGAACTCCGCTGTATCGATTGTGCACGGTATGGGACCACGGGGCAGGATGTGCCTCCAGGTACGCGTACTCAATTAGGCGTTATGGAACGACCAACCAGCATGATGGGTCTGTTTGTTTGCTTTTTTTGAAACAGCACGCAACAGCCGGCCCAGTTTCTTCTCGGTGACACCACGCACACGCACCCGTAAGCGAATTGCTTAGCAGAGCACCGTCCAGCGAGCCCCAGGATTCGGATGTTCGGACACTTGATGGTGGTTTTAGCTGACTTAAAGGTTACAAGTCCTTCGGGAATTTGCATTCCGGCTCACGGATCGATTTTCTTTCCACACCATCCAGCATAGCAACACGTTCCCGCTTTGTGCCCAAAGGGCCATTGATACGGCGCGTCACGCACCAACTTGCCAATCTTTGAAAATGGAAAGGAAAAGTCAAAGTTTACCGTGCCGTCCACGCTCAATCCCTTCCAAATGCGACCTCCCGTCAGCTTGAAGGTTTAAGGTTCGGTCAATGGTTCACGGTGGACGGAGTTACTGAGAAGATACAGTCAAATGACACCTGTGCCGATGAGATCGACATGCTCTGTACTGCGTGCAGTCCACACGGTTGTCTGTGATTATGTGTGGGGTAAAATTATACACCGCACATCGAGCTTAGAAGCTATGTAAATGATAGATTTGTGGACACGATAGATAAAGCTTTGTATTTGCGGTGATGTTAAGACAAGTACGACTACAGTATATCATTACGGAGTGGCTATCCGAGATTCGAAAGCATTGCACAAAGCGCAGTTCGCAGCGGTTAGCATCGAACTAAGTTAACCTTATCGGGTTCTAATTTTGCGATAGTTTGCTACAATAACCAGTCTGAATACACCCGATTCGGAGAAGGAAACGTCTCCCAACCAAAGGCCCACGATTTAGTGATCGAGTAAAAGTCAACGTGGAATTTGGTGTTTTTTGAGGATATCTCACGAATGTCTTGCCAAAAAAGTGGGAAATTTAATTCCCCAACGATTAGCACTATTATAGACTTACGAATATTCCATTTAATATTATACATTTCCTCATCATTTCCCTCTGACCATTAAATTTCACCGTAAACTCATCGTGAAATTCTCCGTGGAGCGAAAAACCTGTCAAATTGGCGAAGCGGTTCTAAATTACTGGTTCACTTGGGCGGAAAATTTGAATTGGACCGTTGGCCTTGGACCTTAATGGGCGTTAATGAGAATTGTAATATAGGTTAAGTTATCAGAATAAGCAATACCGTCTGGGTATTCTGAGTGAATAAAAACAATGGATGGTCTTCTATCCTTTTGCAACTATCTGGCAGTACTCCCCATTTCTGCTGATCCCATCAAGTATATACTTCTTCTTCTTGTTCTTTTTCTTATTCTTCTTTTTATCGGGCACACAGCCTCAAGAGGTCTAGTAGACAATATTTCGTAACAAAATCGTAACTAGAAGGATTTAAAGATTTTTTGTTCGGTTTGTTGTTGCAATATATACGAACTCATCAAAACTACATGTTAAATAGAGAGTTTGATTCGTGCTTGGCACCTTGTTGAGAAGGAATGGAAGTTCTTCTGCGCCTAAATCTAATGCTCCATTACTTTAGACTTGATTTCCTCCATATGGGCTGGCATATTATGGATATCCTTGTGGTAGAATTCTGTGCTCAGTGTTCTAAATCAGTTTCTGTTTGTTGCTGAATTTATAATACCCCATTGTGCTAGACATCGATCCAAGCAGATAAAAAATGTGATGATTCCAGCTCTGAAGGGTAGAAGGTGTAAGGAAGAATTCACCTTTTCTGTATCGATAAATTTACTGATATTGACAAGATAGACCAATGAACTTGTACACTTGGACTTCAACATAAAAAGGACTTAACCTACAATTTCTGACGTCACTTGATATTATTTGAGCCTGAGCTGAATAGTTACTGATTGTTTGTGAACTTGTTAATTCTTAGTTGTTTTTTTAAGTACAATTTGAAAAGAGCACCATTTTTTTACGAATTCTAGTCTAAAATAGCTTAATTATCTTTTTTTTAGTTATTCCGATCATAAAATAAAAGTCCAAAACTTATTGCCTTAGAATGCCACTTATTGCCGTTAACAAAGTTTGATCGCATTAAACGCGAGTTCACCTCAATTAAGCTTTATACAAAGTGGAACAATTTTTGCAACATGTTAATTTTTTGATATTTGCAACATTATTTCCAATTTATGCAATCGACCCATTCACGTTACACCGTGTACACCAACCATTCAAGCGCACCATTTAAATTTACATGATTAGCGGCGTCACTGCGATTGCAGCCTGGGAGAGGGGGGGGACCGTACACGCTCAACAAGTGAACAAAGTGTCCATCAACCCAAAAATGACACAACGGCCACACGCTCCATTCAATCGGCTAATGCAACGTATTGATCAAACCAGCTAAAAAGCGGGCCAGGCAGGCAGCAAAACTTGCAAAACCGTCACGGACGCGAACAAACGACCCAAGCGATCGTGAAAGGCACGTGGTGACATGTGTGTGTGTGTGTGTGTGTGTGTGTTTGATTGCACTCAAGACTCACCCATGAAAGTGGACCATTTATCAGCGACACCACGGTTCTACGGTTTCGTTCCGTTGAGCATCGCCAGCCGGAAGATAATGTTGCGGGCGCGAATGGCGCATGATTCCACCACGTGCTTGCCTATCGCCTTTCTGTCCTGTCCTGTCCTTCTACAGCTCTCCGGTCGGTCGGTGACAGTGAAAAGTATCATTTTTCCACACCCGCACCCTACACCATCCCGGGGCAGGATGGTGCGGCCGGAATCTTCCCGGAATCGCGGCGCGAAACTGATTCCGTGTCCGGGGTGTGCTGTTGGGTCGGGTTGTGGTTTCCGTGCCACCTTTACGCCACTTGACGATAAAGCATGGTTGTTACGCCCTGCCGGGCATCGCACGGAGGCAAACGAACGTTATTTATAAATTGATGATCGGTGTGGGCGGTTTTGCTGCCCGTCCAATCCTTGACATGGGCGGAAACGGAGGTACGCCATTCCTGGACTGGATGGCATTGGCCATTGGCACTCCATTGTTGCTATCGCTGATTGGGGGAGGGGGGCCGCTTGCATGCGATGCGTGTTTTATGTGCTTTAAGCTGTACCAATTTATCACCGATCGAAATACTTTCACCGATTAATTGTCGCTTCATTGATGGGTCATTTAACGAAACCATGCCGGGAACGATGAAAACCGATTGGAAAACCTGCCAGAAAGGTCAATAGTTCAGTTCAGTTCTGTAATCGACTTCCATTAGTGTGTGTTTTTTTTCCTGATTCGATATAAATTTTTCTCTTATCATGTTACCCCCGGGGTGAAGGTCACCATGGACTTGGCTCTTTCACTGCAATGCCCCTTTTGAGACGGATTGAAGCCAACCGAACTCGTTCACTCGTCCGTTGCATGCTAAATCCCTCTAGAGTGCTCTCGGGGAATGTGGATCCTGGAACGAGCTCCCTTCAGGGGACATCAACCGACAGTTTTGATTGACATAGTCCGAACAATGACGACGGTTATTGACAAAACTTCTGGCATAACCGGCCTGCCGCCTTCACTCTCGGCCCTATTCCGATGGTGGGTGAGCGTGATGACACAAGGTTAAGGCTGCGGCAGTGAACGAAACAATGGCAAACCATCATCCCTTACTTCGGTGGAACTCGAGTCCTGTTTTTGCGGGCCCGAAAGGCCTGTTTTTGCCCTTCAGTTTGGCACACCGTGCCACGCTCTCCCGGGTGGGATTATGTCAACTGTAATCAACGTGGGTGGGGATGGGTGTAGATGGCGGTTCGGCAATGGCGACATTTTCCTGATCGTACGTTATTGTGCCACGTCGAAGCAGCTACCCGGCACACTTGAGCGACCACCCTTATGTCCCACTAACGAGTTGTGTACGGGGTTAAACTTTTCCCATTGTCATGTACCAAACAGTTCAATTTTACCGATGTGTGCCTAGTCTGTAAGCGACTATTTTTTGCCATCTGCTTGGTAGCAAATTTATCGTATTTATATTTAATTGGCTTAATATTGGCATTGGCTTGCTGCAGGGTACGCCATTCGCTACGCAAACATCAACTGATTCGCTGCAATTTAGTTTAAAAATATCCTTTTGTTCGATAACAGCGAGAATAAACAACTTCAACAACTTGCCTTTATCGATCGTTAAACAAACTAACGAGTTGGGGGGAAGGGGGGGTGACACCTCAACACGAAAGATAACGTTGCTAGTGCCTTGGGCCCACGCAGCAACTCAATCACTTGCGGGCTATTTACGTGACATTAGTTAAGTATTGCAAATAAATCAACATCTTCGATAGCTCACAGCTAGCTTTCGTGGGAACTGATACTATAAATGTAGCACTTATTTAGTACATGTTAGTATTGTTTACTTTTATAATTGCTCATTTACAGTTCAATTTTTTTTATTTATTTATGTTGTTCGTTTTATGGATTTCTAAGATCCTAAAAATGGCCTTATATATTGTCTTAATATTGGGCCGTTTTCGTTGGGCTTTGAGGCAGTTTTTAAGTGATTGTAATGGAAAATGCAAGTCCAATATTATGAAACGTCCATTGATGTTCAAGATTCTCTAGACGCATAGCTCCCCAGGACAGTGGACACGATCGCAGGGGAACTGTTTGAATGTAGGTATAAAGCCGTTTGTTAATACTTTTGATCAGCCTATACTCACATGAGGTAGACCAGCCACAAACATTTATTGGCCTAAACCAAACATTTTTCAATCAATCAAGATCACTGTAAAATCTCAACTTTGATGACTCAACTTTGAACTTTGATGAACTACAGAGGTGATGCACAGATTTGTACATCGCTCTTAAGAAGTCTTCCAAAATTGCACCTATCTTGGATCAAAGCCTCGAGAGATCTAGGCCTGCCATTTGTGACTCTCTTTGACATTATTTACCCGCCGACTGGATAATCTGTCATGTGTACGGAGGCCAGTACCAACTGCCATATTGATGTTGAATACGCGATCGAGAGCTGAAACATTGTAGAACCTTTGTAGTTCCAGTACTTACAGACGCCTCTGAAATTTACTTTGTCCAAAACTGTCAAAACCTTCATGACCGTGTGCGATAGGAAGATGCTCAGAAGGATTTTTGACCAATTATGTATAAGAAGGACAATGGAGGAGTCGCTACAATGACGAGCTCTAGGAGTCAGCTAGGATAGGCTCTAGGAGCTAGGACGAACTCTTCAGCGAATTAGGCTCTTCAGGCTGCGGTAATTCATCACTTCATCTATCCGAAACAATTTTGTTTCAACCTCCCACACGGATAGAGAAGGTCCGGTAGGTCCAAACTGAGATGAAGTTGATCCGACAGAATCCGTCAGTCAGAAGGACCGGGATAACCGCTTTGCACAGTTGCACAATCGCTCTGTGGTTTGTGTTTTTTGGGAAACATTCAGTTCAGAATTTATATTGGTTTGATGGGTTGACTTTATAAAATAAATGTCCACAATACATCTGGCTTCTATGTAGCTTACTGATCGTTTGTTTTTACTTATTATATTATTACTTATTCGTTTATTATATCTCTCCAGGCCTATGAACGTCGCTTCCCTACCTGCCCGCAGATGCCGATCGTGCTGGACTGCGAGATTGTCGAGGACAACCTGTACGACAATGGTGCGCGCCGGGATACGAAGCGCCGGTGCAAGATCGCGGTCGAGGCGCCCTATCTCATCAAAAAGATCATCGGCGTCGATGTGGTGTTCTTCATCCAGAAGAATTTCCTCGACATGAAGACGCGCACGCTAAACATTGAGGCAACGAACGAATCGTTCGCCACGCGGGTGGAAATCTTCGAAAAGTGCCGCTACTATGCGCACCCGGAAAATCCCGACTGGACGTGCTTCGATCAGACGGCCACGCTGGACATAAAGAACTTTTTCGGCATCGAACATTCGATGGAAAAAATGGGCATGAAGCAGTACACCCAGACAACGCTGAAGGGCAAAGAAATCATTGAGTTTTTCGTCAACGAGCTCAAGCAGGAGGGCATCACGCACGTGGAAAGGCAAGTAGATGTGCAGCTAAAGGCGGTGAGGAAGAGGGGAATTAAATTTGATTTCTTTGTGCGCTATTTCCACAAACCAGATGGGCCGATGAGGAGATGGAAAATTCTACAACCCCCGTCACCAATGCGACACCACCGGAAAAGCCACCGCTGTGTCGCGATAATTCCATCCTGGACGCGGACTACATCGCGAAATATCTTGGCCAGCTGACACCGCTGCAGGAATCGAAGCTGGTACAGTTGCGCAAACGCTTCGAGCACGGGACGTCCGAACATCCGGAACCGGACTATCAGACGCTGTTACGGTTTTTGCGTGCGCGAGACTTCAGCATCGATAAGGCCACCGCCATGCTGCAGGAATCGCTGCAGTGGCGCAAGGAGCACCGCATTGACGACATTCTTGGCGAGTACAAAACGCCGGCCGTGGTGGAAAAGTACTTCCCGGGCGGTTGGCACCACCACGATAAGGATGGGCGACCTTTGTACATACTCCGGCTCGGAACGATGGACGTCAAAGGATTGCTAAAGTCGGTCGGTGAAGATGAGCTGCTGAAATTGGTACGTTTCTGCCGGGCAATGGCATTGTTTTCGATCTTTTCGCACTATCTGCGTACCGCGCAAAGAGCAACGACACCGCCGGCATTGGCAAAAGTGCTCAGCATTAAGAAGAGCCTTTTTGACCCCCGCCGGTCCGTGGTGGCCGCTTATCGTGTTTTTTTTTTGGTGCATAAACCTCCTATTGGGGTTATAGTGTCGACCCTTTGGGAACAGGGTCAACGAGGGGAGCCCTTGAATCCGGTTGTTATCAGTTGAATTTGCCACTTGCGAAGAAGTAAACAATGTTTCTGTTTTTGTGCCACTCCACCCTTGTGCAGACGCTGCATATTTGCGAGGAAGGCTTGAAGTTGATGAAGGAAGCGACCAAGCTGTACGGCAAGCCGATCTGGAACTGGTGCCTGCTGGTCGATCTGGACGGGCTGTCGATGCGCCACTTGTGGCGTCCGGGTGTGAAGGCCCTGCTACGCATCATCGAAACAGTCGAGAAAAACTACCCGGAAACAATGGGCCGTGTGTTGATCGTGCGGGCACCGCGAGTTTTTCCCGTCCTGTGGACCATCGTCAGTACCTTCATCGGTAAGTGGGAAATGCAGCATTGCCCTCCGATATCCGGCTAAAAACTTCTCACTTCTTTTGCAGATGAAAACACACGCTCGAAGTTTCTGTTCTTCGGTGGACCCGATTGTATGCACGCGGAAGATGGTATTGAGCAGTACATCGATACGGACAAGATTCCCAGCTTTTTAGGCGGATCGTGCAGTGTAAGTGTTCCACCACACTACCAACAGTTCCAGCAAAGTCCGCTGTGTATGGTTCAGTTCAGTACGAATACACACTTAGAGTGCGCCGTCTTACGCGCTTCAATCCTCTAACCCTTCAGGCCAAAAACAATGCCAACAGTTTTCCCATTAATCCTTTTTCCCCATTCTCTCCGCACGACCGCGGTGGCGGTAGCGAACCGAGCGAAAATGTATGAAATCTTACTAACCGCAACCATACCGTCGTTTGCCATTCTGTGCAGCCCAGCATACTGACGGTGGTGGAACCGGTACCGGCTAAACTGTACACCCGCTGCTTTCTGAGCGCGTGTCATTGTGTAAGCTAATTGTGTAACTTCATATACTTCCCTTTTTTTGCAAAACAAAACCAACCAAACACACCTCCGCTAGCGCGCGTTAGGCCTCAACAAACCAGAACATTTACCATCGTCAGATCAGTTCAATCGCCCAGCGCCCACCCAAAATTCGTGTGCATTGTCGTGTGTGTGTGTGTGTGTGTTTCGTATTTATTTTGTTTTTCATACTGCGTCAATCGTCATGTGCGTTGTGTGCGATTGTGAATGGTCTGTTGCATTGCCAAGCGTATCTCGTCCTTTAAGCTCGTTTCTGTTTATGTTAATGCTACCCATGTTGCGCATCTCCCGAACGATGAACACTCGCTTTTATAGCTGCTCATGCCAAAACGTGATATAATTCCATAGTATCAATCATAATGAGCTCGTCCATGACCCATGGTAAATTCATGTTGCTACCTTAACAAACATACATTTGTCCACTTTCTTGACTGGTACAAGTATTAGCATCAAACGCAAGCTTTTGGTCCCTCCACATAGCTCTACGATTCGAACAAAACTTCATTCAACCATTCGATTATTTCGCTTGTGCCCGATTCGTCCATTTTGTTTTTTCGGATTCTTCATGTACTTCATGTTCATTTGTTTTAATAAATCATTGCTATTTTGTACAATATCTCCCTACCACATACACAGACATTGATCCACGAAGGAGGTTTGGTGCCGAAGCATCTCTACAAGTCGGAATCGATCGAGGAAAACAACGGCGCAATCCATGCGCACGATCATCACGGCCTTTACAAAGCGGTAGATCTAAAGCCGGGCCAACTGTTCGAGCTCCTCATTCGCAACGCGGACCCCAAAAGTGTTCTCACCTGGGATTTTGAGGTGCTGAAAAATGATACCCTGTTTGCCGTTTATCACACCGAAAAGGAACTGGAGCAAAGTGGAAATGGTACGATCGGTAACATAACGTAAACGAAAACGTAAACATTAGCTGTAATTTTGGTGTTTTTTTTTGTTTTTCAGATGACTTTTCCTCCGTGTTTGATATGCCTGACTTTAAGGAAGGAGCTAATTATAAGAAAATTGAGCAAAGCGTTAAGTGTCGGCCAAAAGAAGGCGTTCAGGTAATTTCATTACATTTCCTTTTTGTTTTTTTTGCTAAGGTCCACCACGTTCATTGATGACCCTACTGTGACAGACGAGTTGGTAGGAACAGAGAGTCATGGGGACTGCTGGAACGGGGAGTGGCATTATAAGATGTATTAGGCATCCCCCAGGAATCTGTATCCCATAGCAAGGGTCTTAGCACGTCGACAGTCCAAGATAATTCAAGTCAAATCGGATAGCGTATAAAGGGAACTCAGAGGATCACTCGACCCATGAGTCGTCTAAATACATTTTTAATGAAACACTTTTGTGTCTTCTCACACATACTATCCACACAAATTGAGCATCTCAGGTTTCAAGAGACACAGGATTATGTTTCAAGGAATTTTAGACACTTACGCGAGACATAACCGTAGTCTTGAAAACTAGACCCAAAGTCACTCATCATTCAACTCGAAATTCTCATCGCAGCGATTCAAAAGGTCTTCAAAAGGTAGCAGTAATACAGCATCAAGAAGTCTAGTTCTGTCATTTTTAATTTTATTTATTTAGTAAACGAATGTTTTGTATCAACATCACATAGACTTTTGTATCAACATCACATAGACATAACAGAGCACTCTTCCGGACAATGTGAGAAAAAAACATCAGTTGGAAAACATATTAAGGAGGTTTAGAATAATTTAAAAATAAGATTGAGAGAAAAAGATAACATTAACAACTTGGAACTTAATGCACTACCTAACTAACTACCTAGATAAATGAGGAGTCATACTTACTGTTTCTCTTACTGTTTTTTTACTCCAGGGATCGCACGAAATGGTATCCACCGGCACATACGTCCTGCAATGGATGTGTCCACCGTCCTGTGACGGACCTGCTCAACTGATGTATTTCCACGAAATTCTCAGCTCGGCGAACTACAAAGGTTCGATGACTAGTCTACAGTCGGGATTCTCCTCAAACAGCTTGCAATCTCGATGATGAACGTATGAGACTGAACGAGGGCTGAATATGACCTCGACGAACGCTGCCACAGTTGCCCAATCACTGGCGGGAGAGTGTTCCCACACCGCTAGCGATGCGTGGACATCGCATCCGCCTGCCGATGCACCGTAGCACACTCGAATCAATTGCAATTCCACCACGAATCTCCACGTACAACTTCTCACCAACCGCCATGTAATCTCTTTTTCAACAAATCAAAGCTACCCGTGCAAAAGCAATCACAACTGTTAGTTGCCACTGCTAACGTTTCGGAAGGTTGTATACATTGGAAACTGAAAAGCAACATTACTACGAATCGAATATTAAGTACGAAAACATACAAAAGTTGTGCGCGTGTACACTGAAAAAGCTTAGAAAGTTCGAAGAATCTGGAAATTAGAATCATTCATACACCGCTTACCGCAGCGGCACCATTACACTGCAGCATATTCAATGCAAACGAGTGAAGCATAATCAATTAATTAGGATAATAGGAAATCACACAATCACTCAACCGGTGGCAAAGAAAGTAGAAAAGGAAACGGATCTCGGAGTATTGTATGTAAGTTTGTGTAAAGATATGTATTGGGCGCAAGAACCACAACAACAAAAGAAGAAATACTAAACCAACCATTATGTACTAAATTAATCTTAAAGATGCTACTTCCCTGCCGTCCTTTCTCAAGTAGGCTGAGCGTGTGCGTGTGTGTGTCCCTATGTGAAGAGGACAATAAATAGTAGGAATTTTACTGAACAAAACGGTACGGTGGCGGTGACGTCGCAGTAATGCTTGGGTGGAGTCGGACACGGGCACGAATTGGTCGAATACAGTACGTACTAAAAGTAAGGAAAAAAAACACACACACACCATTTACATGCAGGTATTTAGTGCAGAAGCAGACGAGGGAAAAAAGGTAGGTGAGATTGGGCAAATTGAATTTTTAAAATCGAAACATTGCACCCGGCAGTAAGATATACCTGTATTGATATAAGGCTTAAACGAATGCAGCTTCAATGTGTAGTGAGAACAAAGCTTTCATATATACATACAGACGTACAGTCAAACAGTTTATGTGGACGGCTCACCGTACCCTAAAGCAGCCCTATCAATGTGGTTTTGGTTGAGGAAAAAGTGGTGAAAGAAGCAAAACAAAATTGGACCTTTCTGTAAGGACTCGTGTCACGCAACGTATTCTCGAGCGAAGGATGGAAGGAAGCGGTTAGGTAGAATGGATTTTATTTGAAAACAACAAATATACTAATCACACCGCTCACACACCATCATCAGGTACAGCACACGCACCGTGTGTGTGCACCATCCCCTTTTTGAAGTGGTATTCGTAGTACATTCGTATCATTGCTGGTTAATGACGAAGTGGTAGGATAAGCAAATGGTGATATAACATACGGGCGTACGTGTTGGTATATATCGTAGTAAGGGCAAACAAACTCACGTTGGTTCAGCGAAAAAATTGGTTTTCATTTCAGCTCGCGCTAGCGGATAGCATGATCATTTTAATGTGTGTACAATGTAACGGTTGCGTTCGAGGTAATTTTTGACTATTTTTAGCTCCACACATATTCCACACGTCAAATCGTAGTGTAAAACTAGTTTCACCATCCGTACGGTACCGGCAAATGTGTGCTGCTCGATGTGTGTAACAAAGTAGAAGTGTTATGAAGATGCAAACCAGTAATACTGTTCATGGTAACAAATTAGTATAACCTGTAAAACACAATTATGCAATCCGTGCACCTATACACTCCTAGGTGTGGATGCTGTTTGTTAGTAGGGCGGGTAGAGTGAAATTCAATTTTGCCACAATTACGTTAACAAGGGGCAGTTGGAAGACAAATGTTTCCCGTACCTAGTTTGTTAATATGTAGCGATTTTTTTAACACAACAATGGAAGAGCTAGAATTTCAACAATTTCATACGATTTGCAAGCGGTGTGACCTGATATGCGACAAACGAGCCATTTAGAGAGCTTTCTTTCCTTGCAACAACCAAGATTTGCAGTGCTCTGTTTGTTATGTAGCGGGTTTTTTTTAAAGGAATTATAAAAATCTCACAGCCACCTCACGGCTTCTTTTCGCAAACGGTAAACAAAGTGATAGGAAATTGTCATCCAGCAGCAGAAGCAAGCAGTGGGAACAGGTGAAGGTAAACGATGGTACACAAAATCATACATATTGACCCCCAAACTCCTCCCCTTCCCCCGCCCCCCATTGGTGGTGGCAAATCAATTTATAGCTCAGTGCGAAGTAGCGTTAATTTGAACGGACACACGGTTAGTGCCACACCGTGTCCCGTCGTGTGTGCGTGTTGTGTGGTCGTGTCTACGGGCACACGAAGGATACGCAAAAAAAGGCACACACAAATACACAACTTATGGGAAGTATTTGCATTGTCGACACGCGTTGCATAAGTACGGCAGTAAATAAAGGTATATCGTGTGTATTGTTTTGGTTGCAAGTTTGCACTCGGTTGAAACGCATCGAAAAAATAAACCCCGCGGGATAATAATCATATATGCCTGATGATTTAAAACAATAGATGATTTTTCTTTTTAAGGAAAGAAAGAATAAATGTACACCAATTGTTGTAAGCATAATTTACACAAAAGTTTATTTGTGCATTAGCGCTTGTTTGGAAGCGTTGAAGATCGCGTGCTAAAGGTTATCTTTTGTTAAAAGCTCTGCCATGCTCTGTGTACTACAGTGAGTACAAAATATATTCGTCTATTACCATCACAATTAACGATCAGAATTATGAATAAGAATTCCAATAATAACAAATCTTACAATTTCCTTTCTTATTGATTCACATAATTCATCCAAAGTCGCGAGCAAAAATATGAGTTTATGTAACGTATTGATTTAAAACTGGACGATGACAAAAAAAAACTATTAATGACAATTGAATATATTAATTATACTTTGAATTTTATGTTTTCATTATTCCTTCCGGTTGCATTGATGATCAACTGGCTCTCAGCGTTGATCTCGACACTATTGCAATAGATCCTTCATTCATGCTCCAAATAGTTATGTCCTTCGGACTTGAGCGCCAGTTTTGACGATGCCGATTTTTGGTAAAACGTCCTTAAAATTCCTTAACCATAAGAAAAAAAAAATCACCACAAACTTCTGTCACTCCTTCTGTTTCCTGCTGCTCAAATGAGACCTGTGTTTACAGACACTTTCACATATCAAAATCTATCTTGTCCAAGTACTTCTCATAACCAATCGCTTTAACCTCCAGGACAGAACGAAAAGATAATTTCGCCCTCGATTTTCATCTTCAGATTCTGCTGCAATTTACGACAAACGAATGTTGTTGGGTCGAGTCGAATGCATACTATATTCGCTATCATCATCTATCACTATGCTTCTATTGTCAGCTGTTCTTGAAACTGATCCTCTCCTTATCACGTGTATTATTAAACTGCTTGTATAAATTATCCACCTGGACGAATACTTTTTGAGCGCACTGTATAACTTTTATATGGTAGGTAATGGTACTTTCGAGGACGTAACGTACTTAGCTGTAAACTAAATTTTTCAAAGATTTCACCACCGATAGCTTTTCGATGGCGTCCGCCTTTTCCAGTGTAATTCCAACGCAGTGTGTTATGGTTAACTCCTAAAAATAAGCAAGACAACTCGTTACAACGCATGTAAATAATTCGTTCCTTAGTTACCGATCACGTACCGCAAGATAGAAACAGTTGTTCACGATCGCATCCAAGGAATCATTCGTGAGCGCACGCAAGTTTACCAAAACCAGCCTCCTTAGATGGGTGAGCTTTCGTGCTATCATCTCCAGCGCATCATCCTCGAGCCCGCGTTTATTCGACTCGAGATGCAATCGCTCGACGAGTGGGCAGCTGGCCACGAGAAAGGATATTCCCTTGAACGACACGTTGGGACAGTGCGTCAGATAAAGTTCCCGCAGGTGCGGCAGATTCATGGTAAGTAGCGACGCATCCGACATATCCCGGCAGCTGTACTTCAAACATTCTAGATTTTCCATCTCTTCCAAGCGCACCACACCGTCGTTCAGTATTTCCCGCTCCTTGAAGACAAAGTTCTCCAGATCCAGCACACGCACATTGCGCATACACTCCATCAGCGTACGCACGACTACGATGTCACGCATCAGCGTATCGTCGTCTACATCCTCAAGGTACAACCGGTGCAGGTTGGGGAAGGAACAGAATATGGCCGGTGAGATGAGTGGGAATGTTACCGCCAGCGACAGTTCCGTCACACCACCAATCTGCACCGTTTCATCCCAGGCACGGACATCGTACAGACACATCGTAAGTCGTCGCAGGTGTCGCAGCTCACTCAGTGCCTTGCAGTTGTTGATGCTTTCGGCAATGATTTCCAGTTCCTGCAGATGGAGCAATTTCTTCGGCAATGCATCCACCGCCCGTAGCGATAATTCCGATCCGATCGTAAGTGAACGCAGCTGCGGTTGTCGCTCGTATAACGCCAGCAAGCCGTCGGAAAAATCATCCTCATTGCCGGCACTTTTCAGATTGAGCCGGTACAGCTTGAGTTCGTCGTAGGAGTTCAACAGCGCGAGTAGAGGCTTCATTTCCTCCACACGCACGGTTAACTCGCGCAACGTTCGATGGTGAGCGTTCAGCAGCGGTTTCAGATGATGCAGCTCCGTCTCGAACCGTTCGAGTGAAAGCGAAACGAGCCCGGCACCGTTCAGGAAGCTAACGCTCCGGAGGATGGTATACGAGGGAAGATGCAGCCTGAGATGCTTCAGGGTCTTCAGTGAGGTTAGTGCCACTTCCACGTTTGCAGGAACTGTACCATACAGAGATTCTGACTCACTGATGATCGAAAGCCGCTCAAGGTTGTACAACTTGGGGAACACCTCCAGTATGTCCGCTGTTAGCTGGATGCATTGCAGAGTAAGAGACTTGAGGGCATGTCCTTGACGTTGGAAAAACTGCCCAAACTCCGGCCGCTGTGGAAGCTCCTCGTTCGGGATGGTTATTTTCACGTTCGTCCAGGGAAAGGGTTTGCCGCACTGCTCCGTAAGCACCGTCTCCATGGCAATCAGCTGATGAGAAACGGGATGTACAGGACGAACGTGCAACACGGCATGCTTGGGTAGAATAAAGGTCCGTATTACATCACACCAGGTGCTGCAGACAAGCGAAACCGTCGCCAGCTCAGTCACCGGAAGGAAGGTGAAGATTTTCTCCAATAGCTGCAGATGATAGACAGTGGAACACGGAAACAGTCCTCAATCGCCTTAGAAATTGATTGTTGTAGATTGATTTTACATGTAATACTCACTTCGTGCGGAAGGTCAGCTAACTCCATCGTCGACTGTGTGCGACTTTCCGTGTCACTACCAGGCGCTGCTCAAGATCTGGCCACTTATTTGATCAATACTTTCACGGTGGGTTATAAATAGCCCGCATCATATGACGAGCGGGTATCGTACATCACACAATTGGCCACAGTGACATCGACGTCCTCTATCGTTGTGGAAGGAAGCCGTCGTAATGGACACTCCATGCAACAGGTGAGCCACTGCTTTGGAGCATGCGCAGTACGTGCGCATTCCTCTCGTATTTTGCCTAGAATACAAATATTAGATAAATATTATAATTAATGTTCTTGATTGGGAATGGCCTCTGATGGCCTGTTACTTGATTTGCCCATAGCTAGACATTTTGGAGGCGAGTTGCACGGACAAGTCCAAATATGATCCCAAATTTTGAGGTTACAAAATAGTTAAAGTAATACGCAGAGCGAGTTAAGGGAATTTAAGAAATGGACACACCGGAACCAAGTTAATATATAGAGCTTTTATTTCGTTAATAATTACTCAATCAGTTTATCTATAATTATAAATCACATTTTAATGCAGTTGTTTTTTTTTTTTTCATTTTTGTTCATTCATTTATCGTCATTCGTGTTCAAAAGGAGAGATTGTGTGCCGTGTGGCGTGTACATCCCATCCGTGGTCGCAGGCAAGACTCTCAAGGATTCTGATGTACCTCTAACTGGACCACCCAGCACGTCACACACACACACACTCACGATCCGCTCTTATTAATCGAGCCTTCAAGAACCGGGAACCACGGTAAAGTTTGGTTCGCGTTACCGGAAAGAACGTTTTTTTTTTCCTTAACCGCATAGCGATTTTAGCTCATGAACGCGGATATTCATCGCGGCAGTTGCTAACGGAGGGGTGCTTGTTTGTTTTTTTTTTGTATTAGCAACTTCGTTTTTACTTCATTTTGTATGATTTTTTTTTTCTATGTTTTTCATTTTCTACAATTTGCTTGCTGTTTTGTTTTAGCCTTCCTTTTGCTCACTTTTGTTTTGTCTGCGTTTTTTGTGGTTCTTTACCAGTTTTTTTACGTTGTTTTTCAATTCATATTCATTTATTTGTTCTTGTTTTCTTCTCCATTTTTTTTTTGTTTGTTTGTTTTATTTCTTCCTCCAAGCAGCAGATCGTCTTTCTTGGCAGTATTTAGCCTAAAAATAAATCTGCGACTGCACGACCACCAGCTTTACGCGGGGGGAGGGAGGACATTTATGGAACTTGTTTCCTCCACTTTTGTTTTCTTGTTGTCTGTTTTGCACTCGGAATCAGTTCTTTTTTATTTTGTTTTAGTTATTTACTACTGAGCGATCATATTGTTTCTTCTTCTCTCTTTTACTACGCAAAACCGTTTGCGGCCGCACGCTCGAAAAGGGTTACGATACTTCCTCTTCGATCTGGAGAGATTATTCCCAAGACTCTCGGGACCAGTGGCATCAATTCTTTCGACAGCAGTAACACCCGTCAACCCGCCCCGGTCAGCACAGCTAGACCCCTACTACACGTCCAGCACTTACTAACGAACGAATCTACTGTCGGACGACTACTTTTATACACACAGATTCAACTAACAGATGTAGATACCCGTTCTAGAGAAACAGCTTGTGGCGCGCGCTAGGGTGAGGGCAGCTGATCGCTTCTTTACTCCACCTTGGGAGGTCAAGCGGATGCAAAAAGGGGGGGGGGGGCACTTAACATTTGTTCGCCTTATCCGTATATCTACACCCTGCCTTGCAGTCGACCATTTTGTCCTTGTAAAGCGACGCCAAAGGATCGTGCTCCGTCGGGTATGACCTGCATGAATGAATGTGGTGTGTACATGGATTGCTTGCTTTTACTCGGAGGGCACAAAGTGCTACAGGCAACTCAAAACCCCAAACAGGCCACTGCGTGTATGATTTGCACGGTGGATTCTTCCGTATGTTGCGATAGTGTTTTTTTTTTTGTTTCCTGCCTTGTGCTGAGAAGGTTGTTCACCCCCCGCCACTGATGCCCCTTTTTTTCTTCTGCAGTGACATGATTTACAATTCGTTTACAGACTCTCTGATTCGAATGGATTATTGGACAGTTTTGTTTGCTGTGTACAGAGTTGAGAGATTATTGATACCTTCCTACATGCACGCGTATCGGCACCTGCTACTGCTTGCTTGACCAACACAATGTACCTATGAAAAAAAAAACGGGACAAGCTTTCTACACTCAAACCACTGTCCAGTTTTTGCAAGTTCAATTATAACCACCCAAACAAGATAACAGCGTAGTGTCGGAAAAACAGGGGGCCAAAACATTGTGTGAGAGAATTCCACACCAAATAGTGCGTAAGTGGTTAACTTAACATACACAGTGTCTGTTACAATCTTCTAACGCTCATCACAATTTCCTTCCCTAGAATTATTGTATGGACAGATGATTGAATGTTTATGTGTGTGTGTGTGTATGTTTGTGTTTTGTAACTGCTATGATCATTTGTAAATCATGTTCGCATTTCCGCCTCGAACCGGATACTGTTTTGTAAGATGTTGAAGTAATTTCTTTTTACATTGTTTCGGGGGGGTTTGTTTTGTTCGTTTTTGTTACCACCGTAAGCTTACTAACCCTCTAAGCACGCGGTGTTGAGGATGAAATGATATTTCTTCTTGCACGCAATGCAGAAAATGGCAAACTAACGCATGACCGAATCATTTGATCTACAAAATAACCCACTCTCGCCTATTATTCTTGTACCGCATTGCGAACGGGATGCTTCATGTGTTGCATACTTTTTTATGATTTTTTGTTTCTTTAACCTTTTTTCTGCTGATTTGTTTACGTTATTTTATACCGCTTCATCTTTTCCGTTTTCACGATTTGAAGTTTAAAATCTATTTTCTATCATCAATCAATCAATCAATGGGTGTTTATGTGTTTACGACGTTGTGTCTGTGTGAATGGGTTCTTTCTGCTGCTTAATGTTTACTACACAATGTACGCGCTTCTCGCCACTGTTGCAACCCTCGTATCGTACTGAACTCGTGTTTTTTTGTTTTACGCAACACCGTCCCAGAGGTAAAACAAATTTACGCTCAATAGGCAATTGACATTCCCGCGCCATTCGACACGATGACGATGAGAAACGATGATACAATGCATCATATTCCTCGCATCGATTCGCTTTAAATAATGTTTGTGAAAAGGATGATTGAAACAGTCCGGGGACGAGAGCACCGCTGATATATGTACACAGGAGAGTTTCTTAAAAGTCCGACTTGCGAAGGACAAACAAATCACAATTGAAATGAGAGTTCAATGGGTTCTGCTGGCTCTAGAAGATTCGCACTAACAGCTTAAAGTTGGTACTTCTGATGATTCTGAGATGTTCAATAAACGTAGATGATCATCGACGAGAAGGTACAACATCCAGCGTTTGGCTGTAGATTTGTACGTATTTATGTCCAGCGTTCGATCGCACCTCATCATGACTGATGCCGTGTCTGTGGTTGAAGTAAACGAAGCTGCCGGGAAAATTATGCATTGACCAATGTGTGTGCATGTGTCTTTATGTACTCCGCGTTTTCTATCAATTTCCGTCCAGTGATCACACATTTGTTTCGTGGGCTTCCCGTACACGTATTTTCGTTTTTTTTTTCTTTGTTTCTCTCTTTTGTTGTTGTGAGTTTTGCGATCCTGGGGGTGGTGATTTTTGTTTTCAGAACATTTTATAGTTTTTATTGATCAATTTTTTTGCGTTTCATTTTGTTTTCCACATATTTTTTAAAAAAGGAGTTCCGTAATCTGTAAAGATCAATTCAGGTCCCTGTCTTCTAAGTACTTGTATTCAAACGTAAACCCTTCCTTTTTACGCTGGCCCCATTTTTCATAGTCAAAATAGATGTAGGTTCCCTAGAAAGCAGAAAGAAAAAGAGAGAAAATTGTAATTGAGAATATACAGATTAATAACAACATTGTGCGATTAGTAACAAGAACAAATAGGCAATATGATTTAGTATGATTCTTCTTCTTGGCGGAAGGACCTAATAGGTAATTGTCAAAGCCTGTCAAGTCCTGCCATTTCTGGTGTACTATACAGAGGGAACCTCCCGGATGATATTGTATCATGTGGAACTGGCGCCGCAACAAAAACCCACACGTTACACGCACCCGGATCCATCAATGACTAGTATGATGTATCCATCAAATTAATTGATTAAACTACAAAACGTCATCCCAGTCCTTACCTGCTCGTACTCTTCGTTGATCACTTTCGGTTCTTCGTGGCGCTGGAACCACATCATATATTTCGTATGAAATCTCCAGCTCTGTTTCTTCAGCGCCTTAGCGGCTAGATATTGAGCCTTCGTTCCCTCCATGTAGTAAAACACGAAGAAGAGCGTTTCGGGTGATAGACGCTGGAAAAACTCTACCGTTTCAGAATGTGGAAGTTGTTGCTGAAATACAATGAAAAGAATACATTAGCATCCAGATAGCGTTACTGTATCATTATACAATACACTTTAATACAACACAAACACAGAAACCTAATACGGAAACCGATAATAAGTCAAAATTCTAGATTGTAAACACTCGGATCGCGCCCATTACGAAAGATGTTTAAAGTTATCCAATCAAACATCCGATTAACATTTCCATGATTTGCAAATTGAGTGCTCCCTTGCCATGAACAGAACCTAATATTCAAACTGTTTCTCTGTAAAAAAACGAACCTGTGGAAAGTGCGGTGGAGTTTGGACAGGTTGACGTTGCAAGTACGGCCTTAGCCTCTCTGAATCGCTTGGTGTTGGCAGATGATAGTAGGCGGCTTCCATGAGTTGGAACTGAAAAGACAACGGAACATGCGTTCGGGTCAGTACTTTAGTCCTGCGTAATATATCTCCTCGTATCACTCGTATCATTACTTGAATTTGATGCTCCTTCTGCAGTTTTGACGTGCCTAAAGGTGCCACGCCAAGTAGCGGCGGTATGCAGGCCTCATGCGTACCGGCAGAAGACTTCATGCCGCCGGGGCCGCTGTTCACGTTGGCGGCGTTCGAAATACTAGAGTTTGTGTTTATGATCGTGTTCGGTCCATTCGTGATGGCAGTAGCTGACGATGTTGGTAGTAGGTTGCCCGCGTTCGCCCCAGTTGGTACACCGCTAGCATCGACCATGAACGACGGGCCGCCGGATTGTGTTTGTGGGGTTTGATTCGAAGGAACTGGCCCAGCCTGTCTCGAATCTGCTGGCTGTGGTTGTGGTTGCTGCTGTTGCGATTGCTGTTGTTGCTGCTGTTGCTGCTGCTGACCAGCCACCGCGGCCACTGCCGCTGCTTGTGCAGCAGCAGCTGCTGCTGCTGCTGCGGCCGCCGCCGCTGCAGCTGCTTGTTGTTGCTGCGCAGTGGATGCCACCGTCGCTGCCGCTGCCGTACCCTGGGGATTGGGTTGTTGCTGTTGGCTCTGCTGCTGCATTAGCGCGTTTGGATTGGTGGTTGGACCAGTTTCGAGAACTCCTGTTCTATTTATCACTTCTTGCGCTACAAAGGGCAATAGAACATGCACCGTAAACGAGAGAGAGAAAGAACACGGAAATAGCATCAATGAATCATTACATGCGCCAAATGTTACACAACACACGGCTTCTCGGTGGGGGTGAAGTGTGTTCGGCGATACACAACACAACACAATTGCGCTTACCGAGTGTTGTGGGACCGTTCAACAACTGCTGCTGCTGTTGTTGCTGCGGTGGTGACATCAAACTGGGTGACGCTCTGTAAAAAAAAGCAACGAAACGAAACGCCGAACAAAGGGCAAAACAACCCGTTAGAATTTGTCGTGACCAGACCACGTCGAAACGGTTCACCTACCTGCTACTGACTGCGGAATTGCTGGGAGAGACACAGTTATTAATAACGTTCGCCCCGCTACTACTGATGGTAGACGCGGACGATGTACTCATTACATGATTGTTGCTCTCCGTACTCGATGCCGACGACAAGGCATTGTGAAGTAGCATGGAATTCTGACCGGGAGGAATCTGCTGGGATTGTTGCTGTTGTGGCTGTGCCTGCTGCTGCGCTTGCTGCTGTGACGAGCCGCTCGACTGTGTCGTGGCCGGCACACTGCTGCTGTTCGCTGCAGCGACAACGGCCGCAGCGCTCGGTAAACTGTTCTGCGTTTGCTGCTGCTGCTGCTGCTGACTAAGCTTAGGTTGAGATGTATTAATTATCTGACTGAGGCTGCTAAAAACATTCGATGCATTCGGTGCTTGCGTTTGCAGTGGCCCACTCGTTGACGATGGTGACGCGCCCGTTGCTCCCGTGCTGGTGGGCGTGCTGGGCTGGAGTATAGAACCATTTTCTAAAAGCGAAGGAACAATCGTCAATTGATTTTACCCATGTTTATTATTGCTGATTGCCCCTGACGAGCATAACAGCAACATTCTGTATATCCTTGCGCACAGCACATTTTCATGTGCTGCACTTTTTTGCATTACTCACGTATATACTCACTAGGATGTTGTTTCGCAACGGCAGCAAACGCGGGTCCAATGATGGGTATACTGTTGGGCGGCTGTGGTAGCACCAACATGTTCGGTAACGCCGCGGCAGCATTAGTATGATTTTTGCTAGGCGTGGAGCTGATCAGCCCGGTCTTGGACGTATTGTTGTTGCTGATAGTACTACTACTGCTGTTACTGGTGCTATTACTGCTTCCGTTGTTGTTAACGGCATTACTGACAGCGGTGACGGACGGGTCCACCTTGCTAGCGCGGATTGCGGTCGGTTTCACCGGCTGGTAAACCGTGAACGAGATCAAAAAAACAAAACGCACATTTTAATCTCCTCGGCGGGGGCAAAATGCAACAAAAAAACATCCACTCCATCCATCCACTATTGACTTACCGTAATCTTCGTGCCCTCGCTCTTCGAACGCTTCTCATTCAGATTGTTGTTATCGGCGGACAGATCGCTACTGTGATTGTGTAACGTGCTGGCACTGTAGTTTAGCACCGGTGACTGCGCCGGACTAGTTCCAGATATTAGACTGCTTGGCGATCCTGCTGTCTCATTGCTGTTATTGCTATCCGTACCGGTCGACACCGGGATGCCTGCGGGGAAAAGAGAAGCATACGAACGATACGGTTATATTTCCACGAACACGACTGAAACCACCAAATCGGTCGCTTGGCACCGCGTAAACATACCAGAGATTTCCACGTCATCCAGCCCGATGATATCATCGTAGATGTATTCGTTCTCCTCAAAGTCGGGCTCCTGCGAGGAATCGATGTAGTATTCGACGTCTTCCTTGATCTTCTTGATCTGATCCACCTCGACACCGTCATTGTCGAGCATTCGCAGCAGCGTCTCCAGCTTCGTGACATGGAACTTGTGCCTCTCCAGCTTACCCTTCAGCTCGTCCATCTTGTCCTGCTTATCCTTATCGAGTTTCTTCTTCTTCCCCGCTAAAAGTGACTCGATCTCACACTCGAACTGATCGATCTGTATCTGCAGCGAGGTAATGGACGTCGTTAGCCACGAGCTAATTTCTTCCTTTTCCCGCTGCGCCGGATCCATCTTCTGGGCCGCACCCAGGCCCTCCTTCGAGTATGCTTTCGTTTTAGTTTCCCGTTCGACCACCTTAAACCGCTCCATTTGCTGTTGGAGGAGGTGTTGGAAATACAAACATACAGAATTATAATTTGTTTAAAATAAAATCGCCATCAGCGGGGAGATGCGCTCGCCACTTACGGTTTCTATGAGCCGACGGTTTTCCAGCAAAGCGCTTTTATCCTTGATCTCGCCGGAAGCGATCCATGATTTGATTTGATCGCGTAATCGCTGCAACTTTTTAATTTCCTTCTTGAGATCCGCTTCATACTTTTCCTAGTAAAGATGGAGGGAGAGAGAGATCATTTACCATTCAGTATGTTGGCGTAACCCCGTTAGAACCGGCCGTTGTGGACTTACGTCGCGACTTACTTTTTGATTGCTATTTGTAGCATTGTGAACTTTCTGCCAAATATCTTCAAACGTTTCTACACCCTCAGTGACTTTCTTCAGGCACCGATCGATTTCACCTAAAAAATGGAGACAAGAGCAAGATTATTCTAAATGCTGCCAACTATCGAACAAATATGAAACGTGATGATGAAAAATATGGTGGAATTCACCCCAAAAAAAAGCTTCTAGCTACAGTTTTAAATCCGCACAAAAGAATCGCTTCGCTTTGCCATTCGCGGTGTCGGCTCGGAAAGATATTCCATTTACGAAGGGGAGCATGTTTATGTAGCAGCTTTTGTTTATAGCAATACATGTGATTCATTTTCAACTGACAGTGTGTTACGAGCGTCGCCGGTGCTTTCCGTCATATGTCAATTCGTAAGCTACAGTGTTTCCCATGCTCACAGACACACTTCATTAGCATCAATTTCTCGATGCCCGATATCACACACATATCCACGCAGAACGCGTTACAAACGGAGCCACTTTCTCGGGCGACTGTGCGTTGCAATTCATTTTATTTGTTCAAACCCCCAATTAGGTCCTCATGACAATTTGTCTCGCGAAGCAACCGGTGCTCTAAAAAAAGGGGTTTTATTGCAGTTTTTACACTAAAATAATCCAGCACCAAACTCGTGACATCTTATATTCCAATAACTGTAAAACACCCATTACATTTTATCCCTATTGTCACGGTCCGAAGCTTGCCTTTTTTAGCTGCCTTCAATAGCATCATTTCACTGAACACCGCGCGCAGCTATCTGTGCAGATTATTTGCAAACAAATTTGCACAATCACCAGATTCAAATCAGAAATGCATAGCCTTCTTCGATTGGTTGCAAACACGAGTTGATACATTCACCAGAACGGCATACAGGATAATTGTTTCCATTGTTCCTTCTTCTTCGGCCACCTTGTTCCGTGCGAAAACTCTACACCGCACAATTGTCACTTTCTATCGGCCACCGAACGCAATAAACCATCACCGAAATTCCGCTCAATGCTTCTCACCTTGCAACTTTCGCGTCGCAGCCATGGCTATGTACACATCTGCTCACAGATATCATACATAATCTACTCATGCAAAACGGGCCTTCGGAATGGTTCTGGCGCGCGCTCCAAAAGCTTCTTGACCTCTGCGCTCGCTTCGCTCCAGCTTTTGCTGCTGCTGCTGCTGCTGCTGCTGCTGCTGCTGTACCACACTTTGGCAACCTTCTTCCTTTTCCACCAGAATCGAGTTCGAGCGCCGGATAATGTAGTCCCGCTTTCGGATGCAATCGTTCGGATTTTCCTGCTACCGTTTCCTTTGCTTCCACTGCAACGCAAGAGGCCACACAAACGGTGGGGTCGGGGTGGAGGAAACCGATGCGTATGCGAGAGACCGAGAGCTGGTGGTGTGTAAGTGATTGAGGGTTTTTTTCCTGCGCCTTCCTAGATCCAGCTTCTAATGCCCAGCCATGGAGTGAAGCGTTGTTACGGTAAAAGCGGTGCCACCAACTAAGCTGACTACCAGCACAGGAAGTTGAACGTTCGGGGTTGTACGAAATCACACGGATTCCGTCCACAGCTATCCGTTTTCTCAGACCGAAAACAGAGGAACCAGTAAGTTTTAGCTCTTACTACGGGCAGCGGCAAAGGCGACGTTGTGTGTATGTGCGCGGCGCACGTACGTACGTGTCTCCGTTAGTGAGTGTGTTTGTGTTGCCTCACTTTCAAGATGGCCGCGAACCGTGCTCATTCAGCGAATACGATCTGTTTCAACTTTGCACACCGTACTGTTTTGCAATGCGCGACTAGAGAACCGATTTAACACACTCCCGACAATCTTTCCTTCATCTGCAATGCTGGCACCGTGTTCCTGAATCCCGTTAAATGCCGCACAATTTATCATTTACGAATTATTCTTCTTGCAACTTGGAGCACTTCTTGCGGAACTTCCCCAGCAAGCATTTCGAGCAGATATTCCCCAGCGAACAATTTTGCGCAAACCTGTACGAACAAATGTCAAGTGCCCAAATGCTTGGGGGTTCGACTCCCAATCAACTGCAAAGAAACAATCGTTACCGATCCGCACTAAATATTTTGCAATTGCTGTTATTTTGCAATTTCTTTAAGTGCTTTTGTGCTTCTATTCCGAGGGCAATTTGTTTTTGTTTGTTTGTGTTTAATACTTGCAAAGTAATAAATTAAAGTAAATCAAGCGATACGGCCTAGCCGATTCTTGAATAAAGAAAAAAAAACAACCTAATTGACTTCCCATTGAAAACATAATTTGGATACAGTTATTGATTCTATTAACGCAAGACCATTAATTTATGCTTTCTTCCTGTTGTCTCTAAAACTACACAATTTCCAAATCCCATTGAAAGAAAATACATGAAACTCGATGTATTGTGAAATATTTCGTTTGTATTTGGACTATCCATCAATTAGAATCATTACTGCTGGAAATAAAATGCTTGAAGTACAACGGAATGTTTAAAAAAATGGTGAATAATATTTTTGTATGCCCACCGGATTGTGCAACTGTTCGTACAATAGTTTTTCCACTGGGGTGCATAATTTCACTAGTGTCCTATAGGCAGCGCTGTCATTGATCGGCGATTAATTTTGTGAGGTGAACATTTTCAAAATTTCATGGGCCTCAGACTGGCAACTCGCTTATATATCGGCCTGCTACGCATAGCAACCGCACTGATTTTTTAATCTCCAATTCATGCATTGATGTTAACTTAGATTTGATAATCCTTGTTTAATTGACACCGATACACAAGAATATTCGTTATCACGAATGGTCATCAAAATAGAATAAGCTTTTCACCAACTCCCTATGCATGTAACGAACTATCCTCATTTCGTCATCAAACGCCACAAGTCACAAGTATCTGCGAAAGGTTTTAGTTAAAGGTACTTAAAAGAGTTTAAACCAAATTTACCGTCTCCTACGTTTTGTAATACTACTTGAAAGGCTAATAATTACCAATTATTTCGGTGCGTGAGTTGTATAGCCAAAAAAAAAAAAACAATGGCTTCGATACTATACTAACTTTCGGACGGCTCAGTATCTCAAATAGGTTGCCCAATATACCGCGAAAATTGAACTGATTTATCTGGCTTTTCAAAATACCAAATTTGAAAGATGTATATATTTTTGATCCCTTTCAAAAGATCAAACCAAGCTTACAATCTAGAAACTAGTGTTAATCAAAGATCTTCTTCCTGTACGAGGCGAGTGTTGATGAACAACAAAATTCAAACCGCGCCAATTATTTGATTCCAATTCGGCTGAATAGAAACATTACATTTATTACCATTTCATCCTTATCTAAGGGATCTGGTCTCTCCTTCACTTCACAACACTCAACGGGTTGCAGATCATCTAGAGAAACGACAGACCGAAACTGCGACCGTTGCGAATCTGAACTTCGCATTCGCACCGCACAACACACTTCCCTTAACGTTGTAAGACACCAAAACGCGACAAACAAAATCCACAGTTACTGTTTAAACATAATGTTTATCTTCAGCGAATAGAAGAAGCAAACAATGAACGAATGTTTTTCTGTTGCTCGCCTTCCGCTGCTCGGGAGAAGACAGAACCACGAAGAGAACGATCGACCACGGTGGAGCCGGTTTAGGCTTCGACGTCGGCCTGGATCTTGGCCAAGAAATCGGCCTTGTGCTTCGCGATTTTCTCCTTGCGGACCGCGAGCGGCAGTTTGGCCAGAGTCCACCGTTTCTTGGTGACCTTCTTCTCGGGTTTCTTCGTGAAGGCGGGATCCTTGCGGATGGCGGCGTGGGCATTCTTGTAGATGGTTTCAATCTATGAAAGGAGAAAATCGTAGCATAGGACGGTCATTAGCTTTCAAGATACATATTTTAACAGATTTGATGGACTGACTGGACTGACAATTTAGAATTAAAATGTACGAAAAATACAAGGAAGTTTGCTAGGTGGAATTATCCCGCACACTCCGAACTATTTTGGTCGCAGCTTTATGTGGTCCATTTTCGGACACTGGCGTGACACTTGCAATAAAGATCGACGACAGTAATTTGAATGGACGTGGAGGAGGATTTGATATCACTGCTATTACACACTGATTCGAAATTGCTTCTTATTCAAAAAAATACTTACATCATCAGCCTTGATGCCCAGGGCAATGTACTTGCTGAACTGGCGCTTGAATGCCTCCTCATCCTCCTCCTCCAAGGTGCGCATGTAGTTGGCAACATGCAGACCGAAGATATGGTCACGATGCATTTCCGCGTTGAAGCTCTTGTTTTCGGCGCTGTATCCCGGGAAACGCTTGACCGAGTGCGGAATGTTCAGTCCGCCATCGACGGCTCCCTTCATCGCGCCGAACACACGGGCACCGGTGGTGGTGCGGGCCAGACCCACATCCAGGTAGCACCGGAAGGCTGCCGGACCATCGTCCACAGCTTCTACCAGATACTCCTCACCGGTCACATCGGTACAACCGGCGTACAGCGTGTCCAGGCGCAGCTTCTGCAGAATACGGCGAGCAGCCAGCAGACCGGTGCAGTAAGCGGCGGCATAGTTGGTCAAACCAACCTTCACACCATAACGTGGCAGCTCGTGCGAGTAAGCCGCGCACACAATGCGATCTCCCTCGATGCGGGCGTACGCAATCTGACAGGTGATGTCGCGATTGCTGAGACGAACAATCAGACGGAACTTCGGCGTGTTGTATTTGTTTTTGTCCTGGAAAATCAGGCGCTTACGGGCATAGTAGTCGGTCTTTCCCTCACGGCGGCGGCGGAACCTGACCTGATAACGCTTGAAGTACTGCTTGTTCTTTACTACTTTAACGAACCCCTGTGTGGAGAGAAAAGAAAAAGAATCAACTGAATAAGTACCGAGAATTTGTGAGGTTAGGGTTCGTCGGTGCAACCCTAAATATTTTGTTTACGGTAAGCCAGATTTCATCGACCACTGCAATTCTGTGGCTTCAACTTAAGGCCAAGTCTCTAATCATACTAGTTCAACCACTTGGTCACACAAATAGATCCACAGAAGCCGTGATATTCTACCAGCCGAGACACACGTCTCCACGATGGGATGCTGAACGGGACCATAGAATTTGTGATCGACAGAAACTGACTCCAACAACGAGTTTTACGTCCAACTACACTTCACCCCGATACATCGTGCGCTATTACAACAGAAAAACACTCTTTCATGCCGGAAAGCTTACCATTTCGATTTAAATTGGGAAATTTTCGACACACGAAACGCTCAACACGTTTTCTACACGTCGGTGTCTACAAGAAAAAGGAACGAAAAAACAAGATGGCCTTTTGACAGCGACAGTCGCACTTGGCCCATGTAACAATTCCACACAGTGAGTACTTTGACGTTGGATGAGATGAAAGTGAGAACAGTGTAGTGAGAAAAAAATTCAACTCACCTACTGCTGCAGTCAAACAACCGTTTCTATACTTTTCCTATAAAAATATAGAAAAATAATGGGACGGAATACATTCAACTATAGAATGTCACACTAATTTGAGTTCGCAGACCGATTTGCATCTAGAAAGCTTCTTGGAGGCTAGTTTTAATATCAAAAACGGGATATATGCGGGAGTTGAATAGCTAATATTTAATAACGAGATTGAAAATGAGGAGCGTGAAGATACATTCTTACTCACCATTGTAAGGAGACCGATCCCTCTTTGCAAAAAAGAAAAAGAGTGACAATGTCAAAAACATCCGGCACACGGATGATCCGACTTCACTGGCTAATCGCTACACGAATAAACGACGTTCCACGGCTACTGCAAAAACCGCACACACACATGTGCGTACATTACGAAAACAAAAGTCCATTAAATTCCGCTGTCAAGGAGATTGGCCGTGCAGTGCAACTTGAGCGAAATATGTGCTAATTACCGTCCACTGCAGTTGCTTCCGGTGTTGCTGCTATGGGAAATGAACAGTCGCAACTGAAAGGAGTCGAAATCAGCAAGAAAGCGATCCAGGTGACTGACTATTGGTCACTGTACAATGGCGAACTGCCGAACGCGAACGGTGCCCCGAACAGTATATCCATCTTCCAAGGTGAAACCCTAGTCAGTGGGCAGTTCTGGACGAACCAGAATCCACTCGAGCGGGCGATAAAGAATCTGAAAATTTATCGCCATCCCTACATTCTGAAGTACTTCGCATCATGGAGCAAGGGTTCGCTGAAGATGCTCGCGACGGAACGGTGCCGTCCATTGGCGACGTGCCTGAACATCACGAGCGACGTACAGATCTGTCTCGGACTGAGAAACGTACTGTGTGCGTTGATCTTTCTCCTGGAACAAGCCGCAGTCCGACATTTAAGCATAAGCATTTCATCGATCTACGTAACGGAGGACGGTGCGTGGCGGCTGGCCGGGTTTGAGCATCTGTGGCGAACGGGCGATTTCAATCAAACGCTGCTGGAAAAATCTCAACCATACCGCTACACCAAAGCGATCGATTCCAGCGAGCTTGCGAGCAAGGGTCAAGGTTTGGAACAGTATGCCTTCGGTGTGATGTGTGAGGAAATATTGCACAACAAAACGGACACCAACATTCCCTCGGTGGAAGACTTCAAAGCGTACTGTGCGACACACCTGAAGCACGGGAATCCCGCTATGCGACCGAACCTGTCGGCCGTGCTGCTGCATCCGATCTTTAATCATGACTTCATATTGATACATTCCTTCCTGACCGAGCTGCCACTGAAGGGGAACCAGGCCAAGCAGGAGTTTTTCATCAGTCTTGCCGATCGGCTCCGTTCGTTCGACCCGGAGACGGTAGCGGAACAGATGTGTTCCTTGCTCTTATCCCGCATCGTGCTGCTGGACACGACGGCGCAGCTTTGCGTTACCCCGTACGTGTTGCGGCCGAAAAGTGACGATCTTTCACCGGGACTCTTTACACCCAAAATATTCTCGGCGTACATTTTGCCAAAGGTTAAGCAAGTGTTCTGCGTACCGGACGCTCAGATACGGCTTATTCTGTTGGAATATTTCCCGGCTTATGTAGAGTTCTTCACCAAGGAAGATCTGCAAGATCACATACTACCTCAGGTTTGTAGGGGCGCGCTCACCCAACCACGGATGGTTTCTTTTCAACCAGCTTTTATCATCTCTTTGCAGCTTTTGCTCGGGATAAAGGACACAAACGATGTGTTGGTGGCGAAAACGTTGCTTTGTCTAGCGGATCTTGTGCCCATCCTCGGCTCGGCCGTAGTTATAGGTGGTAATCGTAGCAAAATATTTGCGGACGGAAGACCGCAAGGCATACCGGATGCTACGAACCCGTGGAGCGGAGTACGATCAATAACGCCGGTCATCGGATCGGGCGAGTTCCTATCCGGAAGTCCCGTGCCAGATGCAGGAGGCGACAATAGTACATCGTTCTCATCGGTACTGATGGGTCCGGGGGTCAATTTTAACATCATGCCCGAACGGCTATCACCCGAAGGGGAAGACATCTATCAGACCAACTCCGACGTAGAGCTGGATGTGGATGAGTGGAGTGATTGGGAAAATGACGGCAACGAACTACCATCGGTGAATCATTTACGGCTAATCGATACAACTGCACCGGAACCAGCGGCAAACGCTGTTGGGATAAATGGCACATTGGAGGATTCACCCGAGTCAAACGCTGTTACCACGCTTAGTAGAGAAAGCTCGACCGAAAGCAAAACCAAGCAATCCAAAGGAGCTCATCATCAGTCCGTGGAAAGCATCGAACGGTTGGACATCAAAACGCAACCAGTTCGCAAATCCGACCCATCAACAGGGGAGGAGTTTGATTTCTTCAAAGACATGGAACCAGTCATCCAGAAGGCAAATGTACTGCTGATCGATGAGGAAGCAGCACCGGCAAAACAGGATGATAGCGTGGAGCAATGTACGAACAAGCTGGAGTTGTTGGCGAACAAACACACCGAATCAGTCCCGGTGACTGACTATGCGCATGAGCTTAGCGAAAAGGAGGAAGAAATCCCGCTCGTCAATAGCAGCAGGTTAGAAATTAAGGTGGACGATATGGAAACCACCGAGGATGGTTGGGGTGACGATGATGGAAACGATGAATGGTAAAGGGCAGCGTAAAGCGTCAACCGTGTGTAAGCTCTTAAACTAAGCCTTTTTGTTTTCTTTTGATTTAGCACTAAGCAATAAAGAGATTTTATGAACGGTTACCCACCCTGAAACAGATTTGCCGTAGTTTATAATGTACCCGAGCAATTCCCGAACTAAGAAGGCTGTCCTGAGATTTTGTTTTTATCTTTAAAATTCGTTTAATGCACAGCAATCTCAATACCTGGATGGCATATGGTAGACGAAAAACTGCTGTTTTTATTACCATTAAATATGCCAAGGGATCTCTCACGGTGAAATCTACAAGGATCGTCTTCGATAAACTTTACTCTGGATGCTGAGATTCTGGCAACGAACGCTAATTGACATCCATCGTCTGACGAGTTTATTCCGTCGTGATCGTACAACTTATACAATTCTTTCTAAATTCCCTTTCGGAATGTAGTTTAACAAGGGAAACCCCTGAATAATGGCGCCAGCACCAACCGCTCTTTTGAAGAATGCCATTATGCACAGGAATGAGCTACAGTTAGTTGGCCGTAACTTTAAAGTCGTCCAAAATTGTCCCGACTTCAAAAGTCGTTGATACTAAGATGCGCAATAGGTAGCTGACCGTCCATCGGTCTTTCTACAAAAGTCCGTTGATACTTACATATGCCTCTCTCCCAGTACTCTCCCAGTACTTACGTACGCCTTTGTGACGAAGGAGACGAAAACTTCTGACGCACACTGGAGGAAAATACTCAGAAGACAATCACAAGTGCCATGAGTTGTTCGATGATCTCACCATCGTGCTGTACATTGATTTCTGTGGATCATAGTTGGCTTCAGAAAAAAGCATCGGGCACGACCCAACTCGTACAGTGCAGGCTAAACCATCCAAAGATGATAGACAAAGAGACTTGGTATGCCCATATAGAGATACGATATTCGCAGACAACGACCCTCGACCGATTTAAGAGACTCCTGCAACAGACCGAAATACCGATAAGCGATTGTAGCTCCAGATAAGTAGTAAATCTATTGCATTAGAGCGTAGCAAACATTCTTTCCAACCAGAAATACGGTCCCAATTCAGTACACCTCACGAGGATGGAGGTCGTCGTTGATGGACAGCGTAGATTGCTTAACCGACCAAACGCTATGCAACGGCAACACAGTGTTGATAACGTTGATGTTCCTAAATCTCCGTGTGTTTGCGTACCGAGAACTTGCCCTTGCGAGACCTCATTCCGGCGCAGCTGATGCTACACTTCTCTCGCGTACAACGCCATCTGGCGGTAAGAATCGACGTGCTTAGCATTGCTGCAATAATTGCTGTTAGAACTAGCCGGCGACCAAACGTGTTAATGTGCGGAACTCCAACCGAGCCACAAGGTAAGTTTCTAATCATTTATTTGCCACTAAACATATAAGTCACAGAAATGGTTGCTTACATCGCTAAAAGGGGTCGCCCTACACTTATCATGTTATCGCGAAGAGAGACAGCAACGATGAAATGGTCGAGCGGATGCGGATGAGGACTGTGGGATACGGGGGGGAGAGAGAGAGAGCACGTAAAACGTAAATGAGCCTTTGATTAATTGACCTCCTAAACTAGTCACTTCCTTCACGAACACGCCCCGATGTGACCTTTCTCCGTTCGTTAACGGGTGGCTAAAGGTTGCCCCACGGACGGTTTTATGCGTTTTTTCTTCTTCTTCTTCTCTCATTTCCGACACTGCCCTAGAATCAGCCGGGCATACCGTGCATCGCTTGAAACCGGCTGTGGCACGGGGAGCTTTCGAAAGGAGCAGCAGCGAGTGACTCTAAACGAGTCGTGCAAGATCAAGCGCTGGCAGCTGTGCACAGCGGATCTGTGGGTTATCGACCGATGGGACGCGGAAAATATCACGTTGAACCCGCTCGACCTGGGCCGTGTCGCACATGAACCTTGCCGCACTGTACTCCGCCAGCACCGCGTCCAACTGTTGCTGCTGTATCAACGGTGGACTGGTTTGTTCCCGACCGGCCTGCAATGAGCTATCGATTTGTTCGCGGATCAGACAGGACAGTGTCGGACCGACGGTAGCACCCGCCGCCGGCCATTCAGCGACAGCACCGACGATCAGATCCACATCGTGGACGGTTGCGTACGATGCACGCATTATGCTCAAATCGTTCGGTTTCAGCACACGTTCGAGGTCGGACCACCCGGTGATCGGGGTGCCGCTGCACAGCGTGTAGTAATCCGTGTAGCGGGCGAGCCCATGATCGCGGCCACGCTGTATGTCCAGCGCAAGCACATCCAGCCCAACGTTGCGCACGCCGAAGAGCAGATGCGCCATATCGTCCACGTACGCCGTATCGAGGGACATCGCGTTCTGGCCAAGCACGGAATCGACCAGATGCGCGAAGTAGTCCCGTTTGCGTAGATCCTTCGGCCGATAGAAGAGCTGCTCCAGATCGTACGAGCTGAGCGCGTTGGAGATCTCACCCGGCATCATCGTGGTGTAAAAGCGGATTGCAGCCGTTGCGAACTCGTTCGTCACACGCTCGTCACGATGAGCGGAGGTTGGCTGCGGATCGCTCGTTGCCCGTCCGCCTGCCACCACCGTCAACCACTCCCGGACGATCTTCTGGTAGAGCTTGATGTTTACGGTGCGCGCCACGGTAAACAGCTGCTCGTCCGTCCAGCTCGGCTGCAGCAGGGCCAGATGTTTGGCCAGCCGATTGTGCGATCGCAGGAAGAGCGTGTGGAGCAGCGTTATGTACGGGTTCACGTTAACGCGCGTGTCGCCCGAATCGTAGCAGACGGTTTCGAGATTGGAATCGGCCGCACACAACCGGCCGTTTGCCGTTTCCAGCAGATATTCGGCAGAGTCGTACAGCTGGGCCTGTAGTCGTCCACCTTTCCCCGTACGGAGCTGCCTCGTATCGTTCGCCAGACTGCCGTACAGTTGCGACAGATCCAACCGGTTGGTGGCCTGGTTGAGTTGGTTTGCCGGCCCAAGATGGCAACCGGACCCGCCGAGCGATAGGGCACTGCGCACGTAGTTCAGACACGTCGCCCGGTACGTTCGATAGTACGGGTCGTCTTCGGGCACCTGCATCGGTTTGCAGGACGGATGGCGATAGCGGGGCAGCAACGGGCCATGCTCGCTCGTGCAGCACTCAATGTCCGTTCCGTCGTGCATCGTCTGGACGGTCGTTTTGGCGAGATCGTGCTCGATGAATTGTGTCCACTGGACAAGCGCAACCGAGCGCGCACTGTCCAGAGGTTCCTCCCGATTCCAGGCCGTATGGAACCGGCTAGAAACTACCCGGGCGTGTGGTAACTCGCCACCGGCCGTGCTCCGTCGGAACGCATACACGCCATCGTCGTACAGCGCTGGCAGCAGCCGACGGTACTCATCGTTGTGTTCCTTCGCCGCGATCATCCGCTGACATTGATCTCCGATCACGGTCGAGGCAGGAATCGGTGTACCGCTCAGATACAGACCACACTCGTACGAGGACACACCATTCGGGATGCAGAAACGGTTCACAAAGAAGGAGGACGCCCGTAGCACCTTCCGGGCAAGCAGGTCCTGCTGCTGGGTGCTTGGCGTCGGATAGCCATCGAGGATCTGCGCGAACGTGGAGCCACCCTTGACGACCTTTCCGCGCGAACCGGCCGCTAGTGAACCTTCTAGGCGTTTGGATTTTTCAAATATTGTCTCACTGTAGTCGAGTGCCTCCTCCAGGTTCGGTTTGCTCGCGAATCGGGTCAACCGCTGGACCAGAGGCGGATCTAGCTCGTGGCGATCTGCTTGTTCGATTACAGGGCCTGTCGTGACGCTGCCCCGCACCACCACCACAAACACTGCCACAATGCACAAAGTTTTACACATTTCGCTTCAAAATCTTCACACAATTATTAAACGCAAAATGTCACTCTAGAACAAACACACCACCACACGATCGCGATCGCGGCTGGAAGCGAACGGTCGTTACAAATTCTCTCGAACTCACCCCGAACGCGAAAGGGCGCAAAATGCGGGCGTCCACTCGGTCGGATCGCTAGCGAAGAATTAAATCTTCTCGCATGGGCATGGTTGTTTTGTTTACTCCAAACATTATCACATCTCCTTCAACCCGCCGTGCTGCGATGGTGATGGCGCAAACAAGTTCGGCCGCACAACAACACCAGCGCACAACCGTCGTCGCCTTATCGTTGTGGCGGCGATTTCATGTTGTGTGCGTGTGCTGTGTGGCCTTTCCCTTCTTCCCTCTGCGTTTGAGCGTGGCGGGATGGTGGCGATCGTCAACAAGATCGTTGCGATCAACGTGTGTTCTAGTCGTTGCGTGATGGAACGCTTGCGGAATAGTCAACACGTTCGTCATTATTGATCGATGCGAAGGGCCTATCATCGTCACCGGTGACACACACCAATACTGCTTCTATTCTACTGCAAACCCCTCTCCGGGCGACGGATCGGCAAGAGGGACCGCAAAAGGGGAAAGGACGGCCACTCGGTAAGGACGTGATGAGACTTCGAAGAACGAATCGAAACGTCCCGAAATAGCGGGTGTAACATTCTTTGTGATATACTGTGACTGCGGACAGTCGAACCGTTGTGAGCTTTCGGACTCATTTCATTCTCATCACTTGCAATTTCTAGGATTCCGCGTTCCAACGAGAGGATAATTGGACGCAATTAAACCAGTACAACGGAACGTTGATGTTAGCGTTGTCCAGCGAATGCGAATTTCGCTTCTACACGTCGTTTTGTTGCGCGGTGCCCAATGGGAAAACAATCACGTGCCACCAACCACGGCTGAGACGCACATTGGAAAACACGCAAACCGTACAATAGATGCTGCATGGTGGAGGACTATTATCGTCCCCGAAGGGAAAATGATTCATCAAAGGGAACTGAATGCTATAAAGCGACCTTACGAAGCGATTGGCTTCGTTGCAAAAAGCATTTCAGTTAAGCGATGATTTATCGAATTTAAACAGTAATTCCTGCATGTAGGGAACATGGTTGAATAGTGCTTTACCGCGACTCTGTTAACTAGTGGAAATGTCCCTCAGTAATATCTGTAAACAAATAAAAGTAATCAAATGATCGGCTCCTCCGCACAACAAATCGTAAATCCAGTTGTACAAAGCTCATTGCCAGCCGGTTGGGAATCTGCCTCAATCTGGAATCGGCCAGTTGTGGCGCTCGTCAGTTGAAATCGGTATAAAAAAACCGGTACCGGCATTGCGGGTTCAGTTTCATACGGGGATCGTTTAAAGAGCCACCACACACTGAGCATCGTCGTTAATGCGTTTGCTTTATTTACGTTTTCTAATGTTGTGTTTAGCGTCGCTAACGGTTCTTTCCCACGTTTTGCACAAAGCGAAGCAATTTTAACGCTCACTTGTGTGTGGCTGGTGTGCCCGAAAGGAAGTTTGTTGGGAAATTTTGTGTAAAGACAAGCTATTGAAAAACGATAACGCAAGCACTGTAACGCTTTGTTTTGTGTAATGTATGAACCATCCAATAACAATTCAACAAATGCAGTTCTTTCCATATGCTGGTTCAATAATCTACCAGCCGCCCTGTTGTCGATCTCCACACCGCATCGGTTTCAATAGCGTCACGATAGAATAATTTATTCATAGTATGATTTCACTTTCCGTCCGTACACGGACGATTTTTCCGAGCGTATATCTGTAAACGCCGTATGCATTATGTATTGTTTTGATTCACTCCACTCTCTTTCGCCTTGTGCCTGGTTTTGTACGGTACCGCTTTTGTAAGCCGGAAGCATATAGAAGTAGCGCCACAAATGCGCGCACTAGATGTTGCCATTCGTCGTGGTGAGAGTGCTCGCCCTAAATGCTAATGATTTCGATGAAAGATATTTAGCGTTATGTATCACTTGGAGAAGCTAACCAAACATTTGCCCAAAAACAAGCACGCAAATATACATAACTATCCGTGTGCTGTACGACTCATCTTTCCATTCCCATATTTACAACCCTAATCGATGGTCGCGGCGAATAGTCAAGAGAAAAGAGGCGTAGCTAAACTAAACGCATCTCGCTAACTGCATTGCCTTTGCTATCGGAATATATTGAATATCCGCTTGCCGCCAGTGCGGGTCACCATTATTGCGCGTGTCGTATGTTTCAATTGCCTGTTGCTAACTGCTCTTTTGCATTGGATGGATGTTCCGCCGTGAAGCCTAGTTTACGTTCTGTAGCTCAGTTTGCAATCTGGTTGTTGTTTGCGAGGCTAGTGGGCTTATGTATGTACCGGTGTGGAAGTTTGTCATTCAATACTAATCGTTCTGTAAACACTCTGCTATATCTTATTGTCGCTATCTGGCTTGTCGCTGAATAAGCTTATGTATTATGTGTCTCATACATGCAGAGCGGGGGTTTTGCTCTGCCAACAATTTGTGAAAGCCAGTCCGCATGCGGGGAATGCTAGGAAAAAATGCTCTGGAATATCGAAAAGCAATGCAAATCCCTGCTGCTCAACAAAAGCTTTCGCTGGACAGAATGATGAAGACGGTTATGTGTGTGTGTGTTGTAGCGCGTTTAGATGCATAATTGCGGTACGGATACGGACCTTGCAAGCCTAATTGACGTACCAACGACGTGCTGTCCTCGTTGTATTAATGATGTTTGGAGAGTATTAAGGGTAGAGTAGTTTAAGAATTTTATCGAAATAGTGTGTACCTTGATTTACAGCTTCAGAAATTCGTCGATATTATTATGTGGCTGAGAGAAACCTACGGTGTAATCTCCTTATCTCCCCTGTTCTATTGTTACCATTCCGTTTCCTGATTTCGTTCGTAAACGATTCTAAAAAGCCAATAAGCTGTCTATAAACTGTATAATCGTATTTATGTATAAAACTGTACTCTATCTGCATTGTTGGTGACACGCTTGACATCATCGGCAATCACCCCTCGCTTCAACCCATTTGTTCTGGTCGCCTGTGATGGATGATATCGTTTTTTTTTCGAGGCACGTTACGTTAAACTGTTCCACCTAAAAAAAAGCCACGTCTTGAAACGTGCTGTTCCGCACCGGACACTACACATCCGTGTCTGGTTTGTTCCCTTTGCATGGATTTCAAATCGCCACGATGGCAATGTGCACAGCAATCAGCGAGAACACCCGAACAAAAAGCAAAAGCGTGTCCCTGTTCATTTGCGATCGGTTTTGTCCTTTACATCTCAGCTCAGTCGGTAGTGGTGTGCTTTTGTTTTTATCTAGGCCATGCGATATTTCACGTCGAAAAGTTTATTCACTACAATTAATCCCTTCTGCATGAGATTGTTTGCTGTTGGTGTGACAGTGTTTTGTTTTTTTTTTTGTTGTGAAGGTGATATGATTATCAAACAATATTTTTTGCTTTGTTTTCTGTATTACAATTCTAACTCTTCCAAGCTGCTCTTGCCTTATCTTTGTTGGTTAGAAATTTCTTACACTTTAAAGGGATTTGTGTGTGGTTGTGTTATGAGGTTTATAATTTACAGACTATCGTTTAGTACTCAGTACGGAAATAATGCTGCAAATGTGAGAAAACATGGAATGATTAGTAAAACATTTGGATAAACTAGTACTATTGACTAAATGCAGCAGCAGTGAGCGTGTAGTGAATGGTAGTACAACAGAAAAAAAAAACAAACAAAAGAACAATTTGAGATCGCATAACATTAGCATGTTCATGTTCAGAGATGAAACAAAACCATCCATCAACAGTGGGATTTGGGTGGTAATATTGTAAACTGGTTTGCAAACTAACCGTACTAGGAATAGTTCTATATACTATCTTCCACTTCATAGTAAATGGAACGTAATTCTACAGGCAAAATTTGGATTGTGCGTAATGTGTCGAAAGTTTAGTACGTACGATTGCAATTGCTTACGGAAAGCACAAGAGCTAGCGACACATTTTGTTATTTACCTAGTACTTACAAAGAAAAACAGAAACAAACCATAAACGTGCCTATTTTAAACGATACACAATATTGCTACTAAACTAAAATATCAAACTTTCAGCAAAATTAACAAAAACATTTTCACAATTTCTCGATAATGACTGAATCGGAGTAATCGGACTTTTGCTTAGCAATCCTGTTTATGCGGTTTTTTTTCCTTTTTTGTTTGCATTACACGTAGCCTAATAATGGTAAATAAATAGATATTAAATCGCTGTATGTGTCGATGGTAAAAATAGTTTTCTTATTCTTACTACTTCTGTATTTCGTATACAAACTAAACTTATGAAGCAGAGAAAAAAAAACAGCGACACACTTGCTTCCAGACAGATTTCGAATGGATGCGTCGAAATGGGATAAACTAAAGTAGTTCATCATTTGTTGTAATCTGTGATGGTGCAATTGTGTAAAACAAAACAAAAATACATGTGACCATATCTTCGTAACTTTGTGTATTTTCAACACACGTTTTCTACAAATGTACTACTAACGGATAAACTACAAAAGAAGTTTCCGAAGCGGTTTCGTCAAAGTAAAAAAGGGTTGTCATAAAAATAAATCGTTACCGTAAAGTAACACAAACCTGTTCCAGTATTCCGATTTCACTTAACAATTTACCACCGGTTGTGTCTTGTTGTGAGATTTTGCATGAGGTCCGAGTTCCAAACAAGATAGAGTTTTCATGATGTGTGTGTGTGTGTGTGAGCTAACCACTGCCGATAAAACTCGTCAATGTAGTCTTTTTGCTGTAAAATCGAAAGCTTCGCTCACGCTCGTTGCACGTTCAAGCGCAAGATGATTGTGTGAGGTACATCTTCTACTGTGTACTGATGGGAATGCCCACCAAAGACTCTAACGGATCGTCACACTTTGCTTCGATAACGATTCTGGGATGGTTCCGATTTTCATATTATCGTACGTTACGGTATTCCATTATGGTTGATATTTTTGGTTCAGCCATATGAATGGAGATGTGATGCATTATGGAATGGAAAGAAAAGACAAAGAAAATGCATGATTAAATGATGCACCAGCAGTAGGATAACTTTTCTCTAAAAATACTACTGTGATAATTTTCGCAAATCTACAATATACAGAGAAGAAATAAATTGAAATCAAACCTTTCGGTAAACAAAAAATGGAACAAAATAAAAAAAAAACATACATAAAAACGCATGTTCACTTCATCACAGCATACTACCTCGCGTACTTCTACCTCTGCGTACGGAGGTGTATTCAATTATAGCCCTACAACAAATGATACCGAATAAAACATTTGAAAACACGCGTCCGCACAAAATCCTAGAAAACAAAACATTTCTATACACTATTGTCTACAAAAAAATATATCGAAGGGATATGCCCTAATACGCGTGATTGGAGAAAATTCGGTACCCATTAGGATCGCGCGTATCATCCACGATGTCACTCGTTAACCATGGATGGTCGAGAATGTCCTCGCTGGAAAACCGTAGTTCCGGATCTGATTGCAACATGTTGATGATTAGATCGCGCACACTGTCGCCGATGTTGTTCCAGTACGGAGCGGGAAAGTCGAAGAACCCGTTTAGAATAGCATCGAACAGTTGCTCCTGCTGATTGTCGGGCGAAACAAATGGTGGAAATCCGCACAACAAAATGTACAGTATAATGCCGGCAGCCCAAACATCGATCTGTTGAACAATGAGAAAAAAGGACAATGAAGCAAATTGTTGTTCACGGTACCGACTGTATATACCTTAACACCGTAACCGGATTCCATCAGAATTTCTGGTGCAACGTACGTCGGTGTACCGCAGATCGAAAGCAATGGTTCCGTTACTTCACAGGCAAGACCAAAGTCTCCGAGCTTTAATAGAACCACGTTGCCGTCGTTATCCAACTCCACCTGCAAAGATATGGAGAGAAAATGCAAACCATCAATTGAGGATCACGAGGATATCAATTCACACTACTTACAAGTAAATTTTCCGGCTTAATGTCCCGATGAACGATGCTGAGGGAATGCATGTATGCCATCGCTGAAGCTAAATGTTTCATCATAATCTTCGATTGATTCTCAGAAAAACGTGTCACACGCGTTATGGCATCGAACAAATCGCCACCACGGACCAGCTCTAGCACTAGATACATATTTTTAATCGTTTCAATATCATGCACTAGCTGTATAATGTAAGGATGATTTAATTTTTTCATGACACGAATTTCTGCTGCTAGATAGTGATCCTAGTGTAGCGAAGGAGAAGAAACAGTTGATCAATTAAGCTTGAATGTAGCCCACGGTAAAACGTTGCATTGCTTACCTTTCCTGAGCATTTCGATTTGTCAATAATTTTCAGTGCATGTTCTGTATTTTTTTGCTTATCTTTCAATTTCAGTACTACGGCGAAATTTCCATCACCTATTGGGGCAGTTAACAAGATGAAAAAGGTTAGAGATATCAGAATTATTTTCACCATTACAAAGCAAACACTCACCAATGATTGATCCAAGCGTATATTTGGCCTGTAATTCCAGTGGTAACGAATCCGGCAGGATACCACCGTTAAGCGCAGATTCATCCACACAAACGAACGTATCGTTGTGACTCTTCACAGGCATCTTGGGCTTTGGTCCCGTCCTAGTCGTACTACTGCGAAGCGTTTTCCGATGCGCGGCGATGGCTTTGCTTTCTTCCGCTTCCAGCTCGAAATCATTGATTCCCACTCGTTCATTACCGTACGCAAAGAATACATCGTCGTCATCGAAGAACTGCGCTAATCGTTGCACCGGTATACCGGACACGGTAAATACTTTCCGCACGCAGCCCGTATCTAGCTTGACGCATTGCGTGATGGCTGTCAGCACGTGTTCGTAGGTAGGACTGTTCCGTTTGTTTAGCAGTAATCGCATGATCTGCGGGCACGAGGTGCCACATCGTGGAGAAAAGAAACCGAACAATCCAGTGGTTAGCAAAAAGGTCACTCTAATCGGCTTATACCAGAGCCAGCCTACGTATTCGTCGCATCCATCAACGGGGCTTCAAACATTCAAGACGGTTTTAAAGTGCCATATTTACCTTTCGAGGTTTCACGCCATTCCTTATGAGTGTTACGATCCTAGGATGCACCACGGAATCGATCTCTTTCAACGGCGTGGAACCGTTTGTACCACCGTTCTTCACCGGCGACAGTGGGCGTATTATTCTGCAAAAGTAGTCGATTTAATCATACGCGTTTTGTATTGAAACAAAACAACCTAATGATCGCAATAGACATACCTAGACAGTCTGTTGGGATTCTTGGTGTTTGTGTTGGATACGTTATAATCTATTCGCTTGAAACCTTCATTATTGCAGGAACATACGTAACATTTGCCATCTTCCAGATCGTCCACCTTTTCGATCTTTTTGCCCTCGAGGGTGTAAATTGCGCGTATCGCACCGGTTAGCGTTACGCTGTCTTCCAGCAATCTCGTCAAATCTTCCGTTAAACTATCAAACGATCTGCAATAGAAAACAAACCGCAAATGTACTTCGGTAAGGGAGAAACCGCTATCGATCGAAGCCATTACCTATAACGCTCCACCGACACCGGTATCGTGCTACCGGGATAGAATTTGTCACCATTACGAAAAAATCGTATCCTTTTCGCCTTCTTTGCCGGTGTCCGACTGCTCGAGATGCGCTTCTTGAGTGTGTTTGATTTGTTGTTTCCTCCGCCGCTGATATCGAGATCGATCAGTTCCTTTTCAAGCTCCGAATTGGAGCTGGTCCGACTGTTGCTTCGACTGAGCGTCGAAGTTGTATGGGTGCTAACTTCCATGCCCCGTTTCTACTGCGACCCCTTCTTCACCAGAGCGAGTTGCTGATCCTCTGGGGAGTCTTATGTAAGAAGTTCTTCCACTTGTTAACCCCCCCGATAGTACGCGTGTGTGACCTCAGTGGGAAAGAATGTAACCCGGCCGCCACTCGTCGTTGTTGAACGGGCTTCTGTAAATCAGAATAAGCAAACAGAACACACAGTAAATATGGCGCACGTTTTGCAGGTGCGAAATATGAACAGCAAGATTTGCGAGATACCCGCATCTGAGATCCCGTAATGAAACTTTTCACTCATTAGCACATACCCGCATAACTATCATTATTATTTTCAATGCCAGCATTACGATTATCAATCACCCATGTTGCACTTCGCCTTCATTCGCCTACATCACAATCAATATGATTACTCGTTAATGAAAAAGAGCTTAAAAAAAAACAAATACAAGAGGAATGGCGGCAAAGGTCTACGTCCTACTTCGGTAAATACAACCTGTGAAGCTGATCAGAATACCGTTTCGAAAATCGAAAATGGAACATCATCAATCTTACTTTCGTTAAAAAAATAGGTTACAAACTAATGGCGAGAAATAATTGCAATTGCAGGGAGCATAATAATAGTTCCATGTAAAAAGATACATATTTAAACTGTACAATTTGCACAACTTAAAAATGTGTGTATTAGAAGTTATTGACGTGGTACTCAGATAAGGGGTTTTTGAATAACGTTTTCTTTTTCGACTTCTTCTTGGCGTTACGACCTACTAGGTGTTATGTCTGTCATTTCTGGCTTACTAGATCTATTTTACCACGAAACCGGATAGTCAGTCTTTTGCTACGGGGGAATGGTCTGCATGAGATTTTAGACCCGTCCCGTCGTGTGAAAATATTTTACGGACTAGGTAATGTGAAACGCTCTATTGAAACGTTATTAAAAAAATATTATTTTGTGGATGATCACAACAACAAATTTCAAACCATTAATAAGAAATCTGATATGGTAAATATTTGAAATACAAAAAAAATGTTTTAAATTTGTCTAGACAACCATCTTCAGATATTTGCCATTTGAAAATCAAACATCCATTTTGAATCCTACGCACTTAATGCAATCTCTTTTTATATAAACATTATACACCCAAACAGATTACAACCAGCATGATGAAAAAAATGTAGTAATAATTCCATAACCTTAAAAACAGTTTATGGCAGGCGTGAACCTTGAACCCGTGCTCGAGCATTGCGTGCACCAATGTAAACAAAGCCATGATTCAGTAACGTACACAGAGAGACACAGTGTTCTGAAACTTCGTCTGTTCGTAAAACATTATGAGTACCGATCTACTTAAATAACGAGGAAAAGGCTGTCTTTCTGCTTGACCCAACCAACATGTGGCATGTTGAACTTTCCCCGTTCGTTTTTCTTTATGAAACATTCATACTTTTCTTATTTATTATATTTGCAAACGACCATTGCGGGATAAATGTAACGACCGAAGATGCAGCATGTAATTATAAAGTTAAACTTTCCATTAACAATTCAACGACTAACTGCATCTGGGTATTTGTGAATTCATAAAACTTTTCAACCCGCGCAAGGTGTCTTGATGGCTTGTAACCGCTATCGCTAGCGTTAAAACTTGTCGGTTGGCAAAACGAGCATACCGAAGTGCAGCTTATAACGGGCTGGTCCGGATCAACATACCCGTGAAAACTTATTACAACGGGAGCTCAAAGGAGATAAACTGACAATTGGAAATTTCATTGCTACAATGACGCCTGGAAGTCGGCAAGGGTCAACGGATAATCAGTGCCATGGCGACAATGGCGCGTTTACCCCGTAAAACCCCCGTTTGTTTGACCCCTTAACATCCGATCTGTTGTCGTATTATGCTGTTGGTTTATCAGAGCAAAATAATAATGCCACAGGAAATATGGGCCTTCCCCAATAGTGACCCTAATGCTATCCTCAACAGCTCACAAACGGCAATAAATTTAATAACTTAATTTTAATCCACTGTTGGTTTCGACTACATTTGCTAAAAGTATTTACGTGCTTGAAATAATATTTTGTTGCATTAAGTGCATCTGACCGGCCAGTTATTTACTTAAAGTCAGTAATTTTTGCACGTCGCTTCAACAGCTGGGAGGGTCACACACTGTTCATAATTGATTCTGGGTTTAGTTAGCGAACACGCTTTACGTAACCACCACCAACCAGCCCGTATTTCCCGTGTACGATACGGATTGCCACCCACGGCATAATAAGAAGACAAAAAAGAACTTCCAGTGCATAGTCACGCGTCACATTAGACCCGGAGCTTCCGATAGGAGGGGGGTGGATTTGATGGATTCGCTCGATGGCGTAATGGAATCGATCGCTTGTTACCGTCCGGCGTATCGCGCGCAACCCGGCATAACCATCGGGACACTCCTCGCTGGGTGGTGTTGTATCGCCACGCTAATTTACGCTGACCACCTGCATCGCAGCACCCTGTGGCAATTGTGAAGCGAAAGTAGCAAAAAAAAAACCCCCGACGATCGTACGATTTCTTTACAGTCCTTCACACTTTAGGAGCACGGTGGTTGAGAAACGATAACCGTACGGGTTGATCCACCGCCAGATAAACATGGTTTCGCCGCAGTCTGACCTCTAAACTATCTTAATGTACGGCGGGAAGTAAGGTCTGCTTTTATTTCATAGTTCGATCGGGGGGAGAAGATTGATGCAAGCTTTGTTTATTATTTTAACCAACCATGGCATGGTCAATGGAGTTGGGGCATTTTAATTGAACTGCTAGCTGCTGTAATTGAGTTTTAAACCAACAGCAATAAACTCCTTCGGTATTATCCTTAAGAAAACAATATTGTTAATTAAGTGAGTTTAGTGCAAACATTTGTTAAAACCCCAAATTTACGATAAAGAATCTTGGATGGTTTAGTGTAGAGATAGGAATTCGCATATGACTTGACACAAGATAGAAATGATCAGTTGAAGATCGCCGTAAAGAGTACAATCCTGAGTTAACTCATCATGAGTCAAAGGTTCACCGTGAAGAGTAAAATAAACCTTTTTTTTAATGGTTTAATTCTCCATGAAATAGTTGAATCGTAAAGGAATCATACATATTCTTCTTAAAGATTTGAATTAAAGCACTCTGAAGAAAGATTCGAATTATTTATTCTAAATCATCAGCAGCACCAAAATCTCTAGTTTTGTGGCTAAATAAACGAGCGGTTCTGATCTGATCCAGTCCATTTCCCTATACGCAGAGCCGATTATCCAGCGAAAGCATAAAATATAAATAAAGCCTACTAATCTCAAAAATAGCAGCAGAGCAATATGTCAACTCTTGAATCCGCATGTGCGTAAACAGTCTGGCCGAATTGTCATTCACTAAAATGGTGAATCCAGTTCTTGCGATACCATAAAGAGTTTTTAAGTTTCACTATCAATCACACGCGATTCAATAAGTTGGGCACGTCACTTCCTATCTATCGCCAGACCCTGGTAAGGAACTAGTGAAGTAATCAGATTGGTGATGTTTCCCGCCTACTGCAGTGTACCATGTTCCAAGCACAATACAAACAATCTGTATGATGATCATGCAAACAACCTCGAGAGCCAATGCACATTCCATCGCCCCATGCGCCAACGCCAGTTCCAGATAAATGCGATACGGCGGATGCATTCGGTATTCTTTTTTTCCTGGTCTGGCAAAACATTTGCTTCCATCCGTTCTGATAAGTTCCGCGATGAGTTTGACAAACCGGCTTCTACCAGGCAACCGAGACATATTTCCCTTCGGTCAAACAGCACAGTGAAACGATCGCCGGCGCACCATTTTCCCGGCCCCACCACACCGATGATTTACAACCACTTCGATTAGAATTAATTGTAACACCAGCGTCACGGCACCCGGTAGCAATTACAATCGCTCGTGCATCGGCCAAAGCGCGCACGAATGGGGAATGGGAACGGGCGTTGGCTTTCCCTTTCGAAAACGAAATCAAGCGCAATAAGTGGGGTTGCCCGCCTGCCCCAGCAGTACCGCGGAAAAGGCTAAACCCAAAGCCCAAAAGCCCGCATCGAAAAGTGAACCACCGTTCCGGAGCCGTTCAGATGTGGCTCTGGGAGAAAGCGTAGCCGAAAACCATCATTAATGCCATTAGTTTTAGACCACTTTCGTGTGGCCGTCTGGGGGAAGGACTGTCTCAGCACAAACAAAAACCGACCTGAAATCGTCGACATGCCATGGCCAGTCGTTTGCAGCCGAACCACTTGCTACCGTTGCAATGTGCTGTGGTGATGGAAACGTTGCTCCTTAATACTCTCCTCAATAAACTGTTTAGCCAGCCGAAGGTATAAAGAACATGAAAATTAGGCTTATGCGTGTAATCAGGGGACCGGTGAGTGGGTAATGGAAAAACACTAGCGACCGCACGCTTACAGCAGCATAGCAGGACAGGACCCCTCCCGGTATTCGTGTGCATTTCTTACCCAACTTAATGATATGAGGTATTGCCAATCATAAAACGTGGGTATCATCATCCATTACTGTCTATGAACAGAGGGAACAACATATAAAAGCCACAAAAAATCGATAGATCATAAAGTCCGGCAATAGTCATGCTCTCACCCCAGGGAACCATATTGATGGGGGAACAAAAAAAACCTGACTGTGCTTGCGGACTACGCGGAGAGAAGACGGAATTGCTAATTTTCAGATTCGTTTGTAGCAAACGAACGACCAACAGCAAATATGAGGAGCATTTTTGTTGATAAAAAAAATTGGAATTTGCTATCATCAAAAATGTTTCATAATCTAAAATGTAGGTTATCGCTTGGGTTACGAACGCAACAGCATGATAGCGGATGTGTATTTCTAACTGGTGTTTCGTTTGAATGAGCGATTTGAGAACAGTCATTCTCCAAAAAAATTAACGAAACGAAATAATAAAAAATAAAAAAAATAGGATTTATTCATAATTCGATGAACCCATTCTGAGAAGAATCATCCCAAGAATCTCTTAAATTTTAAGGAAGACCTCTGAAGATTCAGGAATCTCTGAAAATTCATCAACTTCTGAAAGAATAATTTTGTTTGGAATATTTATTAATTTAAATTCTATCAAATAGGGGTTTTAGTGTTGGATTATTGGTGAATTTTTCTCATTAAGTTGGTATATTTTTTCTAATGTTGCTACAAAAGTTTGCAACTAGTTAAGAGGATTGCCCCAATATTTTATTTGGGTGAGCTTTGCCGATGATTAAGATTAAAGAAAGTTGTTGTAACTCTTATGTTTTAATGAAAAGCCATACATTCGACTTAAGAAGAATAGGAATCAGACTCATCTAACACTAATTCTATTTCTCATTTCCATTTTGAGTGTAACGGTAAAGGAACGGTTTTTCCACACATTCCCCTTTTGAAGAACGTTCAATAAAAAATTGACACAACAAAGCATCACGAAAAAAGCAATTAGTAAACACATAAACATAAACAAACTGGGACGGCAAGCGTAAGGGTGCAATTTCGATCGCTAATAGCTTCCTCCTCGCCCGGCTCGGCCTTATCGATTGATCAATATTCATTCATAACCTGTCACTCGAAATGAATACGGCAGCAAACGGTCCCCAGCGTTGGACGGTCTAGGCCACCCCCGGGCTATCCTTCTTAACCTTGTCGCCGGTCAGTCGTCTTGATAAGATGTCACTGTCGTCGGCAGTCGCCTGAGCAAATAAACGCAATTTGGCAAACAACTGACTCCATTTTCACGTTGTAATGATTATTTTTGTCCACTGTTGACACCGTAAGCTCCATATAGCTGTATATTACGATTTAAGGGGGTGTAGCGGGTTGTTGATTACTAAATGGTAGGTACAGCGCGAGGCCTCTCCTTGGCTTTGGCTTTACAAATCCGAAAAAGATGAACATCTCTTTACCAACCCTAACATGCAACATGGCCTTAAACATGGCCGTTTTTTTCTCCCCTTCGTTGGGTGGGTGCTAAATATGAAAATATTAATAAACGTTCCACCTGAGGGATTTACGGGATATGCACACCGACCGGGGTGGAATTATGCTCTTCTTAGAACCATCTGCACAAATTTTGAAGACTCCATTTCCAGCTGTTTCACAGGAAATCTTGCTCAATTTCACCGCTGCTTTTAGAAGGTAGAACACCCAATTCCCGGACGCTATTTTTGCAAAGTTCTATTCGGACCAGTCATTGACCTGCAGTATTTGTCGTTCGAATCGTTCGCAAAACTCGAGGCACGAACTGGAAGTCCTTTGGAAAAACGAAGCCCTTTTTTGCATATTTTCCTACATTCACTCAGATTCAGGAGGTTAAGCACGACAACATCAGTTTGCAAGCAGGTAAGTAAAAGGGCTGGTTTGGCAAAGGCTCAATTTCATCTTCCTAAGCAACGAGTCGAAATGAGGGTTTCATCTATTCGGGTGGATCGATAACGTACATTTCACCATTTATTCGTTCAGGCCGCGTTCTTCCTGCGCTCCTGTCACGCACACCGGGGATTCTCGTGGGCTCCGTACGTGCCACCGGACCGGAAGTGGCCGAAAAACAACGAAAAGTCACACATACACCCGTAACCGCACACGGCAGGAGTGAAAGAGCTACTTAGCCACCGCCGGCATCGGTATCGGACCGTTTCGGGCAATGTTGGGTTAATGCCCAGATTCTCGTTCTAGACGATTTAGCGACCGGCCGAGTCGCGCTCTTGTTTATGGTTCGCGCTTGACTGCTGCTTGGCATTTAGATGGACGAACCATAACGCCGCCGACGCGCGTCGACCACACGGAGACGCTGGGCCAGCGGGACGGGAAAACAATCTGTTAAATGGCCGTGTTTATTTGTTTGTCCAAGGAGAGATACATTAAATCTCACGGTAATGAAGAAATTATGAAGTTGCATAGTAATCTCTCGCTTGACGTGGAACGCCGCAAAGTGAGTATGTGTCGAGTATGACCTCAGGCAATAGGTTTGTGAAATAATTAGTAACCCATATGAGTGTATGAATGAAAAACAAAATCATCAACAAAGTTTAAGGCAGTTTAACAATTTTAAAATAATTCCTTTGCCAACGATTTTTTTAACGATCAACATAAGATCTGTGCGCTTCGTTCAAAGAGAATTTCAATTAAACATGGCAACAATGTAGCTGTTTGGCCGAACTCTGCCATGCGTTGGTTCTGATTTAATGAACTCTTGGCACAAAAATGCCGCTATCCTCTAATAGTCCATTCTAACGGCCATCAATTTACATAATACAATCTTACACGAACAACCGATGCCGCAAGAATGTATAGCCAAAACACACACACACACACTGCAGGAATGGTTAATGGGCGTTTTACACGTAACATAAGTTTAGAGACACATTTTTTCAACAAAACAAGTGACATAAATAAATAGAAGAAACCCTCGGAACGATGTATGATGGCACGAGGGCGAGCGGATCTTTTCTCACTGCCGCGAAAGCACTGTAAAATAGGACAGATATGTGATCATCTTGCATTGATTATGACGTGCACGATACGCCGACCGGGCTTGGCGTTCCTAACATTTCGTTGATATTTTACGCTTTTACAGTACGTGACATTACTATAAGTAGCGCTATACTCGAAGTAATAGTAGATAAACATTCTGATTCTGATCTAAAACAAAACAATTCATATTTTTAATATTTTTTATCAAATTACAAATTTCTTTACGACAATGCTCTTAATTGTTCTTTAAGAACTGATCGGTGAAATCATAACCAAAATAACCAGGACAATAACAAATACAAAAAAAAACTGCCCTAATCTTAACGGTGAACTGTGAAACATCAAACAAAGTTAAACTATTCTTCACTGTCCTTAAAACGTATTTCTCTTGAGCAATACGACCTGGCCGACTGTTTTCTAAGGACTCTAACCCGAGCAAAAGATAACGTGACCGAGAAGGTGCTGAGATATTGCAGTCTTTCCAAAGTCAGCGCCGAGTCGCACATCTTATAAATCGACTCCAATAGGGTTTATATGCAATATGCAAAACTCATTAAATGGCCGATATACTCTTCAACACTCCAGAATATATTTTTAAAAGAAACTTTTCAAAACATTCCGTTTTACTAAAAAAGTCCGATCGTATAGTTTTGTTACGCACTGTACAGCAGTTATTGTAATTGGTGCGAAGCATTATCCACACGCTACAACGAAAGAAACTAATTTTTGACAGATTAACGGCGTTTTTCCCCTCGCAGCAGCAGCAATCTGTTCTGCACTTTTTACGTTTACCAGAAGAAGAAGATCGTTAAAAGTCGTAACACTTCACAACCAAACTCTGTGCGCGTGTGTGTCACGGACCAGGTGGCTCCGTTATTAGAGCATTAATGTTTGCTAATGTGTGAAAAGGTTGTTGACACTGATCACGATGCCAGAAGCTGATAAAAATGCGTACTATCATATCTTCCGCCTTTCTTCTCGACCAACATACACTCCCCGTTGCAGCGTGAATTAATGGGGCATCGTTTTTTTTTTTTGGTTGTGACGCCATTCCAATAGGAGTAGCATCTTATTAATTTTGTTTTCTTCATTTACGACAACCCCATATCTAACAACCGTAAATTAATTATTTCATTGCGGCTATTCTGGTTGTAGGCATCTACTCTAATAAAATGAACGAGCGCAAGAAGGGCTTCTTTGCCGAACGGAACCAGTTGACCGAGCAAAAATCAATTCGAATTAGAATGATTTCTACTGTGCTCTTCCGACCGTGGAGCATCCGTCCAGCCCCAGCGGGTGTTTGGAAGTGAAAGAAACCACGATGCTGTCTTTGAGTCACGAATAGAGATGGGCAAACCGGTTCGTTTTGGTAAACTAGAACGACCCAGTTCTTTTTTTCAAAAAAAGAACGAATCGTGAATACTTTCGTTCTTTTCTATGTTAGGGTAAGTTTACCAATGGTGGTGGTAGCGGAACAAAATAATTTCGTTACGCCAAACTAAACGAAATAAAGCTGCTTTTAGTAATGCGAGATATTCTCTGGTCTTCTAAGAATCATTTAAAACAAAACCGGCCTCAATCAGTGTCAAAATAGCTTAAATTATAAACTTTTTGTAAAAGGCTGCAACATTATGCGGATTTTCTTAACATTTTATAAGGAAAGTCATATTTTTTCATAAGGAAAAATCATTAAAATCATATGAAGTGTACGCAAAAATACTAAAAATTAGTTGATTTTAAAATTCGATAGTTAGTGTCACTGTAGAAACCAAAGCCAGGCATGTTCCTACAGTCCTCGTAGTAGCATTTGCATAGAAAACTTCTACGGAGCGAAAATAGTAGGCTACTTGGATTGAACAGAGCGAAACAAACTAGTGAACTGTCATTGGAGGGACAAATTGACCTCCAAAGTTCTGAAAAAAGCTAGCTAGGTCAGTTCATTCTCATTTTTATATGCAAAATAGCAATATACGGTGCGGTAAGCGAAGCAGTACGATTTTTCTCCGCAATATCAGTCCTAATTTTGTTAAGCTTTTTAAAAAAGAACCGTCCACTATTGTTTTACAAACCTAGTTCGTTCGTTCTTTTCGAAGAACCGCAAGAAGTTCACGGTTCTGATTCTTTTGGCACACCTCTAGTTACGAACGCCTCACTCCAGTGACTGGCATAGCCACAGCCTAGTGTGGATGGAAAACATTGAACGACGACCCTTTTATGAGTGAAACTCGGCCAAAGTTCACTAGGGGGGGGGGCCCGCTACAGTGTTCTTCTTCTAGCCAATTTCTTGCCGTGTGTGTATACACGCATCGGTACACCACATTCCTCACGTCACATGCTGAGTGGAAGAACGGCGATGGAAGGCAAACTATGCTCGAGGCCAGATTTCAAATCGCTCTCTAGACGGACAAGGCATAAATCATTTAGCCAATGACTATACATTTTTGATTGTCATTATAAGTCAAATTAGTACTCTACTTCTTGAAAGAGGACAATTATAAAAAAGTATCTAAAGATGTAGGGTTTGTTAAATCATATTTTAGTTGTCGTATTTATAAAATATAGAAAATAAAATATGTCTTTCCTATATCAATCTGACTGTAATGACCTTGTTAAAAGCAATCCCAAAACATTATAAAACTTTTTTTAATATAATATCTTTTGCTTTCAATATAAACTCAATGGTTCAAATGTTAGTCCTGCAGATGTTTCAAAGCAAAGCTGTGGCGACGGCTCCACCGCATTACAATTGACTCTTCGCCTGACATTGACACCGTCCAGGGAGAAAGAGTGACATGAATATTTATTATTAGAACTCCCCCATTTCTTTCCACACTTCATATTTCATGAGTCAGCCGGGTTGGAATTTCGACGCGACCGCTGTTCCGCTGTCCCCAAGCACAAGCGAACAGGAATCTGCTGAACTTTTCCACCAGAAGTTGGCCGGGAAGTTGCAAAGATGCCACCACCGCCCAGGCCCAACTGTGTGACGTCAGGTTGTCTATCGTTTTGGGTGGCGTGCGCTATCGCATTACAATAAGAATATCGTAAATGTTGCCACGTTTGCTATTACATTTGTCTCTGGAAGAATAAAAAAAACATTCTTCCCGACAAACGGCAGTGTGAATGTGGTGGAAGGGTGAAACATTCGCCACCATATAAAACATGGGATGGATTGGAGAGTTCATATTTCCAAACACCCAAGTACCCACCAACAAGTGTAATGCCATTAGTGTAATGCAAGCGCTTTCAATTTCCCTTTCGTTCTAACATTCTGGGCGTGATCAGGCGACACTTCCCGCCAGCAATAATCGTACATCAAAACCCGTTCGACTCTTTCACTTGCGTTTTCCACACACATTGCTTTCATAGGCTATTGAAGGTTAGACGACTTCGCACCAAATAAAGACAATCGAACCTACATGCAAAGTCAAAGCCGGGTTAGATCGTACCACGATAATAATTCCTGCACCGGAAAACCGGTTTGCTTTGCATAATCAATAGCGCGTCCCCGTGTGCGCGAGAGATGGAATGGATATCACACCTCCACCTCCAGGAAGTTTGCAAGCAATTACTTTCAGCCATCAACGAAGTGTTTGTTTTGTCCTTCTCCAGCTTCCAGCATAAAGAGTACCGGCGACGTACGATGATCGCTAACGATCGTTCCCATGAGCAACGTTGTTCCACCCTGATGCGGGGATTCTTTTTGCGACGATCAGTGCAATGTGTTCGAGTGTTTGCACCACGCGGTACTGACTCATCGTTTGTGCCGTCCCTTGTCGAACGACAGCTTGTCTGTGTGGCCGTATCTCCAGGCCGCACCTACCGGAAGAAACGCCAATCGTTTGCAACCATAAAGCGTACATAGCTAGGGTTACATTGTTTCGTTCCACGGTGGCTAGTACATCGAGTTCAAAACAAGGGATAGGAGGCAAGATAAGAATTCTCATTTGTTGCCATGCAGGACATTCTTTGATCGTGAAAAAGATGCAAATTTTAGTTGAATTTCTACTTCCACTAGACATTCTCGGCTACGTAATCTTGAAATTACCACACCACCTTCATCATAATAGTGCTGTTAAATCCCAAGGCGCATATATAACGACACCCTGTACCGGTTTGTACCGTGTTAATTGCTTGCCGGCGAAACGGAGCAGTAAAGAATAAGAAATAATTCCGCAACCTGAAGTAGGAACAAAACTATTGACCTACATTGCACGACACACGGTACTACACAGCACCACTCGAGCCGGATTCATTGATGCCATGTTGGGAGTTTGGAGCTGTTTTGAATTGAACATTAAAAAAACACACACACACACACACATCGCCGTGTGTTTGCGTGTGTGGTCCATGGCAATGACTTCACACACGGCACATTGCAATCAACCGCGTTCGTCATCCTTCATTATCAGGTGAGCGGTGGACAAACAATCTCAGCCCCAAGCCTAGTTCTGGGTGACAAAAGTAGCTTAAGAACATTTGGAGTTACGATTACACCTGCATTAAGTAGGACAACTGAAAAGCGAACGTCCGCTTCCACGAAACTTTATCGTTAAACCCTGCAGTCACATTGACTGGAGCCGTGCTGGGTCCGGCCCTAGTGCTCGTGGATAGGCAAGGGCGAATGGAAACCGTTTTTATCAACACAATCGCAAAAAAGTAACAAAAATGTGAAAGGGAAATAGAAGCGCCAGGCGCGGAAGCCGTGTGCGTAATAAAAATGAAATATTTTCACGTCAACTGAAACACAGTACGGTAGCGTACCGAATGGAATAACGTACCCCAACTGGACAAATCAAAGGAGGACAGTACAAACCCACGATCGCAAGTATGTGCGGTATGCGAGCGAGGGACAAGAGATAAAATTGTGTGAGTAGCATAATTACCATACTTTTAAACACGGCTTAAGGTCGGAATTATATACCCTGCGGTGGTTATAGCTCCTTTTTTTACGATACGGTTTCACAGATTATTATCGCCTACCGAATGGAGAACCCGTTACGGTGGCACATCATGCACTTGGGAGAACACGGATGATAAGACTCATCATGCAAACAATGTTTCTCAAGCAGCAACTGAACAAGCAAATCGTGCCAGTTCATAAAAGTGACACAAAGCAGACACTGGAGAAGGAGCAGTTCAGAAGAAGCACAGGAGTAACATTCTTGCATGACGCCTTAGAGGCAACATTCTTCAAGCATCTTGGGAAGGTTCCGCCAGTGTATTGCTCTTGCTTGATTAAATAAAGCTCAAAATATAAAAGGCTTTGTGAAGTTTATAAAAATAAAAAAATAAACAACTAAAAACACTAAACTTTTATCTTATTCTAGAGTCTTCATAATTGGCCACAGTTGAGTGTCGTTGTCTACTAATAGCACATTCCATTTCTTGGTTGGTATCCCTTTTTTGTATGGCAAAAGTCTTCAATCATACTCTGTAAACGCAGCCATCACGAACTGTCATTTGCAAACCGCAAAACACAGCTAGCTTAGGGAGACATTGGTGTAAAAACATCATGTGTAGCTTAGAGAAATTGATGTTGGGGAGATTTTGCAGCTTTGCGTGACATTAAAAGTATTGAACATGAAGGGACTGACAAAAATCTGTGAGAGATATCACCGTCGAGAGATCTTGATCTCTGATAATTAAATCGCAATCTTCCATCGAATAACATTTTATACCCAAATCCTGAATTCTATAACCTCGCTCTATTTTGCCAATTCTTTCCTCCACCCTTTCTTCACCATGAAATCGCATTTGTCTTTACGGTGTTTCGTCTATGAATAATATCGTGAGGATGTATGTGCATACATAGAAGAATCAAGGACCAATAACGCTCTGCATAGAACTTCAATCCTACAGCCAAAGCCAGCTAAAACGCGAAACCATAAATCATATAGAACATTGACACCAGAACGAATGTTGGACATCAGTCGCACAACTACAGTCAGACGACCATCAACACAGACAATAGAAAACTGGCCTATAACTACCAGCCTAACATTAACCTACCAACGCAAGATATTGACCAACGTCACGAACATTTCCAACCCAAACTCAAAGTGCCTCACGGTGCGAAACGATAGAAGGTACCGCGTGCCGGTAATTGGGCTCGGCCACCAATTGGGATCAACTGGTGAGGTCAAAAGATGAAGACCAAAGGAAAAACACATCCTTTTGGCGCAGAACGAAGACCGATCGATGCACGTGTCCAAGTAATTGTCGGGCGGGGGGCATTTGTAATGCAGTGATTTTTAATTGCACATCAACAAACAAACCGAACCGAAAAGTGACACTCGAAGCGAATGGAAGGAAACCGAAACCGAACACAAACTATCTCGAAATAAACAACCCCTGGGAGTTAAAAACCTTCGAGAAGCACATTGGACGCATGTCATTAAGCCTTCGATCGTTCGCATGATAACCAGAATAGCGCGGCGAAATAGACTACAGTGTGGCCCATAAAAAAATGCGAGAAATCTTTATTCTAAACATTTATTCGATATGGCCGTTGGCGGTGTTCAAAAATAATACTTTCTCCAGTTGTAAGCAAAAACGGGATCAAATCTTCTGAAGGTATGCAGGAATGACATTGAGTCGGAATGCTTTTGTAATGGAGGCTTTCAGGGCATCGACACTGGGGTGAGATTTATCGAAGGGTTTTGCCTGAACACTCGCCCATACGGAGTGATCGTGAGGGTTCAAGTCTAGGATAGTAGGAGGCTAAACGTCTTTTGCCCGATAAGCCGTGTTATCCTTCAACCACTCTTGAGTCTTTTTGAAGGTATGACAAGGCGCTCTGTCTTGCTGAAAAATGACCTGCTGGTGCTCATCAAAATTCTACAAAAATTAACCCATTTGAAGCAACTGTTCCGAAAACCGTAACCCCGTGAAACTTTCTCTTATCAGGAACATCCTCAAGCTTCCGTGGCGAAATAAACCAATCGGTGTGCGACTTTCATACAGGATCGATGATAAAAAGTTCCTCCATCCGAGGACACGACGATCGGATGCTTCTCCTTGGATTCGTTTAACAAAATCTTCCAAGCGATCCAGTCTTAGGGCTTTGATCCGGTCCGTTATTAGGTGACGTTTCGTACTGTCCTGGACTTTAAATTTAAGTCATTTTAACCAACCGTTGCATTGAAGGTTTGGAAATTTTGGCACCATTGGCCAGTTGTCGGATGGATCGTACGGGATTTCGCTTGATTTTTTTCTTCACGAATTTAGCCTCTTTTGGAGCGGACGTCCACCTCCTGGCTACCTCGGACGTTGATCATCGAGGAGATTACAGTGGCAAGGTCCCACAGCTTCTATATACCCAAAATCAAACATTAAAATTTTTCACATATTTTTATGGACCACACTGTACGAGCACCAGACGAGGCGGACTTGCTCTTGCCTGTAAGACACATCGGGCGAGCCGGTGTATTTGCGTAAATCGTGTAAACATAAGTTTGCCAATGCTTTGCGACAGCACCGGTGACATCTTTCATCAATCATGGAGCACGCTTGCCAGTCCAACTTTACCCTTCGCTCAGCTCATCGACAAGCAACGATTGGACCTGTACCGCGCGCAGCAGATGGACTCCGGGGTTTTCACTATTTTTGTACAAGTGCCCCGCACAGCTATGGAGCACCGTTCACTGTCGTAGCACAGCACCGATCGCCATACGGTTCACGACCAATTGGCCACGCTCGCTCGGCATTTGGCATAATGGAACGGAGAAAGTATTTCCATCCATAAAACATCCCTTTTGACGGTTTGCCCGATTGCAAATGATCGAGTGAATTAATTTAGAAGCGTGCCTTTTGTTTTGTCCGTTTCGCTGACGGTGAGGTAAGTTTTGGTTGGTAAAGAAAGTGCTAATTATTAACGATTTATCGGTGCTGGCAAGGAAAGCGAGCAGGCAAAGCACAAACAGTCTAAAATATTGCCCTTTCTTGCCGCGGTGCGTTCTAAATAAAGGGGCAAAAACGTTTTGTGCCCATTTATCTAGAAGTATTGGGTTATGAAATGAAACAAAAGGAACAGAGCGGGACATAAGGCAAGAAGAAAAGAGCACCACCGCAATGCTCACAACACGGTTGAGATAAGCCAACCCGGCGGCGCATACATTTGCTTCGACTGCGGACCAAAAACCGGCAAAGAATCGCGTCACGTAGCGATAGCGATCAAGCTTTATCGTGCGCCTCTTTCGTGGCGTGTTTGTGCCCCGTTGCATCCGATGTTGGCAACCGATAAGAAGTTTAGATGCGACCGTGCAAGGTTGGCTGCTAAAGGCCAAGGTTCTGATTTGCAGTGCCTTGGGCCGTTTGTGAGCTGTGTCCACTGATGTTTCGTATCGGAACGATCAAATGGGGGCCAATTCCAACACCCTTAAACGCTCCCTTTCTTCAAATAAAGCCAAACAGCCATCTCTAAAGCTACATTTGGACGTGTTTTTATTCATTTATCATTAGCACTCGGGACTGTGCAATGTGCAATCGAATGTGAAGCGATAAAATGCGCCCATCAAAATTGACTCCGGCGGCCGTCGATGCATTTCCATCATGCGTAACAATTCGCTTCAACAATGCAAAAAGGCCACATGAAATTGAACAGCTTTTCGTGCGATACCATAACGATATATGAAAGTGCCGCAATGAAGGTGAAAGGAACGGATGCCCAAATGGAATCGTTTAACGACACCTTAAATTATCATCAATATCGTAATTTCTCCATTTCACTCTGGGGCGGTGCAACAGTTGTTGTTGCACTTGTCGTCCAACGATTTCTTTTCGTGCCACGGAGGGTTCACTGGGTTTGGGTTTAAATTGTGCCAGACGTCGTAAATTTTATGGTGAAACATAAATCATCGGCCCAATCTTTGCGGTGCAAATAAACCCAGTTTAAATCATCTCTTACTCTTTAGATTTATGCTTTAATATTCGCATAACCAACGGTAGAAAAATGCACCTGAGTACCATAAGTATGTTGTTTTATTAATTAAAGTGATGGCTGTCCTTTAACAAACTGCTGCTCACTTTGTAAAGCTTCTTCTAGTTAGCGAAAGAAATGTATAACCGTAAGATAACATCCCTGATAAAGGTCATCTAATCTGGAACCGTCTAACCGCAAGGGACGGACTCCACACCTTGGCACTCCCCATCAAGTCATTAAAGCTACCGTGGAAAGAAGTTTGTAAGGAAACCTACTACAGACTACCAAGCCGTACAACAAATCAATCTAAACCCTTCCCAATGGCCCAACCTCTTCCGGATGCCGGCTGATCATCCGACCGGTTTGATAAGCGGAACGGATTGGTGCGGGAGGCGAGTGTGGACGTGGAGCAGCTTTGTAAAAATTGTGTGTCCCTTTTTCCAGCTGCTTTGTAGGTCACCAGAACACATGTTGCTACTATCTTTTCTATCCGCACGTAAAGACCCGCAGACTATAAATAGATGTTCTCCTTCGAGTCACACACACACGCACGCCATGCATTTGTACTACGCCCAAAAAGAAAAAACATACTTTAATGTGTCGAGCTCTAATGGCAAACTATCAACGCCAGGAAGCAGCGTGTTCGATGGCATAGACAATAAAGTTCAATCATTAGGCACACATCGGTGAGCAACGACAGATGAGCCGGGTCGCGAAGAAGTGCGCGAGCGAAGCTATTGAATTGCCGTGTTATACAATGCAACGAACCAGCAGAGCGAACGAGCAGCGTAAGCTGGAAGATCGTGGACCATACCAGAAATGTATAGCTCTAGCAATTTCAAATGAAAACAATTGTAAGCAAAATATTTTAAGCTGAATTCTATCCAATTTACAACTTCATAACATCCGAATGTTTGATTTTAGAACCACCGTCTGCAGACTAATCGAATTATTGTTGGAATTACAAAGATATATTAGTTTTTTGTGAATGTCTGAAGTATTTGTAAAGTAACTGAGGTACTGTAAATTCATTTTAGAAAATTTATGTTCAACTTTTCAAAACACATAATGATCTCCTTCATGAAATTATAAGAGTTTCGTTAAATTCTTCAAGCATTCCTGGGAAGCAGGATCCTGGATTTCTTTTTTTTTTAATTGTGAACATTAATATCCGAAGTTCTACACGAAGGACATGGAAAATCACGGAGAACTTTTGGAGTCACTAATGTCGATTTACATTTCCCTGATGTACCTTAGACTGACATTCTAAAGGTGTTGAAATTATGGAATTTTGGTTCCACAAAAGCTAGCGAACATCTTTCTGGTGTGTATGAAACAAATGGTCACGATCAAAAATACAAGATGAGCGAGATTTTATAACCACAAAATTCGTTATTAGAAAGTTGGAAGTTAACTGTATGTGATTGTATCTCTCCTCTTGATTTTCCGTCTATCTCCTCCAGGACCAAAAAACCCAGATTATCAAAAGCTTAATGTTCCTATAGTTATGTTACGCACTGTAAAGAATTCCCTATGCAACTCATAAATCTTTACGCCACCGCTAGAATTTGCCCCATAAATATCATCTCAAACCGTACTTCTCGTAGTTAAAACGTTTCCATTGTGAGGAATGAAATGCACAGACACACTCACGCACGCCAGTCACTCAGACACAGCAACGGCTTGCTGCTATGCCCAGCAGTGAATGGATTTGTAATGAAATAATTAGTCTAGCTGATTTTTAAAAGCTACAAGCATGCGAAAGATGTTCTTGCTGGCCAATCGCCGACCGGCGGCCAGTAAGCAACATAAGACTCCATCTTCATCATCTCGACCGGAAAGTGGAGGCACACATGATCACAGAGTAGGCCATTCCTAATCATTTAAACAAAAAACTCGCGATGATCCAACATGGATGCTGCGGATGGAAATGATTCCAAACATTTCCTTTTTTGTACGAGCAAACGAAACAGATGAAGTATAACGTATATCTAAAGAACGCAAGTGCCCTGCGACTGCAAAGTCGACCAAGCGAAGGAAAAATGCTTCGGAAAAGCGGTTAGGGTGTGGACGCGGTATACAGTCCCACGTACTCCGGTGCGGGGGGGAAGGGGGTTGTAGGGTTCATTTTTAGAATCTCCTTGACATCGACACTTCGGCAACGTCGTCGACCGCCGTAGAAGCGTGGTGGTGGTGCGTTTTCTCCCAATGCCAAATAGGGTGGCACAGTACACCCTCCGCTGCCGGCGATATGCCGGTGTATTGGTGTTGAGTGGGGTGACTTTTTGTTACAGTTAAAGCGCGTGCTTTTGTCGTCTGCCAGTGCAAGCGTCCCCGGTGCTAACGGAGTGCTTCGAATTCCAACGCTCGGTCCCATTGTGCGGCAAGAGTACGGTACGAGTACGGTGACTTTAGTCGCGGTGCTTTTCCTCAATGAAAATATTCCACACACACACACGCACGCGCCCGTTCACTTGCCGGATATCCGGTCGACTGGTAGTAGTGGTGGTTGTGTATGTGTGGAATGAAGCAGAAAAGTGGATGCTCCAGCCTGCAAGAGCATAACGCACAGGTTGCCGACAGGAAAGTGCCAAATCGCGCTTGTGTGTGCGTACATGCGTGTCATAGCAACCAATGATGGGTTCGATGGATGCTTGCAAATTGGGTACAAAGTGGTCAGGCACAACTTTCTTTTCGCCGTTTCCATTCAACACTCTCGCATGGGAAAATATATGGCCTTTCAGAAGATGACGAACCGCCCCACATTTGAGGAGAGCCTTTCTATTTCAGTATGGTTTGCCAATTTCGGCAATTGCGAGACACCATATTGCCAGCAAAGGACTGCTACGATGGTGGATTTCGAATAGTGGCACACCAAGCAGCATTTTATACCGGCACAACTCATTTCGCTCGAATAGCAATGCTTAAATGTCAGTCCGTCCGGCCGAGCTATAAATTCATGTCCTTAATCCAATCGTTTCGAAACCTTTTTACTGCGATGCGACCACGGTTCGCCTTGAGACTAGAGAGCGGGAGAGAGCGAACACCCCATTGCGAATGTTTGCTTACGGTGTCATTCTTAAGAAAACAACAAAACCGCACCAACGCCAAAAAAAAACCCACCCCGCGTATAGCCTTCTTTGATGGGTGAGATTCCCTACGACATGTATCTTTACGAAGGTTTGGATTTTAGGTTTTTGTGCTTGCAAGATGCATCAACTAAGCATATTTCCCGTGCCAAAAATGGTAACCCGAAGTATGCTGGGTGCGCGCACATGCTCTTGACACTGATACTTCTAGAGTCTTTAACGCGGCATTGGTCAACCCCTTGTTCTTCCCCTTTAGATTTCGCGCTTGCCCCACGGGTGCTATTCATTCCTTCAATTCCGCCCACTGGTTGTTGGCTTTATCTTTCCCTTTACGAGATTTCGCCAACAACCAACCGAGGAGGCCTCGTTTCTTTATGCTTTTGCTTTTTTTTTACAATCAGCATCGTAAACATACGCTCGTACGCACACAAATGCCAGCGCGTTCGGTATACACAAACGCACAAAATGGATTTTCCTGTTTAACTGTATTTTCTTTTTCCTTTCTGCATCTTCCTACCGTACAGATCCTCTGTTTGGGCAATGACCAGGCTAGACTCTCTACAAATATATTTAGGAATTGTTGATAAAGAAAAGCCCCATTTTATCCTTTAACATCACGGTTCATTCTTACCTGCGCTGTGACTGGAACAGCAGGCAGACACACCGAAGTGCTCGGGATTAATTAATAATGCAAGACAGACGACGACGTCAACATCCAACGCCCCAACACCGTACGATGGGAGCTGCTGCTGCTGGCCGTTCACAGTCGGGAGTTACCGACACGGAGGAAAACGGTAACGGTACACACGCGAAACACTTGATCGAACACCAACCACCGTTTTCTCTCTACAATTGTGGCTTGGGAAGATTATATTTGAACGCACTTCTTTTTCAGCAGATACAGGTGAGCCAAACGGGAACACAGAACACTTTACCGATTTACACACGAACACAAACACACGCACTGATTTTAGGCAAACATTTTTCTTTCCTTTTTCCGGCAATACACACACAAAAAGCGCACGATTTAGATTTGAACAAACAAATGCACAAATGCACTTAACATTAAACACACTTTGACGGGACACAAATAAAAAAAAAGGCACAGTCTAGGAGAATCAAATGCCTCCCGGACTGGACAGCACAGCACACAAAACGGGATGATGTTGATGGGCCAGTGACAATTTGCCACCAAACGATCCGCGAATGGGAAGTTGTCGGTTGGGGTTGGCTCGCTGTGGTGTCGTTTCGTCGGTGGGATAAAGGATGGATGGCGCTCAGCTCAGTGCATCCGTTCGCGGCAAACACCGAGCAATGCGTGCAACAGACGGTAACAAAACACTACACTGTGAGAAAATGCATTATTTCCACTGTTTTTTTTTCCTACGGAGCTAGCTTCCCAATCAGAGCGATTGTGATCCCACCGTTCAACCAACTTTGGTGCTGCAGCAACAATGGGATTTTGTGCGATGGGTGGCGTAAAAGTGCACGATGACAGATGAAGGCGATTCGAACATTGTTGACAAGTGGCGAAAAGTGAGATCTCGGTTTGACAGCTGAGTGAAAGCTAAACGATATGTTTCAAACTGACGGACTATGCTGAACGGACGGACGTAATCACGCAAGCCAGAAGGGCAGTGTACAATAATTACTAATTATTGGAAATAAAATATCATCAACATTATATCGCAAACGACATATGCGTTGCAAATTAATGTTGCGTGCGCAAGGTGTGCATGTACAAGCTTTCAATATTAATTAAAGTATACAAGCGTGATAAGATGAACAAGTGATTATTACGAAAACATTTTCACTTTGCCTTGTGATCAAGTTTAAATGAACATTAACAAAAAGGTTCAACCATTCATCGCGCATGCCTTAACTTTAATCTAAACATTGATTACCAAATATAAATACTGCTGCTACTGTTACTTAAACTCTTGCAGCAGGCCAAGACCGGTTGTAGCGCCGGATAAGTAAGTAAGCTTCAGTTACTACTAATTTATTTGGTTTCGTTAATTTAGCTTTCAAGTTAAAAAAATTACCTTTCAAAAGTTTTTCTTGTATCGCAGTGATGAGACCCCATCCTCGTAAAATGTATTGAAATGCCTCCAGCCGTTCCTTGCGCTTGCTGTCAAAGCTTAATTCAATATGGCTTCCCACAAGCTTGTCAACAACGATCCAACCCTGCGTTATCCATCCTTCGTTGTTTTCTGTAGCTTTTTCACACAGCGACGACGTTTTTCTCCGCCCGGGACACTGAAAACCGCGTTTTTCTCTCGCACAGACAAATTGCAGTGAAATCTATCACACATCTTCGTAAAGCGTATTTGCTAATAGTGTAAAGATCAGGTGTTTCGATCCTGCAACAGCATTATCAAAGCCATCCTTTAAGGCGTGGGTTACGAGCTTGGGTTATAGAATCAGGAGCATACACAGAACGTGCGGCATCTTCAGCTTGCGACATTATACGATTCTTCCGATTGGATAGCGAATTATCCCAATACCGGCGGTACTGGCGAAAAGATGAACGTCGAGGAAGAGGTGTTTCGCATTCAGAAAAAGCTGGGCAAAATGACTTCCCAGTCGGATGGATCGGTAAGAGTGGGTGTTTACTTTTTCGGAGGAAGGGGAGGGTAAAATAAATGGCTTATTCTTTTCCCGTAGGGCGGTCGAAGTTGCTACTGGTAATTCTTTTGCACTTCTAGTTTCGCAGTCGTATGGTGCATTTTTAACACCAAAGCGTATTATCCTGCTGTTGAATGAGCATCGTGATGGAAATAATGACCATGGTGCACCCCTTCCTGGGTGTGCATCTCATTTCCCGCTCAGTTGGTTGATATGTAAAATGATTTCCATGGCTCACTGAGATGATGATGCAAAGGAATGAGAGGACGGTGAAGCGCAGTACCGATACAGCTAACAGGAGTGTTTTTTGTGCTTACGATTCAATTCTATCCAGTTTTATCTCCCCCGGGGCGTTCTGCTTCGAAGGCTTTGGCGGTTGTGTATTTTTTTTATTCTGAAAATAATACTGTTACCAGCAAATACACCCGATTGTAAATGATCGCAAAAAATATACATTTCTCTGTTTGTAGCATACTGTTCCTGGAAAAGTATTGTAGCTGCGTTAGGGGGTTGTTTTTCATGTGTAGTCCCTTATGTTGTTTTTTTTGTGGACCTTTGCGATAACGTGCGCCTAGCAGTTTCCACGTTCCGTTTTTGCGTAATCTTTGTCAAAACTGTGAGGCGAGATGTTTCTCCTAAAACCCACACACTGCCTTTTCGGTCGCCTGCACAACGATGTACGACGAGATGTGTGTTTTTGTTCTGCACGATACGAGTGCGCGCGCGAAATATGTCCCGTGGTGTTTGGCGAGGCAAACCTCGCGACTCTCGTCGATTGAAGCTGATATTGTTTTTTTGCTCCCCCGTATAAAGTTCCAATCGATTCTGATCGTAGTGTGCAGCATTGTCGGCGAGTGTGTACGTGTGGCGGTGCTAAAATGCTTCACATGCAAAGGAGGCTGTGTGTAAATTTGGTCGCCGTGGTTTACAATTGAGAGGAGCATCGTAGATCGCTCTTTGTCGTCAAGCTCATCGCGCGGGTGAACTCTGTTTGTATTGTATTGGCCGGGCGAAGGGAATGGTCTCGTCGGAAACCGGCACAAAAACGCGCGCGCGCACGCACTTGCCATGAAAAATGAGAATAACGCTCACCGAATGCATCTCTTGAAAAGAGCGAATATGAGAGTAACCGGTTTTGCATCCAAAACAAAACAACACCCAAACAACTAAGATACACGCATACAGCTTTGCTACGAGAAGTGCATTCAAGTGCAGAAGGGTGAATCGAAAAGAAAATGTGCGCTTCTTCACGAATCTGAGTCTGTGGATGCATACATTTGTGAGGCATTAGAGTGGTGCATGGTTGTGTAGTTTTGCCATTTTTCGAAGTCCATATTTGATGTAGATTTTCCACACCACCACCATACTCACATTCTTCTTCATGTTCTATTTTAGGGTCAAGAGCAAGCGCTTGATTTGTTGCGCGAGTTGCAACGATTGAATATTGATCTGGATATACTGACGAAAACGCGCATCGGCATGACAGTGAACGAGTTGCGCAAGTGCAGCAAGGACGATGAGGTGATTAGCTTGGCCAAATCGCTTATCAAGAGCTGGAAACGTTTTCTTGCCGGTACGCCACCGTCGAAAGACGGTTCGAAGGAATCGTCCAAGTCGTCCGGCAAATCATCGAGCAAATCGAGTAGCAAATCGTCCGACGGTGGCAGCACTGGAACGGGGGGCGGTGGTGCTAATGGTGAGAAAGCAAACAGTGGAAGCGGTGGAACGGGGGGTGTTGGTGGCAACAAGAAGGATTACGATCGCGAGAAGGAAAGCAAATCGAAAGCACCTCCCTCCGGCGGTATGTCGTCGCAGTCCAGCAGCAATACGACCGATGCGGTGCGGTTGAAATGCCGTGAAATGTTGGCGAACGCGCTGCGCGTTGATGGTGAACCGCCGGAGGGCTGTCAGTCACCGGAAGAGCTCGGCGAAGAGTTAGAAGAGGCCATCTTTGTCGAGTTTAAAAACACGGACATGCGCTACAAGAACCGTGTTAGATCGCGCGTTGCCAACCTTAAGGATCCGAAAAATCCTAGCCTGCGGGCAAACTTCATTAGCGGCGCTATCACTGCCCAGCGGCTCGCCAAAATGACATCGGAGGAGATGGCAAGCGATGAGATGAAGCATTTGCGCGATCGTTTCGTGAAGGAGGCGATCAACGATGCACAGCTGGCGACGGTGCAGGGCACCAAGACCGATCTGCTCAAGTGTGGCAAGTGCAAGAAGCGCAACTGCACGTACAACCAGCTGCAGACGAGAAGCGCTGACGAACCTATGACCACGTTCGTCATGTGCAACGAGTGTGGCCACCGTTGGAAGTTCTGCTAGAAAGGTTGTTTCTTTTTTTGTGTTTTGGTTGAGATGTGTCGAGCGTCTCACGATTTTCGGTTTCTTAATACTTCGCGATAAGAACAATCGCGACTCGTGGTCAAGCGGCTGGTGTGTTTGTGTGTTAAGACGAACCATCCCTGATTTGCAACAGCTGACTTTTACAATGACCATGTGTGTCGAACGTTGATGACTATTAATTTCCTCTAACTATCTGTATAGTTAGATGGTAAGCTCGGTTTTATCAAGTTATGCTTACAGAGAATGATGGGAAAAGGCAATGAGACACATTGGCGTTAAAATGTGGTTTTACAAACGTAGCAAAGCTTATGGCGCACGGGCGCATAAGTTCGCTATACGATTAATTTAAACGTACGTTCGTTTACGCTATTAGAGTTAATTGTTAGTTTCCAGTCCCGTAAGGTATTAGGTTTATACTTTTTCTGCGAAATTAACTCAGATTAATACGCAGGTTGTGGAATCATTTTTACATCGAAAACTTCAATACACTTTGAAACATGTTATCAATAGAAATTGTGTTCCCCTTTACGTAATTCTTGTTCACGAGGCAGAAGACAGCATCGCGGTAGAAATCGGTGTTTCAATGTCGTCGTACCACCTAGAAGGTAGAATTATTATGAATGTATTTGCGTTTTTTTTTTCGAGAACTGATGTTATCTTTTTAAGTAAAAATCCGGTCAAATATCCAACAATTAACCCCCACTACATAAACCGATTCGCAACAAAAAACTTCTACCACAAGCCGTGAGAAAGGTTAGCGATCTCAAAAGCGTCTGGAAAGGATGTATATGGCTAACGCTCTTTCTCGTTGTAAGCAGATTAATGCGGATAGCAACGGCAGAATGTGTTCCCGTTTTTACGGAACCTGTCATACAAAATCACAATTCTTAGGTTAGGAAAGGCAAATGTGTGTGTGTGTGTGAGTGTGTGTGTGTGCATAATCGGGCCGCGCATTGCAAAGCTGCACTTTAGCACTTAGCAATTAGTAGGGAATACTAAAGAAAATCATAAATGTAATTGTGTACATAAGTAAAATGTAATGTTGCGTCACGTTTTGCTAGATAAAACAGTGTGTGCATTGTGAGGTAGCCTGCGTATGCGTGTGTTGTACCATGAACATACTGAAACATGGGGTTTCACTTGCTGTGCACCCGGTGGGCAGGCAACAATGATCCGAACGTAGACAATCGTTTCACGAAAAACAAAACATTGGGAAAGACTATTGTTAAGCAGCGTAACAAAAAGTGAATTGGCTTTAATTTACGTGTTAGATTCCGTTCCTTTTCTTGCATTAGCAATAAACATTGTGTAAAGACGATCCCTATTTGCATGCATTTTGAAGTTCATTAAAATTTGGCTAATTTACGATCGACTCTTACGGTTGGCGTGAACAGCGATCTGTGTTGTGCCATGTTCACAGATTTCGAAATTTCTCCTTTACGTCGTAGCGCCACGGTGGTGAATAGCGAAAGCTGCTGCGCTCGATGTTGGTTATACATCTGAGTTCAGTTCTATTCGTGGTGGTTTTAAAAGAGCCGTTACACCCCACTGGTGTTTGCAATTTATTTTCATCATAGTGGTTAGAAGCGGTGAAGCCTTAGTATTTTTTTACTTGAAAATATGACATAATATATGGCCATCGAACATAGGTCTGTCAATTTGGTTAAAAAATTATAATACTAATTTCTATCACAACTCCTAAAGGGGAAGAGCACGTGCTGAAGGATACAAAATTGTTACCCAAATCTATGTTGCTGTCCTTCGCTGCGAGTTATCAAGATCATTTTCATAAATATGACGTCAGGATCAGGCTATAATTATTATATAAAATTCCAGAAGCTCGGTGCTTCTCGGTAGTATTACTGCTACGGCTCTTCCTCGTGCAATGTAATATACTGATCTACATACGTTTTTAATTTGTTTATCGGACTCATCTCGTGTTGTGAGATAACCTTTTATCACCTGCAATTTGGCCATTCGTCTGATAAGGAAACACTTCTGCTTCCTTCAGCACAACACAGAAACCTCAAATTGGACGTAGTTTGGAGGTTAGAATTTCAATTTACTCAATGTCGGTTCCTGAGGATATCCTCATACCCGTCGGAGGCCACACAGCGGGAGTGTGTGTCAATGACAACTGGATACCTAATTAAAATGATAATAGAAAACCGGAAAAAAAATGATTCGACCCTTACGTGGCACGGGTGTCCGGGCGTTTTTGAATGTAGTTACGGTAGCCTAGCAGTTTTTTTTTTGTTTGATTAAGCTGTCGAGTTCTTGGCCACCGAAGGTAGTGGCGCTCGTCTAAGCTGGCCACGTTCAGTCGTGCACTCATCGTTCCCCGGGACGGTTTCGTCCCGATCTGGTCGAGGTTGTTCCGTTCGTGGCCTTGTGTGCTGTGTGATTGACCGCAAATTAGAAGTATTTTTGGTAAGTTTGTGCATATTCTACATTTTGTGTGTTCTGGCGTAGTGTTGCCGCAGTGCTTAATACGAATACGAAGCACAGTTATAGAGTGTGGAGCATTAGTTTTAAGCTTTGAAGACTAAAAAAGACTTTGAAGGCAAGTAAAACATTTTGTGCATTATTGGTTCTTTGTTGAGATTGGCACAACTCTTCGTTAAGTAATAAGTTAAGACAGTTGTGAAATAATTGTGCACCTTGCGTAAACAACTGGCGATTGTTAAGCCCTCCACAAAACGATTTTCATCGAGCGTAGGCTCTAATGCACTCAAGAGTCTTGTAGCGAGAAAACAATCAGAGTGTCTGTGATAAACGTACCAAATCCAGGACCCATGTTGATTGCCACTAGACAAATGACCACACCGGATATCACGAGATCCTCCCCACAGTCACACACACACACACACACACACACCGCTGTTTACAGATGTGCTGTGGGGCTCAACGGCCACTTGTAAATCGTCGACGTACGTGGATCAGTGTCAATTTTGTGTAATATCATTTACGATTTCGTCCAGTTTCGTACCGTAAATAGCACTTGTTGGGCCGGTGAGTGCATGGACTAGATAAATGTTGGTGCTTTAGCCTCGGCCCCATGTACCTTTATGGCGAGGGTCTCTGATAAGACGGAAAACTAATTTGCCGAGTGCGCGGTGCTGGTGCTGGTGCTGGCTGTCATTCGCACAAGGGCTAGTTGCGGTTTGTTAGCATTCGTGTCCACACGCCGTTGGGCAGTGGGCGCAAGAGATGGTCGTCTGATAACGAGGGGTTGCTACTCAATCTTTACAGAACTTAAAATTAAGGGGGTCAATCTTTGCACTAGCACGATACACAGTGGCAAGATAATGGAAGAACTCAATCTTCGCCGCTTCATCGGTAGGAGATGAGCTACGATGGCAGGTGCAATTACAAATCATCCTGACAGCCCTGGTGACGGGGACTTATCTACGGCGTAATGCCTGCAGCAAGAATGTAACCATTTTGCTAGTTTGCCCTCCTTTCCAGCAAAGTTCCGAGTGCAATTGATGTATATGACGGTCGTGTGACTAGTGCCTGGCCTGGCTGGAAACGCAATATGGAAGCAATAAAATGAGCCAAAAACATGTGGACACCGTTTGCCGTTCTGCAGACATCAATCATAATCGAAGTAGAATATGGCGATTGCGCAGCCATATAAGCGCAGCCAATTGCATACAGAGGCGACACATGTTATCCACCGACAGCAATTAGTTTGCCCGCGCGCAATAGTAGACGTACGTCACCGGGGGTTTGTCAGCTGTGGCAATTGGTTGTTGGCGATTTTCGAAAGGTATTTCATTAGTGCGATGGGATCTAGTAAATTACCCGTTATCGCGCAACAATTAAAAACAAAAAACGACACTGTGGAGCTTTATGTGGGGTATCGTCGACGAACGTCAGAACTTATGGCGGTCGGCGGCAGATGCGCGATGAGCTTATCAGCAGTATCTTGCACACCCGTGATGATTGATGCGCGTCGACAAAAGAACATTGCCAATTTGTCTTCTCGGAGACAACGAGCTAAACAAGCTGTCAAGGGGGCGCTTTTTTCGGTAGTTTCGGTAGCTGTAAACCACTGATAAGCTTATTAAATATTTCTGCAGCTAATGACGCTGTTGTGTGTGTGGGACATCCGATACGCCTTGCTAGGTAAATTGTAAAGTGTACTGGATCACGCACTAGGATGACCGGCAAAAAGCAGTTCAGAAATGGCTCTGGGCATCCCAGCCTTATCTACGAGCAGAACAGCGGGAAAGCGATTCTGCGCGTTTTCCATCAAACAACCGAATCAGCTGTTACATGTACGACACTGCCTTGCATTGGTAGTGGTGGGTCGAGAAGTGCAATACGAGCGCACTCTTGAACTAGAACTTCGCCTGTTTGGAAAGCATTTGATTATCGACAAAATTCTCTCAGGAATTCACGCTAGGGAACGCTTTCGAATTTGCCATTTTGTGGGCCTCTTTTTTCCGGAAAACTCAAATCTTGATTAGTGTTAACCAATACCTGCACAAATGAGTCACGTTGTCACGGATATTAACGAAATTACTTTTCCCGAAGCAATACCAGAAAAAAAGAGAGCAAAATAAAACAAACAAAACACTCGCTCGCAAACACGCACGCGGCACGTGAGGTGACACAAACATTTGGGCAAAATGAAGGGAAAACACGTATGCAAATGTCGTGCGAGTCGAGAGAGTGCGAGAGAGAGAGAGAATAAAGGGAGAGCATCATTTCCCCGTTGCGACGGTGATGTTATCGAGAGAGCGAGAGAGAAACAAAAGGCAGCTGTCAAACGCGTGGCACACTACAGGGCCAAGGGAAAACGCATCGATTTTCCCCCTTTTAGCACACTGAGCGCGAGCGGGATGGAATGTTCTCGCGCGCGCATTCTCATATTCCATGGTGTGCTCACAATAAGTTTGGTTTCCGTTGGGGGGCAAAACTGACAGCCGAAACCGAGCGGAGAAAACACTCGCGAAAAACCAGGAAGGAAAATCTACCCCAGCGCCAGGCGTGAATGCAACATCTTCACCGTCGGGTTTCGCTCTTCGTGCCGGACGCGAAACGTCAAAACGCCCGTTGCCCGTTCATTCCAGTCGGTGAGCTAAGCAATGGCGGCCACGTCAACCGTCGTCCCCGGTCAGCTACTAGTACGGTGCAGCGAACGGAACGGCAGCAGCGCCCGCGGTGTCCCTTCGCGGGACGGTCGATTGTTTCGGTTGTGTCTGGTGCCAGCAACGTTTGCCGTGCACAGCTGGCCACCACCAGCGCGGGCGGTGTGAAAACTGTACCTCCCCCTTAGGCAGGCGACCAGCCGGTGTGCGCGTGGACAGCGTTGTCCGCAAGCGGGTCGATATTGGCCGTTCGGCGATCCCCCATTTCCACTATCGACTCGAAAGTGTGTTTTGATCCGATCGCTGCACGGCGGATCCAGCGTCTCCACTCTGTGTGTATGTGTGTGTGGTTTTGTGTCTACGTGTGTGTGTGTACGTTTTGCTTTATTTTGCCGTAACAGTTACGTGAAAGTATCGCTCGGTTGGAGCGTTTTCGGCCCCCCAAAAAAGAGGCGAAGCAGTGTGTGCTATTGCGAATAAACTATCGATTTATTGCGCCTGGCAAACGGATCGGAAATAGATGTTTACAACGCAAATCGAGCAGCCCCGTTAAAGACAAACAGTTTTCCTCCCGGTGCGGTGCGAGAGAGAGAGTGGAGAGAGTGAGATAAAAATGGTCACAAAGACATTGTGGAGCTGTTTCGTTCGCTGAATGCGTAATAGAAATACTCCAAACGGTGCTGACCACCACGTACATGTCCTCTGGAGTGGTTGTTTTTTTCCTCCAAATTGCTAGAATTCTGTCGCGGTTCCGCTCATAACAGAAGGCACGTCCAAAACGGAGGCGAACATCACCCTGTGCCTGTGTCCCCCTTCTCCGCACTGAGAGCAGCAATGGTTTACCGATGCGTTGGCAACGCTAAGATCTTCACAGCCTGCTGCAGTAGGTAAGTTTTCCTTTCCGTCGATTCCGTAGAAGATTCGTCGCAGCTTCGCAGTTTGTTGCACGAAGGAAAAGTGTGTTAGCCACGCGTTACATAAGTGCACAAGGGCAAGGGCTCAGGCGGCACTCCACCGGGAAGGTGCAGGTGGCAGTGTGTAGAACCGGGCCAGCTTGGAAAAGCGCACCGGAGAGAAAGCGAATCGGTCGCCCGCCCGCCCCCTCGAGCCCGAGAGCAACAGTGTTCCTGTGTGGTGTGCCCCGTTTGCTGTGTGTGTTTCGTGTGTCCACAGAAGTTGTGTGTTGTGTGTGAGATTATTTTAATGGTGTGATGTTTTCAACACTTCAATTTAAACAGCCTCTGCTTCCCATTGTGTTTTCGGACTGCTGACTCCTTTCTTTGGCGAGAGAAAAGCAATGTTTTCCCACAAGCACGCCACAGTTTGACGTTTTGGAAAAGCCCGCAGAAAGGAAGGTGCGCGAGTTTGTATGCGTCGGCGGGTGTTATCGTACATTCGTTTCGTTTACATCACACAGTAGGTCGTGCATCATGCCAACGATACTCGGATGCACAACATTCGATTGTGATTCGTGGGTTTATTCTTTTTGATTTGTTTTTTTGGTTGTTGTTGTGCAGTTTGTGTGCGGTGAACGGTTTGTTTGCTCAATGGAAATGTAAAAGTGTTTCGGGTGTTTTACAAATTAGTGTTAGTTGGTTAGTTTTCCACGTGGAATTCCTTGTTTTGGGGGGGGTGAATCTTTCACACTGCACTGCTTGAACATTCCGCCAGGTAAACGGAAGCCCGCACACAACGCATCCAATAACACGTCGATCCGTTGGCAGGAAGTGAAGAAAAACCCGCAACATGCGCCCTTCGGTCGCACCGTCAAGAGCCACCTGGCGGCTCCTTCACGTACACGACGGCCCCGTATGTACCCGTGTGAGGCTTTTGTTTTTTTGTTTCGCTCGCTCGGTGTGTAGCGTTTGTTGTGAAGGTTATGTAATTTTTAACCTTCAAATCTTCCATCCTCCACGACCGAGCGTGGATCCCCAATAAAGACGAGGTCCTTGTCCTTGGAGTCTCTCCCCGGTGGGGATGGATCATCGTGTCGCGTTGACAACATGCCAATTCTAATTTACAGCGAACGGGCAGTACATATACGTCTGGTACTGGTGGATTCCGATCGTTCGTTAATTATGTCGGGCTTGAGGGATTTGATTTTTTTTTGTTCAATTTAGAATTTTTATTAAACCAACTAAAACTTCAAGCCAAAATGAGTGGGAATAATAATGCAAAAATTCAGTTTATATAATCGATGTTTCATTACGCTAAAAGCATTGATCTTCTTACTTATTGCTTCTAGTACTCTAGAAAAGAAAAGAAATAAAGTCTTCTAAGTCCGTTCCATTAAACAGTCCTAACATGAAACGGTTCGCGGCAGAGATCAATTATCCTTGGATGATCATTTGATACAAGTGCATACATGTTGTGTGTAACGGCACACAACCTGCTTAACGAGCACGGATATAATTGCAACGGATCGTACGGGAGTCGTTGTCCGTATCGATTTTCTTTGACCTACAGCCAGTCTATGCCACGCTGAACCTATTGCCCGCCGTGTGCGGACTGGATGGTCGCGTGAGCCTAATGTGTGGGGAGGGCCAGCTTCTGAGTGTCAATAAAAGGAAAAAGCACACAGACGTACCAGAGCACTCACACTTGACCGCAGTAGCCAAACGGTTGGCGCAACCATGTGGTTGCCATATCGCACCCGGGTAAGATTGGGGGCAAATTTATTCGTTTCGACATTCCGGACGATTACCAGGCGCCAACAAGCTGGTCCTGCATGTGTCATAACCTTGGCGACCGACCGGAGCTATTTGTCTGTCCCTTTAATAGCCCTGCCACGGTTTTTGTCCTTCGCGTCCTTCGGAGAACTGCTATTAGAACGAAACGGTGGGAGAAAAAGTCAACTACAAACAGTTGAGTGGACTGATTATAGTAACATTTCTCTCTGCGTGTTTGCTTCATTACATTACGAGTTATCTTATAAGAAGAATCCTTGGGCCTTGTGCACGATGCTAGGAGGACATTAATCGATACTAACTTTTCGCTCGCTAAGCTTACTGTTTTAATCAACAACTTCACGTTATTGTTGATTAGCATCCATATCTCTAGCAGCGGTATGGGTAATGCGAGATATGAATATAAACAAAACGAACCATAAAGCTAGCTACTGACATTTTTTATGGCATGTCTTTGCCCGCGCAATAATATTTTAATGTTCATTGCTGTATTGGATTATGAAACATGTATATGAATATCTCACATGCGGTTTCATAAGTTCTGAGTGCAATCCGTATGATAGCAGAGGGAGAATACCTATATAACTGCACATTCGTGATCTTTACTGTTGTTATTTAATGCCATTTCATCCCAGTGTGTGAAATTTCATACGCAAAAATGTGATTTAATAAATTCAATAATTTCTTCTGAATAAATTCAATAGCTTTTTTGTAAAAGATGTATTTGTCCAACGAAAGGGTCCAGCTGGATTTAAATGACACCAGATGATAATTTAAGAATCACTTTAGTGTCAATAATTAGTACGTCAGTTTTGATCGAACCCCCCTAACAAGGACCATCCGTGGCTACGTGGTAAAATAAGTCTAGTATGCCAGAAATGGCAGGTTTGACACTTGGTAGGTCGTTACGCCAAGAGGGAGAATATAGCTACTAGCCAAGAGAAAATAGAATATGTGTAGCTTACTGATAATTTTAAAAGGGGATGGGGTCCTCCTTTTCGTATCGTAATTCGTAATTGTTATAGATATAAAATCAGATATGAAATCTGTTAATGTTTTCATTCAAAAAATCGCCTGATTTGCTAAATAAATAAAGTGCAGAGAAGGAAGTCGACTCTGTAATTTAGAAGTATAAACGATAGTGCACCAGGATTCTACATACGCGGAAATTCTGCAATACGCGAAAATTATAGCGGTCCGCATTAATGGCGCATCTCGGGAACTGCCTGTACCCAGGTTTGAATGTTTGTTACAACAAAAAAACTAAACAAAGAGAGCGAGAGAATATTTTTCTCTCTTTAAAGTTTGATCGTGAATTCACTAACACAAAGCCAATGCAATGTGAACCTTAGGCAGCGCTCTAGCAAGATGTGAAACATTGTACCTTGTCAAAACTATTTTCAAAAGTGGAATTATTTACAAAAACAAAATTAAAATAATATTATTTCGTTTTTGAAAAAACTGGAGCAATATTTTCTTTAAATGCTACACGTCAAATTATGACGAGCGGTTTGTTTCAAATGGGAGTGATGAGGATTGTTTCATCTACCAGACCACCGCCTCAGCGTGTGTGAGAGCGAACCATTCCCGCGCTGCCTACTGATGTGAGCCGCAAACGAACGTTGAATGAGAACGCCGCTCTGTCAAGATGAGTTGAATGAGAACCGGCGTGTAACAACACCGCACAGTCGTGGCGCATAACGTAACATAATGCCCGGCTAAGGTGGCTGTGTCGTTCAGGCTGTCTGCGCTGTTTCCCGATGGGTCTCGTACGGTCGAACCGTGTGTAATTGTACCGCAGGCGTTTCACATCGCGCAGATCGTGCCCGGGGTGCCAGATGTTCTAGCGTGAATCGATCAAAAGTTTGTGATTGAACCGGGGGTGCGTTATAGTGAGGGCAGTGTTTTGCAAACCGTGTATGGGGGTTTTATGCACCACGCGGATGAGGTGAAATAATGTCGTGTCCTCGCGTAGTGAGCGAATGGAAATTGCGTTTTGCCGGAAGATGATCAGATTCCGCTTCGCGATCAGCTTAACAATGTGCCGGAAATGAGGGCAATGATATTGAGGAAGTGCTACCAAAGTGTGACGGAGAACAAGCAGTAAAAGTGAAGCTTCAAGCCGTCTGTATCTGTTTTTTTTTTGTTGTTCGTTTTGCGTTAAGGTGTATGAGTTGATCCGTGTTTTTGGTGCTGTTCCAAACGGTTTCGGTTTAAACATAACCATCTCTGGCGTAGTGCGGACTCAATGTAAGTTTCACCGCGGATGATCATCATGCCGTGTGTTTGCTGTTGAGCGCAACAGGACAAACAAGACAAACAAATAAAAGTCCAAGCTGATACATTCCATCGGCTCCGTTTGGGTAAAACCAAAATTCAAGCCCACCTGATTTTTTTTTTGCCCTCGTCGATGAGCAATCATTTCGTATCGGAGACAACTACGCGCACGGCGGTCCATCATGTGACGGAGAATGAATCACTGAATCGTTATGGAAATTTTGTTAAAGTTCTATTCCTGTGTCGTCTGTTTTGTTTCATTCGCCTGTTCCTGTCTCCGTGCTGGTTGACGTCGCTTCCCTTACCTGTCCCTAGTTGATTTGGTCCCTTTTTTTTCTGTCGCCAGCCCGCATGATGGGAAGCGTAGCCTGTGTGGTGAAGGAATAGGATCACATACGGTGGCATCATGGAACGAGCCATTGCGATACCACGCTTGACAATGCGTCTAGTTTCCGGTGCGTTTGAGAGCAGTTTGCGACAAGAGATGTTTTACGGCGTTTTTTGTCACTAAATTAGAAACAGTTTTAAAACTCACACCCGAGTGATATTCGTCTCAAAGGCAAAAATATAAAATAAAAATCTATTGCTCGTACACACTCACCGGTGCCGTGACTACTGTGGCCCAAATTTGGTTCGGTTCCGCTGGAATGAGCGTAATCGTTTATGGAGCCGAACGCGCCCGGCATGACAGGCGGAAGAAGAAAAGAAACAGGCGAACCATGAATAAACATGAGAGCGAAAAGGAAAAGGCAATAGCACAGAGCAAATCCCAAAAAAAAAGAAAAACAGGCGGCTTTTTGAACCAAAAGTGCCGGCTGTACATGCCTCACTTTATCTCACCTCGATGGCACTGTGCTCTGCACTACGGAGCTTGAAACAACGATAAAAACGGTATCGGTATCGGTAGTTTATGTTTCGATCGTTTGGCTTCAGCAAAACAATAATAGAAGCATACGTGTGAAAATAGCAACGCCATGGAATGTCGGTAATTGAATTCCCTCCATCGCTGGCATTGTCTGCCTTGGCGTAATTGTCTTTGATCTGGTGCGATGTGACATTCGTTCTTTTTTGATTGCAAATCATAGATCCTGGCCTGGGCAAGTGGTTTTTTTTATTTAAGTTGAAATATGACAGCTCAGTGAATTTATTAGGCAACATTCATGGAAATTTTCCTCCAATTAGATAGAAAACATATTCACGTTAAGATTTTTTTAGAGAAAATTTAACCGAAATGCTGTAAAAATCTTGAAATAATATAATAATCTTTGCAATTGATAGTGAAACATATGCAATTGATATTGAAATGCAAAACTAAACATCAGAGTCGCGTGCACTATTTAGCGACTGTTATACATTTATTACAAGAATTGTTGTATAAATTCTTGTTTTTTTACAAAATTTTAAAGTTTTGTTTTTTTTAAGTAGTTTATTAGAGTTTGGAATTTTTTTTCTTATAAATTATTAACTTCTTCGTATGAAGACCGACACAACAGCCTCAAGAGGTCTAGGGTGCTATTTGTGACTTTGTATCTTTGCTTGTCAGTTTATGTGGAAAGTTATTAACGGATAAACCTTCAACCATGAAAGAACGCACCTAAAACTTCGTTTAAGTGATGATCAATTTCCTCTAATCATCTAATCGAACTACAAAATGTGAATTCGACTCTTGAACCCTTCGATGTAAAACATTCACTAAACAGTGCTCCGTCATCGGTAGCATTCAATTCAGCAGTTTATATGCAAAAGTTTGCATATTCTCCATCGATCCATTCCGTTTTGCGCATCTTTTTATTAACCATTCAAACAAGAACAAATGTCAAGGTCCCGTAGAGAAAGCGAACCAAAACCAGGCGTTCCGAACAGAAAACAAAACATCATCCTTCTATCATCATGATGCGTCATGATTGCGGTACGAAATACGAAAAGGAAGAGCAAACACACATTTGTCGGTGCTAAAGCAACACAAACACAAAATGGTGTCGTCCAAAAGGTTCGCCAGTGTGTGTTTATTCATCTTTTCCATCTTTGACCCACTAATCAAGTGGTGACGAAACGTTCACAATCGCTTTTGTATTGCTGTTTGGTTTTAACATTTTTGCTTTAATTCCCTCCCTTCCCCGGCGTTTGCCTTGTGTCGCATCATAATTCGCCGAACGGATTGGCACTTGGAGAGCAAACTCGTTTTTTGGTGGAAGATGTTAAACTCTTATCAAATAATTGCTTTTGAGTTGATGTTTGTGCCGCACATTAATAGCAATTTGTCGTCTTTTTTTGATCGATGGATCGGCCTGGTGGCTGGAATGAAGTGTCATTTTCTGTTTGTGTGTTTTTTTTACTTCGCTTTTGGAAGTCTTTGGGTTCCTTGCTTAATGGGCATCTGCGATAGTGGAATTAGCGTTGCATCAGACCAGACGATTGAGTGATGCGATCAACTTCCCAGCCTCCTTTAACTTCACCCTAGCCGGCAGTCGGGCAGTCGTTTGCAATTCAGCGTCAAAGTGCCCATCTCGAGCTGGGTGGTAGCAGCACAACGCCTTCCTTCTAGACGTTTACGTCGTACCGTCGCTATACTGCGAAGAAATGTTCAATAATTAATGAGGCAAACGCTCAAAATGGGCACCCTGCATCGAGTTTGCATGAGATTGAGCTCTTGTCCCTCGCGGGGTATTGGGTGGATGAAGATTTCAGTGTACTTAATATGCACCGGAAAGGGAGACAGAGGTCGATGGACGAACAAATCACACTAGTCGTTGGAACTAGAGATGGGAAATTTAATTCTTTTTAAGGATTTTAATCCGAGTTAAAGAGTTAAAATGAAGATTCAACTCTTATACTCTTTTACTCTTCAAGATTTCTAAAATTTCTAATAAACAAGGGGGGGCGTGCTGCGGCCTTCATCATATGATTTAAATCGTGAGTTAACTCGCGATTTAATTCTTCAAGGTGACCTTCAACTCAATTTCAACTAAACGAATTCAATCGCGAGTTAACTCTTGTGGGAGTTAACGCGCGATTTAAATCGTGAGTCAAATGGTTGCCGTGAAGAACTCTTGTGGGAAATAACTCGTTAAATTACAGGATTAAAATCGTGAGCTAAAGATCCTGCTAAAGAGTTAAAGCGCTAAAGATCGCCGTGAAGAACTAAATCGCGAGTTAACTCCCACTAAAGTGAACTCACGATTTAAATCGTGATTTAAAGGTTACCGTGAAGAATAAAATCCTAGCCGTTTTTAATGATTTATTTCTTTGGCAATGACTTAAATCGCAAAGAGTTACAAATACTCTTCGTCGAGATTAGAGTTAACTCACTCCCTAGAAAGATTTAAATCATTCATTCATTCTGAATCATTGTGCACATCACTAGTCATGAAAACTCACTAAGACGATAGTTGGTGTACCTTTCGGGACTATTAGAGAGCATCCGGCCAATTGCGTGGGTCGTACTGGGGACAAAACAATATTGTTTGCCTTTGAAATTTATTGCGCAAAGGAGTGGAAGTGAGCGTAATCTGCGTTTTAGCTAGAAGCTATATTATTCTTCTAAATAAAAGATCAGTATTCACGTAGTTGCAACTCACCGATCAAATACACACAGTTGTTGAGCCACTCTTTGAACTTTGGCAATATTGTTCCAAGCCTCATTCTTCCTTTGGGGTACTTCACACGGCGTTGCAATCGTCAGCAGTTTCAATAATTAAAAGTCGGTCCGTGTTTACGTTTCGAGCGGTAGAAATCGGGTCTTTAACAGACCGTCCGTCGTCAGCGATTCCGTGCCGGTGTGAGGCGAACGGTTCGACAGCTAAACTTCACTCCAAAAAACACCCAACATGCAATGACGCGACATTAGGAGCATGCCGTGTGTGGTGTGTTTTGCCATCCCGAGCGTGCTCACTATTGTCGATCGATACGCCGTGCAGTGGCGGCGGGGCTTGGCCATTTTTGATCGCTGGCCAAAAACTGCTAATGAAGAAAAATTCAAACCCGAAGTTGTTCCCATACACACGCCCGGTCATTTGTGTATGGGATTTAAAAATTAATTTATACAAATCTTCAACCCGAAATGGATTGTCCTCTAACAAAATTGCACCACCACTACCGATCTTTCGGCAGTTGGTGGTAGTGTGTAGTGGTCTTTCAGAAAACGTGTTTGCAAACTGTTTGCCACTATCGGGTTCGAAGGTTTGGAGGAAAGATCGAACCCCAACCACTAATAGTCTTGCTGGCGGGGTGGCCTTCGTGCATTTTATGGCACGGATCTGTTTCTTCTAAAAATAGTCCCAAATCTGCCCTTTGCGCCCACGTGCCAACCGCCACCACTGGCTTACCGACCTTCGTGAAGCGCACCGTTGGCTTCAAAAGCGGTGGAAATGTACCGTCGGGCATGGTAAACCGGACTTGTTTTCAAGTACGTTTTTCCGTCAAATTTATGTTTCTGCTGTGCAATACCACCATTGCTAACCGTTTCGACGTAGATTAATTATACGCTTTGAGATGGGGATTTTGATTCCTGCGGAACAACGCATGTCAGCGGGCATGGAGAAGTTTTTCATTTGTTCTGTGTTCAACGCCAGTCGAAGATGGATGCAATCGCTGTGTACGTTGAATGTTGCCGTGGCGGCAACATTGACTTCCCTGCGGCTGATCCTCCGGCAGCTTAATTTTAATCGCCTGCCAGTTGCAATCCTTCCTGCCTGTACCGCTTACAAGGGGGATTGGTTATTGTTGTCGGATAAAAGAGATTGTTTTTGCTGTTAAATCAATGGTGATAGTAAGCTGAATTGTTTAAAAAAAAATGGACTATAATGCTCTTGATTAACGGAGCATGGTCAATTGATTTGAAGGCCTAACATACGTTCAAGTACAGATAGAATTAGTTATATCTGATAATTGAACATTAAATTATAATTAATTTATGATACAACTTTGTCGAAATTGTGTCGAAGAAGAACCGACGTGGCACTTGCATTAGAAAACTGTCCAATATGAAGGGACTGTCATTTTCAAATGAGGAGATAACATCTGTCAAAGTAAGTCTAAGTTGGCTATGAGGACGTTTGGTTAAATGAAAACAATTTTTCAAAATACAAAATGGGAAGGAGGTGTGAGACTAGTTGCTTTACAATTAAAATTGTACAAAAATGCAAATAAATCATGCTATACGTTTCCAAACCTAAAAGAAAGATGTGAGAAATGGATAAAGCATTGCGAGTCTCTGGACATACAGTTGACTGTCATGGCGTACAGTTAACTGTCATCTCAAAAGGCCTGACAGTTTCGCGTTTATGTCAAAGTAGAATAGTAAGCGATTAGTTGTAGAGATGTCGCTAGTGTACAACGTATTTAGATTTGGTAAATATGAAGACAACTTTTGAAGCTCATTTTGTTCTAAGTGTCTCGTCGGTCTGATAGCTCTTACGAATATCTTCAAGATACTAATAAAGTTTACTCCACGTATTGGCAGGCAATATGGCTGGGACGTTCCTTTCATATCACAAACAAGACCCGCAAACGAACGTAATGACATCATGCATACCTGTTCACATTCACGGTGTTCGTTACACACCCAAAGAGGCGAACAAATTCCCTATAATGAGCAAACTTTCCGGATCGGTTTCTAACACTTTCTGGAAAGCATCGACCGTAACACCATTTTACCGGTTGATAAAAATGAACCATTAGCAAATTCGCATTCGTCTCGCCGAAACATGAGTAATGCCCCCGGCGCCGGCTGAAATGTGACACTCCTTCGACGGGGCAAACACTAACCTGGTGCAAGCGAAGAAAAAAAAAGCAACAAATCCCTCCATTCTCAACAGCATTGTGTGCGGAACTCTAAGGGAAACGGAAAACACACTTACCAACCTCACCGTCCTGCCTTGGTGATCTTGCTCAAAGTTTAGACTGTGGCTCTCACGGCCGGCAAGGTGTGGTGAGCAGTGTTAATAAAAAAGATGACAAAATCCGTCTACGCTTTTTGGTCGTCAAAATACCTTTGCTAACCTTCCCTCGATGACCCTGGCACGCACAGAGAGGCGGTTTTCAGTGTCAGTCCCTTAAAGGTCGCTCGGACTACCGCGGCTGGAAGAAATCGGGGAGATTTATGCACTTTTTTTTATCGTCCACTCGTTGAGCGCGACTCCACGTGACGGTGGCGGTGACAACGGGCGGTAGTGTTAAATTTCAGCTTTTCTCGGGTGGTGAACAGCGGGAGCGGGTGGTGAGCAGCACTGCCTAGGAGGGTCTTTGCACGAGGGAACGATACAGTCTAGAGCCGCAGCATGACCCGACACTGCAGGTGTATCACGGGGGCCAACAGCTGATTGGTTTGAAACGTGCAGAACAGAAGAACTCCGCAAGCCGCAAGTCTGCCCTGGGTGTCGACTGTCGCACCGGTTTTCCCGCTGGCGTCTCATAATTTCCATTCGTCCCACCCAGCACCTACCGCACCCGGCAAACGTTTCATTAGAATTGTTCGTTTACATTCAATCCTAAACCAATTTTAAACCGCCAATGCGGTGTGTTTTGCATAGAAAGGTCCACCAGAAGGAAGAAATGTAGGTCGTGTACGAAACATAGCCTGGTGGAAGTTAATGAAAGGACTCCATTTTTGCATTGTGCACACCTTTTGCTAGAGCGCCGTTTACCCGGAACTTGTGCTCCGGAATGTGCGAAAGAAAGTTATGAAAGTTCCAATGTTCCTCGTTCTAAGTTGAACAGTTCCGGGCAAAGTGGTGCGGTTTTGATTCAACACACGTGCCAACTCTATTAAATTGGCTGTGCTCAAAGCGAAGCTGAATTGAGAGCTGTTTCTTGAAGGAATTTGTTCAAAATGGCATAAGATTCTTGTTTAAATAGACCATAACGATTGAAATTGTAAAATTTCCTTCACAAACGTGACTATGATTTAATGCTTAAGTAAATTTAGGAACGGTTTTTCTTCATGAAATTTTCCAATTTACTGCATGCAACAGCGAAAATAGTGAATTTTATTGTGTGCCCTCGGTTCTATGACTTCCAGCAGGGTAGCCCCAAACGGTGGTGCTGGGCATGATTAAAAATATTTACACCACACCAAACATTATCACGTGCCGTCACGCAATGTGGTTTTCGTGGTAGAACATGGTTCGATCGAAACCCATCCACCATCTCCCCTCGAGGGAAATGGGATGTAGCCCAGGGCAGTGCTGGAGCAGAACGAACCTTGGTGGTATTGATTAACGACTGCAGGGCACTTTGGGGATACACGGCGGTCCCATTTAGTTGTGACCGTGAACCGGGTGACATTGTAGGACGTGCGGTATAACAGGTGATCTGCACGTCTTTCATGGGGATGAGTTTAAAAAGGGGGATTGAGGAATTAATAGCTAAGGAACTTTGATGGATTCTCCAAAGTCCTTCATGTTTCAAGAGATGATATGCCAAGAAGCTGACAAGTTGCTTATGTATTATATGCTTTATGTTTGAGCTATAATCATCAGGGACGGATCATCCATATCAGAGGACTAAGAGGATGCGTTAAAGGGCCCCGAGATCCAGAGTTCCAGAAAAAAAAAACTGGTTGAATTAACGACAGACGAAGTAGGGCCACTTAGGGTCTCTCATAAGAAAGTTGACATCAGTAGTACAAAGGTCTCCCGAAAATTAAGTGTCTCCAAACATGCCCTCCTTCGGCTCAACAAGGTTTTCAACGCTGAAAATCATCTGGCCAATGACGCATGGTGTGACCAATGGTGGAACCCCCAACAAATTTTCCGCTTAGGCCCCAAATCGAGATTGATCCGCCGTCAAAGTACGTCAAAGTATAAATACTTGAGAAAAAAAAAATCTTTTTCGCTCTTCGGCTAGCCGCAGGATATGATCGGTGCTTTGTAATCTGGTCCAATCTATGACCAGTATGTCGGTTGCTGAGCGTGTTCTGGCCGACACCGACCAGATGATACCAGCGACAGCTGGCTCAAATTATCGTTGTCTTTCTGTGCGAGTTCATTTCCTTCGACAACCCAATTACGACCGCACCATAAGACGGGAATGAACAGCAGACAGACTCATCAAAGTAGCATGGTTTAACGCAGTAGCAGTGGGAACCTTTTTCATTGTAGCTGGTACCAAGAGTGTGTTTTGTTTTACGAAACAGACCAGCGTACACCATCACGTTCGTTTCTTCACTTTTCAGCAGAACACATGTGTAGCATTAAGATTACAATTTGCATTCTGTTTACATCAGTGTGTTTGTTTTTTTGCATAATGAAAACCACGGGCAAATGCTTGGCAGATTTAGTGTTGCTCACTTAAAAGCGTTCGGGACGGGACGAACTAAGGTCGTGAAAAGTCGGTGGGACTTTCGGTTTCGATGGTTCATGCAGTAATAATATCAGTAGATGCAGCTGTTCTATCGATCGCGTTCTCAACGAGCAAGTGGCTGTAGATGGAAGGACACCATTGGCGATTTTTCTTCTCCCGAACAAAGAGAGCAATGTCCTGGGTTGGATAATAGTCGGTTTTTATTGCTATTGCTTCTTATGTACCGTTCAACTGGGTGGTGTTTTCCATGTAGCAGCACGCCCGTATTTGCTGCCTACGTAACAGACGTCAAAGCTGTAAACACCCGGTAACGGAGTCAATCGAATGTAAACGAATTCAAGTCAATTTGGCGCCTCCGGCTTGCGCGACGGGCAACGAAATGGAAGTTATGCCGATTAATTCTGATGCGATCCGTTCCTTTTCGCTGCGAACTGCGTCATGTGGATGATGCCGAGGCCGCTGCCTGATTAACGGAATGACCCGTTTATGACTAATGACCAAGTTGTTTAGTAGCTTTGGTTTTGTTTTTTCCCCCATCTAATGGGCCAATGTCATAAGTTCGGCACCAGAAATCAAGCCTACATACATCGTGTGCTCTTGTTTGATGTTTAAGACAAACTTGATGTCTACACGGCAATCTATTTGCCACCATCAAACGCGCAATGTTGCTGATTCGAAAAAGCACTCTCAATCGTTATCAACTTCCGGAGTTTTCGCTTTTTTTTTGTGCTGCCCGCCCTGAATGGCACTATTCTGACGCTGTGAAGGGTTGATGCTTATCATCAAACACGCCTCTGGAGCGGACGAAGTAACTGTGGTTTTGCATCGTTTTTCGATCGCAAACATTCTATTTGCTGTTGGGCGGTTACGTCGTGTTGGAGGCACTACGACACGGTTTGTCTGCACTGCTCTAGCTACAGGGGAGGCTTCTCTGCAAACGTTTCTTTTTTTCACAATATTAGCTCAGATGCGAGTTGCAAACAGCATGAAGCAAAATTCGGGCAATCTCACCCACAAACGCCTCGATTATGTTTGAGCGATGTCAAATCGTAAGTGGCCTTCGCATTCTCTCCGCAAAACCGTTTCAAACAGCGCCGGGTGAAGTGGTCGCACTTGAGATTGGGAGCCCACCAGGCAACCGAGAAGAAAATATGCCGCTGGCGCTGACCTTGATCTTGCCGGTTGGTGAAGACTCCGTCGGAGGCAGGAAAGTGGCGAGTTTGAAAAAAGTTATCAGCACGTGACCGGCATATTGAACGATGGCGGATGGGCATTAGCCCAAAACAGGTTCCCCTTTAGCGTTCGGAATTTGCGGTATCCCCTTTGCACAGGCTCGAACTCGTACGGGAACGTGGAACTATTCGTATCGCAGCAGGTTTTGTTTTGCTCGTTCGCTGCGGCGTGACCGTGACTGTGCGGTGTGCATAATGTGCATCTCGGCATCTTCACACGCGGTCCAAGAAGTCGGTGGCTGAATCGTTTGCACAGTTGCGCCCGTGCATTCATTTGTTTGTAGACACGTTCAGTCCCTAATCGGGATAAGCGGAGTGCGATAAGGCGAAGATACTGTTGCAGTTTTACTCGAGCGTGAGTTTGAATCGTGTAGTGGCGCCAAGCGCGTGTTATTAAGCTATAGGATCTTAACGGTTTTAATCCGCTTTGTGCATCCGCAGGTCTGAGCAAAGATCCATCTTCTAAGAAAACAAAGCAAATTCAAAATTTCTTTGTAATCTTGATAGTAAAAAAAGGCACGATTAGAATTGATTTTGCATCTGATAATTGAAACCATAATGGAGAATATAAACAAACAAGCTTGATCCACCGAAAGGGTCAAAGCAGTGCAATAGCTCAATAGAAGGTTGATGGACATTAGCTGCATTAATCGGTTTTCTAGCTGATTAACATCAATTACGATTGTTTGTCCCGAAACTTAGTGTCATCGCATGAATTCTCCAACTGACACACCCTATTGTTCGGTGGTGTTATGTATTTTTTTGTTGTTCACTACCAACTACAATGTAATGTTTGCTTGTGAAGGAGACTTAATTTCGCTTGGTGAGTTTTCTCACAACATACTTGCTAATGAGTTTCGAGCACAGTCCGATTCACAGGTGATTCAGGTGAGTCGCTTATCCGCCGGGAACGGATATGTAAAGACGGGCGGAAGCGATGGCAACACACCTGGCCCGGTTGTTCCACACCTTGCCGTGAATCAATCACGGTAGATTCTAATCGGTTTCCCCGTCGACAGACGGACATCATCGGGGATGATGTATCGCAAAAAGGGAGAAATTTATAAATAACCGAAACGTATCGAAGCAGAATGTGTCCGGGAAATCAATGAAAATGTGATAGGTTGACCCTTATCTCCATTGAGCGGTTATGGATTGTGTGGGCTACTTTTGTGATTATATTTGATCAAGCTGTGTCTTAAAATTTTTGAACTTTAATAACTGGCCTTAATATTTCACACGCGAAATATTATTCATCTTTTGATTACTGGACTTTGTTAAATTTTTGCATCAACTTCAGATTGTTATGAACCGAATTTAATTAACATTCAGCTGCATCAAACGTGTATGTGTTTAAGCGCCATTATGTAAAACAAATAAGAACCATTCCGAGGCTTCATCCGAGGTGCCGGACCATCGCCGGTGCCGTTCGCTGCCGTCCGATATTATCTTAATACAATTGCAAATTGAATTGCATTTTTGCACCACCGCTACCGCGCGTATGGCGGCATCTCCGTACAACTCTCCGTTGCCTTTTGCCGCACAGCCGGCCCGGGCTCGCGAAAGCTGCGGTGGAAATAAATTGAAAAATTATCATTCCTGAACAAGCGGCTCCCGGTGGATGGCTAGTGCACTGGATGTGTTCTTCTTCAAATAAATAGTGCAATGGGGTACAACAGCAAAAAAATAGACTTGTTCGTCAACGTCGTTCCTTACCACAGGAAAATAAACCCCAGAAGCCCCCACAGTAAACGACGCCGGTACGGCGGCACTGCGCTATGGCCACGGGGTTCTCCCGGCACAGTGACAGATGGGTTGTCTATTGTAATACAATGAAGTCGTTTATTGTCGTCCGTTTGTCTGGGATATTTTATTCGTCCTCTCGTCAGTCACTTCGCTGCTCGCATCTTAGTCGGTCAGTGGAACCGGTTGGCTAGGGAGTAGGAAAAAAAAACCCCCCATAAACAGAGACTGTCAACTAGTCACAGAGGAAGAGGCAAGTCACAATTTCCTAGCGAATTACGTCGCACTGATTTATTGAACGAAACAATGGTGAGGTAAAAAATAAGTTTTACAACCCACTATCGGACGTCCATCTGTCGGTGGCAGGGCCGGTGCATATGACGGCAAGATTGCATCGGGCAGGTCGGTTGGCCGGTTCGGCCGCACGTTGCCGGCGGAAGGGATGTCGTTGTGGCACGTGTGTTTGCACTGGCTGAGTAGGCGGCCCCGGCGAACTGAGGCTCGTTCGTCGTCGTGTACACCCAAAAGTAAACAGCCAGCGTGCTCCCACTTCCCTCAGTCGGTGCATGCGGGGCTTAAGGCTTGCACTGTCCGTTTGGAGCAGGGTACTTTACTCAACGAAACACCATCTGGTTAGCGCACGGGTCTGATAACTAAACACACTTCATTTCCAATTACGTCGTATGTACCGAGAAGATGTTGTGCCATGGACACGACAAATGACGGAATGGTTAGTGAAGGAAAGTGTTGGAAGAATGTAAGAATTGGAAAAGGAAGCTAGATTCTACTCGGCAAACTAGCTGCAGATACTTATACCGATAATCAGCAGTACATTTAATTACTCATAACTTACAAGTTGATCTCTGACTGGTTGTGACATTAAGTGACTGTTGTGGAGGATGAATGCATTGCGCATTAGATTTTATGGCATTCTTGTCAATGATATGTACAGGCACAGCGGACCGCTATAACGCGGGAAAAATCCGCGTATCACGAATTCCCGCGCAAGTCGCCTACTGGTGTAAAATCGTTTATACTTCAAAGTTGAATAGTTGACTTCCTTCTCTTGCACTTAATTTATTCAGTAAACCTGGCTACTTTTTTATAGAATACATTAGAATAAACTAAAATCAATTGTTTTATAAGACAACGAAAGTTATTTTATACCAATTGTACACCTTTTCGCTTAGATTTTGTGCTATGAACAAACTCAGCTGTCAAATTTCCAAAAACCGCGTATCTCGGGGACTGCCTGCATAATGGTACCAACGCATAGCATTGGTTAAGTAACAGATGCAAGATCCATATTTCACGATCCCCTATGATAACCTCTTAGAGTGAGCTTAAGGAAAATAGCTGAAGATCTAATGTTGGAGCTATACAACTCAAGATTATTTATTATAAGTACCATATTATGTAAGTGAAGAATATATTCACCTTGGTTTGGAGTTCGGGATTAGGATTACAATATAATCAATTACATATAAATTACAATTACAATAACATTACAATAAAATATAATATAATCCTCCATTATCCTATAGGCAATTTGAAACGTATTACTTAGAGATATTGTTTATATAAGGGACTAGATGGGCAAGAGGGACATCTAATCCTCAACATAGCTGATACTCTACTCTTCATTAAATAAATCTTCTTAATCCAACGTTAATGTAATCGTTCTTTTCTTTTCATTTCAGAACATTTCTAACCCACCCAGCATCAAGAATAGAAGCAACCGGTTCCGGTACTTCTTACTGACTTCGAGTGCTGTTCGACAACGACATCATAAGGAGCCTGTGCCAAGGAAGGCAAATCGTCGAACGCTCACATATGCTAGTTTACGCCGTTCGAGGATTATTGGTTCAACAGCGAAGCAGTTGCTCCTTTCGACAGCGGTCTGTGCAGGAGTGAGCGGAAGATCGTGCGGAAAGAATTGTACATGCGGCGCAGTGTCCCCATTTCTCCCCATGTCCTTACTGCCCAGCGCGTGAGGTAAAGTTTTCACCGGAAGTGGTTTGGAGGGGGCGGCCGGGGAGCAGAATCTTGCAGTGCGCCCACTTCGGTCACGGCTGTGTGACCGTGTCGTCTCACTGGTGACTGTCCTGCGCGTGGACGGGTGGAGCGATGGCTGTGACGCTGAAACAGGAGGTTAATTTATCTCGCCGTGCCTGCAGGCCTACAGACTGCTCACGCGAGCAGAGGACGCTGTTGACACCCCCGGTAGCAGGCACCTGCGACTGTCGGCATTACAGCGGCGCTAGTGTTTGTGGTGAACAAGGTGCTAACAAGTTGGTGACGATGCCGGCAAAGGAACTCACGGATTGCTGCACCGGCCAAAGTGGTAGCCTTCTGACGTGCCTACTGGCAACGCTCGTGATGTGTACGGGTCAAGTGTTATTAAAGCTGCGCCACCGCACCGGTGGCTGGGCGCTGCATCAGCCACGGCTCGGCAGCGTGTGTATATACGTAGTGTTCTGCAGCGCTTTGCTATCTCACAATGCCTTCGTTCTAGCTAGGCCAAACCTAAGCGCACCGGCCAGCGGCGAGAAGGTGGTAAGTGTTCACGAAGATGTGCTAATGGAATTGCGTGAAATGTAACAAATAATTGGTTCGTGTGTTTCCGGATATAGTTAAAAAAACCCGTGACAGTATAGGCGTCGATCTCTGGAAGCTCATGTCGTAGATAGATACTTTATCTGTAATTATTGTTTCATCCTTCATTTTGCCAAAACTCTTATTAGCTTTTCAAAACATTTTATTCAAAACTCAGCAAGTGAAATAGCAATTAGCTTAATTTGTTATTACTAAATGATAGGAAGATGTCGCCCCAAATCCTTGACCTGGTTTTATGTTGTTGTTGACCTGAAAGACGTGCTTGTGCAAGTACTTATAGTACATTGTCATTTCTGATAGTGTCAACTAACTTGATCCTATCTTCAGCGACTGCTGTTATGGGGCTGTTATCAGCAATGACGTGACTCCCCGGAAAGCTTTGTCCCTAGTTTCTTGCTTTACGGCAAGATGTTCATGACATGCCGTTAGAGTTGGCAGCTCTCATCCCCCAACGCTCCCCAATATTCTTCCGAGATAAGCATCTTAACAGGTGAAACTGTTGCTAGCGCCATTACTAAAATCGTTGACGCCATTTACAACACGATTATGCAATTTTGCCCCGAAATGCACTATCATGCCGACAGTGGGCATCAAATTGAAGCACACTAATTGATTCGATGCTTTCGCACCGATAATAGCACTGTCCTAACCGGTCCTATCGGCCATCGTTTATCTGCCCGCGAGGAAGGCACTCGGCTCTTAATCCAGTTCTATCATTCCACCGAAAAGCTGACGCCAATCTGCTGTTCGCTCATGGTTTTATTGACTGTTTCGCAATCCAATCGTAGATAGTTCGGGGAAGTTAGCGATAGCAACGGTACGCTTCTTTCTCGTGAAGAAAGCGTGATTAGGTAGCCGGCGAGCGGCAGCTGTAATAACCAATTTCGACCGGTCCGCACAAAATGAATGGCCCAATATTGAGGGCAAACGATGGTCAGTACGATGATGAATGTTTTTCTGATAGCGCAATGCGGGTGACAAAACGATTTGCTGAGTGATTGCTTGCATGTGATCGATGAGGTTTGGCGGGTCACATGTATATGATACTGTCGGTGCGACGCACTTTCAACGTACAAAGAGAGATAAATGACACTCTTCTAGATTCGAAAGGAGGGCAGACGCTTGAGAAAATAATTTCTATTCGTATTTAAATCTATAAACGAGCTTGCATTTCCTGGTTTTCTCGCTCTGACTTATATTTTCCAGAGCTGAAAAGCAAGATCAGGTTCTCCTTTCTTAGATAAGCCAACGAATAAGCTCATGCACGTCATTAGTTTGAGTTTCAAGACAATATAACTCCCAGATCCTCTCGTTTGAAGACTAACACTAAACCTCCGGACGAACCGCACAGCGTTAACAACGATAATATGCACTGCTGCTTACCATCCATTTAGCTCTACAACTAAGGATCATTAGGTTCATCGGTGTGTTGAGGATAAATATTTTTCTTATTTATGTTTCCGAAGCATTAATCCATTATTTAGGAAACATTTACATTTCTTTTTTGTTCGGTATTTATGACCGTAGCTTCCGTTGCTATAATACCCTTTTCTTTTCGCGTTTTCACTTCCACCTTGCAGCCGGTCGGTCAATTATCGCCTCTGGATCTGGCGTTCGATGCCAGCAGCGGTTCGCTAACGAGTGCGAGTCAATTAAAACGTTCGGCCGAGGCGGCGGCCATCATCGCGTCCACCGCTCCGTCGTCGGACGACGGCGCTGGCCACAGCAGTGAGATGGTGGTCGAGCATGGCAAAGCCGGCGAGGGCGAACACGGTGACGAACACAACTACGAACGGTATCCCGTTTCGCAGGTGGAGTTTTCCCGCGTCGAAACACCGTTCGTGATCGGCGTCTGGATTTTGTCTGCTAGCATAGCCAAGATTGGTAAGTATCCGTTTCGTCGGGGTCATGGGAAGGGTTCCGTTACTAAGTAAGCGTGTCGGAAGGTCTAAGCTCAAAATAAGCAAGAACCACCCTAGTGGCATTCGTAATTCGCACATTTAGCTCTAGCGAAATTGGATAAAACTCTTTAGCTGCTTATCGTGCATTTTAGCTTCTCGGCTCTCCCATCTAATTTCTGTGTCAAAGATGGAGGTCAGTTACATCGAGTCAGCAATCAGCGCTTTGTTATGGCTAGCAGCAGGCGAAACGCTACAGTAAGCAATGAGTGCTTCAGTTTCATCAGAATTTCGCGACGACAATCCAATATCTAAATAAACAACTGCATAATTTTCTGATCCAGTGTTGCGTTACACCCAACAGCTGGGCCCAACGCATGATGGATATCAGCTATTTAAATACCGCTAATCCATATAAGTGGTACCGTTTCTAGACGGTTTCATGACTTTTCTGGATATAAATAGATTGTATGGTGTTTTCGTTCGCTTAGAATTCTCACAAATAATTGCAAATTTTTGATTAAAATCGTGCGAATTTCGTAGATATGCAAATGAAAACAAGTCGTGTAACAAACAGTTGACCCATTCCTGACTGTTAATATAAGGCAGAAGACAAATAAACACACCGTGGGTGGCACGATTTTGGCCCAACTTTGTAAATCAGTGGCTTGAAAAACAAATCTAAATGGTTGATTAAAGCTACACATAAGAAAACACTCAATCCTTTTTGAAGCATTTGCTCGTGCCTGGTAAGATTATTTCAACGTGTTTCATCGTACAGCTGCATCATAGAATTTACGGCAAACCATGTAATGGGGGTGCAAACCATGGTGGATGCTCATTTCGCCAACGTCAACCTCATTCTCCGTGTAGTAAAAATAGCTCTCGTTGGAAACACTTCTAGCGACATTTTCGTTCATCTCTCCAAAGATATCGCCTGAGGCTGCCCTTCGAGGGTGCAGACTCAGTGTAAGACGTGTTGGAGTTTTTTTTTAAATTATATTTACGACTACCACCGAGTGATTTGCAAAACTCGCACCGGACGATTGATCCAAAAGATTGTTCCGATTAACTCACTACAGGAATAACCGTCCTGCGACATCGACATCGAGGAATGAGAGAAGAATGTCTGTTGATGTTTGTTTCACTGATGTTTTGTGCTTCCAACATGGATGGTATCGAAAATTAATTCTATGTTTGACATTAAATGTCTAGAGTTTTCTTGTAAAATTGACTTATTTGCAAGGATTCCTTCCATATTCGGTCTGTGAAGTCCATATGCAAACATATCCCTTTAATTTCCGAACCTTAACTAGCTTGATGTGAGGACAAGAGTTCTGTTGGTATGTGTTGTTTGATGTTGGTACTACATCCCAGTAACCCTTTTCTGTACTAAAAATACATGCATCAGTTGTGTTTCCTGTTAAGCCAACTAACCATCTAAGAAGCCATTGCCAGCTCTTTTCACAACTTGTAAAACGCCATAGAACTGCTCTCAAACGTCCCAAAGTGTTGCATTGTTATTTGTCAAAAGTTTTCAAAGGACAAGCAAATCTTTCCACTCGCCAAAGTTCCTCTTGGTTCCTCGTGGCTATGTAGCTGAGACGCGTTTGCGCTGTGCTTCTCGAATGAATCGGATAGAACACGGTCGCCTTAATGAAGCAAGACTTGCTTAATGTGCCTATTCCAGCATCCATTTGTGCGTCGGTACGGTTCTCCTGTTCTCTGTTCTGTCCCAGATCTGGGTACGTAATACTTCTGTCATAAAACCAATTAAGGCCACTGACCGAACGAAAGTGCGCCGTCGGGTGATGTGCTTGAATTGGCGTCGATGGTTTTCTCATCAATTTTATCATTGTTTATTAATATGAAATCAATCGGTGTAGCGCTTGGTGGCAGCTGGTGTTATATTTTTCCTGCGTATGCGGGAAATTCAGAGCATGCTTTCAATGCGAAGAAAACACGTTATATTTGACACGCAAAAGCGAAATGCATTTTTAAATTCCATCTGCACACGCAATCAGTGACATCCATTCATCCCAGTAGCAGATTCACATGAAGATTGACGGCTCTTGTGTTGAATTGCAATTAAATTGCATGGTGGTGCACACACGCTTGGTTTCTGGGAAATCTCTATTAGACGAAGCGGGTTTATTAATGGATCTTCTTTTTTTATCGGTAACAACAACCTCAAGAGGTTTAAAAAGGCCTGCCATTTCTGCTGGATAGTCAGTCTTGCATACGGGGGATCGGTCCGGATGGGATTTTGGTCCGGTCCGTTCGTGTGAAGACCGACACGGTTACCATGATGCCAGCGGGCCGCTCCTGGTGCCATTAGAGTATTACCTAATAAGAACTGGATCACCACAATCTGTCTGTGCCTTTAAACCGTGTATTCTCAATAATGCGATTTAAATACCTCATAATGGAACTCTGATCTCATTTCAGATGTCGAATAACTCATAGAAATTTCATCCTTATAACATGAGAAGCTTCTTGTTAAAATGGATTTAAGTACGTTATCAGCTGCTAATCCAATTAAAACAACCCTATGAATGCTATTAAATCGTTGCGCTTTGTTCGTTTCTCGCAAACGAATTTCGATTCATCATTCAATCTTGATTTATCGTGTTTACTTGCCGTGGCATCCATCTTCCAATTAGTGTCCTGTAAGCGAAATGTCACCGATTCGTAACGATTGACGTTAGCAAAGCTAGCCCCGTTAATGAATAAGTTTTGCATAACATCATTGCAAAGACGGGCGTCCGGCACATCGTGGCACCGGGGAGTGCGATGCGGGACTGGATTGCCATTCGGCGGGAGACAATTCGAATGCGGCTGTTAAGAAAACATAGATCATCTCACGATTTCTGTGCTTGTCATCATCATGCGATGCACGTTTTCTGCTGGGAGATTGTATAACAAGCATGATGGTAAGGCGTCGTGTGTTTTTTTCCGTGTTTTGTTTCGTTTTCGTTATTCTTCAACCTTCTGGCAAAGGTGTCGGTTCTAATTCAGGTTCGTGTTTTTTTTCCTGCTCCGACACCTTATTCAAGCACAGATTGCTTATAATTTTTTCATCGAGCGTTAAATCGCACAAACCATGATAATAGTTGTTTGATGACCCATAATTATCCTCTCCTGGTTGTGGTGAAAAAAGTAATGATTTGCTGTGTAAACGATTCAGCAAATGATCTTTAACAAATTGATAAATATTCTTGCTAAGGCTCGAGTTCGATGTTTAAATCCTTTAGCTAGTTTGAAGTCGGCTAAAAGAGACAAACTTAAATGCGACAAGACTCTTTGTAGCAGGGTTTCAGTGTAATTATTTATGGTAAATAATTAAATATTCGCAATACATAAACATTGGGTAAATAATTTTTGTTCGTTTGTTTTGTTTGGGTAGTAAGCAATGAACCCAACTGACGGATAATAAATTACGGAGCAATTAATTACGAACGTTCATAAACTCAATTGATGTTGGAAGAATGAACCCACATGCGATTCGGCACGAATTGATGCTGATCGATGCAAAACAACCTCGCTTTAATCGAATTTCAATCAACACCATTCAGCGTAAATCTGTGCAACGATTTGCTTAAGTGGTCAGCGGGGCCCCCGAAGATGACGCGTGAAGATACCAATTCCATAACTCATCCAATGCTTCCAATAAAAGTTTGATCGTGTCCCTGGAAATCACTCTTATTTCCCTCCAATTGGTACTGACCTGGGCGAGTGTTTGGTGGCAAAATGCGCAACACGTTTAGAATCGTTTAATGCACTGCCTGTTTCGGTGATAACCGCACCGCACGGAGCGCGTCGTTCGGTTGTCCACTTGCTACGAATTGTTTCCGAGCGCTCACCCCGTTGATGATGATTGAAATTGAAATGGGAGAAACAGCGCCTCGCGTTAACTCATATGGGAAGCAGGCCCGTATCGCCGGTGACGGGGAGGATGAGGCCCATGGGATGTGTTGGGCTTCAATTTCACGCCATCTGCATCTCAAGTGGCGAATGGTCGTGATCCGACAATCTGGGACCTTCATGCACTTCGTCTGATCGAATGGATCATGAATGGCAGCAGTATCGGGCGGGGCTGATGGATGATGGGGCAACGCCATCAACAACTTGCCCGTTGCATGCCGGTGGCTGATGAGTTAGTGGCAGAACATTTTAATTGCTTTCCATCCAACATGTTTTCTATGTTCAAGCCGGCGTACTCCTGACAACGCCATTACGGTTCCTTGACGATGTACGTGTATGGCTTTCGGTAATTTAAGGAAAGTTATGCTATATGTCTCGGAAAGATTTTTTCTAGATTGTAATAATCTCGGTCTTGTACTTTTCCTACTGCTGTAGTTATTACACTTGTTTTGAAATAGAAAATCAAATTTTTTGATCATTTTATAATAAAAAAAATAGAGACAATGACCATGACAGATAAGACATCGGTAAACATCGGTAAACATCGGTGCATTCTACGTGTTTTTTAGCAGTGAGTCAGGCGCAAAAAGGCAGCTTAAAATTAATGACGATATTATTCATTATCTATGCATATAAGCTTATTCTCATCTCCATTTCAAATAAAAAAAACGATTCTAATAGCTCATTACGGTAGCTATTTTAACTGCGGCACTCACGATGAATATTAAAACCGTCGCATTTCCACGGTCGATCGTATGTTTAGCCTTCGTTTAAAGGGAATGGACATGGGCGGCAAACATTTACATCTCGTTTGTTGACTGTTTCGTGCCACTCGTCAAAACAGCATTTCGTTACAGGACTATTACCTGCTAGCTCAATTGCTCTTATCAGCCGTATTATTAGTGCCGAACAGTCTCCGTGTTGTTGCATAATGCACCGAAAGATGAGGCCACTTTTCCGCCGTTAAAATAAATGTTCCCAATGTGTGTTTAAGCTTTTTTTTTCTATCACCTCGCTGTTTTTGTCGCCGGTGAACATTTCCACGACACACCCTGCTGAACGTGCTGAATAAATGCAATAAAGCTCGGGATCAGCAGCGAAGCGTGGGAGGGCATTCACGTCCCGTATTGAACACACCATCGAACAATATCCACTTGAAAAAGGGCTTAAGCTATGAAGAGTGCTTTCACGCTGATTCAAAACTCCATCGCTGTGTGTAGCATGAGCGATGATGGCTTTAAGGTTGCAGTGGCTGCATCGCAATCGCTTCCATGGGGATTCTTGGAGAGGATGTCAGGAGTACACGCTAAGATCAAAACGCTGTCGCCCTAAATGGATGCCTGTGGTGTGCAGTTTTCTGGCCGTTGTTTCTTCTCGAGTAGTCTAGTCAACGTAATGGGAGGAAATATTACCATCATGCAGCTGCTTCATATAAGGACGCGTGACTTGATCCAAACAAAGGAAGGTTAAGGATTGTTCAGTGGGGAAAAACTAAAAGGTTATGTGGACCGATGTCGATGTCGTGGTTCCTTTCCTAGGTGATGTGCGATTGGTTTGGCTATCACATGTGGTATTTTTAATTTCATATTTCAGAGAAATCTGACATCATACAAGATCGTTAAAAAAATACAATTCTCCCTTAATGGTTAATACAGTGCTCAACAAAATTATACGAGCACTATAAATGTATAAAAATATATGTGAGGTTCTAGTACTATCATTGTCCTGGAAATTCATTCAAAGTTTGAAGTTCGAAAAATAGCTTTGATTCTTGGATTGCTTGAACGAAGAGGAAAATGTTTGAGATTTGTTAAGGAAATGTACGAGCCTTGGTTCGAATCTTAGAGAAGACGGCTAAAAGGCATTATAAGCGATAGAAAATGTTTGGAGATACTCAAAATGTCCGACGACATTATGAAAAGTGTGTATAAATCTTACACAAATTGCTCAAGGACATTATTTTGTTACAGATTTAAGAGGAGCTGGCAAATTGGAATCCGTAGCTTGATGTTGAAATTGAACTGCTTCCAAGAAGCACAGGGCCTAGGTTTAAACAACAATAGAAAAAGATGTTTATTAATTCAGTACAATGGCTTTTCTTGTCTTTCCCAGGGTTCCACATGACGCCCAAGCTGAGCCGCATTTTCCCCGAATCCTGCCTGCTGATCGTGGTCGGCGTCATCATCGGTGCGCTATTGCGGTATGCAACGAACCTGCACGTGTCGCCCCTGACACCGAACACGTTTTTCTTCTACATGCTGCCGCCGATCATCCTCGACGCCGGATACTTCATGCCAAACCGCATGTTCTTCGATAACATTGGCACCATCCTCCTGATGGCTGTGATTGGCACGATATTCAATATCGCCACCATCGGTAGCTCGCTGTGGGCATGCGGTCAGACCGGCATCTTCGGCGTCGACCTACCGTTCCTGCACATCTTCCTCTTCTCCTCGCTGATCGCAGCGGTCGATCCGGTAGCGGTGCTGGCTGTCTTTGAGGAGATACACGTCAATGAGGTGCTGTATATCGTAGTGTTCGGCGAATCGCTGCTTAACGATGCTGTCACCGTAAGTGTTCCCGTCGATAGTGGCACGAGAGATTGCACTGCTAGCGCGAATGTTGCTTTCCACTTCCAGGTCGTCATGTATCACATGTTCGAGGTGTACAACAAAATTGGCGTGGACGAAATCATAGCCGTTGACATCGTGTCGGGCATTGCGTCATTCTTTGTGGTTGCACTCGGCGGTACCATTATCGGTGAGTGTTTTAGCTGATCTATAATCGTGTGAGGTGTTTATTTTCAAGAGCCATTGGAACATTAGACACCTTGCACGTGTCCAGCAATTACCGGATGTCTGATTGATTTCCTATTGCAGGTGTCATCTGGGGCTTCCTGACCGGTTTGGTGACACGATTTACCGATCACGTGCGCGTTATCGAGCCGATCTTCATCTTTGTGATGGCTTATCTGGCGTACTTGAATGCGGAAATTTTCCACATGAGCGGTATCCTTGCGTAAGTTGGAGTTGGAGGATTTGCAATCAATTGTAAAATACCCTTTCTGGCTAGAGTTTGACGTAAAGAGTGGCGAGTAGAGATATACGATTACATAAAATTGCTGGTATGAAAATAATCCCTCATTAATGTGGTGCATATCCTTAATGATATGGTTATCTTTAATGATAAACACACATCTCTTTCATCACCTTCTTATTTACGTTACGATGCAACGGAATAATATCCTGCATGCTGCAATTTTCTACCGTTGCCTTCAACTTGTTGTCGTATGTTTTCTGTTATAAAATGATTGTATCCTCTTGTCTCTGCAGCATCACTTTCTGTGGAATAACGATGAAAAACTACGTCGAGCAGAATGTGTCGCACAAATCACACACTACCATTAAGTATGCACTAAAAATGTTGTCCTCCTCGGCGGAAACGATCATCTTCATGTTCCTTGGCGTCGCCACCGTTAACAACAAGCATGTGTGGAACACTTGGTTCGTTTTGCTGACAATAATCTTCTGTTCGGTGTATAGGATTTTAGGTGCGTATCGATCGATTCTGAACCATCCGATGGCGATTAGTAACATTTCACTTCCGTTCGCAGGTGTTTTGATACTGTCAGCGTTGGCGAATCGTTTTAGAATTCACAAGCTAACTAAAGTAGATCAATTTGTTATGTCGTATGGAGGTAAGGCTCGTGATCGTGCGAGAAACGACGGGCGGTTATAACCGTGGTTGAATCTTATTTCAGGCCTTCGAGGAGCTGTTGCGTTCGCTTTAGTGTTACTGGTGGACGAGGATCACATTCCGCTGCAGCCAATGTTCTTGACGACGACGATTGCGGTCGTTTACTTTACCGTGTTCCTGCAGGGTATTACCATCAAACCGCTAGTCAAAATTCTGAACGTTAAGCGTTCGAACAAGCGCAAACCAACCATGAACGAACGTATCCACGAGCGGGTAGGACAATTGTAACGCTAGCATATTGCAATCGATTTTACATGTGACTTTCGCTTCCAGTTTATGGATCACATGATGGCCGGCATTGAGGATATCGTTGGCAAGACGGGCAACTACAATATACGCGATAAGTTTAAGAGATTCGACAATAGGTTCATTCGTCCATATTTGATCAAGAATTTACAGGTATTGGTTTTTTTTTCGGCAGTGCAACAGCTTGCGAATTGTTCAAATGAAACTCACTACTCTCACCTGCAAACTCCACCACCACAGGGTCCGGAACCGAAGATTTTGGAAACCTACTCTAAGCTAACGATGCGCGACGCGATGGACTACATGCGGCGCAACCCATCCACCATCGGACAAATGTCTGGAACTGAATCAATGAGTGCATTATTTAGAAACTACACGTCCTACTTCGGCGGAAGGTGCGGCGCCACAATGCTCGGCACATGGTAACGGGAAGCTAATTGATCGATGCATGCCAACCCCTGCACACAGCGTGTGTGTGTGTGTGTTTTTGTTTGTCGTGTTTGATTTAATTATTACTTTTGATTTCTTCTTGCGTTTGCTGCTTGGTGGTTCGGTCTCGCTGGCTGGAGACATCGCGACAGAGCCCGGCATCTCCGTGTGGTATCGTTATCTTTGGTTGTTTAGTTTTTTTTTTGGAATTCCAGCCACACGTGTACGGCGCTAACGAGTACCTTCGCTGATGTGTGCTAGCTCGCATAAGTTGTACATTTGTCCCATGCTGCAGAATAATGGCTAACGCTTAGTCAACCCCTTTTAAACTAGTCTTAGCTGCTAAATTTAGCAACAACGCCATATTCGCACTTCAATTCTAGAGCGTATCGAGGAGATGTTAAAGCGTAAAGTAAACTCGTGTTATGCTGTTTGCGAACATAGCGTAACGTGTAACGCTGCCTCTTGGTTAGGTTAGGTAACACGATAATGGTTAGAAAATAGCTGAAGTACATGCATCCATTTATTAGTTTCGTATTGTTGGAGTAGAGTGTGCCTCTGTTGATTATCTCGCAATAACCTGATCGGCTTATTGCAGCAGTAGTTGATGGACCAGTCATTACCATTGTTTTTTCTTTCTTCTTTGTCAAAACATTTCCGTGGCGTGCATCGTTTACAGCCCTAGCTTTACGAACCTTGAAAATTCGACCCGCAACCTTGATATGCAGGAGCTGGACTACAATCCTTCGAAGAAAGACTTAACGGATGCCAAAATACATCATTTGTTGTCGGAAGAGCTTAAACCATACCGCCGGGTGAGTAGTTTGCTGTTGGTATCTGCAAGCGTGTCGGTTTACCGACACGATAGTTCCATGCACCAAGTCATACCACGCACTTGGTCATTCGTTGACCGCATTCAGTTCCATTCTACCGCGCAAGATACGATCAAAATTTAGTCGGACTGTAACTTAATTCAGTGTTGCTATTAATTGGGACGAAGGAAGATTAGGTCAGGGCAGATACTTACCATACTTTTACATACACGTAGCTGCTTGTTTATATCATGCTAGTTTGTTTGAAAAAAAAAACTACACTGACACAAAGGTAATGCTAGGACTGCAAACACAACCTGCAAACCTGCAAAACGTTCCAGCTAGAGGTTACCCCCCGTATTCCCTGTAGAACAATCCACATGTTTCTCACGACAAGTACCGGTACGATTAGTAACCATCCTCACCGTTACACACGCTCTGTTTTTTGTGATCTCCAGATCACGATCTGTGCAACCAGTCACTCCATTACGCCCATTCCTACATTCGCACCCATATATTTGTAGCCTATTTGAAATTCCCAACGAATGATTCGGTGTGCTGAACATTTTTCACATAATGAAAACTATTTTTTCTTTTCTTTTCTCCTCTCGTCGCCATGAACAACCAAACATGATTACCAATACGCTTCACTATTTCGAACAATCTTGCGCTTCTGTTTATCGCCAACAAAAACCATGCGCGAACGCGAACATACATAATTTTCGCGGCAAATATTGTACCATGCTCTCTGCCCAAAAATGTGCGTCATGTTTTTTTTTGTGCAATTTGGGAAACAAAATCGAACAAATTATTTCACTTCAACATCGCTTCCACAATTTGGTGCTCCACCGGACGTTCGAAAACAATCATCAACCCCGAAACAATCATCATCGAACTGAACCGAACAAAACAAAACCAAAAAAAAAAAAAAACGTCCCCAAACCGAATACCTACCCACTCAACAAACCATGGATCGAACGATCATCGCGCAACATTTGTGGCATTTTATCCTTCAAATATATCTCTGAATTTTCGCCCATTGGTACACGGACTACGACACGCAAATACTATCGAAAACAAAAAAAAAAATACATGTGCTCGAATTCCACGGTTCCAACATTGATCATACCGTTCTTATGCTAAAATTCCTATTTGCGTAACAAACAAATACCAAAACCAAAAATCTCGAAACGAAGGCTTCACTGCATACGGTACGAAAACATTAAATGATCCATTGTTTTATGATTTTCTTAACAAGCTAACTTTGTGTTCACTATTACACTGTTGCTGCCGTCTTGGCGCAACACCAACCCGTTTTATCTGTGATCACGTGGTCCTTGTGACAATTCATGTTCACCCCTTCCATTTGTTCATCACTGTTGTCTACATGTGTTTTGCGTTGTTCATCACTGTTTTATTTCCTTTTTTTTCGTTAATCGTAAATTACAAAGAAATAGGTGAAAAAAGTGCACCGAGCACCAGTTTTCTTTCTCCTTTGTACTTGTTTTTGATTTTTTGACCCGGCGACCACAACAAAACACTAATCTAGCAAATTTTTTCTTCACCTCTCTCTCTCTCTCTTTGTGCGTGTATCCTTTTTTTCTTTCATTTTGTATCCCTCTGTATGTTCGACTGTCCGTGCTGCATATCGTTCTGTGTGCTCTTCTGTGTTTCTGTGTGTGTTGTGTGTGTCTGTTGTGTTGATCACTGTTCCTAACACATATATCCTGATCTCTGGGGGGTTTTTGGACACTAACGTATGTGGCACGTGTGTTGATGGCGCATATGGCGACCCGTGAAGCAAGTGAAGGTGCGATTTGTTTTTCAACCACAAACTGTTTCTTGAAATTCTGTTTCATTTTCTCTCAATGTAGCATTCGAATCAAAGCATAAAATCTGTTGTTTGTTCATTTTTTGTTAGCGTGCAGTGTTTGCGCGATTTTTTTCTGGTGTAAATATGTTCTGTTTTTAACGTGTATGCTAACTAACACAGGATCGTACGCAAACTGTATATATGCTTGCCCTGTTTCTCGTTACGAGATCTGTGTTTACATCAACATTGAACTAATTATGTTGAAAGATTTGTGTGTAAAGTCAACAATCGTTGTTGAATAATTTCTTGTTTTATATTAGCAACCATTTTGTTTCGTAGATTTTCTTAAAAGTTAATCATATTTAAAAAGTTTTATTTTCGCCCAACAACGCAACAAAACCATTTTTGGAAAAGTTTAGAAAATTTTAGAATTATCACAAAACATAATGTAGAAATAGTATTTCAGCATCTTATTTTACATTCCATTCTGGATTCTGGACCTATGATGTTGTGTTATAAATATTGAATTATTTTTTTAGTATAGAATCTCACGCGCACATCTGTACATATCGTCTCATTAGCCATTGAAGGAAATATTTATTGAATGTACTGCATTGATATAAAATTTGAGTTTTTTCATTGTGTGCTATATTATTGATGTTGTAATTTTTTTAGCCTGTAAGCGTCTGTACAGTTGTATATGTTATCTATTGGTCCAAATGCTTTCAACGAATGTTTCCATATTCCGCTTATTGTGATTCCTTCCTAGAAATGAAAAGAGAGAATGAATTGAGGATATATTTCAATTATTTTTACAAAGCACTATCAACCACTCTGCATAACCCAAGAAGGTTTTGGCATGTTTAGTATAAAATGCACCTTTCTAACATCTAACATGGAAAAAGTCCTCATAAAAAAGGAAGAAAAGAATAGAAGAATAACTCTACTGTTTGGTTTACAATCAACAACAAATGTTTCTTCTTTTGTGTCGTGTTCATTCCTGTTTCTTTGTGTTTTCTTTGGAAAATCATTTTCGAATGTCAGTTTAATGAACGAATACGAGTCAGCAAATGTATTTCCGTGTTTGCACATTGTTCGTGGTCGGGTTTTTATAATGATTGTTCCGTTTTTTTCCCGCAGCATCGAAGACTTAGCTACAGCCGCCATGCTGTTGATGATCGCGATCTTTCAACACAGGTAATGAGTGATTTTGTTTGGCAAGAGGTAAAGATTAATAATAAAAAGTATTCATGCTCAATTTTAGGTCAACTATAAGATGCAGATGAATATTCGTCGCATGATAAGCGAAAAGAAACATCACAAGCGCAGCAAACGCGTCAAGGTACGCCGTGAAGCGCAATAGTTTTTTTTTGTAGAATATTTGCTAAATATGGCTTTTTGTTCGTTCCAAACCCGAAAACACAGGACGGTAAGCAGCAGAACCACGTCTCGTTCCCGGAGTTCGTGCAGAACGGATCGGCGAAACAGTTTGCGAACGGTACGAATGATATCGTTATGACTAATGATACAATTACGATTACTACCGACTACCATCCACCACCGACACAACCACTAGAACCACCACTAACCGATCAAGACAATCGCAAAAAAAGTAAACGAAAATATTCTCAGAGTCTTAACAAGTACCGTAGATTAGAAATAGGTAAAAAAGCAGTTAATTCCTATGTCGTAAGCGTATGTTTTGATCGTATTTCGTGTATTTTTGATTATTTTTCTAGCCGTGATTTTTTTCCACTCGCTATTCTTATGGATCTCTTCTAAGATGTTTGTGTTGTAGCCTCTTTGTCTAGTGACGTGTCGAACTGAGTTGTATTCAAACGAAACGTTTTAATTTGTTATGCACTCTCTTCTCTTTTACGCTACATTCTATGCTCTTGATGTTCTAAACAAAATCTTTTTTAAAACCGATACCGGAGAATTGAATGTGTCTTATATTACTTAAACAAATGTTTCACAATTCCCCTTTCCAAACTTGTCCTATTAAAAGAAAAACAGCTGTGCCTCTTGATTATCTAAATGTGCAATCACATGCAATTTGAGTTATTATTAAGCAATCTTGACGACAGTCAACCCTACCATGACGAGTTTAATCAGTTCCAGTATTGTTATCGTAATACAACAATCTCATCATGTTGGAGGTTATTTATCATAAAATTTATATTAATAGTTCCACATCAAAATAATGCTCATCCAAAGTTCATGCAATTTGTTCAGAATATCTTCAATTGATACATTTTCTAGTTTGTTATATATTCTGCCACGGGCAGAATTTTCATGGCATCAGTAACTATAAAAATTCTTATATCTTCTGCCGTATTTACCATGTGCTCTGTTAGATGTTCTTCAACATGATTGTTCTGTCAATCTCACAATCATCTCATCATTTAGATATGCTCGTTATCAGAAAAAAAAACTCGTTAAAAGAGGTACTCGTTATGAAAAAGGTTGACTGTGTTCTCATTTTCTTGAGTGGCATACACTTAGTTTCAGATTTTTCAATTCTGTTGCGTTACTGTATGAAAGCGTTACTAAATTGTGCCATTTAAACGACGAAACTGTAACGCACCAGTCGTACGGGTGATGAGAAAGTATTTACTTTTTTTGTGATATCTTATCTATTCATCCATCAACTTTCACGCTCTTGTATCGTTTCATCTCAGTTATAATCTATTATTCTACTCTATTAGCACCATTTGCCATTTCGATGTTATTTGCTGTCATGCTCACACATACCTAATATGTTTAACGGTATCAATGTATGTTTTTTCCGTTTTTATCCTACTATCATATGACAAGTTTTTTTCCCCATAATTCGTTGGTTGTGCTTTCACGTAGAAAATCATATGTTTTTTTCTTTAAACATTATGTTTTCATCTGTACTGTCAGTCGGCCAATACGTTTGCTACCCATTAATGTGTCTCTCTTGTTCGGCCAAACTACAGATTACATCAACGAAGTGCTGCACGAGGACAACGAGGACGAGGAAAGACAGGCGGGACCGTCGGAAGACTGGGACGGAGGTGGCCTTACCTTTACCGCCAAATCATCGCGTAAGTGTGACGCTCGGTGTTCCGGGCCTTGGCGAGCATGTGAGACTGCTCGTTGAGTGGTTTCCAATGTTTTTTTTTTATTGTTTCCAACGGGTGCTGAGTTTACTATCGAAGGCGAAATGTCCACTGCGGTACCGACAACAAACTCTGTTCGGTGGTCTGTTTTGTTGTTTTTTTTTGTCCTAAGTGGTCCATAATAATGCAAAGTCGCGTGCAATTCTTTAGCATCTTATTGTGTTATCTCTCCTATTACACATCTCTTTCTCTCTCTCTCTCTCTCTGCTTGGTATCTTCTATCTTTCTACACTTTCTGATCTCTGCTCGTCTGTATTTCTGGATATCTTTACAAAAAGTTGTTGCAATTTCGGTTTTATTCTTCTGTTTGTTATACCAGTTGGTGTATTTGGTTGGAAAGTAAATATCTGCTTGTAAGTTTTAACGATAGCAATAGCTATCTTAGTGTTTTTTGTACTTTTTTTGTTTTGAAATGTCCTTAACTTTGTGTGGAAATTCGGGCAATTCTCATGTAATTTGAGGAATATTTATACATTGTGATCCGGAACGAACCTTTTGATCGTTTGCACGTGGTGTTCCTTTAGCGATTGCTAAGAAAATCACTGCATTTATGCTTGAATTATCCCCTGTCTTATTTTCCGTAAGGATTCCGAGTTAATAGTCTTATTTTCCGTAAGGATTCCGAGCTCTTGAAGAGTTGCCCAAGACATAAATATCCTTGCCAGGGTCAAGATCCCATTACCTTCTTCGATCGTTCGCTGTCAATCGTTTTAGGCGTCTGCTATTTCTATCTGTCTGTCTATCTCTTCTTCTAGCCGAATCGCCGGCTGTAAGTGTAAAACAATCCCTCGCCAGCGGAGGAGACCGTGGTGCAAGTAAGACAGGCGCCACTACTACTGCTAACAACAACAGCTCGCTGATCGCACATATCACAAGCCTGCCCGGGTTCGATCCCACCAAGGCACGCATTGTGAAGCACTACACGAGCAAGTTTACTTCCTCCGCCTCCGATCCCTCCACCTCATGCCCGTCCGGCAATCCCACCCACAGCCAAGAGCCCCACAGTAAAGCCAATAGAAACACCCTCACACTCAACACCTACAACAACAACAGTAACTTCAGCATCAGTTCCGCATCCGACAGGGAACGGATCACGCCGACGGCGGCCGAATCGTTCCTGCCCTGGCGCAGGGACCGATCCTATCAGACCTTCGGTATGTGCCCCGGTGGGCATTGGCTCACCTACCCAACCACCACCAACCCCCGCCCCCCAAAAAAAAAAACACTGTGTTCCATTTTTTTTTCGCAAGCTCGCTGTCTCTCTTGCGCTCTCACTCTTGTTTGCAAGTTGCGCTGCAAGTTTATATCGCAAGCTTTTCCCGTTTAATCTTGCGTTAACGTTTGGTTCATGTTTTGTTGTCAGTTATTGAGCAATTGTTTTTCGTTTTTGTTTCGTTTTTGTTTTGGTACGAGAGCAGACGAAGCAAATGGAACGATGCGCTCAGTCGGAATGATTGGTGAACGCATTTAAAAAAAAAACAGTTCCATTGCGCTGCGACATCTCTTTTGTACGATTATGGTTAGCGCAAAGCGTAGCCTTACGTTTGGTTGTTTAGATTACGTTATATATCCTGTATAGGCAATACAAAATACAAAGACTAGCTCCTTAGGAGACTGCAAGCCAATTACGTTAGCTGTTTATTGTTGTACATTTTGTTCGATAAAGGTTCGATCGTTCCGTTGGACGGTCTGGTAAGTTATCGGTTTTCTTTTCCCCGTTTTACTGGTTCTAGTTCTTAGTCAACACGTACACGTTTCTTTGCATGATGGTTGCGATTGTTTAAAATTACTTCTCCTTTTTTTTTGTTTCCTATAATTACCAAATACTGTACAAAAGGATGACAATAGTTATTTTTTTCCGCGCGCCTACGAACGGTCGCTGATCGCGTCGCGTTTCTTTAGTGCCAGCTCGGTCCCGCTTCTCGATCGCGTAACAAAAATGTATAATTCGGCGGCTGCGACCTTGCGGAAAATAGCTCCCAACGGTCCGACGGATGACACTGAACTCACTGTTGTATGTTGCAGATCCGTTTTCACACCTTCCTGTTTAGTCACAATTTCACTATCAACTTTCACTCCGATTTCACCTTCGGTGCGGCTTTTATGCACGCTATTATCACATAGTACTGTACTAGTTGTTGTGTTGTTTTTTTGTGTTTGTTTTTCCGTTCTGATTCGTTGATGTTGTTCACAGTTGTTGTCGTTGTGGATGAATTCACTTTGCTTTATCAGTTCTCAGTATTAAGCATGGAGAAATTCTACTAATTTGCCTTCTTTCAACCACAATAAGTGAACTTATTTGGTTGAAGTGTATTGTTGTAAATTTCACGTTCTGTTTCGACACAAACTAATCATGTCGCTTTTGTGTACTTCGTTTCTTTTTTTTATTTGCAAAACAAACAAATGCTTGTAAACCTCCCAACAGTGGACGAAAGGGGAGCAAACAAGGAAGATAAAAGGTTTTCCCGCGAATCACGCTTTTTGGAATGTGAGTATGAACTGTACAGGAGTTTTTGGAGTTAAGTTTTACTAATTGACGCATTTTATACTTTTAGCGGAACAACGTGTCGCAACACCGACTGCTATCGAATCGGTCCTGCCCTGGAAGCGGGTGGACGAAAGTGACGATAATGGTGCTATCAAACAGAACGAATTCCCTTCGTGGGCTTCAAATAAGGAGTATCTAGCTTACAATTCACCAAGTGCAACATTTTTGGGTAAGTCTGCGTGCGCAAACACCCAACCGGGTAGTGGGCCCTTCTCCAGGGGTGGAAGTTTTAAGGAGATTTGAGATGCGCGGTGCATCCATCTCAGGCGACGCTTCCCACAATCTGTCCCCCCCTCCGTTTAAACCTTGGTGGCGTAACACCGATTGTAACAGCAACCGACAGAAGAAAACAGTTTCGATCCCTGTCTTTACACCAGCTACATCAACTTTGGCGCGTTCTCAAGTGCCGCCCGTTCGTCCACCAGTTTTATTTTGTTCATCCCATCGACGCATCGTATTTCCAATGCGATAGGACGCTCAAATCATTTCGAAATTCGAATTCGGCGCTGCTAGCAGTTGTAGTTTTCATTACACACCCGGAAAATGTGTATTTGTTTTTGCATGTACCACACCCAAACTGAGCCGGTGAATTGGTATTTATGGTAAATGATTGGACGTTTGTTTATTGCTTTCAGTTCGTTATGTTGTTTGGTTTGTTTTCTTGTATTTCAATGCACCACCAATCCACCCAAACACAGCATTACACTAAACCAGTTGAAGGTTTTACACACTGCTTGAAGTAAAAAAAAATGTTGCTGTTATGATCAAATTATCTGAAAACGAACCAGTCAAACACCACACTGTCACACAGGATGAATGCAATCGAAATTTGAAATGAGAAGCAAAGACTTATTTTGTTCTAGCGTTCAGTGCACCGCTTTCTTGTTTGTTCCATTTTAGTATCAGCTGTGTGTTTCTACATTCGGACCCATTATAAAGACACGTCCGGCGAGCAGTTTGTGTCATTTTGGTTCAGTTTAGTTACGATAACTTTTGGTTATTCATTTCATTTGAACATAATTTGATGGGAAACGGGAGCGTTTTTTCCATTTCCGCACCTTTAATGGCAAAGCGATGAGTTCATCGTGTGCTCTCTTCACCTTCTACCAGTTCCTGTCTAGTTCGCGTTAGACTCTTTTATCTCGCTCTTCGCCTTCTATTGGCTCGTGTTACGATCATTCGGTTTTTAAGTGTATTTTTATTGTGTATATACGTGCATGGCGAATGAAATGAAATGTATCGATGTAACATGCTCGAAAGCGAACATATAGGTGTACATGGCAGTACATGTGCTGTCGCATACTGCTGCTTCCATATTCGTACTAACGCTGTTGTCTAGCTCCATGAATCCAAACCTTCAAAAGCCTTCTTCTATCGTTTCTCGTTTCAACCATTCCGTATCCGAACGCACCATCTCACCAAACTTGCACCGGCGCGAGTGCAATTTTCGTTGATTAATAAGTGTTGCTTTAGAGTTCGGGTTTTAAGTATCTCAACAAATGGTTACGAATTTTTCGGTTACTTTCAATTGCTGCTATGGGCGTTTCGAACTCTATGTGGCCTCTGTGACATGAATTTGATTTCATGCACCAGGCATTTGGTTTCGCATAATTTCACAGTTAACTTTCAAAAGTGTTTTCGATACAATCAATTTTTTTTAAATTGATTTAAATTTACCATCGAACGCGAGGCATCTTGTATGTATAATTTTAATAATTTTTGCCGATTTTAACGTTTATCAAACGTTTATCTGCTCAACGAAAAGAAACCATCCCCAACTACCTGCAGTAATCTTTACGTTTCCGTTGTTAAGTTATTGTAAACATTCTAGGTTCATATAATTTCTGCATCCGCGCATTAGCTTGCACCTAACCGCATTTTTATCATCTATCCGTGCCTTCCCCGTATGGTTTCTTTTTTCTCTTTACACGATCCAACCTCAACACGACTGCCAACTGCCACAACAATAAAAAAACCCGAAAACGTACACCACACAACACGCACACACACCCAACAATCTCGACGGTGTCTCGATGGCGCTCGACCGCTACTTGGCGCGTTTGGCCGATTCCCGACAAACGACACACATCCTGCCGATCCCGTCCCCATCCGCACCCGTTACAAATCCCGTTCTACTGCACCGCCTCGCGCGCCTCTGTGTGTTCGTGTGTGTGTGTGCGTGCGTGCGCATTTTGTGTGCCACTGTTATCCTTTCGTTCCCTTCACCGGACACGCATGTGTGAACTTTACCCCCACCCTCACAAAAAAAAACCACAGGTGGCTTAACGCAACCTAAACAGGCTAAGTCCGTAATAGGTCTGTTCCGGCGCGAGAGTTCCGGTTCCGGTGGGGTCGTCATCGGCGGGGTGACTGATTCCGAGACATCGACCCCGGTGGCGGCAACCACACCGGTCGGCCGGGTCGCCATCCCCAAGGACAAACGGTCGGCCTCAATCGCCGGCTACATCACGATCGATGGCGGAGATACGGCTGGCAACCCGATGCTGGATCCGCTCGGTATCTCCCGGGCCGGGCCACACGCGACGGCATTCCCGGTCACCGCTAGCCATCGGCGCAACAATCGCCGTGGATCGATGCTGGAGCTAAGCGGGTAAGTTTTTTTTTTTAACGAAGACGAAAACGCTCTATCAATAGATCTTCCGGCTGCGTTTATTATATCTCTTACTTCCTATTCGCCAGTTGGTGCGAACTGGACCAATGAAATGATTGAATTGTTGAAAGTATTTAAATTTAAAAAAAGGATATTTTTCCGATTATTTGCCAAAATAATTTGTCCGATCTTGTATGAAATATCAGGTTGGATTTCAAAATTTTCTAAAAACAATTATTTTATTTTGACATTTGGGATAAATTAATTTATGATTTCGACTAATTTACATACTGTAAGTTCTTCGATGTTTGCAAACGGTAAGACGTTTTCTCCAGATCGGAGTGAAACCTTGCTGCTATTTACAGCGGGACATTTCCAAATTTTCTAAAGTTTTCTTTTTCAGTAATTCTGTAACCCGTTTAAAACCCTATAAAATGTGCTTTGCATGAGTATAATTTATGTAAAAAAAAACAACCAAATTTTGCCCTGTTGTATGTGCGTGTGTGTGTGTGTATGCTGTTGATTTAAACCAATTCTAGTATGGCTGTGCGCGTGTGTATGTGTGCGCGTATGTGTATTATGTTAAGCACAGTAGAATATGTTTAACGTATCTATGTTGAGCGCAGTATATGTAGTATTAGTTATCTATTAATCTGTAACACGATAACCGTACAATCTCACTACTACATAACACATTGAAACAAACAACTAACACCAAAACTCCCGATAACACGAAAGAAGACTCGCTATAGCGTAAGGGAAACTAAACACACACACACACACACATACACCTCTTTAACACAACATCACAAGCTACAACTAACACATGAATCACATACTAGCGGGGAGGGGGTAAAAATGGAATGGAAAACCCAGTACTAACTCTCACATAAATACTCGTCAGTAACCCACCCTCCAATACCCAAACATTCCCCATTTCGATCCTGCAACAACAGACAAAGTCAACCATCCATAGGCTCCTTCGATACGAGAGCCTTCTTTCGTTCCTATGTATTCCTCCCAAAATGCACTTTACAGATAGTTTTTTATTCTGTTGTTAATTCACAAACTCCCTTTTGTGTAACTTTTGTAACTGCAGTTTTAGTTATGAAACGAGTTTGAGTTCATGTTTTCTAGCCACTCGCCATAGTGATTTACTATTTTTGAACCGTACTTTTGCGAGGTAAAATGAAAAGGTACAAGCGTTGCTATGATGATCCCGGTTTCCGGTTCCGGAGCACGCGAAACGATTGCTGCCAATGGCTGCGGTACTTCGTCGGGAACGAAATGATGCAAAGCACCGGGAAAACCCCCAATCGATGAACTCCACACTCACAGTGAAACCCGTTTGTTCATCTGTTTGTTCATCTTTCTTTTTTCTGTCTTTTTTCTACATTTCTTTCTTCTAGATAATGTGGCCTTAGCAAACAGTTTTCATCGGTAAATGTGTGCTCCTTCTCTCTCTAGAACGAAACTTATTTACGCACATGCGGAAAGCACTAAATTTTGAAAGCTTACATTTTCGTTTTGTTTTTTCTTCTTGTTCTTCTTATTCGTCTTCTGCTTTTTCCCGCCACGTTAGTGCCGGCGTGGTACGATTTCCGTCACGCTGTATGCTAAATTTTACTTACAAAAAAAAAACACACGTTGAAAATTAGGATCAATTTTGACAATATTTTAAACCAATAGTAATTACATTTTGATTACTATATGTCTTTTAGTGTTATTTTGTAGATTTTTTTTCGATTTTTATTTGCTGTTTATTGTAAGAAAAACAACAGTTCAGCAAGCAGAGAAAGATTCCTTTTTGGTTTGCGGTAGCTTTTGTAGCTATATTTTTCCATCCCTTAATTTGCTTTCATCGCCACACGAACAGTGTTGAGCGCCTGGTTTTGCTCTTCTAATACTGCTTGATGGAGTATTGAAAAGGCGCAAAACTTCACGCACGCTGTACTGCTGCTTCTTCTCGAGTGATTTTGTCTACCTAGCAATGCCGTTTTTTGTTGCCTTTGATCGAAAGCTTCCTGTGTCCGTGTAATGCTTCACTGCCGTCCGTTCGAACTGATGCTCCGGGCTCGATGTTATGATGTGCCGTCGCTTGAATGTGCTTGTGCACAATCGTCTCAAATTTGGCCACGTATCAACAGCAACGAATATTTCCCTGGTTCCGGTTTTTTTTTATAACAGATTTTATAACACTCTTCGTTTAACTGTAACGCTTTTTCGAAGCGAGCGATATTTGGATAAAATGTCGAAGTAATTAGATGCAAATATTATATCATGTTAGGGTAGCGAATGCTATGCCATAGCTGATATATCCGTGCCAATAAGAATTGGTGTATTTTTTTTTTTAAATAAACAAATGTTTTATGACCACATCAGGTCATTTGTTTACCAGAGACTTCGTTGTTCCACCAGGAACAGGATCAATTAAGAGAGGGACACAACAAAACATACATAAAACCACTGACCACAGTAACAATACGTACAAAACACATTTTACAACAGAACCTAAACAGTGGCACAGGTGACGAAACCCGATCCGTGCTCGCTTCGGACACGGCAAATGCGAACGTTCGTCCCACATCACAAACGAAACATAACACCCCCCACCCTACAGACATGCATGCGCGTCGGTTGGCGTTTTGCTGTTGTGTTTAAATGTTCGTTGTTGTTACCCTTCCGCAGGCTGCTAGTGCCCGGACGACGGCCAAGCCGGTACACCCTAGAGCCCTTCCCGGCTCCACCACTCGAGACGGACGACGAAAAACCGACGCAATCCCAGTAGAGTAGCGATAAAGCGAGGGATGCAGTAGATAATGCGAGCGGAAGAGTATAGAGTAGCACAGTGACAAAAGAGAAGGAGAGAAATTATTCGATCAAACAATTAACTTCAACGATCACTCCGCTCCTTCCTTAACGACTATTCCCGATTCCCTGTATAAAAAAAACAAAAACCCACCCCTTGCTAACAACGCCTAATCCACAACGCGGTACTCTTCCGCTCTCGAACCGGAATGTGTGTGTGTAGCACCCGGGAGTGAACGGTTCACAAAGCTAACCCCTCCCTTATTTAACGTTATCACCTAACCGCCACTGAGACCGCCTTCCAACGAGACGGGACGGATGGTCACCCGGACACCCGACGCCCCTTCGCCGCTCTGTCGCAGACGAGGTCATGGTGACGGCTCTAGCCCCCACGGATGATACCCACTTCCCAACAGGGGGGGCGTGGAGGGGGGGTTTCGCTACACGGTTATGGGTTGGGTTTGCATGACTACTTCCCATCCCTGCGCATCGCTGGTGTGATCGTCGGTGCGATCACGAAAGCCCCCGTTTTTGGCCGCGTTACCGATTCGGGTCTGTTAATGGAACAAAGCCTGTAATGTTGTTGCCCGCTGTTTGCTCCGTTTGTTGCATGTCTGCACGCCGTAATGATTGGTTGGTAGTCGAGGAGGGTAGTAGTGGCAACAGCCGTGTGTTGGTTCGTATGTTTCCCCAGTAGTTTATTTTTATTTGCCAAATGTGTAGTGTAGTGTTTGTTGATAGGTTTGTAGCGAATTGCAAGCGTGTTGTTGTAATGTGCAGAGGTAGAGGGCAGCGTCCAGGTAGGTCAAAACCCTCCCAAATAAAGCTTAATCGTAGTGTAGCGAGCCCTGGTAGTGAGGTAGAACAATGTAGATGAATTTTACCCCTTAAAGTAAACCCAAGTAAACCCCCTTGTTTTTTTAGCCGCCATATATCAAGCAACGAAACAACCAACATGCAGTCTAGTCTAGCCCGGTCTAAGTGCCGTCAGTTACTGTAGATAAACTCTAGCAAATACCTACGGACGGGTAATTCTCGTGCTGTGTTACTGCTTGATGGCAGGTTTCAGTTTTCTTTTCCTACTACTATCGCCAATTTTAACACTTCCCACTACTTTAACGCCCGCGTTACGCGCCTCTATTCTCGTTACCGGGCCGTGCCACGGCACGGTTCCTTAGTTGCTAGAGATACACGAACACTCCCGCCCGTGTACGTTCTTCTTACAAACGCCATTTTCCATTTTTCTCCCTTCTTTTTCCGCCACAGGTACAATACGACCGATTTTGACTTTAACCTTGTGTCCCATCGTCGTTTGTCGATGAAATGCTGGTATTTACTAATAAATATTTTGCCATTCTTCTCGTTCCTTGTTTAACTCGTTCCGCTAGTTTATGCATCTTGTATAGTATCCACACCACAAACAAAAAACAAACAAAAAACCCCCCAGTGTTACTAAACACAGAACGCAGAACTACCATTTTATCTATCTACTATCGCTATCTTTTCTCACTATTACTATCAATGGTTACTGAAGCGCGCTACGCTTTCTAAAAAAAATAAACAAGGAACCATCCATTCACTAAATTATCCCACTCTAATTCACTACTTTCCGTTTTTGGAATGTTCCGTACACCAAACATGGCACTTGTTGATACTAAATTTAAAATTGAAACAATTTGAATCGGCAAACGACATACTCAACGTACTTAACGTATCACTTCCAATGGATGGGCTGCCCTTGATTTGAGGGGCGTTTTTCCATTGAACGATACAAAGCAAACACACGCGGTCAATTGTTTAGCGTTAACCACTGCTTGTAAGAAAACCATAGCCCTTTTTCCCCCGTTTTCCACTCTATCCCATCGACCAGAACAGCCACTCTCGATCGGTGAACCTTCTACCTATCACCAAACAAAAGTTCCATTAAACCAAGTATTTCGTAGTGTATTATATATGTATAGTGCAGTAGTATTAGCATTTCTACCCAGCAAAACGAACAATTGCATGCATTATTGATGAAAAGTATTGGTAGCCAGCTTGCAAAAACAGCTTTCGAAAGTATTATTTATAGCGCCGTGTAGTTGCGATCCTCATCGGTAGTATTATTTGCTGGTGGATTTTATTTGCTTATATAAGTAGATAGGGTTAGACGTTCCGAACAACGATACGAACAAACGGATACGTAGGTAGTGCAGTGCGGCAGTAGTGTGCGTGGTTGTGTACAATGGCAGGGAAAATGGTTGGTGGCTTTCTACTACTAAGTGCCTTAATACGAGGAACAGGTTTGCCATAACTGGCTGGTACAGACATCATTATCGTTCGGACACTTTACGGACACACTCTGGGATTGCCGTCCGGCGCTCTCAGAACTCCCCATCCGTTCTTACCTACTTCCTGGGGGAGTTACAATTTTCCAACGAAAGCGCGGGACGGTTCTCCCGGAGCGATGAACCGCCGGTTGGTACAGGTGCGATGTTGTAATCTAATCATGCGGGACGGTAGAAAACATAGCAAAAAGATTAGACCCGGTACGCTATTTGAGTAATCTTCTAACTTTAACAGTAACACGATCGGTTAAATATATCAAACATGTGTAGAAATGAATGAATTGTTTTGAACGTTTTGTATAGCGATTTACAACACGCGGCGGTACAATGGATGAAAGAAACACGTGTAGTAACGGGTGAAATATTCGTTCTGTAACTTCCCGCCATCTTCACATACATTTCGCTCGCACACATGCTACTTCTGCTTCACATCAAAGCACGCGCAATGTCTATTCGTTCACGTACGCGGCATTAAGTTGTGTTTTTTCAAGTGTATTATTATTGGCCGCAATTCATTACCGGTGTATTGGGTTTCATTTGATGTTTGATGTATTATGTTCACCTTTTGGGGTGCTAAATTTAAAAGAGATTAATCCAATTTAATGGGAACAGTAAGGTTTACCAATTATTAAATTCAGTTCAGACTTTAAGACCTGTAACAACCGTTCATTGCTTTTTTCATGAAAAAGACTAGGCGTCTCCATTGATATTACATGAATCACTAGGCGTCTCCATTGATAGTATATGAGTCACTAGGCGCCTCCATTTATATTTAACAAACTACTAGATGTCTCCACGGCAAAAAAAACATCTCATGGGAAAATTGTAATGCATAAGGCATGTAATTAACTCTAATTTTAGTTTCATAATTCACCATTACTAACTCTTATTTCTTCATATTATCATGGTTTCATTAAAGAAAGTATTTAATGTATTTTCTATTTTCCATGTGGATATTTAATTCGATTCGTGCTTGACTTTGTAAATTCAGTGATGCTGTGTATAGTTGTAGTAATTATTACAATACTGGTTGCTTCTTGAGTTGCTTTTTTTTTGCCTTCTCTATCCTTTCATTAGATTTTAGTTTGAAAAAGAGAACCCCCGCCGTTGTACTGTAGCCAATAGTGTGTCATATTTAGTATAAAACGTTCTTCTTTCCTGTTACAACACACCCATCGGTGGTAGCTCGTTGCATTGTTGCGTTGCTGTTATGTTGTGTTGAATATAATTTTCCACCCACCCAAGCCGGGTTCGCTCGTATCACCTGACTCTATTTCGCTTGGTGGCTTCGGGTTCATCGGGACCTAATGGGGGGAAAAACACCAATCGGCGCACCAAATCCACCAAATTTCACGGCCACATAGGGCCAACGATCCTTCATCAAAAAACAAACAATCGAAATCCTTCGCCTGCGAAACGCTGTAGAGCAACACATTCAAGTCTAGTGTTTTCGGTTTTAGTTGATCGTACCGCAAACTCGCTCCGATGAACTGTGAAACGGTTCACAGGGGCGATACAGTACGAAGCCTCAATCTTGCCAACACACTTGCATCATTTTTAGCTCCACTTGTGTTCACTCGTTCGCATACGTAGACACACCATCGAACTGTAAATTCAACACTGTCATATACGTATTTCTCGTTTCTCTTTCTCTTCCTTCTCTCTCTCTCTCTCTCTTTCTCTTTGCCCAACCGTTTTCTTTCCCTGTTATTGTTGTTGTTGTTGTTGTCCCTTTTGCCTTTGGTCCTTTTATTCCTTTTTGGTTGTTCCCTTTTGGAATCTTTGAATTTCATTGCGAAATCTCAACAAACAATCGAAACACATCCTGGCCTTTGTTATCGACAAATCCTCCTCCCTGCACAACAACACAAACAAACAAATTGACCCGTACTCCCTTACCGAACACCAGCGAGGCAATCCCAGAAGAAAACTACACCAAATCTCTGCCCGAGCGCGACAAGTACGGAACCCGCCGAGGACCAGCTCTAATCAAAGCGTCATCCACCAACACACCGAAGTCGGCTGGTCGGCGTACGGGTGGTCCAGTGAACCCGCAAACTACGGCCCTGCTGTCGGCCAGCTCGACCGATTCGGACGAGGACGACGATGAGGCGGACGGGCACCGGCATCAGCAGGACAGCCGTCACCGGTCCGATGATGCGACGCGTCGATTAAACGGCGATGGAAACAACGACGACGAGGACGACGAGGATGATGAAGACGAGGACGAGGACTGTGCGGACGAGCAGCATCCCATTTGAGAAATATTCATCTAGGGTAGTCGTCGTACGCACTACCGTGGTAGATTTTAATGTCCCTGTCCCTCCCGGGAAGGATCGGGGCTTCACTGGTTGGCCGACCAAGCAAAATGCGGCCGAGAATAAAAAAACAAAACCACAAAGCACAATTCGTGATCGAAGCAGATTGCACAATTCTCACATCAGCGCTTCTTCCAACTCGTTCCCCCCCGCATTCCGTGTAATCCGATGCCTTAGCGGAGGATGTTAGTACGTACGAACACACGCAGAGACTCACAACTGAATTCTACCGGTTGCGTTACTACGGCGTAACGCGCGTTACGCACACTGTGTCCCGCAGAACGTAAAGCGTAAAGCGAGCGAGAAGCTAGTAGTAAATCAGTGTCGGTGGTAGCATAGCAAACAACCACAACATGTACCGAGCGAATGCTAGTATCTGGTGTGCAAAAAAATATTACTATTACTACTACTACATACTACTACTAATTCTACTTACCGGTACTATTTACTACCACTATCGATCATTGTGTTACGTTGCTGAAAGTATTCGAAATCATTCCGGTTGCGTTTGTAGGTAAAGCTTAGGAGGGAAACCGTGTTACCAGCACAAAAACCACGCGTACTGTCTAAGTAGGGACGATTAGTAAAAGACGCAGCAGTGTGCAAGGACGTTATAGTTTAGTTTTTATGGTGGATTCGAGTTTTAAATGTCGGCAAACAACAACCAAACAATCGATTGTTGCGTGTACGCGCACAAGCGGTGCAGCGGAGGTGTGTGTGAATGTTTTAGTTTAGTAAACGATTAACCAATGTCGCGCGGGTAGATTGATCGAGATTCGCAAACAACATAATTTGGTGCTATTCTAAATGCAAAGGCAGGGTGATACTAATTCTTCGATCGATATGAATCTTCCTCACACCAACACAACCACACACAGATAAGAGCCATGCGTTTTCTCCGGTGGCTTTCACGCTTCAAAGGTAGCCAAAAGTGGAGATCGCAAGTATTTTTGACCGATCGAACAGCAATGTACTTAATACTAGCGAATTATGTCCGATCCTTGCTGTAGTGCGTGCAGCTATTGGCTGTTTGGCATTCGCTCCGATGACGAGATTGGCCCTTGTTTGCGTGGCTACGCGAGCACAAAACCCACCCCCAAAAACCATCGAAAAAACGATAGGAACTGATAGGAAGAATTTTATCTGCCGCTATAAATGCTAGACAATTGCAAAAAAAGGTTAGGAATTAACGCTAGTTTTAACACTAAACAGCACAGTGAAACTGTTGTGCTGGCAGAGCAGAAGAGTGAATTCCTTTTAGAACCCACAGTGTCACACTAGTTACCAGGTGTCCGTCTAGGGCGAACGTCTTAACAGTCATCAACAAGTAAGCAGCAGTTCAGTAAACTGTCCTCTTTTTTTTCTTCTTTACTTAATGTTTCTTCCCCGCCAGCTGAACAAATAGTTATATCAATTAAATGGGTTACAACCGTTACTTATCCACGTGATGTTGGTGGGGGGAGCTTTTTTCCCATGGCGCTACCGGCTACGCCACTTAATTCCCATGTAGCTACGTTTAGGTTTCGTTTAGCGTTTAGAACAATGACACAAAACAGAGGTATTATTACACAACAGTATCGAAGCGTACGGTAGGATTATCTGTTTAAGGGCATGTGACGCATGGGTATTCCTTCCTGCTGGCGCAAGGTAGACCGAAGCGAAACCAGTAAGATATGTACAGCGAGTGTAGTTGGTGCATCATTTTGGAAAACCTATTTACAGCGTCCTGGCTTATGTTTACTTACTTGATCCTTGGTACTTAAAAGATCCTCCTCGGTGGGGATAGCAATTTTAGCACATTTTGTTTGCTTTCAAAATGAATGCTTCGTCAGTTTTGCTCGTGGAAAAAGGAGAAAAATTTAAACGATTTTCGGTTATACTTTTTGTTAAATTTTCTGTTTAAATACGCTGAGTGGAAGATGGATGAACAGTTACCGGTTCATTTCATTTGGTACAGGCTTTAAAGCAAGATGCGTCGGGGTACCTTGCATTAAAACGTGTAAGTAAGACATGGCCAAAATTGACCGCGTTAGGGCATCCCATATCCCGCTTCCCTTTCCAGTGTGTAGGGTTCTGTTAGCAGAGATATTAGGCAGCAACTTGCTACCTGTGTGCGAGTGAAAAGCGATAGAATAAAATTAAACACTGTTGATAATTGAACTTATAACGTACCCGTAGGTCAAACCTTTTGCGGCAAAGTGGCTGCAACGCGTGACTGCAAACATTAACAATTATCAAACGATCAAACACGGCGCTTTTTTCCGGTCCAGAAGCAGACGCACAATGCAATGTGGACGGGTAGGAAAACAACCACCCCTGTATCCCATCCTGCAGGAACCCCGTAGCCCATAAGGGGTCGCCGAACGCCTATCCTTTTTCCCCACTTCCAACGCTGGTTGCGCATACGCGAGCTGCAGAAATGCACCGCAAATAGATGCCACTAGAGGACACGAGCAGAGGGGATTGATAATGAAGCCAGAACACTTGCGATACGCTGTGAGATGGAACAGAACTGAAACAAATAACAAAAGAAGAAAAAAAACAGTGAAACAGAATAGAACGCAAACGCGCTACACAGCGGAAACCTATGCACAAATGGCCGAATGATGAATGAATGAGTGACACGTTTAGCAACAAAACGTTAAACAATCAAACTTGGAAGCGAATGCCACAGAGAGACAGAACGGAAACCAAACCCGTTGTACAGACAACACCGGGGATGTGTGTACTATTGTTGTCACAAATTTCTAACGCCCGGTTAAAGGCACGGGCAACGAAGAAGCAGGCAGAAACAAACAAAACAATACCGGTACGGGTTTTGAGTTGATGACTCGTAGATAAAGAAGAAAGAGGAAAACACAAAAATAAACGATGGAACCTAATGGATCAAGCATAGATAAAAAGTAAGCAAACAAATGGTTAAATAGAAAGGGTAGCGAATGAGAAGAGCGGAAGCAAAGCAGAGGTATGTGAATACGATGAACGGAGAGTGTATAATAAAAGTGAAAAGAGAATATTAAGAAACATACGTCCGTTTGATGGTTCGACTGATGTGAAGTAAATTTCAAGGTTAGTATGATACATGCGCATGAAATTGTGTATGCTATAATGTAATAGATAATGTATCACATCATTGGCTTAATGGCTCTTCTACGTAGCGGATGCTTCCCAAAGGAATGCGCGGCAAAAACCTCGGGTTGGAGATTAACGAAGCAATACCCAAGTTTGATGGTGACCCCCCTGTACTCACATACGCCTCCAGGACATGGACTTTATCCGAAACTTACTCACGGGGCTCTGGATCGCTGGAGTGGTCATGGTTTTTTCAAAGGCATCCAAGGACTTGAAGCATTTTAGATGAACCCCTTGAGCAATTCCAGATTATTTAGTGGAAAAAACAGAAGTAGAGCAACTTCCAAGCGGGTGTTGAATATCACGAGGATCTTGGATCGAATGATCAAATTCTCAGTTTTAGGCTAAATTGCCGATGGCTCTGCCTCACGACTGATCGCTGAGGAACAACAGGTTAGGAAGATTTTTTATATTAATTACTTATTTTTCCGGTGGTACTGCAGGAGCCCTCTAAACAACTCTGGGTCGAGTGCCGTCGGTTGCCAATCCATTATACCGGCCTTTCTCCATCACTCCATCTCAATTTGGGCCTACCGCGCCTCCTCTGTCCACGTGGACGACCTAAAAGGACTTTACGCTGGGTTGGGTCGTCCGGTGTCATTCTCATGACGTGCCCAACCCACCGGAGCCGAAAAAACTTACTTGCGATTTGTTTGTTCTTGTTCTTTCACTTACAAGTAACCGGCAGGATAGCACGCTTAGTACGTTCCCAGTTCGATATTTATTCGCATCTGCTGTTGGTTTTGTTATGGTTGCTATACACGTAAATTAAGTGAAATGCTGCGGTCAGCACTGATCTCCTTCGCCAATAGTATTTGGTAATGTGCGATTTTTAGCTATTTAATAAATATTACACCCTTCGTTTTACTCTCAGCTCGTACGTCCACGCTGCTGGCATGACACATTGTTCAATGTTTGTTTCCCCGTGTTTGATGCTGCTTATTTGTCTCAAGTGTTGTTTTCAATGCTTCCAACATCGATAAATAATTAGATTGTTTCTATTTTGTTCTTACATCTTCCGTTTTAAGTTACACAAATATTACACAACATTCACATCGATTGGAACATATGAAAGTTAAAAATGATTCAGTGAATGAGCGTGACTGTGCATACATACGTTACCGCGTTGCGTGCCCGTCTGCTTGCTTTATTTGTTACTGTTTGCCTTTAGTTGAGTTTGTGATTTTTGTGGTGGAACATGCGCTTGTTTCAGGGGGGTTTTTTTAGCCATTCGCCTTTTTTACATTACAGCGGTTACTATGTTTGTTGTGGGGAGTTTAATTGTCGTTTGCAGTGGTACCGGTTCGTGTTTGTGTATGTTAGCTGGATCTAGTAGTCTTCGGATTCTAGTACGGTTTGCTGTCTTTCTTTACGATTACCTATTTTACGCTCTTTAGCAGTTCTATTGCTATTGCCTTGTTAAACAAGCTCACACCACATCCGGCTGCTACATTGGTAACACATTCGTTTTCTGTTTAATCAACAGTTGAATGAACAATAAAAAGCGTTGAGATATGTTTTGCTGATCACATATTTAAATGTTGTCATTTGATAAACCAAAACCAGTTGTGAAAATAAATTCCACTTAATGCATTTACCCAAAACCTTACTCTGCAATATCAGAAATTATGAAATTAATTGAAATAAAACGCGCGTGTTGCCAAATATTTCTTTCTCGTCAGAGTAAAGTTGTTTGCCTTGTTTTAAGTGATGGAAAGATGTTCCACTGAGAGTTTCACTAATAGTTCATTGTTTATTCTCAACTTTATTTGCTCTTATGTGGTTTCCTTTGTTCTGTTTTGTTGTCGGTTATTTCATCGTTTGTTTGTTTGTTTGTTTTTTACATTTACAACACACATTTGCTTTTTTGGGGAGTACGTTAAGATGCATTTGCTTGGGTTTGCTTTTGCTATTATTAGCCATGGTATTGCGGAAGGAGTTCACAATGTACACAAATATGGCAAATCCTGGTACAAGGGTGAGACGCTGTCCGCCGGAACAGCAGCTGAGTCGTCATCGTACGGGTTGAGTGGTTTTTTTCTTGCAGACAATTAATAACAGTGATGTATGATTTTCGCACATGGCTTCACCTATACCGTGAGCATATTGTGTTTGTGGTTTCGTTATTCGAACATTACCTTTTAATCAGCAGGGCTGTATCTTACACCGGCACCGAACGACCGTTGTGTGCGAACAGGAACGGAAAGGGAAACGGAATGCTACAACCTAAAAACTATCAACCGGACCGAACCGCTTAGATATGGAGTTAGAGAGAAAACGTTCAACGTCACCGACCGTCCTACCCGCTACTAAATTCATTTAACGCTTGCAATAGCATAATAAATAACACGTTTTCTGCAGAATTAACCATTCCGTTCCGGTGTACGGTTCATCATCAGCAGTGGCGATCCTTTTGCTCGAAATACATAGCGTGTAAGGAGTGGGAGAGGTTTTTCTTTTTGCCTTCGACGATTAATAGGTTTAGGGGGCACGGTTTAAGTTCTAAATATATGTATACAATTATATATGTGTGTGTGTGTGTGTGGGCATGTTTGTATGTATATATTTATATATGCTTCTGTATCATTGGTAATCATCCTATTTGCAGCATTTGCGTAACGAGTTTGGTTTTGTGATGGGGTTGTTCTTACTAGCGTTAACGAGCAGTTTTGCGAAATTTTAATTGATATCCGGCTTTTGGGCGATACGGTAAAACCGTTCGCAATAAATAACGAGGGCTATACGATTTAAATATATGTATGTATATATATATGGGTATGCTTACAATATAACCGGTTCCAATATGTTGCATCCTTCCCCGACACACATTGAGAGATAAGTATTTCGACAAACAAAACAAACCGATATGAACGACCGAACAAACAACGCAAGTGCCTAACGAAACACCGTGGTTTAGCCGGCAATGTCTCCCGGATGCCTTTACCTTAAATCACACTCCATCTTTCATCGAATAATCGTACATGATTGCACACCCTCACACACATCGTACGGAGAAAACGATTGGTTTATACTCAAAATGTACACACCAGCTTACGAGCTACAGCGCCATCTTCATCATAATCATAAGAATAGTAACTGTGAAACAATGCAGTCCTGCATTGACGGACGTATCTGTAAAGCGAAAAGTCATAAAAATCACCGAAAACCGAATGGCTGCCCTTTCAATCACCAATCCATGCACATCCACAAGCACTGCCAAGCTTGTGTATCTCATTCCCGTTACGAATGCGTTGTGGCCCTTGTGGCCGTACGTGTGCGACAGCAATGTTATGCACGTTTACAGTTTGCATGTTACAATTTGCTCGAACGCGAGCGTATCTGTGTGCTAAGAAAGAACAACGAAACGAAGCTATCGAAAGGGACCGAATGTTTGGGTAGCGTATTTTGTTTGGTTGCAACCATTAGCACTATATATTCTGTTTTATCGTTCCGATAATCACTAGCATTCATTGAAATGTAACAAGCCAAAGAGTGTGTGAGAGAGAGATAGAGAGATGGTTACTACTACAGGTTACTTTTTGGTTGGGCCTAGTTCTATCGATTACGTGACACATGCTCAGCTGTTCAGTAAATAAACTCATTCGCAGGAATGTTCTCGCCTTTCCAACACTAACAAAAAAAAAAAACAACACAAACACAGACCCACCATCATATCCACTAACTTAACAACTTGTCCTACCCACAGCTGATTGTGACGATTTGCATTGCTTTTACGGAACGGGGGATATAGTATTCACGAAAGGTTAATATCTACAGCTTTCATTTCGGAACTGGCCACCGGGTGTATGGCTTTTCTTCTGTGCTTCATTCACCCACTATCGCGCCTGTAACTGGTTTACTTTTATAAATAAAATACTTGCTACAAGTATGAGTAAAACCACAACCCAAAGCGCGTAGAGACGCTTGGGAGTGGGAACTAAAAATCCGCAAGTCAGCCTCTTGCAAAATACTTCTTTCTTTTCCCCTCGCAAACACTAGTAAAAAGGAAACTGGTAATACTTGCTTTTTTTGCAGCAGCAGCAGATCGCTCGGGTGGCAACCATCACCGTCACCCTCCTAGCGAGGGTGAGGTAATTGTGTGTAAGATGATTGTATGTAAATAGAGTAACTACTACTATGCGTGTTTTATTTGTAACTGTGGGTCCCTTTGGGCAGCCACCCGACAAACGTCACCGTAGGAAAGTGTTTCCGTTCGTCGGTTTGCTGGCCCCTTTCGTTTTCTAATGACCCCCCCACACGCTTTCCCATGCTTCCATCGAAAGTAAATCAATCGTCTCGATTGCTACATTAACATTATACACCTATAACAGTGGGTTTTTTTGTTTTGTTTTGTTTTGTTAAATCTTTGCTAAAGTGGTGCTACTGCGGCGCTGCCCATCTGCTGTCCATGTGAAATGCTCGCATTATTAGCTGATTATTGTTGCATTGATTAATATCGTTATTGTTACTCATAGTATTTTCGTTACAGTTACTGTTAGTATAATTAGCTTTATCATTACTGATTTTATTGTTGTGGTATCGCTTATTGTTGTTGTGTAGATCGTCCTCAGCACCGTCCGCTGCATGGCTGTAGCTGTTACCGTTGCGGCCATAATTGTCGCTTCGGGCGGTGGTGCTAGGGTCGGTGCACCGTGCGAAACCACCGACCAAGCCATCTCGATATATCGCGTCGTTATGGGCTTTGGTGAACGTTGCAGAAAGCCCTGCTACCCGTTATACATTGCCTTCAGCGCAGCGTGGTGGAAAAGGTTAAAGAGATTTTTGTAAAACACGCCCAACCATAGGCAGGTAAGATACTCGCTCCCACCTTCCAAGTGTGGAAATAGTGTCGCTAAAATATAACTAACAAAAGAGCCAAAACAATATTTACTACGTTGCTAGAAATTAAAAGTAAAACTTATAATACATTAAATAATGGATAAAACAAATACAATGTTCAATTTTACACAAAACACAACGAAAAAAAACGATCACTTTTCTTTCTGCTCTCAGAGAGCTAACAATCATGAAAACAAAAGAGTTAAAAAGAGATTACACGATAAAGTATACACATATATATAAATAACGAACCATTTGCTATTACATATGATTTCTAAAAAAAAAGACCTCAAACGGTATTGACCGTCCGAATTTCGATTGGCATTTTCCTATCTAGAGATATCATTTGGTATGATATTTAATTGTTATGTGAGTAGGTCATACACGCGTAGATACAGCATCCAGATCTCATCAAACATATAGTTAATTGAAAAGAATATAAATTATACATCTTCTTGACAGGGTACGTAACAAGTAACTCATCTCAAATATAGCTTAGATACGTTAATCGATCTCTTATATACGAATTCCGGATATCATACAATCGAACTAACAATCCTCCGATCAGGGACAAATGTAGATTACACTCGATTCGAGCGTTTCGCAGCACTAACGCGTACACATAATGCGATGGGAATGATTGGTGACAAAATACACGATAAAGAACGGGAAAAAACATACAAACATAATGTCAACGTAACTGAACAATTACAAAAAAAAACAGAAATAAAGCCATGTCCAAACAAACTACGCGATGTACAAGCTACATTGAGGGTGTGGTTTGTATGTAGCGGTGTTGTGTTAACTAGCAGCGGGAGATTTGCCGTTCTTACCGGACGACACGAACGGGCCGACGTAATTGCTCGGAAATAAACCGGTGGTGCCGTTCAGTTCGCCGCGCCACCACTCCGGCTCATCCCTGCCGAGCACGCTAATGATATCGTCCTTCTCGAAGGACAGCTCGTCGTCGTTCAGTGCTTTGTACGGGTACAGTGCGATGACTTTATCTACCGATTTATTAAAAAAAACATATTGTAAGTCAAAGTACTCAACTAATTTGCGTAGTGCCATAACAGGATAGGATGCACCTCCCCCCCCAAACATTACTTCAAACACCTTTACTTACCGAGAATAGTTTCCGTCAGTTCAACCTTGCTCGCCGACACTGGCGTATTGCGGCCACTGTTTCGTCCACCCTGCAGTATCTTCACATACGTCGCTGGGAACCATCCGATCTGCCGGCGACGACCCTTTGCCTGCAAAACCATAAACAGCGTCAGGTGTGATGCGGTGCTCCAACTCTTTGCGCTCCCTGTACCTACCTGTAGCTCACCCTCCCACCAGCCGGAATCGGTCTTTTTTCTTATCATTATTAGCTGTCCGCGCTGCAGTGACAGCTGTTCGGAGCTGGTCGCTTCGTACGGTGCAATCACCTGTGCCACTTCGCCCTTCCGCCGAAGGCTCGGTGTGGCCGATGTCATGGACATGGAGGAGTAACGGATGTTTTCTTCGTTTGCTGCCGCACCAGACGGTGGTTGAGTATTGATCTGGGACACTTCCGAATCTAGCTCGGCCTGATTTTGTGCATCCTCTGCATCCTGAGTATTACTACCGGCAGCGGTCGTTGATTGCTTGCGTTTTGTTTCCTGTTCGTACGATTGCGCTTGTGACTGGTGCTGTTCCTGTTCCTGGTGTGCTGGTTGCTCATTATATGTCGCTTGGTTGCCGTTCATCACCTCCTGCGCGAACAATAAAACACAACCATTAGCTATTGTTTAGATTGGCAACAACTTGACAAGAAAATCCCTTCTCTACTTACGCCTTCCTGTTTTTGCACGTAGTTCGAAGGGAAAATACCGGTCCGATTGCCAATTGTGCCTGTCCACCAATCTCCTTCCTTCTTTGAAACGGCGATCGTTTCACCAGCATCGAACACAAGATCGCCCGCCTCTGCCGATTGGTAGGCATAACACGCAACATAATATTCAACATCACCGTTACAAGTAGCCCTAAGCGTAATGAAAGATAATAGTGTAAGTGTAACTTCAGTCTGTAACGAATTTCCTTTCTTCTTACTCTGTATTATCGTTTGCTGGCTGGTATTCTTCTACTGGTGCGGCCGTGTATTCAGCTGCCGGTTCACTATAGGCTATCGTTTCTGGTACCGCTTCCACCACGTTCAGGTTGCTGTCTACCTTTTCTACAAATGATTCCGGGAACCAACCAGTATGGCCATTGATTTCACCTGCCAACCATCCAGGTTCTGCATTCTGTTCCAGCGGTACCTATGGATATGCAAAAGGAACATCAGATGCCAATCATGTACCACTCTCGACTAACAGACACTAGTAGTGTTGTGACTAATGAGCAATGAGAAGAATCAATCAGGATTCAAGAATCTATTTGGATTCATAAATCATTTGGGAACCATGAATCTTCAGCATAGAAATTCAGAGGCATTCATTCAGTTCAAAGATGCATTCGGATTCATGAATATGAATCACATCTATCTGTCTAGCAGCAGTTCTGCTCCAGTCACTTACCATCACAATATCACCAGGTTGGAATGAAATCTCGTCGTTATTCCGCGCATTAAACTCGTAGATCGCCCGATACTTCGTGTACCCCGGTGGCGTTTGCACATCATCGCCAGACCTTGTGGCCGCTGGTACGGGTTCATTGCTGACCGCCGCATGCGTTGCGGTATCCGAAGTGGCCCACGAGTTGGACGTATCCCAGGCACTGGTATACGACTCGTTTTTGCGATTATTTTTCATCTCCAAAATCTTTTTCCAAATAAATAAAAAAACAGAAAGACGTTAAAAGTTTGAAAACAGTTCTCAAATCAAAATCCTTTGGTATACCTGAATTCTTTGCATGTCATATTCGCCGTAAAGTTTCTCGCACGCATCGATCAGATCGGTCAATTGTGATTTCAGGTCGATCAGCTGATCGCTGTTCAGATTGATATCTGTCGATTTGTTTTCGATCTGTTGCTTGGTGTTTTCTAGCTTGTCCTTCAGTTGCTGTATAACGATCTGTAGAGAAAGTTAATATTTGTTAAAATAAAGTTATTCTGAATTAACTTCGGTCAATTCATACCTGTTTGTTGGTGAATTGCAGCTGGCTTTCCGTTTCGCCCGATTTACTCTTCGCATCTAGCTTAGCCTTCTCCTGACTCAACTGTACCAGCCGCTGATTCTGTTCCTTTACCTTTGTCTTCAGCTGTGTCATTTCGGCCATCTGCGTGTCACGGGTGGTGCGCATACCGTCGATCGTGGTCTTGACATTAGTGACACCGACGCGCGTGTCACAGATTTTTTGCGACAGCTCCTTGATGCGTTCGTTGAACGTGCTCAGCTCGACGCTCAACGATTGATTTTGCGCTTTTAGCTTGAGCACGTTTTCCTGTTCCCGCTGCCTGTGCTGCTGCATTTCGGCAATCTTTTGGGTTTCCCATTCGAGTTGACGTTGCTTCTCCAGCTCCCTGTAGGGTATGGAAGAGATGGACGTGATCATTCGAAAACACAAGCAAGAATCAAGCAATAAAAAACATATATAGTCGCTATTAACAGCTAGCTATATGAAACAATGACGTACTTTCGAGCAAGTTCCTTCTTTTCGAGTTCACGCTTGCGTTGTTCCTCTCGTTCCTGTTCGAGTTCGCGTTGGCGCTGCAGTTCTTTTTCCAGCTCTTGCTGCTTTTTCATTTCAGCCTCGAGCTTAGCTTTACGGATTTTTTCCTGTTCTTCACGCTCTTTACGTTCACGTTCCTCCTAAAAATTACAAGTAAAAAGGAATTGGAGTTAAGAAGTTCACCAAATAATGCAATCTGACATTAATTTAATTTACCTGTTCCTTCTTTTGAATATCCATCAGTGCTTTTCGTCGTCGCTCGAGTTCCGCTTGGCCTTTGTCGAAGTTTTCCTTACGTTTGTCTTCGAACGATGCTGTAGAACGAAACGACCAAAGGGGAAATTAACTTTAAACCATATTCCTAATCCATACCCGGACAAAGTTTCCTTACTTTGTGGTAAGCCAGACAGAGGATCAAGCTCGACGGGGGCATGTACCGGTGCTCCCTGGGACGAAACGGAACCATGGCGAGAACCTACCACAGAACCGTGGCGTGACGGAGCCTTCCGGAAGGAAGGTGGCACAAGCTCGGGCGGCAGCGTGGTAGGAACCTTTTCGCCAGCAGCGGCCATGTCACACAAATACATCGCCAGTACAAACTCTTCGCAACCGAGCCGCCCATCGGTATCCATGTCGGCTAGTGCCCAAATTTGAGCCAACATCGCCTGTGGAAGTTTGGTTTGCACCATAATGTTGCGTGCCTGCGGCCCGGTAAGGAATCCGCTACGGTTACGATCAGTCGTATTGAACAGTTGGGTGTATTTCAGCTTAGCTGGACCCTTTATTGCCCACTCGATTTGTCCTCTATAGGAATGGAAAATCAATCATAATATTACAGCACTTACATTGAGCAAAAACACCACAATAACTCACGGAGATTCAATAGACGGAGCCCGTTCCGAGATTGACATCGAGCGCGCTGGAGTTCCGCCACCAGAATGCGGTGGTGTCGGAGGTGCTGGAACGACCTGCGATGCTACACCACCCACCAGTGGCACTGCACCCACACTTCCGAGTGGATCAATCAGCGGCTTTACAGCCGCTGTTGGTGGAATAGTTGGAGCGGTCCCTACCAGACCACCGATCAACGGTTGTTGCATTACAGCTGGAGCTGGCGCCATGCCCGGAATTGTCGGAACGCCTGGAATCAACGGTTGCCCCATCGCAATGAGCGGAGCTTGTGCGGTGGCACCGATCAGCGGTTGTGGTGGAAGGGCAGGCTTCGGTGGCACCATCATCGGGACCTGGGAGGCAACCATTTGATTGTTCATCATCGGAGGCACTACAGCGTGCGGAACGATCCCTGCAGCATGAGGAGCCATCATCGGTGGCTGTGCTTGTGGAACAATTTGAGGTACGGCCGCAATCGTACCGGACAATGATTTCAGCGGATCGAGCGGACTCAAACCGGAGGTGGGGGTGAGTATGGGTGTTCCACCGACGGCAGTGAGCGAAGCGATAAGTGTTGGCGGAAGTGTTTTGGGAACTTCAAATCCGCGCAACTTTAGATTGATCAGCTTGCAGGCGATGCTGAATTCACCGAGCGTCATGCGACCGTCGGCATCCGTATCGGCAAGAGCCCTTAAAATACATTGGAAAGGAGTAATTATTAATTTAATGAAACTGAATCTACTTGCATCAACAATGTACATATATCAGATATAACATAAGACATAATACTAAAATTGGCTCTCTTCATCATATTTTTGAGTAATAAGTTTGAGGAATGTTTGCAAACTACAGGACAATTTTGCATATTTTTTTTTTGCCAAAACAATCAATAAGATCCTTTCTAATTGGTGCCATTAAAAAGGGACCGACGATGCGCAAAGGGACGATGTGAACCACTCGATGACTCATAGGTAAACAACTTTTGCTTATGCCCTTGAGAGCGTCGCCAATACACGGTCCATTTAGAACGGGGAGCGTACCCCCGAAACCAAATAACTAACCGTGGGCTGTACCCGATCTACTTCATCTGTTGTTCGGTCAACCTCTCATTAATTAGGCAGAGCTGGAAGAGAAGTACATTATCGAGTGCTTTAGTTGGGGGTTTTTCGGGAGAATCGTTTTTACCTCCCTCACATTTCGGAGCCCTTACGGTTTCGTTATAATTGAGCTTTAATTTGGCGCTACCCGGACCTCTCTCCGAATGCTTCAAAACTTTCCGATTCCAAATAATGCACTTGGGGAATCCTTGGAGGTGGACATTTTCCGAAAGATTCAGCGTCGGGATGTGAACTAGATTAAGCCAATGTAACAAGTGTTTGAATTTAGCTACCCATTTCTGTCTATTTTGACTGTTCTGGCAAGCTTCTCGGTGGCTTACTTTAATGCAATTAAGACAATCCAAGTGAGCGTGCTTTCAGACGTTCTAAGACCAAGGAATCCCCCATTTTGATAGCCGTACATAAGCAGACCAGTGTGCACGTTGTGTGTTCCATTAACACTCACTTGATAATGTCAGCTTGACTGTGGCACGAAACATAAAAATCAATGCGAATGACGTTGACGAAGGGGGAAAACCGTCCTTTGCACGATATCACCAAACAGCATATAAAACTGCCACAGTTTCAGCTTTCCAGCGTTGGAGAAAACGATGGATAGCATTTGCGCGAGACTAACAAAAATACCAGCGGCAGTCGTCCTGAGTCACGTGAGCCGTTCGGAAAACGAAACGGAAAAAGGATCTGTAATTATTCCCCACAATCGAGCACACATTGCATTCAACCAAAGAAGCAGGGCACATTCTAGTTAAAAACCAAAATATGTACGTTGTTATAGTCGCAGAAGAAGGAAAGAACGGTACGGTGTTGCATTGCACTTTTCAGTTATGTAAGCGAAAAAGGAACCGGAAGCTCGGCAACAGTGAATAGATCGGAAACGAAAAAATACACACCACAACAGATTTGTTGATGGGCACACTGGAGCGTACGATTAAAGGTATTACATTTCACGCTAAAATGATTCAGATAGGAAAAACATTAAAGCACACAAGCTTACCATATCTGGCCGAGTATTTGCGGGGGCAGTTGACTCTGAAGGAAGAATCCTTTGGCCTGCCCTCCCGTCACGACACCATCGACCGGTTGAAGCGACTTGAACTGGTCCTCGTACTTGAGCCTCTCGCGGGAGGTTATCACGAACGGGTCGGATGCGTTCATGGTGTTGGTGGTGGTGTTGGCGGCGGTGGCGGTGGTAGGTGATAACAGCAAGCGAGATATCCGCTCTACGTTCTACGTGGGTTCTAAAGTGGGCCGTATATCAATGGGAAGGGCCACCCAACAATATCCATGCACTGTTTTCTGTTCGCGAACGCAAAGGGCCGAACCGGGGCACTCCCGTGCTGAAATATTCTTTCGCACTGCCAGCACTCGCGTAGTAGGCGTAGTAACTTTTTTCTTGCTTTTACACTGCCTTCTTTCCACTTAGTATTTTTCAAATATTTTCACCGTAACTCGAACACGATATCACTGCTCATTCAAACTGGCATCAGCAGCAGCAGCAGCAACAAGACCGATGGGGCTGCTGCAATTGGAAGGAAATGATATCACACCTTACAGCACTGGGGCGCATAGCTCCCCCCAGCACGAGGGTCTGCTTCGGGAGTTCTATTTCTTGAAGGGAATAGAAGCTCACACAGCAGCCTACACACAGGACCACCATGCGCAGGACACGATTCAATGGAAAGTTGTATATCGATTTCTTTGGCTGTGGGGTTGCTCACGGGAGTGCGTTCTTCACAAGCATCGAAACTTTTCTACAATTGTTTAACTTACACGATACACCCACCCACACACACACTTTTTCACACTCCTTAAGCCAATCGTTGTAATGCGCTCCCTTGTGGGAAGGGAAAACCCGTACTTTTCACGATTTCAATCTCAATTAGCAGGAGAAATTTTGCGTTCAGAATCACAAACTTGCCCACTTCTTCTTTTTCTTGTTTTGCAAGTGCTGATAGGGAACCTTACAACAGTCGCACTTCGTGGAGGGTTAAATTTGTTTATCTGTCATAGTCATGCTCACCCAACGAACAAAAGTGACATACATGGTTCCCGTGAAACAACGATGACAGATTGTAATTTGTCAAATTTAAAAATATCGATATTTGGAACACCTGTATCACCTGGTAACAGGTATCCGTTATGCGTGGATATATATTAAAAATTACAATAGAAAGATCGTGCAAATAAAAAAAGTAAATATAAAACGAAAGAGTTACGGTAGAATAGCAAGTTGGTGCCGCATTCAGTTTCTATCCTATAAATTTCTTTCCATTTTTGTTCAATTTTTCCAAAAATTGTACAACTAATATATACTCGGGTATAGGTATATTTAGTCTAGGATTAAGTATTTCATTTACGTGGGGTAATGTCCCAAAAGCTGAGTGGCAGTGTTAGCGATAGATAATAAATTTAAAGTTACACGTTCGTGACGCTCTTTTGGTTACAAAACTACCTCTTAGGTGATAATACTATCCCAACACTATGGCTAATGCGTTGCTACAGCTAAGACACAGTTAAAAAAAAATAATGTTACCAACGCTTTAGGCACTTATAGTCCCAATAAAACAGTTTACTTGTCAATATGATTGTAGATCATATGAAATGATTAGTAAAATTATGCATGTTTGATTGAACTTTATAAAACATTTGGTCAAAAATGCATAATGAAAATTTTTAAAGATCTTACTCAAACTTCTGTTGAGTTCTTTTTTGCAGAAAGGCTTAGAACATGACTGCTGCTACATTTCCGAGTGAGTCCTGTTTTTCCTAGACAACTAAACCATGTCCATTTCTTGGCTATTTTCGTTCGTGGTTGGTTTGGGCTGATACGAGCGTTCACCGTCCAGAATTTTGACTAGCGGTTTGATAGTGATGCCCTGCAGCAACACAGTAAAGTAAATGACCGCAATCGTTGTCGTCAAGAACAGTGGCTGCAGCGGAATGTGCTCCTTTTCCACCAGTAACACTAAAGCGAACGCAACCGCTCCTCGAAGGCCTAAAATGAATGTATATTATAAATAAATAGGCATTGTTTACCAAACCAGTTCGCACCCTACCTCCGTAAGACAAAACAATTTGATCTACATTGGTAAGCTTCTGAAGTCTAAAACAATTCGCTAACGTAGACAGTATGAAAACACCTGTAAAAAAGTAAAATATGAATAGTCGCTATTATATGCTTTAGAATTGTTTGATACGCACCTAAAATCCTATACACCAAACAGAATATTATTGTCAGCAAAACGAACCAAGTGTTCCACACATGCTGGTTGTTAATGGTAGCCACGCCAAGGAACATGAAGATGATCGTTTCCGCCGAGGAGGACAACATTTTCAGTGTGTACTCAATTGTTGTGCGTGAGTTTTGCGACACATTCTGCTCGAGGTAATTTTTCATCGTTAGTCCACAGAAAGTGATACTGAGGAAATAGAAAAAATGCAGACGAAATCATTCATCCACTACTATTATTGCTAACTCTAGCCAAAACGAATAATTTACAAACGATTTGGCCTCTACTTACGCAAGGATACCGCTCATGTTTAAAATTTCCGCATTCAAGTACGCCAGATAAGCCATCACAAAGATGAATATCGGCTCGATAACACGTACGTGATCGGTAAATCGTGTCACCAAACCGGTCACGAAGCCCCAGATGACACCTGCAATATGAAAACAATGATTCAACGGTGATTGCAGGACACGTGCAAGGTATCTAATGTTTCAATAGCTCATTAAAAAAAAACATCTCACATCATAGTACATCAGCTGGAACACTCACCGATAATGGAACCGCCCAAGGCAATCACAAAGAATGACCCAATTCCCGACAGGATGTCCATGGGTATGATTTGCTCAACATCAATTGCGTTGTACACCTCGAATATGTGATACAGAATGACCTGCGGATTGGAAAGCAACAATCGTGTTAAAAGCGCGATCTTCTATGCTGCTATCGATGGTGATACATACAGTGACAGCATAGTTAAGTAACATTTCACCGAATGCTACTATGTGCAGCACTTCGTTGACTTGAATACCCCCAAATACAGTGAGCACCGCCACCGGATCGACCGCTGCAATCAGCGAAGCGAACAGGAAGATGTGCAGGAACGGTAAGTCGACGCCGAAGATGCCCGTTTGTCCACAGACCCATAACGAACTACCGATGGTGGCTACATTAAATATCGTGCCAATCCCCGCTAACAGAAGGATGGTGGTAATGTTTTCAAAGAATTTGCGGTTTGGAATAAGGTATCCAGCATTGAGGATGATCGGTGGTAACATGTAGAAGAAAAACGTGCTCGGTGTCAGGGGTGGCACGTGCAGATTTGCTAAAGACCATAGTAGTCCACCGACTAATACGCCGACCACAAGCAGCAGGCAGGATTCAGGAAATATACCACGCAACTTGGGAGAGATATGGAACACTGAAAATAAAAACCAAATTTACAGTGCTGTTCGAATTTTAAACAATGCTCGTGCGGATGAAATAAATAAAGAAAGAAAATAATTTCCTTTCTTCTAAGTTTGGAATTTCCGACATGTTTACTTAGAGACTGAGTATTTCTCCAGCGCAAAGGATTCTTACCAATCTTTGCTATGGTAGCAGACAAAATCCAGACGCCGATTACGAACGGAGTTTCGACGCGGGAAAATTGCACCTGCGAAATGAGATACCGTCCGTTGTTGTGTTCGTCACCGTGTTTACCCTCAACGGCCAAGTTGCCAAGTTCGTCCGACATCTCATTGCTATGATCAACGCCGTCGTCCGACGACGTAGAGATCGAGCCTATTTTTCCTGTTTTATCGTCAGAATGTTTTAATTGATTTGCACTCGTTAGCGATTCGCTACTGGTATCGAACAACAGATTAACGAGTGACAATTGACCTACCGGCTGGAAGATGGAAGAGAAAAACGACAAGGAAAGGTAAAAAACAGGTTAACATCCTATCAAGGATTTGGTTCGAAGGATCTTCAAATTCATTTATTGCCTCACCTTCTCACCGCTGGCCGGTGCGCTTAGGTTTTGCCTAGCTAGCACAATGGCATTGTGAGATAGCAAAGCGCTGCAGAACACTACGTATATCAACAAGCTGCCGAGCCGTGGCTGATGCAGCTTCCAGCCACCGGAGATGTGCCGCAGCTTTAATAACAATTGACCCGTACGCATCACGAGGGTAGCGTGTAGGCACGTCAGAAGGCACTATACCGCGTACACTATTCTTTAAATGATTTTTTTTTCACACACCAACTACAACAGGATTAGAATTGGTGGCTTGAGGTTGTTGTGTCGATGTAGAAGAAGAAATAAAAAGAACACAACGAAAGTCGGAACTGACCCTTAGAGATGACTTCTGAAATTGACTCCAGATTTTCACGGAGTTGTTTCCAACCAACTCATTTTTTCAAAAAAATTTGCATCAAAACGGCCAGCGAGTTAAAATGAGTTTGACAACACTGGATTAAGCCAAACGGTTTGGAATAGCAAAGCAAAACGAAAAACAATCGAACTCATACACCCAAAAATAGACAGTTTGAAGCTACGCTTTTATTGCTTATTTCTCCGTCAATAATGTCGTCACACTTTGGTAGTACTTCTTCTGTATCGATGCTCCCGTTTCCAGCACAATGTTCCACGATCGTGAAACGAAACCTGAACGTTTTTTTACCGCAAACGCATTCTATGTCATCACTTTACGACGGCACGCATACTGCTCTTCACGTTTGATGCGAATCTACGGCGACACCACAGTCCACTACACATTCACCGAAATAAAACCTCATATGGTTCCACCCGCTAGTTGAATCTCAATAGATGATCGATTCATTCCCACTTCTGATACCACGGACACAATCAGTACGAAGTACAACAGTTTGCAATGTTATTCGACCGTACGAAATCACCGTAATATTCACAAAACCTAAACAACACTGCCCACCTTAGTCTGGCACTAGTTAAACATAATTATGTTATCTTGGCGCCACTTCTGTTGTGTTGCCGGTGCCGCGCTTCTCGTTCATCTCATCTTGACAGAGCGCGTTCTCGTTCAAGGTTAGTCCGGCTCACGCAGTAATGCACAGTGAGTATGAATCGCTCTCACACGCTGAGGCAGTGCTCTACTAAATAAAAATGCGGGCGTAAATACTGGGTGGTAGGTTTGCAATTACAGAGCGATGCATTAAAGAGAATAAAAAACAATCTGTTTATACTTTTTAACGGAACAAACAAAATCTAAAAAATGGTCACTATTTTGTTTTCCAAAAAATTTCTAATTTCTACAAAGTGAGATGATTGATCTATGGATTGCTAGACCAGTGCTCAAAGATCACATTCTTGCGGCATAGTGTTAGTGAAGCCATAATCTAAAATGAATAAGAGAGAGAGACAGAAATATGTTCTCGCATACTTTTTGCAGCAAGCACGACCCAGCTAACATTTCCGGTAGTTTCTAAAATCGTCGCCTCCATATGGGTCGCAGCCTCCGCGATACCGCGGAAAACGCGTATAATTTGTATGCCACCTCGACGCACTCGGCTGTCAAATCTCCGCGCCAAACTGTCAATCAGGCACGATTAGAAAGCAAACTAATGCCCTATTTTGTGATCCAAATGTAAAATTTCAATTTCCAATAGAACTGAAGTGATTTAAGTTTTAAGACGAACATATATGTTTATGTCGTAAAGATAAGGAGTATAGACTTAAAATCATGGACAAATAATATTTTCAAACTTCGACGTTTGAAGCATCCAAGAACTAGCCTGACGAAGTAGATTGTTCTGATAAGTTCGTAATACCTCCAAATGTCTTTGTAGTTTGCAGCATTGTGACTAGTGTTGGATCAAGTAGGTAATTTTAATGAGCTGAGCGAACCGCTCGCGCTCACCATGGCGTTGAGCGTTGAGCCCGAGAAGCTCATACAAGCGCTTTAAAATTTGTATGAATGGACGGGTCAAATTTAAAATTGTTGATAATTTCTGTATGACCGATTAAGTGTTATATTTGCGAGTTACGCTATTTTAATTCAAAATTTTAGACAAACTTATCGAGCACTAGAGATGAAAAACTCACATTCGTACAAATTTTAAAGCGCTTTTTTGAGTTCGACGCACTCAACGCGCTCGACACGCTCAAAGAGCTCAACACACTCAAGCGATCGTTGGAGCGATGTTTTGAACTTTTAACTACCTATTTTTCTGTTTAAAACGCTCTATGTTCGCTCAGTCAGTTGAGCTGAGCGATCGAAGTAGCTCTAGCGCTCACGACCCAACACCAATTGTCCACTATACATAGTAATTTGTACTTCAAATTATACTATAAATTATGTTTCTTAGCTACCGGCGTTGTTAAACTTCCATTAGTCACAATCAGCATGTTTGCATTAGCATTTGTAACCATTTCCATCCCATTCGAAATATCATGTTCTAATCCCAATTCTTTCACCAAGTTTCAGTTGATTAGAAATAGATTGATTTAAAATGGAGGTGAAGTTAGAAGATGCTAACTCCCACAACTTGATACAACACCGTCAAACCCTGCCATTTGGCGAGTCACGCCGGTATAGTAAAAGCTCCCCGGCTGCTCTCATCTTAACGCTTTAACCGACGCTCACGCGGTACGGCCACGAACATAACGTTGGAGCAGTCGCTGCTCTCCCCATTCATTGGTTACGTTCTCGCCGTCCGTGCCAACGTGAACGTTGCCGCTTATTTAGTCGCTCCTGCTTGAATGGAATTGGACGAAACGCGTCTCACAATACACTGACGGCACCGTGATGGGCTGTTGGCGCTTCTCCGCCAAAGCCGCCATTCATTTCAAGCGGGTTCGTGTTCCGGTGCAGACGTACCACTGACGTGCAAAGGCTCCGCTCCGTGACCGTGTGCGTGTTTTCTGGTGTGTAGGTACCCAAACCACCGTGCGTTGTGCGTAAGGGAAGTGCAAGTGCGCGCTCTGCGGCAAAATACCGAGTGCGTGGTGCGTCCGCTGCTTTGTGGAAACCGTGGCATGGGATGTGGGGATAGGAAGCAGTTTTGCTGGCTTTTGGAATTGTTTCGCCCTACCGTTTTGAGCGGAGAACTGATTTTTATCCTACGCGACGGTGTATGGGATGTTAGGAACTGTCGTGTGCGTGTGTGCTGTGGGGTTTTTGCGTGTTTTGAGCGTTTGACACGTTTGTCGAGTTTAAAAAAAAAGGGGGCCTGGTTTGTCGTCCCGAAAATCAACTGCTAGATACTCTTGTCCTTGGACTTGGGAGTTCTTTCCTTTTGGCACTCGTTAGTTATAGAGCTATTAAGAAGGCTTCCTCCTTGATGATGTTTTTCTATTATCAATGCTTTTCTGTTGTCGTCAAAGCATTCGAAAAAAAAAATGGGTTAAAATTCCTTTTCAAGTGGATCATCTCCTACCCGGCAGCGTACACTTCTAGTAAATTAGTTTCCATTTGTTTCACGCTTAACAGAGAAAAAAATAAGCCCATCGCAAAAGCTTAATCGAATTTCGTTTCCAACCGACAAAAGGTACAGTAGGTACAGCAAAGGATCCGATTCATCAGCGAATTAGGCGAATGTAAAAAACAAAATCTTCAATCTGGCCAAGAAAATCCATGTCTTACCGCTCCGAACCGAACGAAAGCGAGGACTAAATTTACAACAAAAAAAAGGACCGCCCGGCTGTTTTCCCTTCCTCACCACCAAAAGAATAGGCCGCAAGTTGAAGGTTCCCCCCGCAAGCAACGGAGTTTACCTTTCCCGCCGTTCGTGGCGAGAGCGCATCTTTGCTTTTGCTACGCATTTTCTTTTAATTTTCACCACTTTCCCTCACGTGCCCTCGTGCCGTGAGGGAACAGGGGAATGGGGTGGCAAACGGAAATGCGATCCGAATGCCGGCAAAGTGTACCTCACTTGCACAGGACTCCGTTGTCTGCCATCCAACGGTGGGTTGAAGAGATTTACAATACAGAATCAAATACAGGCACCGGACACCGGCAAAAGGAAAGTGAAACAGGTCGGGTTAGGGTACGGAAACCGGAAAAAGGATTTGGATTTTAATTGCTTTAAGAAGGTGGCACGGGAAGTCGCAAAGGACAAAGGCGACGAATGCGAATGGCATGAAGAGAGAGAGCGAGAGAGAGAGAGAGAGAGAGAGAGAGAGAGAGAGAAAAACACGGGGAATCTGCTTACTCAACAATTGTGTTTTGATGTATTTTTTTGTTTGTTTTCTCTCTCTCTCTCCTCGTCCTTAATATTTACTCCTTTTACTACTCCGTTCCAATAGAACAAGTGCCATCGATCGGAACCCCGTAGTGTCTTTGTGTGTGTGCGTGTGTGTGCGCGTGTCCGTGTTTGAGTCAAAGGTTCCGTTGGAGCAAAGGGTGGAAAAAAAGTGAAAGTGCACCCGATTACCAGCGCCGGGAAGAATCCTTCCAGGAAAATTGTGCGGGTGGGGGTCTGCGAATTTTCCGCGCACAGTTTTCTTCGTCCGTCCAATACTTTTGTGCCTTCTTCTGCTTTTTTGGTCACGGTTCCGGGTCGAACCCCACTGCCCAACGGTCCATCGTTGGTGGAACGGGGGCGCAAGACTGCTTCGGACTTCGGTGAGTTTCCGCCGTGCTGTGCAGGCTCCTGCAGGAAGCCGCCTGCCCCTGCCGGGATTGACAGTCCCACCAGTATTTCCACGTGGCCATCGTAAAACGCAAAGCCGTGTATATGTGTGACCAGGGCAAGCGAAAGAAAAAGGAAAAATTCCAGTACAACAAATCGATCATGGCCGCCACAAGTGTGGTGGTCCTCGATCGGGGCAACAATACGACCTGCACCGTTAATTTACACGGTAAGTGTGTGCATTTTCTGTTTTGTTTTGTTGGAGAAATGTGACTATTTTCCTGTTCTTTGCTACATACCGAACCGGAAGCGGTAAGTGTAGCGATCGATCGGACGATCTCTGTGGGAGTTGAGTGAGCGTATGAGTAAACTCGGCAAGAACACAGATGCTGTGTTGGCAGGAGAAAAAACATCCGGATGATACTGGTGGAGACTGTACTTCAAAGCGAGAAATTTCCCTTTTCATTTGTTTTATCGTAGAATTGTTGAAAGGTTTAGGGCCATGTTTGATGCACAGCCATTATAATAATAAAGTATGTTTCACTGTTCGATCAATCGCTATTTTTGCAAGTGAAACCCTCCACCAGTCGTAAAGGCGAACGGCTTTTATGTTGGTTTATTATTGTTATGCACATGCAGTGCATGTGTGAATGAGATTATTTAAAGCTGGATGGTTCGCTTGAAACGAGCGTGCGTAGGTTAGAAGCATTTCAATGAGCATAGAATTATTATTTTGATCTTTCAACTCGCCTTTGAAATGTATTTTATGGACCGAATTGTTCCTCTGCTTTGTAGCGGTTTTAGCTAAGCCTACTACAATGGACAGTATGCATTTCGATTGGATGTTACAGAGCGTTTATGTTACGTTCGATCCGCGGCCCATCGTGTGACTGTGTGTTTTATAATCACCCCGAAGTGGTGATGGTAATTTCCGCCTAGTAAAAACCGTCCAATCAATTACGTCGGCTTTTTGAACCACTTTAGCCGGCCCGGTACGCTCAAAACGCAACCACGAATGACCGCTGTGGGGTTGTGCGATCGCGCAGTGCACATGTGTGAAAGGTAGCGTTCGCGCCGCGAAGGTGCGTCTGTTACCCGTGACGGTACCGCGAGCGAAACCGCGAACCCGTCGACGACAAACGCGCGGAGGGCCACAATTTGGATGGTTAACAAAACTTTAGTTGTTTAGTGGCGGTATACGGTGGTGGCATTTGCTGTTTGTGCGACCATTCACTCGCGATCATGTTTGCCCTTCCCTCGTTCTCTCTCTCTCTTTTTCTGGGGGTGCCTGAGGTGATCCCTGTGAGGGAGGGGGTGCAGGTTGAGTGAGGTCAACCTTGGGGTGGAATTGATTTAGCTCGTTCGATGGTTCGAAAAGTTTGAACTAGACCCGAACTGCACTGCGTATGGAAAAATGGTGGACGGCGCAAACAAATCTGCAAAAACCGTGCTCCGACACACACACACACACACACACACACACACACACACATACGGCTGATGTAGTAGTCCGGTTGTCTCGAAACAGCTGGTGGGGATAGGCACATTAGTCAGTCGACAATAGGCCGCCCCGGGTGACCCTGAGTCAACGGCTGACTCCCTACCGCAGAACGCAACAAGCTTGAAGGTATTTCGGTGGGGAATTAACAAGGTGTTGGAATAGTGCAACTGAAATTGTCCGATCGCGTCACATGGTTTTTGAGAAGCTTGCAAACATTGATGAAGGGCCATACGGGATAGGAATTGAATATTCCCAAAGGATTAGATTTGATTAGGTTTGAACTTGTGTGCATTATTTTCCGCCACAAAATCACCTTATTATTTTCGTTTATTTATTTTTTTCTACTGATTTGCGCGCCAATTCACACGCACAATACAGGATTTTTGAGATGACAGGACAAGGCAAGCGCGTACCACAACAAGTGCAGTACATGACATAGCAATGGCCTTAGAAGACACCACAATGCAAGCACATGATAGCACAATGGAAGCGCATCTTACCACAAAACCCTTACGACGGTATCAGTCAAGTACGATCCGATCAGTATAAACGCACTCTGGGAAGGATTTTGACAACTAAACGATGTTTGTTACTATGTTTGTTAGTATTTACCTGCATTTTTCAAATAAAATATGTTTTATTTCATGAAAAACTCAAGTAAATATTACTAAGAATCATCGTCTGACTGGGAAATTCCAGAGCGTTCCTTCGCTTCTACCGTCGTACTGGTGGTGTCGTATAGGGTTTTTTAAATGACAGGACAACGCAGGCACCTATCACCACAAGCGCAGCACGGGACACTTTAACGGCCTTACTAGACACCACAACCGCAGCAGGCATACTTCAATGCAAGCAGATGATATCACAATCGCAATGCAGCTTACCACAACACCAGTACGACGGTAGTAGAGAAATACTATCCGAGGAGTATAAACGTGTCATAGGATGGATTTTCCCAGCCAAACGATGATTTTTTGTTGAACATATACTGTATTTTTCATTACATAAGGCATATTTAATTCTATAAATGCAGTTAATATTTCTTCGGATTAAAACAAACATCGTTTGGTTATCAAAATCCTTCCCGGAGCACGTTTATACTGGAAGGATCGTACTTCACTTCTACCGTCGTACTGGTGGAATCGTAAGCTGCGCTTTCATTGTGATATCATGTGCTCATGTGTGCATTGAACTATGCCTACTAAGGCCGTTGAAATGTCATGTGCTGCGCTTGTTGTAATAGGCGCTAGCGTTGTTCTGTCATCCTAAAAAAAACCCTGTAAAAATTGCTGTTACCGAAAGCATAAACGATACATGGCAATGTCCGGAGCCAGCAAAAAAAAAATCTTGTAGTTTACCAAATGCTTTGTTATGTTATTTGTTTTTAGGTCACTTTTTGTCAATTTTAACGTTGCCTTTAGATATTTCCCCCCCTTGCAATATGTTTATCCCCAAAAACTGCTCAATGGACAGAAAAAAACGAATGTACCAATAAAGATGCATCAAATGCATTTTTTTTTTTTGTTGCGTGACCGTGTAGGTGAGAGGTTAGGTGTTGATTTTGCACTTTTTAAGTTATTCATAGATTTCATTGATAATTCGTTGTTTTATGCCGCTTCTTCGCCCTTCTGCCTCGCAAATGTAGTACACGCTGCTGACAATGGTTGTTTTTCTACAAGTAATCAGTTTGTTGTTTTTGTTTACCATCATTTATTTTGCGTTTGTCATGCGGTGCTTTTTGTCACCTTGATAAATTTTGTTGCTTTTTTGAACAGTTTTTTTTGTTTTTGTATCGAAGAAAAATAAATCAAAAAAGCGTTTAGTTAAGCACAATTCGGAAATTTGATTCAAAGCGCGTGTGCCATCGCATTGGGCCCGGTATGATTACCGGGGGCAGAAACAAAACAACAACAGAGTTTCAATTCAAAAGTTTAAAATAAAACTAAGCAAAACGCAAACGCAACATTGCCTTGAATCTATAAAGAGTTCAATATAAACACCGATCCCTAAGGTAGGTCGCCCCACAAGATTGACTCGTGAGTGTGTTTTTTGTTGCTTATTTGTTCCTTTCGGTCAGCTTGTTTTGGTTTATCGTTTATTGAACTCAATATTTTCTTTCCGCGTCGTTTGAGAACTTGTCGGAATCTTGTCGAGGCATCGCGAAATCACAAAATCAATCATTAAAATATGCATCGGCGCAGTAAATGCGTGGCGGTTGTGTTAGGTTGGCTGCTCGGTAAAAGCTGTTAGCGGATACACGGCCGTTACTCTTATCAGCTCACGAACATGTGTAAGAATATTCACTTGCAGCGTATCGTTATCATTTGGTTGTCCTAGAGCCGTAAAGTGTGGTTCGTTTGGTATTTGTTTTGGTATGCGGAGAAAAAGGGAGGGATGGGACAACATACTCAAAGCGAACCAGCTGATAGCGTAAATATTGCAACATGAGTTCTGAAAACGTGAATGCAGGTTACACTTTGATCTTTTTCCTACACTTGTGGAACTTGTATTCGATTCGGGGTTTAATTGCAAATAGTAAGAGCAAGCATTTTTCGGACCGATCGAAAGTTCATCTGTTCTGGCATTGGTTATTTTGCTATCAATAAAATTGTGACATCAAAACAATTTATGATAAATAATCATTAAAAACTAGATCTTCTTCTTCTTTTTTATCGGCCTCAACAACCTCAAGAGGTGCAAGGCCTGTCATTTCTGGCTGTCTTTAACTTTATTTACCCGTAGTTCGATAGTCAGTCCTGCGTACGAGGGAATGGTCCGGATGGGATTTTTGGTCCGGTCTGTTCGTGTGGAGGTCGGCTCCGCTACCATCATGCTACCGGGCCACCGGTACAGGTCTGCGAACAACTATTGCAACATCCAGCACCACCATATAATTATTAATGGTAATAATTGCATTTAAATTGACGATTAAACAATCCAACCAAAGGACAGCTGCACCCAATCGCAAACGTCACTGTACGTATACTTATCAGGTTTTTGTTTATGTGAAACTGTCATCTGGCGATTAGAAGTTCATGAACCCACCGTGAAGCACCATCTAGAACCGGCTAGCCGCAAGTGAACCATGCGTTTTGGTAACAAAACGAAAGCAAACAAACATTGGGAATTGTCTCGATGGTTCGTTTCGGGTGGGTATGATTAATCGGAAACGAACATTATTTCCCGCACCAATCGGCTGAAAACATTCTGCGCCAGTGACTTTCATGATCTGGACCGTAGTTCCCAGATGGTTCCTCGCAGTGACCCAAGGATCGCGCCGCGACCTTCGGATGTGGAACGGAGTGGAAACAGTGGCAGTTAACGTTCATTGATGCGCTTAACCGTCAGGTTGTGAAATGTGTCGCCGATTTTTGTTTGTTTTTGATTGCTGTTTTTTGTTGTGGGTAAACGTTCAACCATAAGTCAAAGGGCGATAATCAAACACAAAATTTGTTATATTGTGAGGCAAGGTCCTTATCAAGAGGGGGTTTTGCGTTTCTTTTTCACTATTGCCACAGATGGAGCAATTTTGAATGTTTTGTTTCATATGTTGTGAAATTCTCAATTGTTACGAAATTCTTGATTGCAGTAGTTTGAATTTGCATTTTCTTGTCTGATAAGGTATGTTTGGTTTCATTTCTTTCGAATCTGAGTTAGCTGTGTTACATTTTATGCTAAAGCATAAGAATAGCAGTGTAAGTTTCGTGGATTGTGAAATGCTTATCAATGTATTTGATATTCTTTTACATTAATTTAATCTGTCTCGTGCTCTTGCCAATCCTTCTTATCATCTTTCATTTCTCTTCCGTTGTGTCTTTATCAAGATTTGTTTAAATCTATCATTTGTTTTTTATTTCACATTTCCCTTCTATCAATTTCTAAAGGTGTAATAAATCGATGGGCGTGTAATAAGTTTCCTATACGAGATTCTCGACCAACTCTAGCCATAACCTAGTCAAATATTTGCAACTAGATACTTCTACAGGCCGAAACATTTGAAATTTGATTTGTTTGACAGCCAAACCGGGGGCCGCCCGGAATCCTTTTACGCTTCTTGGAAATGTTTTTAAAAGCAATATTTCGCCCGAATTGCCCGAACGCTCGGCTCCGCCTAGCCGGCATTGGCCTGTGGGATCAATCATCCATCTAATTGATTTGAATCTTGTTTATGCAGGGCGATGGAGCGAGAAAAAGGATTCCAAAACCCCCCCCGAAAGCATCTCGTCCCAATTTTATCTATGCTTGCAGTGAACAAAGCATAATGTCTTCTGGTACCTAATGAATTTACGTACGGTTTTTTGTTTTCGTTTTAATTGTAATGGAGCAAATCGATCGGTTTGCTCAAGTATTTCGCTTCGAGGAAATATATTTGCTGCGTGTAGGTTATAATGTTTACACTAACCTGCATCTTGCAACACTGCAGGCATCATGTCTTCCATAATGTTTTATTGCTGGAAAAAAATGCGATTACTTCGCAGCAAGCCGTTTTACACACGAATGTACTTTTTTTGTTTGTTTGCCTCCATGCCTCTAAAACGACATTGGTGGGCAAAGAGCTGGTGGTATTAGCTTCAGCCGGAATGACTTGAAAGGCGTAGGAAGGTTAGAATGCCCGAAGTGAGGGCAATGTGTAATTACACTATATACATAAACTATATGCGAGTACCCTGACCGTCATGGGGTCGTGTGTGTGTGTGTGTGTGCCTTTTTTTTTACTCAAAGCCAGATTACCGAGCGCGTTCATTACTGGGGGGGGGGGGGGTCTGTCTGAGTGGCAGTGGCCGTTGTAACCGTTGTTGCAGTTGCCATTGTTCGGCAGGTTATGTGTGCGTGTTGTCGCAGTTTTTTCCTACCAAACGCGGCCTACGACAACCCATTGGCGTCGGTCCATCGACAGCGACATTCGCGCAAGAAGCGAGAAATCGTCCTACTCTAGCGGCTGCTACGGTTGTCGATTACTGGAAAACCGGTCGTTTTTAAGTAGCATGATACTAACGATTGGAAACTGAGTATGTTGAAGGTAGCAAAAAAGAAAAAGGCTGGCGCTTAGTTTTTCGTGGAAGAGCGAGCATATCAGCGTTCTACAGCAATTGATCATTATTTTTATACCTAGTATAGTAACTAGTATTAACATATCAACATGTTCTTACTTAATTTTACTTGCATATTGTGTTAAAGCTTGTTATCTTTATCACGATTTTTTTTGCGTCTAGATGTTACGATGTTCTAATTATGTACGGGCGTGGTAAATTTGAATAATATCTTGCAAAATTTCGTTCGATCCACGGCACAGCGTGGATAGGGGTAAAGCAATTTAAGAAGAGCAGAAAAAAAAACACCCGAACCCGTTACATCAGTCACCCGGAGGCACTTTTTAAGGGGTACTGTCCCATTTCTTGCGGCAGACCCGAAACTTTCGAATCATCTTTAGGATGGAAGGATCCTTTCTAATTTCCCTCCGTATTTCGCCCGTTCTTCATTTGACTAATTTTTCTATACTGGTTCACGCTAGTGTGTGTGTGGCAGAGGGTTTGCATTTTTTTTTTGTTGCTTGCAATGTTTGCCACTTTTAGCGCCCGATTTCGAGTGTGTAGCCACCCCGCAAAGTCAGCTGCCTGGAGGCGCCCATGGCGCAGGATAAATTAGGCTGAACAAGCCCCAAACTGGAGCCGTGTTTGGGCATTTTTTTTTTTTGTTATGTTGTTGCCACTTCTTCATTCATCACCGTTCTGTCCAAAAATCGGCCACCAGAGTGCGGTACGAAACGAAAAAAAGAAAAAAACTGATGGCTCCAATTTCCACGTTCACGCTGGATGGAGATGTGCCGGGGAGGCACTGGGCGAAAGTGGAAAGAAAATTCGCGGAAGACGACAAGATCGACCGTTACTGCGATCCGTGCAGCTTTTGCCGGCGGCGGTGCTTTGTGGTCGCACAATAATTTCGCCAAAAACTTTCGCGCCGTGCAGGCGCAGGCAATTTTTGCGATCGGCTTGAAATAGAAAATAGCGGGCGATGTAGCCGAAACAACACAAACAAACAAACTGAAAGATGAAACGAGAAAGGAAGGAAAAGAAAAAAGCAATTGAGCGAGAATAAGAGAAAAAACGTAGGAAAAAGATTAAGAGATAGAAATAAAAAGAAAAATTTGCAATAGAACCACCACCCGTGCTGCTCGCGATACCTTTTTTGGGAAGGTGTGTGTGATGCTGCGGCCCAAACGGGCCAACGGAAGTGGAAGAATTGGCACAGTTTTGCGCCTTGTTGTTTTTTTTCCTCTCTCTCTCTTCGGTTAGTGATCTGTTCTTTTTTTATGGTTTCCCTTCTGGTGGATAGAAAGCTAGACGCATCCAATCAAACCAAGCACCCGAAACTAAGCTTGAAGTAGGGGCGAGGGGCGTAAAAAAAACTCACCGATCAGGTTTTTTGGCAAACCCTAATCTCAGCGATGCCGTCGTGCTGGTCGTGACGGTTTTGTTTTAGTGTTCGCCACGCATCATGTGCTGGTTGGATTTCGCACAAAAAAAAAAACGAGAATTGGCAACCGATTTTGCAACGAAAGTTTACAGTTCGGCCAACCGTTAGGCGCGGAAAGAAATTTTGGCTTGGTTTGGTTGACAATGAAATAAATCGTAGATAAGCTCCATCGATATGCAAACATTCGTTGGAAAAGCGAACCGAGTGACGGGTTTGTAGCTGGTATTGTGCAATGTCAATCATACTTAGGTACATATGAATTTAAATCATGATCTAGAAAGTTTCATAGAAGAATATCTAAAAGTGTATACTGTTTTTAGAAGTATGTAGATTAATTCAATCAAGCAGGCTGTTATTTCCATGACCTACTTCATACACCTCCATCTGTACGGTACGGCATATTCGGGAATCCCAATTTCCCAAGTTTACAAAGTATTCAAACAGAGTTTTCATCTAGTAAAATATCAAAATTGCTAAAAAAAACTATAAACGTTAGTTATCTATTTCATAAAGAAATAAAACAATAATTAATTCTGACTTATTTTAAGGGTAGTATGGCAACCCGACATTTTCTAAAGTAGTATTCAATGATGCCTTTTTTTTTATTTGAGCTGATATTATTTAAATTTTATATTCATTTCTTTATTTAAAGTTTATTTAACATTGTTATATATTTAATTTAACAAAAAGTCCTGTAATTCGTGAAAAAAATGACTCGAGCAAGCATTGCATGTATTACAGATCCACATTTTTTTTACTTTCATATAAACTTTAATAAGTGTTGGTGTGTAGATCGTTGGAATATCTACAATTTTGTCATCTGATGAACATCTGACGCCCTTCAAAACATCAACCGTAACTGAAGATACGCTCACGAGTGACGTATATTTATCTACGATGGCTTAATTTGTGCAAACACTTCTTTGCATTAAACCCACCCGGCTATGGATATTATTTATCTTTTCTCGTAAAAAAATCTACCACAAAAAAAAAAGAAACTCTCGAGACGTAAATACAAACCCTCCACAAGCAAACGATCGTCAAACGATCGGGAAAGGTTTTATGTTTATGATATCTTAGCGTCATCAACACCAAAAAAAAAAAATGTTCGAAAATGCGCGAAAAAGCTAGCGTAAAGGCCGTTTCAGTTCCGTGCCGAATGGATTGGGCTCGATTGGACACCAACACCACTACGGCGGCTAAAGGCTAGTTAATATCCGTTCGGGTGCTGCTGAACGATTTGTCCGCGGTAGCAAACACTTGACCCTACGGTGGACGGCCGCGTCGCAAAGGAAAGGCAAATGGCGGGACGGCTTGTGCTCCGTTGCGAACCGGCAGACCTCGGGCGGCTGTGTGGTCGTAGTGCAAACAGAGACCACAGTAAGTGTTTGCTAGATGCGTCGCAGCTATCGCGCGACGCTGTCCATACGCCGAACAGTAGCTGTGGTCATGAACCGAGAAAAGTGAATGTGTGTTGCCTCGGTGTCTATCTCGGGGGCCGAAGGTGTTAGGTAGGTTAGGAAAACAACAAGTTCTAGTACATCGCCTATCGAACGTGTGTTTAGGCAAACAAATAACACAATATTTACAGCTTGGTAAAATGGGTACGGATCTTACACAGCTTGCCGATGATGAGTTCGTGGCCAAAAACTGCACATCCCCCACAACTGGTGCATCCATGCATAACTCCCAAGCATGCCGAGCTTGACGAGCGGCATACAAAATTATCATCGCATTTCGTTTCGATTGGTGGTTGGTGTTTTTTTTTTCTTCCCTTCGTTCGCCTCACCACCATCCCAACCTCCATCACTTACTTTGGCAAGCACTTTACCGGATGCTCGTCTAACGCGAAACGTGTGGCTTGGGGCACGTTTGACGAATGAGTAAAAATGTGTTGAAGGTCGTTCGAGGTCTCTTGGTCTCGGTACTTACCTCCGCGCTTGCTCTTCATTTTGGTTGAATAGGTTTCTTACCGGAGGAAGGCAACAGAAAAAAAGGGAAAAATAAAAACACGTTGGGGTCATCGTGGAGAAGTATGTTACGCTGTCTTGAAGGGTGAGTTAAGACCGAACATGCCGCAAAAAAATAAAAAATCGTCACAATAAACGGAACGAAATGCTGTACTGGTTCGGATTTGACTATTGGGTGGCTTTTTCGTCCATAGGGGGATTTTTTGTATTTCGGAATATGTTTTGATCGATATTTGCGTTTCATGGTGCAATGCTTGGGTGCTGTGGAAAAGCAAGCAAATTTGAAGCGCACACTCTGGAATTCGTCCTGTAAATTTAGTACATCAACTATCCTTCCAACTAAAGTACAACAGCCTCGATTTCTTGCAGATGGAAAGATTAAGACAATCATGCCACATAAACAGATGAAGCTATCAACAGGATAAAAGATAAAGATACGCGTATACAAAGGAACTTTTGTTTGTGGAACTTATTTTACTGCAATTAATTGTCGTTTAAAACTCCATAAATTAAACTATTATTATGGGATCGAAGGCATTTTTGAATAAGGCTTATTTTTATGACTTTTTTCAAATTTTTGAAGTGTTTTATTCGTAATTCGAAATTTGCTTTACTTCAGGTACCATTTACATTAAAAATTTCAGTTCTTCATGCGATGCATTCATTCATCAATTTAGACGTCTTTTCTAACTTTTCACAAAATTTTCTTTGCTGATGCAATAATTGAGACAAGCAACAGTGTAAGACCAACGAGACTGAAACGATTAGAATTCCGACACAATACGAGAAAACAATAATTCCTGTTACAACAAAGTATAAACATTTAATGCGTTAATTGCTGGTTTTTGTTTTTTGGCTTTGGATGTAGCATGATGAATGTATTCCGATTCACTGCCACTTGCGTTGCAGCGTGCAGTGGAATGTGCGGAATGCATCGTACCGTTTCGCCTACATGATGCTAGTAATGAAATAATTATAAACATACCAGCCTTTCCTTCCGATGTTCGTCACTTTTGTTTTGGTACCCGCTTTCGCGCATCGTAAGTGGTTTTATCCCACTCGCAGGAAGCTTTCCTCCATGTTTTTTTTTTTAATCCCATACAAAAACTTCCGTGTGACGCGGTAAAGGCGTTTTGATCGTGATGACAGCCATCAATAGGAATGTTATCCGCATTCGTACTTATGCTACCCAATGCAACATAGCGGATGATTTCTTCATTTATAGGCGGAATGAAGTGTTTACGTCTTTTAAATTCTCTAATATTCTCTCTCTCTCTCTACATTTGCAGGTGCAACCGTAGTGTCCTGGCGAGTAAATAATCAAGAACAGCTGTTTGTGAGGTGAGTTCAAACGTTAATTGAGTGTTTGTATCATATTCTGTGGAGCAGAACATTTTTATAACATTGTGGAACATTTGCATTGGCCACTAGTCGATCACGACCATCAAAATGCTTGATTAAACACTGAAATTAACCTTTTTTTATTTTATCCCATTTCAACTGAAATTTTAAATTTAAACAATTTGTTTTAATCAAAATTTTAATCTTCGTAACATTATTAATAATTCAGTCACAATTTAAATTCGTCTTTTTAAATTTTTTAGCAGAATATGATATCTAAATATGCGATATTGCATAAAAAGGATGCGCGCTTTAAACATGTCAATGCAAACCCAAAATGGCTTCCGTCAGTCAGTTTTGCAGAGTTTCTCTGTGCCGAGCGTTTCAACACGAGATGATTTTTAATTTACCGCTTTATACATCTATGACACCTGCTCTATGACACAAAATAAAACGGTGTAGCGGTGTAGAAATAATAGCAAAATCAAAACGAAGCAAAAAAAAAACAAGCTGGCCACTATCACATAAAAGTGCAAAAAAAAAAATAGTAATATCCCCCCCCGCGCCTCGCACTGCTGATAGGAATAGTAAGAATAATGTTGACGGGAACAAAGTAGAAAACGTGATTAAATTTATTATGCGTGAGTGTGCGGTGTGTATGTGTGCATGCGATTTTTATGCCATGTCCTACCATCGCTCCCGGTCATCCACCCTCCCCCCCCTGGGGCAGGTTGGGTGGCATTTTTTATTTCTACTCTTTCCAATTTCCCGGTGAGCCTTTCTAGTTTCATTATCCGGGCCGTGCTTTGGGGCCATTTGGTATTGGGGATAGTGAGAACAAAGAACCCATCTCGCTATCGCGCATAGTGCTCTGCAATTTGTGCCTCTATCGGTTTACACAATCCACCACCAACCGGTGTCTGCTGTGTACGTCTGCCGCTACGTTATTCACGCACGGGACACGCACTAAAACACTGTCCCAGTCGTTGTGTGGCAGTTGGGTTGGTTGGGTGATGTGTTTTTTTCTCTCCTTTTCCCTCTAACCATTGCGAACCATTTTCCTATTGCTGCTGTGCCATGGTAAGCTGGGACAGGGGAATGACCGGGAAGGAGCTTTTGCAGCAACACACAGACTGCTTCGGTGGCCAGGGCACGGAGGGTAAATCGGTGTGTTGTGGTCATCATTTGGCTGTTGCCATTGGTTAGGATGAGATTTTTTTTTTCGTTATGCTAAACTCGCCTCACACGACTGGTGGTTCCGGGCCGAGTACGAGGCTTGGTGGGTTTCGGTTAGGTTATGAATTGTGATCCTGGATCGGATTGATGAATGTGTGTATTTGGTAGAGAAAAAGCGCGGCTCGTCCAGACCCTTCGCCGATCCCGTTGGTTGAGGTTTTTCATTTCGTGCATATTTGAGCAAGTGCAAACTGTGGATCCAACATCCGTTATCCTTTTTTTTCCTGCTATGCCGCTCTCTATCTATTAGCTGGTTTATGTTCGTTTTTTTTTTCTTCTGTGCTCTAGCTGTATCATTTACTGCTCCCCTTATGTCCTTTACATTCGTTATCAATCTTTGGGTGAGCTTCAATCCTTTCGTGGGCCGATCCAGGATTGTGGCGAAAAAGAGTAAAGGAAGAGAGAGAGAGAGAAAAAATCCAGAATCCTTAACGTTTTAAACCCGATATATGTGCGCAAAAAAAGCACGAGAAAGAATCGCATAGAACGTATTCCAGTCATGAAACGAATTCAAATCACGAATTTAAGAGCGCCACCGGCGGTGGAGCACATCACGTAAACGTGGCAGGTTGAGAATGGTAAGCTGACGGGAGCAAACCCGTACAGGAAAGTAGCACAATAGACAGCGAACATGAATAAATGTCACCATCAGCAAAGTGTTGAAGTGTCTAAGATTTTACTAATTGCTATAACTTCCTTGTTTGAGGTCTACAGATTCAATTGGATTCCCGTGTACACTTACAAGTAATTACTAACAAACCAGAGCTAAATGTGTTTCGTTTTCCGTTATTCTTCCCTGCAAAAAATTGCATTTTTTGTCGCAATCCTTGTATCTATTGCTTGTCTGGTCTATGCTTGAGTATTGTTCCGTTGTATGATGTCGTCTACTCTACTGAATCTTGCTACTCTATCTGAATTCCTCCAAGCAAAGCTCCTCATCCTTGTTTAATATTTTGCTCCGATAATTAGACAAGTGTTGTGATCAATCGCATTTGTGACTCATTTTACAATAATAAACCAAAGAATTTCTATCGGAACACATCGAAGCATCTCCTCGAAGTCCACAAAGAACCCGTGAAGAACTTGTGGAGATAATGCCAAGGAGTAAGCTCCTACAGTAAGTTAAAACAAATCCTCACTCAGTCCAAGATTTCTGTTGTTTTTGACTGCTTGGAATGCTGTTTGTCTAAAGGCTCTAATGAGAGACGCATTATCGATCAATATTGAAAGATCGTTTGGCTATTTGACCACGACGACAATTAATTATTTAGACCAATCATCCATCAAGATCATTTCCATTAACTTTTTATTTTAACGAATTGATAAACAAAATTTGAATAATTTCCGTTCGAAATGCATTTTGTTTACTTTTCATATAAATTGTAAAGAAGTGAATCTTCCGCATCCCGCTCTTGAGTTTTTCGTATAACAAGTGAGAGCGGATTGAGTTCATTGCAAGTGGTTTCACTCGTGCCTAATTTATTCCCAAAAATTAATGCCTTTAATACACTACTCGTTACTATTTGTACTTTAATATTAATAGATAAATCACGATAAATCGATGAAAAATCGTCTCATAGCTTTATAAAACCATTTGTACACAAGTTTTGATATAGCCATGTATATTAAGAGCCATGCAATCATGATTGTGAAATAACTATCACAAATTCTAGGTTAAGATAAGGGTTCTAGCGATAATTTTAGTTAAATCCTTTTTAATGAAAACGTTCTCTAGCGAGCAACATGGAATGCATATTGGCAAATGCATCTACACACCATCAACCACCATCAGCGCAACTAAACGCAGCCAGACAAAGAAAAAGCTGCGAAACGATGCAAAATCCAGCACGGATGAACTTTTAATTCGCGTGCGGTAAAATGTTTTATGCGATGCTGATAGGGTCCGGCTTTTTTATCAGTACGTGAAATAGACATGTATTTTGATATTTTATTTTTCCATTTTTTTTTTGTTGTGAAATTAAAATCATCAACATAACATTTTTTTTTGTTTGTTGTTCGGTTGTTCCCGGCAATGCTCACCTTTTTTGCCACTCCACATCCGTACAGCCGTGTGTGGAACGATTTGTTATGTATTGTGGTAAAATTGCCTTTTTTCTGTTCAGTTTTATTGTGCTGAATTTGTGCTAACCACTGGTAACGGGGCGATGTTGGTACGGTGCTGGGGTACGGTATTGTATACTAGTAAATGAGGTTCGCAGTGGTGTGAAAACAGGGCCGACCGAGCCACCATGCATTGGGTGCATGTATGCGCACATAAATAGATTTGGTTTACTGCGGTTGACATCCTCGCTAACTAACGCCTACATAATCAGCTCATGTTTTGCTAAACCTCAACTGGGTTCGTATTTTTTACCCCTAGTTGCTTTCGCTTAAATAAGCAGATTTGTTTTTATTTTCCAAAAAAAAAAAACCAGTATTCTGATTCTGATTGCACGCATCGAAGGTATATAGCGATTGCAAATGGCTGAAAAATGTGCAAAATTCAAATATTGCATTCAATTTTTCTTTCCTAGTTAGCGATTCGTTGTGATCGGTTCAATAAATATGCTGTTAATGCTGTACAATTTTTTAGCTACTTGTGCAATCTTTTTCTGTAAAAGACCGACGTATCGAAAACTATTCAAACGTATACAAATCTGTGGCTTTTAAACATTTAAATGGAGGCAAATACATTAACAATTCCAGTCATAAACGTAACTATCATTAACGGAACATGAAACAGTTTTACCGTCATTTTCAGCAAGCTTCTTTTTTCTGTAACTCGTTTGAACGATTCCACTGATATCCTTTCGAGTGGACAGTTTCTTTTATTTTCTCGTGCTCACTGCGATAAAATGTGCAACTAGCATGCTGCTGCTGCTGCACCAAATCGAGCCATTTGGTGGGCTCTTCCTCTTCATTGCCACATCGTTTGGTGAAGAGCGATACCTCCAGCACCACCACCACATTTCCGACCGCTTTGTTCCAGTCTCTAGAATGCTTTTTTTTTTTGCTGTCCAGTTCCCTACTTTAACTACGTTTGGGGGGGATTTTTTTTTCGTTAAAAGCTGCACGAAATTATACAAACCCTAGCACACGCTAGCCGAAACACGGTAGCGATCGTAGCGGAAAAATCGCGGGGAAACATTGGACGGAGCTGATGAGAAATCGTCGTCGTAGTTGCAAAAAAGCACCAAAAGATGACCAAGGGATAAGGATATAGTGCACGTTCGCGGAAGGGATGAATGGAAGTGTTAAAGGGGAGCAGGGGGAGGAAAAAAGAACACCCAGGAGCGGCACGAAAAAAAAGGAAGTTTAAAAAAAGGAATGGAAAGTTTGGAACAAAAGAATAAACGAGAATTCGCGCGCGCACATCCAACTTTCGGGCGTCCGATTCGCGGATCCAGCGGACCAGGTCCATTCTTCTCGGGTTCCAACCTGTGCATCCGTATTACGCAGGATCCCTCCAGCTGGAGCTGTCCATTTTTTTCTCGTACACATTCTCGTACGCAGTGTTTCCACGGTGTGCTATTTCCTTCTTCGGGCGGATATGTCTGGTTTGTTGGATTTTTTTTTATTAAAAGGGGCGACGACGCCCCCCGAGGGTGACATTATTTTTGGTAGAATTTTATATAATTATAGAAATAGTTATTATATTAATTTTAAACTTCACTAACTCTATACATCGTGGCTTATCAAGTACTCAAGATGGACTTTCTGCTAATTCTGTTGTTCTGCATTGTTCTGTTTGACAACTTCTCGAACTTGTTTAAATGTTTCTACTTTACTGTAAACTGCTTGGTATAATAAGCCCTTTTGTCGAAGATTTCGTCAGTCACCGACACCAACGCGTAATGGCCGGCGAGAGCACCGAATTTCAAAATACAGAACCAACGCGCGGACTCGAGACCTGTGTTGCACCAACAAAAACAAGAAAAAAAGGACACAAAAGAAGTATGTGGAAAAAAAGTCGCGGCCAAGCTGTTTGAAATGAAAGTGATGGAGGGTGTAAAAATAAAGGAAACTTTCATAGCTCCCTCAATTCATTCGCGGTGCTGCTGCAATTCTACTGCGAGCTGCGTTGAGCGTATCAAAGGAACTAAAAATGGGGCGGAAAAAAAAGGAAGCGAAAACATCAGCCTGCTTTGCTGCCGTTGATGTGAAGAGCGTTTTTTTTCGTCCTTTAAGTGTGTGTGTGTGTGGGTTTTAAAATTCTTTTCCTATGCGTTTTTTACCGCTGTAGTCCGACAGTGAATAGAGACAGAAAAGCTCCTGTGCGAATGGTGAAACAGGAGCCCGAAGTTTTGTGAAGTTAAGGCTCTTTCGGAAGCTACATGGGGCAGCATCCAACAGAAAGAGAAGGATTGACAGAAGAAATAAAAAAAACACACACACTAGGTGTCACAGAGAGTCATAAAGGAGCCGAGTGGATTCGGCGGCACAGGAACTGCTCTTCCCGACCCGTACACAAACGGCTCCCGAGAGAGCGTGTGTGTGTGTGGTCGCTTTTTTTCGCATCTTTGCAACATTGGTCCATGCTCCAACAGGCTTCAGCAGCGGCTTTGGGTCGGATCAACCAAGGACGATGAGCGCACCCAGGAACGCAGGAAGACTCGAACACCGACACAAGCGAGCAAGCCTGCCGGACGGTTGTGTCTATCTCCATCTGCAACGCGGGTGTTCCGGGTGCAAGTTTTGGGTTTGCCATTTAAGTTTCCATTTTTCCCACCCTTCCTTTACCGTTCCGTTGGCGCGGTCGGAAAACTTACCCACCGCCTGTGCCAACTCGATCAGCAGGAAGTGTCCGCATTTTGTCGGCGGCTCCAGTGTACGAGCACAGCTTCACCGACAACAGGGGGGTTCTTTTTTTTGGCAGTTTTTTTTTGCTGCACAAATTGCAAAGAAGTGCATAGGAAAACTTTAAATGAAATGAGTTTTCATACACATAGTTTGAAGTGTGTATTGTATGCAGAGGGGAGTGGAAAAAAAAAGAAAACGGCGTCAAAAAGATGCGAGCGCACCGGCTTTTGGCGTGTTCTGATGGTGCATTAATGAGAACAAGGCGTCGTAATTAGTCGTGTGCGGGAAAATCGGGCTGCAAGGTAGACAAAAGCGGAACGGAAAGTTTACCTATAATTGTGGCAAATGACATTAACTATATTCGCTTCCGATTGCACGTTAGCAAGCATCGTTTATTTGCTCTTGAGCATTGAAATTTGCGAACCCAGCTCACCAAAGCTTCTTTGAAATTCTTTTTTCTATAGAATTTTCACCTTTTCGAGCACTTTTGCCTCGGGGAATTCTTTACGCAACCCATCGCGCTGAGCTGCAAAATAAACTGCTGCCTCTTCTCGACAGGTGGCATAACCGGGTGTGTACGTCCCTTTACTACCAAAGGGCTCATGTCGCTGCCGATACACACTGTTTTGCGAAAAAAAGGATGTTCTGCTCATTTTTGCGCACACACACACACACGTGCGCAACCCACAGTTCGCGGCCACCGAGCACGCTTCCAGCCCCGTAAGAAGCGCGGAGGGAAATAATATCCTAAGTTAGCGAAAAAAGTTAAAATTGATTTTGCTTTGCTTGCGTCGCCCGCCACAACGGCAGCATCCCCGGTTCGGTTGGTGAAGCGGTGAGTGAACCAAGGCAAAAAGGTCTGGCACTTTGTCGCGACCTGCAGGCAGATTCGATGTGAAGCCTTCGCTTGCTGGCGTGGAGCATTGAACGCAGGACTGCCGCAAGGCAGGATTGAGAGGATGCGTAAGATGTGATAAAGTACGCGTTTTCGTTCGGTGAAAATCATGCCCGGTTGGTGAGCGAGCATAAAGAATGGCTTGTCCGCTTGTTCAATGGTATGAAAAGAGAGTTGTTTATTAATAGTTGCCGGGGCAAAGGTGAAATGTTTTATTAAAACCTTAATTATATTTAAGAAATCATCTTATTTCGAAGGTTCATAGTGTTCCGTGTGAATGGAGACACCTGGTGGCTCACTGAAACGGACTAGAGCCTGTAGCAAGTCTGATTGCAATACTTACACTGTTTATGTTAAAAGATTTATTAAAAAAAAATCAATTTTCAACAACAAAAATATTACAACCACAGCCTCACCTTGCACAACACTGTACACCTGTATGTGTGTGTGTGAGTTTTTTTAGTAGAGTTCATACGTAGACGACCCTTCAGTCACGTCAAGTTTCGGCAAGCGGGGTGAAACATTAGTAGAAAATATTGTCCGTGCCTGAGAGGCTCCTTAACGAGACGGTACTCACAATGGGAGGTATACTTGCCCGAGCACCTACTGATGACGTTGCAGAAACTTTTGACAGATGTTGATGGCGCTGACAGGACGATGACGATGCACACTAGATCCAAGAGTTGTGTTTTTTACGAGGTTAAAAATTCGTTAACCAGCTTTTTGAGCCATTGAAGGGCATAAGGGATGTCTTCTTATGAAGTTAAATTTTTACAATAATTTGCGTACAAGTAGTTTTTAACAAGTGTAGCTCGAGATATTGGGGAATTCTCCGTTCAGGTTGCTCCTGATTCTAGCACTGCTTAAGTTTTCCGTGGGGAATAAAATAACGTAAGCATGCGGGACACCGGGCGAACAGAACGTGATGATGCAATTGAGCTTGCTGCGACGTGGTGTTCATTCTTCTTGGCACTGGGTTGCCGTGTTTGAGTTGGGCTTTCCGTAACTTCACTCTAAGCAGCATTGAAAAGTAGCTGGAACTAGGGAAAAAACACCTTATACTACGAATGGTGAACTAGCACCAAAGACATGGGAGTGAGCATTTACTAAACCATGGCGATAGATACTATTTCGAACCGAAGTATTGGTGAGAGTGGACCAAATGTGACTCTCCTGTAAGCGACGATAGAGGTCAAGGTAGGAACGCCATGAGAAAGAAAGACGATACCGTCCGACGGAACGGAACACTGCCATTTCCATTGGGGACCGAACGCATCGAGGGGAACGCCATGAAAATATAGGACAAAAACGCGACCAACAAAAAGGAAACAACGTTCGTAAACTAACAGCGCGCTTCCCATGCTGAGGATAAGTTGTACGAAAAGTTAGCAACAACAACATCGGCAGCAGCAGCAGCAGCAAAAAACACATAAACTCCCGTTTCAACAAATGGGTAAACGAAGAGCCAAACGGAGGAAATAAAGCGCTACAACAAAAAAAGGATACTCCATTCTTATGGGAATGTGAGCACGAAATGGCAGAAAAACTCGCCGCCACCGAGGAGAGAATACGAGATCCAGACACGGAAGGAATTCAAATATGGCCATGCCATGCGAGAAGAGTTCGCTCGATGTGCATGTGTGTGTGTGTGGTCCGTTTCTACTGGTGGCCCATCAAGACGGGGGGGTTGGTAGCTCGTGAGCATCCGCCACCCTGGTCTACCGCACGCTCGGTTTCATTGCACTTTGCCGGAGCGGAGGAAGAAAAAAAGCGAACTCGCAGTCGTCTCCGACGGTGTGTCGCGTGTAAATAAAAACTAGAGCACCGCGTGGAAAGCAGATTTGGTCCGGTTTTTTTTTTTGTTTTTTGGGGCGTCTAACGTTTGAAAGACGCAGTTGCCGGTTTGCAAACGAACTAGGTACGAACGATTACCGGCCAGGATTGAAGGCGGTAGCCGCACGAAGTGAGTGTAATTTCTCTTCTTTCTTCATCTGCTCGAGACGATGCCGGTTCTTGGGTTGGGAGTGTTTTTTTCTTCTTTTTTGGTTCGGAAACTCGTGCACACATACACCCATTTGTAGCAACTATCGATGTCTGTCCTGCCGCACACGGAATGGTAAAGTTTAGCTGTCTGCTTGGCATTCCCCGTTGTTTTTTCTTCGTCTCTTTGCACTGTCGCCTTTCCCATGCCATTCTGCACGATCCTTCCGAAAGGCTGAATAAATCCACACAACCGACGGAATAAAAACTTTTCCACCATTCTAACCGAACCCGGGGGACCGAGCGGGGGAGTATCAGCTCATCAGGAGTGCTCTGGTGGTGGTGTTCCCTCCACGCCCTCCCACGAAATGCTCAAAACGCTGCAACTCTAGCCCGGTTGCTCATCTTTCCAGCGCGCGAAGGGTTGCATTAATCGTCCAACGGGAAGGTTCCTGCCGAAAATGTCCACCGACAGGAAGGGAAAAGACATGTCGTGTGGATGGAGGATGCGTTTTTTTTCCGCCCTAAAACCCCGTGTGCTCGATCGGCAACGGTTCTTTCGGCCCATGTAAGGCGTCCACCCAAAAAAACAAAAATGGGTTGCTGCGATGATCGTAAATTATCTTCTATCGTTTTGTCTGGTGGGTTTTTAAGTGCGGAATTCTTTGGCCACTGAAGCGGCGAGATTAGAAGGATGGATGGCTGTGAAAGAATAAAGGAACACCGGAATAGACGAGACGAAATACTTTGCAAAGATTACCCCGGGCGGAAGGGTTTTGGAACGTTGGAGAAGGAACGTTATGTAAGGATTTTGGATTTTAAACAGTTTGAAAAATTGTTTTTCATTACGCTTTGTGTTAGTTTTCCTTCTGTATCAAACTGTTGTGTGTTGATAGTGGTGTTCTCAAGACGACAGCTCTCCGTTTTATCTTATTAGATAATAATTCTTTTTGGTTGTTGGACCTTTGAACCTAGTTTTGAACACAGCAGACAGCAATTTAGTTTAAACCGATATCAATTTCATATCAATTCTCTATAGTTCGGTATTGCTCTATTCGCAAATGTATTTTACCGGTCATCAATATCGGATAAGAAAAAGTTACTATCCTTAAGTTCGTCGATTCAGTGACGTTGGTATCGTTTGATACACTGGTGATGATTAATGCTGCAGTTGCGAAAGAAACGAACGGTATGCAAATAGGAAAAAAAAACTCGCATACGCCTTCAAAGCAACAGAAATTATCCCTTTGAAGTGGAGTGAATAGATCGACTGCAAAAAAAGGAAGGAAGGAGAAAAAAAAAGTTGTGTGCTAATTAAATATTAAACATTAAAAATTTTCACCCCCGAGTGGATCGGCATATCCTGGTACCTTTTTTAATTTACGCTCATGTTTTACTTGTGCTTTTCAATACATTTTGTTGTTGTTGTTGCTGTTGCTACTTTTGCACCAGTGTGCGTTAAGTTCAGCGGAAGACTTGGTTGACTACTTGAAAGGATGTGCCGTTGTGCGTTGGTGCGTCGCCGAGCCCGGGCTGGCGGTGAAGGTTTGGCCTATTTGAATAATTACTGCGCAAACGGAGCATGAGTGGCGGGACAAAAAAAGGTACGCGGGACTAATAGCTTGTTGCATTTGTGGGGTGGCAAAAAAAATGCGAATCCCCACGATAACCGACGGGGAGGAAAAAAATGGCCGGCCAGTAAGGGCCAGCCGTACCAAGAAAGTCTTCGGAGTAATATTTTATGCAATGCAAGGACTTTACAATGTCACGCTCTGAGTTGTGTTTAGGTGTTGGATAATGTACGATATAGTACCCAAATCATATTTGATAGCGACGAAATTGTTTGCTCATTACAAGCGATGGGTTGAATTGGCGAAACTTTTGTGAGTTAATATTCGAGCATGATTGTTCGCTTTTTTCTTAAACCACGAACAAAGCCTCGGATGCATTTTTTCTTGCTTTCAAAGACGAACGATGTCGGTTTTTGTGTGCGGTGCGTCGTGCTTCCGTACTTCAAATTGGGGACAGCTTTGCGCGGGAACTTCACCACGATCGACTTCAACTGTCCATCAATCAATCAATTCGGATTTTTCGGAGAGCTTTTTTTTTTGCTTTCCCCACTATCTATGTGCTTCACCGACAAAAGCTCTTACATATTGTCTCATGCTTCCGACCGATCCGGCGATGTCTATCGGCTCGGAGATCCTGTGTGCGAATGTTGCGTGATTCATTTTCGGGGAGAATTTTTTTTTGCTCGGGACGAGTTTGTTGAGTTGGCACACCATATAAAGACTCCAATGTCTGATAGCGTACGTCAGCGGGAATATTGGTGGGAAAAGTGTAAAATGCAGAGAAAAAAAAACTCCCTGCAAAGAAACCAAAAGCAATTGCTAACAAGCACCAAAGTTTTAACTTTCAAACGATGGTGCAGGTGAAGAATTGTTTGCTGCCCTTGGTGTAGCCCTTCCACATGGTTGCCTCGTAAGGTTGGTCGGTTGCCGCCGATCGAACACCTAAGGGCGGGTATAATTGAGATAAAAAAACACACCCATCTAACAGCAACAAAGAGATCTTCAGGACGGTCGTTTTTGTTGCTTGAAATTGCAGCATTGCGCAACGTTGACAACGGTCGATAGCAGCGCTGAGAAACGGTGCTGAGCTGTACAGTAAATTAATCTTGGTTGCCATGCTTCTCCGCCGTCCGTTTTCCAGTGTCCTTCTTGGTGCCATTTTTGAAAAGACAAACATTTTTCCATCGCTTTTTTTTGTATTATTTCGACGTTTGACGTTCTAATTGGTCAAGTGAAGGTGATCGGTTGTGATTTTCTTGCCATTCGGATGGGCCACGTGGAATGCTAGAAGGAAACACATCCGCCGGCCAATCCGGGGTTTGAGCAGGCATGAATGAATTTATTCGTGCCAGCGACGATGCCTTCAGTTTGGTTGTTAAACAATTGCAAAAATGAGCATCTAATAATGCATGCTTTACAGCGTAAAGTCTTCTATTGGGTGCATTTTAATAGTGGGAAATGAATGTCATTTCTGTTCTCTGCATGGAGACGCCTGATACCTCTTGTAACTACAGGATCTTTTCTATAGTTATTGTATTCTCTTCCGATTTTTTGTAATATAAATTAATGTTTTGAACATTTTTGAAGGTACAACCAATGAATTGGCGACTTTTCTAGATTCTCTTCGAGGTGGTATGCGTCACACTGACTTCAAACGATGCCTTGGAGCCAACATTCATGCTTGTCCATTTCACCCCCAAGGCCCTCATCATGTCGTGGGCAACAGATTGTTTGTTCGTCGGAACCGTACAAAATGTACGCCCGCTGCTTATACGCCATCAAACCATCGCACGCGAACATTCGTGAAATTGTTTGTCGGACGACGAGTGCGGCCACCGTGCGTTACCTCTGCCCGAGCGACACAAATTGTTACCACTAAGTGCGGCTTATCGCTTACCTGATTCGCGAGAAACTGGCAACACGTTCCGGGAAATCTCGTCTGTTGCATTGGTACGTTCGGTACGGTTACAGCTTTTCCCGGGAGCCCGGGTCTTTTCGCTTCCAGTGGCAAAAGCAATTGGAAACATTTATGCAGACGAATCATAATTTTCGCCTTGCGTAAAGCAGCTTTCGCATGGCGTGGGGGAGCAAAAGACCGTAGCCGTTAGGTTGTATTTGTCGCTTGCGTTTATTTTGCCGAAAGTGTTCACAGGGTTGTTTTAGATGTTTGATAAAAAGCAAGCGACTGTACAGATAGACTCAGTAGAAGTAGAAGTTCATAGTGATCACAATGAAGTGATAATAGTAAAATGACACCACATGACAGTATAATTGTTGCACAAGATAGCACAAAGTCAGTCATGTCCGATGGTCTCAAATGATAAGAAAGGAGTATCCGGGATATTTCATTAGCACCACATGATAGCACAGTAGTGGCACATGATATCGCAAAGCCTGGAAGGTGCAATGTTTGAGTGTTTGACTGACACTGGCCCAACAGTTTCAAAATAAACCAAATGCGACCATAATACGATCGCAGCACATGATAACACAAAAGAGCCACATGATAGCATAAAATCAGTAAGGCGGTGTGTTTTAAAGTTTGAAGTAATGATTGAAACATTTTATTTAAAGGAAAGCGTATTGAATGCAAGAAAAGTAATAAATAATTCTTTTGCTCGATGCATTCGTTGATTTCGATTCGATGATTCATTCATTAATTCTGTTCGGTTTGTTTATATCATCTCTTGTTTTATCCTTGTATGATAATATATATATGAGAATATAACTGCTTTGTTTTAAATCATCGCAATCACTTAGTAATAAAATCATAAACCTTAATAAACATATCAACTTAATTATGTATCACAGAATCAATTGCTATCATTTGCGTATTATTTCTTCATTCCGAGAATAAGAGCAATAATATGCTACTTTACGCATGTGTGCTACGGGTTTTAATCTATGCCAGCCGCACCAGTTTGGATTTGAATAATGGAATTAATTTTGAAATATATCCACCGAAGCATCATTCCTTCCTATTCGCGTATTGCCCACTTCTTCTTGCCCAGAATACCCACGTTTAGAGTTTATGGAGATGAATGTTATGTAAGGATAAGATGGTTTCTAAAAGAGAAAAAATATAGTGAGAAAACAATTTTTCGAAAAATTGCACCCTTTTTACGAGGTTCTGGTGTATCGATTACCGGTACCACCATCGTAGGCGTCCTTGCCCTTGGCATGAAGCACACATGAAACACCAAACACAACAAAAAGAAATCTCCAAAGAAAAGATTTCGAAACATGAAACCCCACCATCTTAAATACTTGCCGGCCAGCCAATAACACCGTGCAGGGTTTCCCGTTTCGGAGGCATCGTTTTAGGAATCGTGTTTGTTTATTGTGCCAACGCTGCATCGTCCTACGGCGTGGCGTCGTCCTTTTGCCGAGCGGGCCGAGTTTTGCATGAACGAAACAGAACAATCGCTCACTGGAATTCGTCGTCTGTCTGGCATGGCGAAGTGTAATGCCAAAAGCATAAAAGATCCGAACACAATCGTCGTGCAATCGGTGGGCACCCCGGGGGGGGCGGGGATTTGCGACCAGCAGCAGTGGGAGGCAGACTCCTTTCAAGGTCAGCAAATGCAAACGAACAGTGTATTACGCCTGTTGGAATGGGGGTTGGGGGGCAGCATGTTTGTATGCTGTGTTTACCCGAGCGACCCAGTTTCGATTGTCATTTTATTCACGTTGGTCGTACGTTCAACGCGAAAGATGAGTTTGGCAGTGCTTGCGAACGGTGGCGCATTTTGGGCACAGTTCAGGTGAACGCTGTGAACTCGCGTTAAACTGCGTTCGGAAAAAAGGGCGGGAGAGCGAAAGAGAGTATGTGCGCGTTGTGTGAATAAGCGATCTACACAGTGTCACTTGATCATTTCAAAAGTATCTAAAATTCTATAGAATAATCATCTTGTCTAAAATACCGTTAGGGACAAGAACTTTTTTTTTTTTGGCTGTAAATTCATTTTCCGCCGCTTCGCATTCTCGGTAACCTCGCTTGTTGGGTAGGAGTTCGCAAAAAAAAGGGAATTCAGCAGACAATGAATCCATTTCGGTTCTCTGCTTCGCCCACTCCACAACCAAGAGCCCCTCCATCATCCGAACGAACAGAAGCGTTACCGGTTTGTCTGCGGGCGTCGAAAAAATGGTCACAATTTTTTTTTGGTGCTTGCTACCGTCAGTGGCCACCAGGAGCCAAATAAAAAGCAAGCCTTTTCCTCTTGGCGTTCTTGCACGGCCTGAGTAGGGCAGCGGCATTTGCCTTTCATCGACGTCATCCTTGCCTCGCACACAAGCCAAACGATAACCTGGGACAGTCCCCAGTTGGCAGTTTGCGCCGTTTTTCTTCACGTTGCTGCCGTGTGGCTGTATTTGTGCTTTGGTCCTGTTTGTGTGCGTGTGCGGGAATTGGAACAGTTCTTTGTTTTCCACGAGCCTCCACATTCCATCCGCTGCTATACACGAGGCATTTGCTCTCGGTCCAACAGTCTGCCAGGACTGTTTTTTTTTCAAACTGACAGTTTGGTGGCCGTTTTTATGCATTTGAAATGAACGTTTAAACTCGGACGTACCAGCTGAGGTTCCGGAATTCGTGCGGCTGTTGAACCATCCACAACAACATACAGTTGTAATACATAGAGCATGGAGATGGCAATGTATTTCATGATAGGGCAGAGGAAAAAAAAAACAGAACGACTAATCTCTTGCAGGCGCGGTTATACAGTCGAATGAAGTGTAACGATGGTTAGCGAAGGATAGAGAACTCGTACACGGCGTGTGAGCAAGATATGTTCGGCAGCCGTCCCTTTCGGGGCATGTGTTTTTGTTTACAGTGCGTCACGTTTAGTATTCCAATGAATATCTCCGGTTTTCATCTTTCTTTCACTATGTTTCTTAATAAGTCGGAATGTTTACGCAACGTTATTCAATTCGCATTTAAATAATTATGATCTAGTAGCCTACCTTTAATGTATTCACTATATCGATTAGTAAGAGCTGCTTCATAGCAAATATCTTTAATTTAATTTGTTTTTTAATGATTATTTAATTTCAAGTTAATTTTTTTTTAAAGCAAGTTATTAAATCATTAGTTTGCAATTCACATTTACAATTTACCAATACAAAGACAATTCTAGTTTGTGTTGTTCGTTCACTGAGTTTTCGATTTATTTCCTTTTCTTTTTACTGTTACTTTACCAAACGCAATGAGTATGCGGAAAGTACGAGCAAAAAAAAAACCCCTCCTGGCATGGGCCATATCAGAACGATTCGTATTCTTCGCACTCGCACACTTCCGTTAACTATTTACCTACTCCTGCCATATCCAACTAGCGGAGCGCCCCGGGTACGATGCTCTCACCACTACGTGCGAAACAGTTTTTCCCCAGTTTTTCTCCGTGCACGTTCGGAAAAGCTGTGAAAACACACGAAAAACGCTTTGACCACCCGCACCGCGAGCTTGGAGCATGTAGCACCGTTCTGGTGGTATTGGTACGGAGCCGGCGTTAAAGTTTATTTGGTTTTTCATGCTACCCTTTTCGCATTCATTTTCTCCACAATTGCGCCATTCGCCCTGCGTGGCCCTGTGTGTGTGCGTCCCGGCTGTGGAACGGTGTTGTGTTTTTATGTGCTCACCATTCTGGTTGCTGGCATTCGCTGCTAGTTCCGAGCAGGTTCTGTGCCGTTTTTTGGGTGGCATGGGATGTGTTGTTGGAAAGGTTGCTAGAATATTATCATTGGAAAATACTCAAATGCAATGTGGAAAATGTAAGAAAGGTTCATATATTTTACAAAAATTGAAGCACAAAAATAAAACATTCTTACTTACTTACTTTTATGAAAACAATTGGTATCTTTTATTCAATATTCAACAACGAAGAAAAAAAAACACTACAAAAAACGTTAAAGCGAAGGTGATGGAAGGGAGTAATAAAAGCTGAGCATTTTGATTGTCTATTGATTATTGTTGCACAGTTATTTGTTATCGTTTCTTTTACCGTTGACAGCTTTAAATCGCTATGAATGAGTATTTTTATAAATAAATTCTATGGGAAATATTTTTATTACAAAAATCATAATCAATTTCACATCTTTAGGTTGTTATGGGTCCATAATTGGATCCTCGATATTTTCCCCAATTTCTTGTAAATCTGTTCTCTAAACTTATCAACAGCTAGGAATCCAACCAAGATATATAGCTGAGCTGGTGCATTTGCTCTTTCTATCCGTACGCCCTTCCGGGAGAGGGCGTCCGAATGTTGTAGCCTTGGCATCCGAACGAAACCCAGGAGGCATGGGGCGCCCGGGAGTGGACGGATGGTGGTGTTCTGGCGTCATCACGGTCCCGACTGTTGCGTGCATAAAAACGAACACTTTTCCCCTTTCGCCGATTCTCTCGCTTGCCGATGCGCTCTCCCGACGTGTATTGGCCATTCTCTCTGTTTTGGTTTTTATGCACGTGTTCGCCGATCGTCTCGCGTCGTAAATAAATGCTGTCATGTTGGCTTCTTTTTTGCCTGCCCCTTTGCCAGGCATACTACCCACTCCCACCCCCTGAACGGTTCCCCCGGGGTAAAGTGGGACAGGGTGGCGCTCCTGATTCGTTCAATCTCTTCATCCGCTTCCCGCCCGCTCACGGTTCCGGGGAAGGCGGCAAGGGGGATGGGAGCTAGGGGTGTTTTCCGGCTCGAGATGCGCCATTAGCGTTTTTCACCACGTGCTTTTTCTGCACACTTTCTACACAAAACCAACACAGCCAGGCGCTCAGCTTTCCAACACAAGTGCGCACGTGAACAAGGGCAGCAAGCAACCAGCAGCAGGGCGGGAATAAATGGCCACCACCACCACCACTGAGGTCGTGCTCGTAGACGTACATAAACATTTCTTGTGCTCCCGCGCAACGAAGGAAGGAAAAAAAAGGAGGAATTCAGGACGACAACCCGGAAGGACCAGCGAGCGCAGGGCAAAAGGGCAATAGGGTTTTGGAAATTGACCGTGAGTCTGTGGGGGGAGGGAGAGGGGGGGAGAAGAGGGAAGGGGAGGTTATAGGAGAGGAGCATACAGAGCTACCATTGCCATAGACGCCGACAACGGTCATGGTGAAGAACCACATGTTTTAGCGTTGGTTAATTTATGGCGTACGAGTGACTTGACGTTTCGACGGGTCATCCGACAGAGAGAGAGGTGCTACGGACATAGAGAGCCCCACAACAGCAAAAAAAACAGATATGTTGCAGAGGCGAATTTAAAGAAAACCGACCGTCAGCGATGATCGAAACACCGATTTATCCATTCACCAAAACGACTAGTAGAAGGGGCTTGGTATAGAGAAAGTATCTGCAGATAAACATTAGCCAAAAGTCACTATTCGGAGGCTAACTGTAAAGAGGTTGTTCACTGTGAACGAACAAATATGATAAAGCTCTGCTTCACGAAGATTTTCTTATTGATTCTCGTGTATTTTGCAGACTTGACTAGTGTTCAATTTTTAATAGAAACTTATTGTACCTTCAATTATTCAAGTAAATTAATTCTTAAAGCTTGATAATGATAATTAATCATTACTTACTATGCATTCTTTAAGTTCTCGTTTTCAGAAAATTGATTCCCCTGTAAATGATAATTTAGCCTGTTCTTTTGAATCAATTACATTCGTTTTCGCTCCGTTTCATTGTGCGACATTGTGAGAATTTTACATCCCACAAACATTCAGCCAATTAAGCTTTGAAAACAAAATGTAAGCAGCATCAATGGATTTTTATCGGAAATTTAGATTTTTTTTCTCTCAACCGTACTACCAGTGAATATATGAACCTCACACTAATTCATGTTTCGCACTAAAGTCTTGACAGTGGAAACTTCTGCAAAGAGTGTTCCTGTGTTGACCAGCGAGTCCGATTCCTTAGCCTAATTATTCTTTTCATAGCGCCTACTTGATGGTAAAGGTGCATAGTTTAAGCATACTAATACACCGTACGGTAATTGCTAATGTCCTTACATCAAGCTTGATTGTTTACCTAAAGTACACACTGCTACATTCTATAATTTTTCTCTTCGTTCTCAAGAAAACTTAATCTCTTTTTGATGTAATACAATTCGCCGACTCATTCATGTTACATTATAATCGGATTAGAAACAGGTTTCCCGGTGCCTTCGACTGTCCCGGGAATCCATTTCTCATTCGGATCCCCGCGGTGGTCACGAATCTTTTTAAAATGTTCTCGGTATATTTAATTTGCGTTTCGAGTGCCGGTCCCCATTGACTTCACTGATTGACTGTGTAGGACTTTATTTGCCCAGTGTGATGAGCCGTTAAACGATGTTCATTAGGCGTTGGAGACCTATTTGCGAGTAATACATACATTCGTAAGAAAAATAAAACGGATGCCCATCCATCTTGAAAGCTAGCGATACTGTCAAGAAAACACTCGAGAAAGGATCACAACAGCAGCAGCGGGAACAAAAAAAAAACAAACGGTGAAGAATCATTTCCACGACCTAAAAAGTGCCACTAATGGCAGTTGATACTGTATAACCGGAATCGAAATGAGTAATTGACTTCCTTTCCTCTGCCCCGGTGTACGTTGGGGGCTGTGCGGCCCGGTGGGGCATGGCGCGAAAAAAAGTTCTTCCACACAGATGTACTTTAACTCTTAAATTTTAAAACCCCATTCGTGTTGTTGTTTTGCGCCCAAGCGAGGGTTGGGTTTGTTGGGTGGTTTTTGAATTTGCTTTGTTTTACGGCGCGGTAAGCTTAAGTGAGTGAGGGAGAAGATGGTTTTTTTATCGATCTTAATGAGTTATTCTTTTAAACTGTACGGTTGCTAGGTGACGAGCAGCTCTTTCTTCCCGTACTAGATATTAAGATGAACATCTATAAGTTTTCTTCTGATAGTCGAATGTTCCAGGGAACCATCATTTACGTAGACGTTCTTGGTGATCTTCAGCAAAAATCTTGTCAATAGTTTTATCCTTTAATCTATGATTTCATTTACCCATTTCCAAATAGTCATGGAGACACATTTCAGTCAATGTTTGAAGCCACGTTTCGCTCACAATACCATTCACGTTCAAAGCTTACAATTGCCGGGGATGTAAAGTAAATGCTTTACAGCCTCGTCACTTGAAGTGATGAAAATTTTAAATTGTTTCAAACGATCGTCGTTGTACCCCGGAATAGGTACCCTCGCCAAAGGGCAGTTAAAAGGGAGAGCGTCTTTCCGTTATTGCGACCGAACGCTTAAATGCTAATGATTTTTTTTTTGTTTCTGCTTTTCAGTTAGATAATGAGTGTACCGGTTTCATTTTTAAAACACTGTTTTTTTTACCCCGCGATCACACACGAGAGGGGACTTTTGGCGATTTTTTATTACTTGACTAAATAATGAAAAGTATATAAACGGCACAGGCTGTTGTACGAAGTTGCTTTCAAACGGCCGGAACCATCCGTTGCTTGAAGAGACCCAACTGACCGACCGGTATACTAGGCAAATCGTATGCGAATGAAATGTGTTTGAATTTCTCTTCCATTTCCATTAACCGCTGAAGTCATCGTAACATGCAAAGTGTTTGTGTGTATGTATTTTTTTCTTCTAACAGATTCTTCGCTTAAAATGAAGTTAATTGTGAGTGTTGTTAATGTGTGCTTCATTCGAATAGCTTCATACGATAGGGTATGATAACCGTTGTTTGTCTGGTATTTTTTTTGTTCTATGTCACTTAACGGCAACGATAAGGTCTGTTTTTTGGGGGTAAAGTTTAAGATACAACGTTGATAGCGTTCGTTAAGACTGCGACATCATTTTTTGCAGGTGGAAATGGTGTTTATGCATCATCTACTATAACAATCCTCACAGGGTGTTGAATTTGCAACCTCTTGCAGTCGTTGTAGTCATTCTAATCGAAGTTGAGATGTGTTACATTTCTCATAAAGTAGAACGTCGATTATCCGGAACCGGATTAACCGGCGGGTGGATTATCCGTGAGTGAAAAAAAAATGACAGCTAGTAGAATAGTTTTGAATGTTTTAACCTTTCAACCGTTTGGCTCGGGAGGAACTTGATAGTTTGCTGTAAGGCGTTTATCTAGTTAAACTCTCGGGAAAATGTTCCATTATGTTAATAAACAATAGCTTATAATTTTAAAACATATGAGTTATTTTAACGATGAGCTGTTGTCTGCATGTTCAATTGTTACACATACAAAACTCGAACTCGATTAACCATTAATAATTAGTAATTGGATTTTTATTTTGAATTTCTGAAATTTTATTTCCTTGTTCGAATGGTTCCTATACCAACTTCTAATTGCAATGATTAAAAGATCAAATTGATGATCAATAAATTATTCTATTTGCTTAATTTATATTTTATTTTTGTTTATTTTTTAGAGCTAAACTTTAAAATGTGTCTTTCTGTTTATTATGTTAATCTTTAAATATTGAGCCTTTACGTATAAGTACGTTACATTTATACTAACTTTTAATATTGCAATCAATTTAGCTCTTCACGTACAGTTACATACTTGTGAGGCTAGCCTCGACTGCAATTTAATTTACGCCACTGCAATCTAACGGTAAGCATTGGAAATTCATGAACGGACCGGACAGTTCGGAGCGGTTGCTTGTCGTTAATTTTGCACCACGAGCTGTGTACTTTTTTGTGTACCGAAAGAAAATCTATCCACAAAAAAATATATATTCCGGTACACCAACAGGGGGAAAGCAAAAAATCAAATTACCATCCACACACCAAAGGGTGCCCTCTAAAATGACGATCTTCGCTTGATGAGCCCCAGGCTGGGGGCCGACAAAATTAATGAACTAAAAAAATACACATACATTAAGATCACGATCGAGCGGTACTAGCGAAGGAGGAGGAGGAGGAGGAGGAGGAGGAGGAGGAGGAGGAGGAGGAGGAGGAGGAGGAGGAGGAGGAGGAGGAGGAGGAGGAGGAGGAGGGGGGGGGGAAGAACCACCCCAAGCACACCCCATTCTTCGCGCGCTAACGAAATGAATGGCTGCGCCACGCCAAGGGGTTCTGAGATGACTCTTTAGACGAGAGGCAAGGCAAGAAAAAAGCACCAACTTCAACAGACGAAATAACAAAAACCGGAACAAGCGAGAGCGAGAGAAGGGCTTGGGGCCGATCGTACAGGCGTCAAACAACGATGGTGCGCGTTAAACGGTAACTCGATAATTGATTGCTGAAAAAAGTAATTAACTATCCTGGACCGTTCATTACCATACGAACAATTACACTTTTGCGGGCTAGCCCCAATAGAGGAACAGCCGGAAAGGCCGCGAAGCGTGTGCGAGTGGAACAATTGGGAGGTAAAGGAAAAAAAAGGGGAGGTGGCCGAAAAAAAAGGTCTGTCATCGTTCTGACCATCTGTGGCGCTCCCGGTGTACAAAGTTGGCCAAATGGTCAGTGGCGCTTCTAGATTCTCGTCGGTTCGCGTGATTCGGGCCGGGTGCCTGTCGAGTTTAACCCGACCTGAGCTGATCAGCATCGGGATGCTTTGTTGATGGGTGCTTCTCGATTGTTCGTTCGCGAGTGAAATGGTGCTCATCGTGCAGTTGTTGTACATGATCACGCGCGCCGTATGCTAATTTCATCCAAGTGATCATGTGGATGCGCGCTTGTACCTATCCCGCAGAGAGTTGGTAGATTTCAACGTACTCCAGAAGCTTTGCAAAAGAAGAGTCTTTTGCATTTCGGTTATAGTTCGTTAAGTTTGAAAAATAATTATTCGGTAAAATCGCTTAAATGACAACCACAAAAAAAATATGAGCGGATGGTAATGATGCTGTCAATGCATCTCGACAGTTGGTGGGGAAATTGGGACAGCCACCACCGGGACCGGCAGCAGCTGAAGGGGAGCCTTTAATTATCCAGCAACATGGCCCCAACAGTGGTACGGTGTGTCGAACGTACCCATCGTTATCACTTCCGGTGATTTCACCGATAGCAGATGCCGCTCTAGTCGATCAATGATCGTATGCGAAGCGTACCAGGTGATCAGTTCGGATCGATGAATGAAAGCTCAAGATGCGGTACGTACGTTACAGCAAGCACGCTGCTTACACACTTCCGGTTGGTGCAAGGTCTTCGGAGGCTCAACAGATGAATGAGCGTGTGTTTTGCCAGCTGTACACCAACACCACTGGCGTTCGGTGGTATCGTTTAATTGATAAGCGTGGCAATTCCATTCATCGTTTCACCCAGGAAACAGTTGTCGCTCGGTGAAGCAAACGTGGTACGTGAGTCCTTTAAAATGTCATTGCTGAATGAATGAATGGAGAAGGTGTACGCGCTCCTGGTTGTTTTCTTTCATTCAATAAAACAGATGATCGACTCCGTGACGCATGGTGTTATGATATTATTACGACACTTTTATAATTATAGTCCATTTGGCATGGACTTGATATCCTTCTTATTCGGTTTATTAACTTTCTTTCTTTGAACTGGTTCGATTATGTAATGTTGGAACGGAAGTCACTCCCAATGTACACATTTTAGCAATTGTATAAATGATCGCACAACACACTGCTTATAGTGATGCTAGAAAGAAGAATGAATATTTCAGGAATAGTAGTATGACAATAATATTTAAAACGATTTAATAATTATCGACATAGTCGTACATTAACTAATTTACACATTTATCGAGAGATTGATTTGGTTAGATTTCGTTTTAGTTATTCTCAAAGCAGTAATATTGAGTCGGGCAATGCCTTGATGGAAATTACAGTGGCTCGAGGCTAGTGTCACACTCTGACAGCTTTTCAGAATTAGTTTGTACTGTACCTTTCTGATCCCATCATGTATAGACCATGGCTTTCCTTGAGGGAACCAAAGGAAATGGCATACGTTTGGACTATTCCTAAATACTACTGTTGTATCTTGGAACAAGAGAGAAAAACGAGCGTCCACTAGCAGTTTCAACCCTATACTGACGTCTATTTTCTAGTGGTAAGCTACTACTGTCACTTTGACAGATATGACAACAACCAAATAATTTTCTTGTGACAAAAGACAGATCCTACACAGCGTACTCTTTAGAAGAAACGCTTCCGACAAATGACGCTTTTGTTCTGCAAACTTTCCTTGATTTCGCTAAATGAAATAAACAACCTTAATAAAAATATCCAAATATAATGAATGCTATATTATAAAACAGATCTCCAACCAACAAATATTCCACATGATCTGAAATTCCTGCCTTTAATGTACTAGTGGCGTCTACTGTTGCAATACGATGGAAACTTTCTTGTGGACTCGATACCGAAATCTCGACCGAAAAACCGAAATAATTTCTAAACAATGTCTAGAAATGTACGCAATTATAGGAATTGTATTAGATTACTTTCCTGAAAGCATGTTAGTTGATTATATGAGCATTTTATATGAAATATGAAGCAAATTGTTAACAATTAGTGTTTACAAATTGCCATACCGTAATGCTTTAGAAATTAGTGGGATTTTTGAGCTACATCCTAATCCACTGTTGTGCATTTTTAAGTTAACAAAGCCAAAGCTTAATGTTAGCTTGATTTGCATCACGTGGCATACCTGCCCATTGCTGGTAAGCAAATGGACTGTAACATATCGCTAAACATTGCTCAATTGATCGTTTCCTTAGCACGAGCTGATGAATCGGCGGTAAATATAACTCTCCAAGATCACTTACCGCATACCTTCATACGACCGGAAGCGTAAAAGCATTGCCAAACTGTCGGAGTTGTTAGCTTTTATGTTCGCAAACGTACTGGAAGAAATACTTTGAGAGCCGGCCGAATCGATCGAATCGCTACACTTTTCACCCAACATTGGGCATGCTGAAGGCACACCATAAATCATGCCAAAAACATGGATGCTCATTAACAATTATTTCACAGTTAATGGTTTATGCAATCGAATGGAATGTTAATCGTAAACATATCTCTTTTATTCTCACTTACAGCAAACTGGCAGTTTTCGATGGGAAGAAGGCAATCCGTGGTGGTATACCGTTCATTTTTCGTAAGTATTTGACAGGTGATAGTTGCTGCGGACATGTACACGTATTGGAAATTAATGTCGACACTCGTTTCGAACAGCCCAATTTGGCCCCTGGAACTTTGGTCCGCAGCATGGTTTTGGCCGGGTGGTACGATGGACACTGGAGCGTGCCCCGGAACGGTTACCGAGCGGTGACGTGGAAGCGGTCTTCAGCCTAATGGACAACGAAATCACCCGCTCGATGTGGAACTATCCGTAAGCATTAGGGGGTTTGAAATCGTCCTCGATGGTCGCTACATATGCACCGTGCGTTTGCATCTCTTTGTCTCTGCAGCTTCCGCATCACGTACCGGTTGATTCTGCGCGAGAAGGAACTCCACTTCCACATTGGCGTGTACAATCCGAGCAAAGACATGACCTTCTCGTTCAATCTGCTGCTGCACACTTACCTAAAGGTGCCGGACGTGCGTCGGTGTCAGATCACGGGACTGCACGGCTGTACATTCATCGATAAGGTAAGGTGGTCCTGCCGAAACGTTGCTGCAGTCGGAACACAATTTGCTATAGTGCGCTTCCCTGTTACAGACGCGGGACGGAGCCATCTATCAGGAGGGTCGTGACGCGGTGACAATCAACGAATGGACGGATCGAATCTACCAGCACACACCGCAGGAACACATCATCACGAACGTTGTGTCCGGGCGCAAGATGCGTCTGCAGAAGTACAACTTTCCCGATACGGTCGTGTGGAACCCGTGGATGGAGAAGGCCCGCGAGTGTCAAGACTTTGGTGATGATGAGTACCCGAACATGATCTGCGTGGAGGCGGGCCACGTTTCGACACCGGTCATTCTGCTGCCCGGCACCGCGTTCGAGGCATCACAAATACTTCAGGTTCGTGCCAGGTTGCCACTGTCTACCGTCATTCACCTCGCTAACGTTTTCGGTTTTTTGCTTTGTAGGTTATGTGAGTAGAAACCCCGGGAGGTACTGTGACCCGCAGTAAAGGTTCCTCCCGAGCAAAATCCAAAAAGAATCAGCAACAGCAGCAACAGCAACAACAGCAGCAGCAGCAGCAACAACAGACACAACAGCCGCAACAACCACCATCGCAACAAAATAACCAACAGCAACAGCAGCAACAACAGCAGCAGCAACAACAGCAACAGCAGCAGCAGCAACAGCAGCAACAACAGCAGCTTCAACAACAGCAACAACAGCTGGCAACGAATGCTGCCGCGCTGTGGCAGGTGCCCGCTGCTGCGGCCGCCGCCGCTGCCTGCTGGAACAACTATGCCAACTTCCAGACGGCTGGAGTGTTGGCGTTCAAGATGCCACCGTCCTGTGGCGGACTTTGCGGTCCGCAAACCAATTGCGAGCTGTGTTCGTTGAATTCGAACTAGATTCCGTACCATCTCAGGTGCTGCCAATGCGCTAGGTTGTGCTTCTTTTTGCACGCAAATTGAATGGAATTTGCGTTTAGGTCCGCGGTCTGGTGGTTTGGCTCCAGCCAGTTGGTTCTTGTGTGAGAGATTGGATTGCTCTGCAGAACAGTTGTGGTCAACAATTTCTGCGAGTTCCCTATGGATGATATGTTTTATATCACTATATTAATCTTCTCACTGCAAGATCAATGCAGCGGGCTGTAAATCAACCAGCAGCTGTGGCCTAGGATTTTGCTCAAGAAAGTGTCAATGAAGGGTTTTTTTTATGTTTTCCTTACTTGTATTCCACTAGTTAACTTTACTTTAAATACCATAAATAATCGTATTTGTTTATAAGACGTACATTCGGCTAGAGCAGACGAAAAAGAAAAACAAACATTGCATACCAACTTACCTTCGTTCCGACTTTTTTACCGTAAGAACTGGCGGGTAATGTGTGGAAGCGTGTTTCTTTTTTTGTTTTACAACTTTTAACCAATAAACTATTTGAAGTGGGTAATCAAAACATAGCGATTAATGCGAATGATCGTAGATAGTGGTACGGCAGCTTTTTTTTCTACTGTTCGTGGCAACAGGGAAAAAAACATTTAAATTTGCAAACTACTAGTGTTAATAGGAATTGATAATTGAAGCGACGCCCCGACGGCGCGTGTTTTATTGCGATGGCCCTTGAAGGAACGCAGGGCATACTCGGTGTACAGAGTAGTTAAGCGAGGGCTGAACTAGGGAGTTACAATGGAACTTAAATGAAAAAAAAAAAGCACTATAATTCGAACCCATGAAGATAAAACTAAGCTTCGTTAGCAACGGATTCAGCTAGGGAAAAGGTAGGAGAAAACCGCCACGTAAATGCAATGGACAGGGTAGTCTACGCATAGTGGAATATTAGTAGTTAGGTTTTAACAATTTCTTTTTTGGCACCGCGACGTGTCGTGTAAAACTGTTCAACGACGATTCAACTGCTATTTGTTGCTATTGATAATTGTGTTCAACAAATCACCGCTATTGTTTATTGTCTTCTACTGAACGCCTTTATTGGAAATGTGTTACCATTCGGTGTCCTGAACGGAGGGCAAGAATTTCCGGCACGTTGTTTTCATTGATCATTTGCAACTGTTTGTATCGTAGGGATATTTAAACAAATGGGATAATATTCGCTAAGCGAAAAATGTGTGTTTGTGTGAGGATTTTTTTTTCTATTCGTTTCGCCTGTCCGTCAGTCAATTTTGTACATGAAAAATAAAATACGCACAACACAAAGTGAAAACGAGGAATTTACGGTGTGATAAACTGTTAATATAGTGTGAAAATTGTCCAGGAAATCCAAGAGAATTTGGTTCTAACTCAACCATCTAGTTTTTAAATTATGTTTTGGCACAGATCTAGAAGCACACGACGAAATGGGTTTGCGAAAAAATAATTTTAGATTGCGGAATTTCAAACCGATCAGAAGATCAGACAACAAATGATAGCGGAAAGAATCGTGAAAATCAAAGTTATGTATACGAATGGTTCCCGGGCCATCTATTTGTACATAATGTTGTGTTTAAAAAGCAAGCGCTAAACAGTTCATTGAAGTTCGAAAAAGAAATTAGTTTGCTGACGTTGGTTTCCTTACTGAAGAGCATTTTTTCTAAGCTAGAATTAAAGATCGTCCAACAATCTGATTGCTGTCGATCGGTTCAAACGCTATTGACGGTTCTTAGCATTACGATCCAACCACAGAAGACAGTGCTGTATGATTATGTTTTTTTTTTCTTCTCAGTATCATGCACATGTTAAAGATGAATGTTAAGTTAGTAATCTTACTTTTTTTCTGAAAATTAATGTCACCACAATGCGGTAATGTTAACTTATGTTTAAATAAATTTACCATTGGAAGATATAACAATGGGTGTTTAGAATTTCATTCAGTTGCATGTTTGCATGAAATAGTAAAAGTGTTGTAGAATATTTCAGCGTACGGGAAGCTGTTCAAAAGGATTCTTCGTCCCGTATGTGTGAAAGGACCAATGGTGGTGGTTGTGCTACTTCGATGAAGAATTCTGTGAACTGTACGATTGAACTCACTATCATACAGTGAATTAGACGCGCACATAACCCGGTAGTAGACCGAGACCGTAACGTCCTTTTAGGTAATCTACATGGACAAAGAGACCAATGCGATTGTAGCGCTGAATAAGAAGAATAAAATGTGTAAAATTTACCTAGGTACGACTGAAATTTTGTATTGAGCATCGTGCAACAGTGCAGAGGTCCATGCTTCCAAGCGCCGCGTTGATTTGGTACAGTCTGTCGTTTTCTAAAAAGAGTCTGACAACCCTGACACACGTGACGATTCATCGAACTCTCATGTTATCATAAAATAATGAAATGAATTACGTGGCTTGGTTCGTCGAAATCTATTCGATCGCGGTTTCAGCCGAGAAGAGCTTTGGCTCATAAACATTGCATTTAATTTTCGGTTCCACTTTTGCTGCAACGATTTCCCGCTTATGTGTTGCTCCCAACTGTCAAACTGAAATGACAGCTTGTGGTTGGGTCAGAAATTGAATTCTGAGCTTACCTTCTCTACCCTTTCACTTTGGGGTTCACATCGGTGTGTAGCGAAAGACCATTATTTGACCACTGCGATAGATCAAGTAAAAAAGGCACTATTTCTCGAAATTTCCTTCACCAAATCCACAGTTCCGGTGTATTTAAGATCGACCGTGATCATAGTTTTTTTTCCTGTTTGGGGCTTCGTTACTGTATCGCATATTCGCATTACCCTGGTGGACCGCTTCTATCTGCCTGCAGTGAGAGTTGTTTTTGGCGTATTCTACTCGATTCTAAAATAGAAAATGACCCGTAAGTATGCTGCGAATAGCTATGCTTGCAATATTTCGTACCGGTGCATACGAAAACAAGTGTTAACACTGCGTGGACGGCATCATTCGCGGTTTGGTGTAGGATTCGTTGTTGAAGGAAGAGAAACACAGGACAGGAGAGGTCAGGGATCTTCTATGTGCGACGTAATGTTCTCTGTCTGCCATTGATGGCCATGTCATGATGCATTTTGCAGCTTTCATTAGAATGTTTCCATACTACATAAAACCAGTGTGAGGAGTGGTAAAAATTCGAATTATATTCAATTAGGAATTTCTTGCTAACAGTGCGTATCATTTTGCTTGCGTAGCGTAGCTTCACTATGAGCCTTCCCACCCTATGACAAATGCCATCGTTCGGTGCTTCTGGTACATTCGAAAGCTCCATTAGGAGATGGGCATTTCACCATCGCCAGTCTCTTTGGGCTAAAGGTGAAGATGTTAAATAATACACTGCACCAGGAGAAAATCGTCTCCACTCCCAGTTTCAAACGCTGAAGACTTGTTTGCTTTTGGTATGCAAATGAAACGTGTTGGATAAAAGGTGGTACGGTTTGTAGCAGCAGCATGCTGCCGAAGTGGTGGTTAATGCGATGCAAGTAGGCTAGGAGAGAGGGAGGCTTTGTTTATGTTTTTACCTTTACCGACAGCGTACAACACAACAGCGACAAAACCATTTCAGCCCAGCAAGGCGCATCGCATACCAGTTTTTGATATTGCTTTTACGACAGGTAGAGCATAATGAATTAAAATTTTACATTCTTCTTTACAGGTGGAAATCAGCGTGAATTGGCGCGTGCGAAGAATCAGAAAAAGAATGCCGGTCAACCGAAGCAACGGGACGATGGGCTTACTCACGAGCAGAGGAAGCAGCGGTAGGTGGAACATTCATATTCTTTACCAAAATGAAAATGGGTGCTACGTCCCTTATCGAATGTTGTTTCACAGTCCCTTGATATCTGTTCGTGTCTTGTTTTGTTAAAGTACATGTAGCCCAATGTTCGTATTTCCTTTGAGTTGATTAGAATTGCTTTTTGATGAGATAGTGTGATTGCGCTGTAAAGGTGCTATCTATATTTCGAAGAGAATAGACATAGAAATAATATCGATTCATAAGGTCTGCATTGGTTCGTAAACGCGATTTGGTTTGAATATAGACCTATCACAACCGTCAACACGATTGTCTGAAGCTCATTGCCTACTTTTCACATTGAACTTTTCCTGAGATGCCATTTGGCCCAAATGTACTTTATTCGTTCCCTGTTTCTACCAGTTCCCTTCATCCTTCCAGAGCTTGAACATATTTAATTAGTTAATCATATTATCAATCATAGTTGATGGTGTTAAAAGGCACATTTTCTTCTCCTTCCAGCGATGCTGACATAATGCGACAAAAGCAGCAGAAAAAAGAGGAAGCAGCACAGCATACGATCAAGAGTTAATGTCCGTACCGACACGCGCGAAACATCGCCCAAAAAGCACCCCTAATTCGTAATCACGAAAAGAAGGCCAAACCCATCGTACTAACCGACACACTCTGACTGCTCGTGCACTTCATCCGCTATACGCTTTGTTTTTGGTAAATATGTTTTTGAAATAATTGGTCCTTTGATCCTAGCAGCAACTTTCTTCGTGCTGTGTTGCTGTCATTTCGGTGAAGCTTATGATCGTTTTACTTTTGAATAGCGAAAAAGAAAAATGCTGCAATTTTGTAGCAAAACTATTAGGTAGTACGAAGTTGCACGACCGCAATGGATATTTTACCCGCGATTTGATTGAACGCTTCTTCACATAGTACCAGTTTGGTGCACAAGCCGTGTTACGGTTTCGGTTTACACTAGCTAGTATTAGACGTGTGGGTTAGGTTGAATCTACAGATGAGAGCAAAAATGCTATGCATTGAACAGTACCCAGTCCACGACGTCCCGATAAAAAGCAATAGCAGCAAACTCAGCGAGCTCAAACAAGCCAAACGAAACAGTAAGCAACGGCAGGCAAACTGCAAACACACATACACGCGTTTCAAGTATTGTTAAAGTTAAAAGGGTATAGTAGCAAGTGGAAGCGTTACTGTCTTGTAAGTAACGATTACGCGTAGCCGATATGCGCACAGTTGAGGTGTATAACAAAAGGGTGAAACTTTCGTGTTGTATTCGATCTGACCTGACAGCGATGAGACATAAGAATATTGAATGAACGATGGGGACTGAATTTTGAACACTATCTTGTTAGACATTTCGTTTCGTGAATCTTTTGTATGGTGCGTCCATGATGTTATGCTTTCGTCCAATCCGTGTAAAAAAAAAGATACTTCTACTTAAAGCTAACACAGCTGGAAAACTTTCTCTTTCTTGTGCCGTTTTGTATCTTATAGATGCCATTTTATTGATATGCTCAACCAAGTGTATAACTATTCAACGCAAACCAGTCAGATGAAGTGTGAGTTTGCGAACCACCACATTTTTTTCCCTTTGCTAGCTTTGATGATCACAAGTTCACGGCACTGACGGTAATGATGGAAATGGCCTGTAATATGTATGTGGATAAGTTCAATTTTATTTGCTTGTATTGAGATGTACTTTTTTTTATTATTACTATTAATTAGAACAAAATCTACACCCCAAACAGGGCGAGATATAGCAAAGATAGCAGAAAGTTGCGAATGGTGAGTGAGAAGGCCGGTAGGTGATTGATTAAAATATTATCCCATCCTACACACACCCGAAAGTAGCTGTTGTATAGAAGACCGTAAAGCAAATAGAAGTAAACGCAAATAAACCACCATGATGAAAGATTTACACTGTTACTATGGAAAGGAACACATCCCAAAAATCAAAACAAAATACATGTGTGTCTTTCAAATCACCTTTTTTTATTACACATGCAAGTCTTACAACTAAAAACACTTCAGCGTGTGGTAAAAATTAAGTATTGTGAAAGTTGAGCAATCTATACGCAGTCGGATTGATGCTATTGCGCTACACGACTGTTACGCGTAACTTTTTCAGTCCATAGCATTGCAAAACATACTGCGTGAGAGTAAGTATAAAAAAAAACTATAATGCCTAAAAATGCACTTCAAATCAGTTGCTATCACATAAAGTTGTTGGGTGCTCTCTCTGTTAGCGATCGTACTCCTAGGTTTCTACTTCACTTTACATGGCACTTTCCTGTCGCTGGATCAAACTCTCTTCTTTTCCCTTGCGTTCGTACGCTTCACCCATATCCTTTAATGCTTCTGCAAGCAGCGATTTCAGCAGTTCGTCTGTAATGCGATCCTTTACTTCGATCTCTTCCCGATCGAAGTTGGTCCAGCGTGCATCGTCGTCGTGCGTTTCCTGCTTCAGAATCTCATCCACCTGATCCGGTTTACGCTTGCTGGCGCAACCGTTTCCGTACAGAAAAGGAATGGTGGCTGTGCAGTGGCCATGCTGCAGAAGGTGATGATGGTGCAGTTGCGTGTGAGGCAGATGTGGATGCTGTTGCTGATGTTGCTGTTGCAGCTGATGATGAAGCAACAGCTGATGCTGTTGATGTTGGTGCTGCTGTTGCTGTAGGGCTAGCTGTGCGTCGTTCAACACCCGCCGTATTTTCACACGAAGGTAGTCCTTCATGCAGCGCAACGCATCGGGAGGATTGTGGAACACGAGCGGCCGCTTGTCATGCGGTATCGTACGGAAGGAAACGGTCGGGTCAGCCGGACGAAGATCGTGATACAATTCTTTGCACATGTCCAGGATTAACTTCTCATACACGTTGGTAACGTGGTCTGAGTGCAGGGTTTCCGGTGCGATGCGATCGCGATGCAATTCTTCAACACGGTCATCGATCAGCTCGTCAATTCGTGTTTCGGAAGGGAATAGCAACGCTAGTGGACTGCCGTTAGCGGGCGGGATGTACGGTGGTGGAGGTTTGTTAGGAATTTCGCGAAAAAATCCGACTTGTTGCTCCAGTTCCTTAATCTCCTGCTCGATCTGTAGCTGCTGACGTCGAAGTACTTCTGCCTCGTTGATAATGTCTGGCATTCGAACACCGATATTAGGAGCAGAGGATGATGGCGTTGACATACCGCCCTCTGTTTGATGATTTTGAAGTTGATGGTGATACAACTGCTGCGATGGTGCCGGATAGTCACGATTGTACGCTGAGTTGGAACCCGCAACAATCGCAATCGTATCGCCACTACCAATCACCTTGGACCTCAGCTTTACTTCTATTTTTGCAGAGTTTTGATTCATCGTTGCGTCGTTGGACGGTTTACCATCTTCGTCCTTCGTAAGATCGGCCGAGGGCGAAGCAATTCCACCGCCACCATCTTCATCGAACTCGAATGTTAGAGTTTCTTCCGAGCTGTTCTGATCTTCCATTTGATCGGATTTGGTGCCCAATGAAGCTGCTGTTACTGGTGACTTCATTAAAGGTGTTCTTTCGAGCGTCTCACTCAGCTCCTCCAATTCGTCGTGGAGCGTGGCGAGTCGTTTAGCTAGCTCGGATGGGGTACCGTGTGCAGTACCAGAAATGCTGGAGGATTTCGTGTGAAATATATCTTCTTCGTACGAACTTTCCAATGTCTCCAAGTTATTCAATGGGTTACTCGTCGGTGATACGCTTTTCACATCATTTTCTCTATCGTCTTCTTGCAAATGGTGCGTATTAGAAATATCTTTGTTGTCCATAGGTTCTATTGTCACCGTGGGTGTCACAGTTGTGGGAGTCGTGACATTCGAAATGGAACTGCTATCGCTTGCTTCCTCCAAGGATTGTGCGATTGAAATGCTTGTATCGCTGCTAATCGTTCCCAAATCATTTTCATCCTGGTTGTGCAGTTCTTCCATTACGTTATCTTCCGTCGCTAGTGGAACGGATAGTTCCACTGTAGCGCTGCTTTCTGCGCTGCTGCTTGTTGCCGAATCCTCATCATCAATTTTGAGCGATGTGTTATTGAGCAACATTGGTGGTAGGGACATGTCTTCGATCAATTGTTGGCTTTCTTCACCAGCATCAGCGTAAGCAGACTGATCTTCGAATGTTGTAGAGTAGCTTTCGCTTTTCATCGGTTCTTCTTCTACCGTGACGTTCTGCTCGGTACCTATGGTCGATTGATGCTGCGTAATTGTCTCCTCTAATGTGTGAAATTCAACCGATTCGATGCTTTTTCGGCTACTCGGTGACCATCCGTTTACGGTTGAAGAAAGCAAACACTTTTCGTCCACCTCCTCCATCGGAGGCAATTCACTGGACATTGCATCAGGTTCCTCTTGCTCGACATCTTCCCTTTGATCCGTAGTGGTTGTTTCCTTCGTTATTATCGTTGGTAGATCGTTTAGTGTATCTTTTTCTAAGACTTCTTTCTCTTCTAGATGTTCTACAGTGCGGACCGTTTCTTCTCCAACAGCGGTGCTTTGCAATGATGCAGTGTCTTCCACACTTCCCGTTGTATTCGCATCCGAATCGCTTCCTTTGCGTGGAATTATTTTAATCGACTGCTCGAGTAGGGCTTCTTTGAGATGACCATCGTTTCGTTGGAAACGTTTCAGCACACATCTTTTCGCATCCTCGAACAGTGCTTCCATATGGAGTCGTGTTATTGGATAGTTTCGTCCCGGTTCGTATCGTTGCTCTTCAATACCAGTCAAGCGGTACCAAAATTTATTTAGTTTACTTCCTCCGGTCAGTACGATTTCTTCTTCGGATTCTGGTTCTTTAACACCCGTGCCAGAGGAACGTCCTTCGTGGTCTTGTGCGATGATTGCACCATCATCCTTACGAGCAACAGTCGTTGGAATGCTGTGCAAAGTTCTTAAACTCTTCTCAATCCTTTGTACTCGCTCCTCTATCGTCATCTCTTGCCGCGAGGTATTAGCAGGCTCCAACTTGCGAGTATTGTAGGCTAGCAATCGATCCTCCACCGCAATCAATTCTTCCTCTTCGCGCTCCAGTTTTCGATGCCACTCAAGCAAACGCTGTACATGTTCCTTGCGTTTGCGTAATTCTTCTTCTCTCCTGAGCAATATGCTAAAACAAATATATACCGGTTAAATATACATTTTATTAACGTACAATTGAGTAGTGCAATACTTACTCCTCCAAACGATCGTTCGGTTCCAGTTCCCGGCCACGAATAGCTATTTGTATAGAATTGCTTGTAGTTGTTGTAGTCGTTCCCGCAAATCGTCGATTTGGGCTTTCCGGCGTACGAGAGTGTTGGTGACGAGCAACACGTAGGTTACTGGACGATTTGCGCAATGTAAGCGAACCGGAGTGATTGGCTACCGGTGATGAACAGTACGAGTTAAGTTTGCTATCGACCATTTTCGATGCCAATCCTGGATTATTAGCCGTCATTGTACGCGACGACTCCGTAGACGACTTTAAGGCTCTAAAGCAACGAAAACAACAGACAGTTAGTCTTACGTCCATTACAATGGATACAAGTTCTCTTCCACTTACCGGTTCAACTCCGCTCGGTCCTTTTCTAGTCGTAACAATATCGCACGTTGCTTCTTTTTAACGGCTGTTATTTGATCCGTCATACCTTTTTCACGATAGCGTTGCTTCTGTAGTTCCAGCCAAGCTAGTTGCCCTTTGGCCCGATTAAGGAGAGCCTTCTGTTTCGAATGGACACGCGATACCAGGTGATCCTCTCTGCTGCGTTCCGTTTGAATTAGTTGATCAAACTGAAGAGAAAGAGATGAGAATTGTCAATGAAATGTTAATAACATATGATGAGTTGCAGTGCTATGACTTACCATTCCAATAGAAGAATAGCTGAGATTTGTCTCCGAAACGGTAGTAGAAAGGATAGACACTTCTAAATCAGTTCTATTGAACATGGCAGTGAGAAGATCGCTGTTGATAGTGGCGTCAGCATTCTCCACGTAAACCAGCGATTCTCTATTCGCTTGCGATTGCGAGTTATTTTTCATAATACTTTCCTCCGAGGAACTCGTCATCAGTGGCACAGAGTTCACTTTCAGATCGTTTGCCCTTTCCGAATGTTTAAAACTGAACGATCTTTCCTCGCCCTGACTAGGCTGCTGTATTTCCTCGCTTATGCTGCTGCCTTGTGAAACTTGCGTGTGCACTATATTACGTTCTCGTGGAGGTTCTTTTGTTTGACCGCTAAATGCATGCAGCTGCTGTTTATCGATCGGTAATTGTTTCCTGCGTAAGCTCTCCTCGAACGACGGTAAATATTCTTCCGGCATCGGTGGATGATTGTTTGTCGTATTGTTATGACTATCCGAAAGACTGAACGATCGAGAATCGAAATCACTAGAATGGGCAGTTGTCGTGTTACTAGTTGCCTTCCGTTCATCGTCGGTGGCATTCGTTTCGGGTCGATTTTGTACACTTGGGGGTGACACGGCGCGATCGTTATTGAACGATGATGAGGTTAAAGATTGCGTGGAGCTTTTCGTATTACTATCGCCAGTTTCGCTCCTCGCACTGCTGTTTGCAGAGGATGATGATGATGATGATGAAGTACCCGAGGATGAGGTTGTCGTCGATGATGCCGAAAATGTGGCTGCAGCGTCGTTTGGTGTTTGTTCCGGTGGCGGCGGTGCTTCTGTTTGACTCTGATGCTCAAAGTCGTCGCTGTAGTTTGAGGCTGTAGTTGTGGTAGGTTCAGACACTTTCCCACTTTGCTGGTCGGTATCGGCCTTTTCCATAACTGTGGCCATTGAAATGCGTGGTATCGTTAAGGAAGTTTGCGTCATCTCGTCTCGTATTCGCAGTACGTCCTGAGGGACCGATGGGATTGCGGTCGCCGTTGGAACATTCTTTAACGCTGAATAGAGCTGTTGGTTGACTTCGATCACGTGTGTTAGACTTCGATTGAAAGACTCCAACAAACGCTGATATTCTAGCTCTTTCTGTGACCGATCCATGTGAGACACGTTAAGCGATTGTTGGGCATGAGGATGGGTTGGACTTGAGGATCTAGCCTTCTCATCTTTTCTGATTTCCACTGACTTTGCGTCAGCACTGTGATTTGGTGATCTGGTAGTACTGCCTGCAAGAGTAGAAATTTTCATACGAGAAATCCTATCCACCGATAAGGGACTAATCGGACCGCTAGTTTTCGAAGCACCGTAACTAGGTATCTCTATTTTGGTACTGCTGAGCAGAGGAGGTAGTGGTAGAGCTATGTCTGATCTGATGGAACTAATCTCGGATGTAGTATTCGGCGAAGAACATGGTGATATCTTCGTTACAATCGATGATCCTTCGTCACGGGCTGTACTAAATTGTTGTTTGTTTAGAGCATTTTCTTCAGCTTGTCGACTGGCCGCTGATTTCTTCCTAATGAAGGGCACACTTTCAATTTCGTTCATATAGGAATTGTACCGTGAGCTGGATATTTGTTGCATGTTCTTTTGTTCCTGATTATTGGTGGGTTTGTTTTGCTCTTCACGGACATGCTGTACGGCCTCAAGTTTTTTTCGCACTGCCAATATAAACGGATACGGATCAGGTTGACGAAGGGATTGTTTCAGCCAAGGAGGAATGCTCTTGACCGGCAAAGAATGAGGTGCCACCGGTGCTACATTTTCCTCAACTTTAGAAGCGATCACAATACTACTTTCATGCTGTTGTTTCACGGGCAGTGCAGTGGCATTTGTCGGCACCAGCATTACGTCTGGCACTTGAAGCTTCAATTCTTTCTCCGCTTCCTTGGTCGGTTCCGCAATGTCCTGATCGGCATTAATCACTATGAGCTGTGCGTTTACCTTCGCTTTGTTTGATGGTATTAACACAGCTTGCGATTCCTTTAATGGACTTTGAGCAACATCGTCCAAAGTCAAATTGTCCGGTTTGCGCAGAATGCCAAGTTTAATGCTCGGTTTACTTACCGCACTTGCGGTGGACGGATTTGCCGATTTGCTGGAACATGAATCTTTACCCATTCGTGCATCATTAGCTCGACTACCGGCTGAAGGTGACTTAGGAACGTTTGGTATAGATTCTTTCGCTTGCAATGAAATTTCTTTAGGTTTTGATGCATTTGTAGGATTTGTATCTGGTCGATCTTTTTCTTTCTTTATCAATCGCAAGGTCGGTGTGGAGGGAAATTTGCGTAATCCCATCGTCGGTCGGATTGATGATGTGCGATCACTGCATTGAGCTGAAGCTGGACTTTTGATCTTACTCGTCGCGGATAGCTTGTTCATATTGGTAGCTTCTTTTGGGGCACAAGATACTGAACGTTTGCGAGCTTTTTGTAAATTTTTCGTCACCAATTTCTGAGAACTTTGTCGCAGAGTTTCCAGTCGCTGCTTGATAAGATCCTTTTCAACGGAACTACTGCCAGCCCCAGCCGGAGCTTCCTTTTTCTCCAAACGTCGTTTCGCTTGCTGTTCCTTCATAAATTCGCGCGCTTTTGTGGGATCGTAAGATTTCTCTTTCTTCTTCGGATCCTCCACTGCGGCAGTTTTTGTAGTACTAGGAACGTGTTTAGCGGTTGGTGGACGCATCGTGTAACTTGGCGGTGGCTTTGCTAATTCGACAGCGACATGAGATTCTTGAGGTTGAGATGGATGCACAATAATACTAGTACCGATTGCCTCACCTTGAGACGGGTTATTAATACTTTCTGTTGCAATCTTTTCGTGGGATGTTTTAACAGTCTCTCGTGTTTCCAATGGCGACGAATGTTGATCGGCTGTCGCCTGCTGCGTCGCAGCATGAATTTGTACTTTCGGCACAGCACGCTGAGTTTCATAATTGATAACTTTAATTACCTCTTTTGCCGCCTTTTCAATACCAGCCTTGTCGGTACTTTTGGGCTGCATTACGCTACCAGACGTACTGTCTGCATTTGAAGACTCCTTATCAGAGATACGGATGATTTCAATAGCTGTCGAGGAGGGAGTTACAGACGATAAAGCAGGTGGTGGTGTAGAAGGCGGAGTCTTGTTTTCCTTAAAGCTTTCACGGAGGAAGTCTTGAAAGTCATTCGTTGCACGCTCCCGCTCACTTCGCCGTACCTCGAACTCCTTTCTAATATCCTTATTCTGAGGAGAAAGTATCGGCATGATTCGATATGAGGCCGGATTGTCTGAGGCCGGGATGGACATGTTTCGTTTTTCCGTAAGTACGCTGTTCGTTTCGCCACTCCCGGTAAGACCCGGGCCAGCAAGCGTTTGTATCGATTTGACTATTATACCGGGTGTTTTCGGCTGGCGTTTTGGGCTACCGGGTGGCGTCTTCAGTACCAGCTTCGTTACCTGCATGGTGCTGTTGTCGGCACCGATAGTCGTTAGCGGCACAGGTCGCTTCGATTGCCGGCGTGGTGACAACGAAACAATCTGTATTGCACTGCGTCGAACGGTTGGCAGGATAACATCGTCAAGGGATACCCGTTTCCGATCTGGTTCCGATTCGATAGAGTACGTTGCGGAATCAAATTCATCCATGGTGATTTCTGTACTTCGAACGATCGAGTGTATACGAGTATGGGTCGAGCGGTACTTTAGAACGGTATGATTTAATATATCAAGCAAAAAGTTTGCAAAATCTTCGCTCAAACTGCTTGTACATGTTACTTCAATGTGCAGAATTTAGGCCATTTTCCGGTTTTACTGGTTGAGGTCGTTGGCCGACATGGCGTCGTGGCGGTACCTGGAACGTTCGCTTTATGTACGATAGCACGATTACATTCCGATGCACACATCTATTGTTTTCTGCACTCTTTTCACATCCCCGACTGATCACTTATCGCATTGGAAACTGTTTCTGTTGAAAAATTGAAGAACTACACGATTTCTAGCGTAAGCACACCGCAAATACCGAAAATTTCGCGTCTCTTTTTGTTGTTATTGTTTGTTTGTACGCTTCGAATCCAAGGCAACGGTTGAAAGTAAGCACACAGGTCGAGAACTGCGAGAACTGATCGTTTATGAAATTCAACTGACATTTGATGCATCAAACTCGATCTTTTTTTTTGTTGTAAAAGTTCCTCCCCATAGGGTTCGAAGCCACCCTGAAACGTTTGGCGCCCATGCTCAATTGCATCTCGTGAAGCAAGGATGATAATTAAAATTAAAATCAAATCGTAAACGCGCATCATCGCGCAAAGAACTCAAACTTTTGTCGGGAATTTCGGTCGTGTTGCTGTAAAATAACTGACATATTTCACATGCACATTATTGAAACATTTCGTTTATATTTTCGGAAACCTTTCACACATAGGTGTCGCTGTTCACCTAAACAACATCGCTCTTGACACTAGTTATCCGTGATATAACACATGGTTGTTTTTGTTGTGCCGAAAAGGTGCTAAGCAGAGGGAAAACCAACGTGCAGCATTTAAGAAAGAGTTTACTCCACTTCATCTTCTGTTTAGTGATTGAAAGCATGAATAATTTGTGGAAATCGATGTACCGGTTACGCGTGCACTCACGTAACCAAGCGCTGGCATACGGCAAAGTGTTAAGCGCATCGCAAAGCACCTCAACTCACCAGCCGGCGGCATCCACAGAAACCGGTGTACCGAAGGAAACAATAGCGATACCAACCAGGATCGAGCGTGGCCCAACTGATATTCTGATGGCACTATCGGCCACAGTAGGATTCGATCCAACCGCTCCCCATTTCAAATATCACGACGATCCGTACTTAATACCGACCTCGAACTCGAACAAGAAAACGTACGCCCTGGCACAGGAAGCCGGTCGGAAGGCCGCACACTGGATACGGCAGGAGAACGCCCATCTGTTTCAACACAAAGAGGCCGATCCACCGGTACAAGCGTTCGTACCGACGATGGTCTACAACGAAGAGAGTAAGGTGGAAACGACTGATCTGCAGCAGCTCATAGAAAGTGTCGAGGTGAAGGATGCGATACTGGTGCACAATCTGCTAAAGAAGAACGGCATAGAGGTTGGCGAGGAACTGAAGCAGCAATTGCTTGAGCTGGTGTGTTTTTACAACCACGAAGATACACTGCCGGAACAGTTAATCGAGGAGCGTTGGTTCCGCCAGGGTACGGTTGGCCGCGAAAGGCAGCGCAAAACGTGGAAAGATTTTGAGCTGGCGGAGGAATTGTTTCATGGGCTGGAAACGAAACGCTCCGAGCACTACTGTGCCATGATTCGTGGCATGTCCCGATTCTTTCAGGTGGAAAAAGCATGGGCTCTGTACCAGGAAACGATAGAGAAGGGTATCGAGCTGGATACGAACACATTCAACTGTCTGCTGCATATAGCATCGTTCCTGAAGGAAAGCTACGACAAGCGGTGGGAGCTGGTGTGCGAAGTCATGACCACCATGAAGCAGCAACGGTTGCGTCCGAATCTTGGCACGCTCAACGGTATACTCCAGACGGTGACGACGATAGGCGGATATAATCATCCCCGTACGTACGCCCTAAAAACGCTGGCCGAGTTCAAAAAGCTCGGTATCGAACCTTCGCTTGCCAGCTGGTACTATATGCTGGTGATTTTCTGCCGCGAGCGTGGCCCGGTTAGTCACGTGCTGCACGACATAATGAACGAAATTGAGGGCAAAGAGTTTACTATTCAAGATCCAAAGGATACGTTCTTTTTCGTGACGGCGATGGACGTGTGCCGCAACCATCTGCACGACAAGCAGCTTGCTAAGCGGGTGAATCAGCTGTTACACCATGGCGAAAACTACAACTTGATTGGAGACTCTTATAAGGAATCAATCTACTATCGTCACTATTTTACATTGCTCGCCACTACGGAACCATTGGAAAGCTTCCTGGACACGTACCATCTTCTCGTGCCGAACGTCTACACGCCAGAACCGTCGGTTATGGAGGACATCTTGCGATCGGTGGAGATGAACACCGCCATCGAGCATATACCGCTGCTGTGGTCACACATGGTACAGTTCGATCATACGAACCGGGAAAATCTAGTCAATCTGTTGCTGCACATTATGGTCACGAACGAACCGTCGGCCGACGACCCGAAGCACGCTGATTTGGTTCAACGGTTTGCTAACATCGCGTGGGACATGTGGAACCGAATGGAGGAACGTGCCGCTGGACCACGGGCCACCACGTCCACCGGCATGTCTGGGCAGATGTTGGGCGATGTACTGCTATTGTGCGCCCGTGCCGCTGATTACGAGAAAGCATCGGCCATTTTCATGAAGCTCAGCAAGGAACAGAACTCGTTCGTTGGTGACCCGAGGGTGGAGGGGCTGCGGGAGTTCGTTAACCTTTGCATCACCAACCGAACACCGTCGGTTGCGATACAGTGTCTGCAGTATTGCAGCGAGAACGGGTACCCGGAGAGTGTGGATATTGGTCGACATATTTTCAACTCGTTTACATTGGATCAGACGCAGGTGTCAAAGATACGCAGTCTTGCCGGAGCGGAAGCAGTGACACCGATCAATCCAAAGCAGGATGTAGCTGGGAGCGAATGAAGCTAGACCTAAGACGTAGAGTGACAAGGAGAATCCAGTATCATTTAGCCGTGGTGAATAAAATTTTACACCGAATTCCTTAACACACACTGATGAATATCTTCAATGGCGCCGTTAAATAGAAAACTATTCATCTCGTAATTCTCTTTTGTTGGAGAAAGAACATGAACCACGTGACAGTTCACGTGCGGCCGTAGTACAGGCAGACAAAGCAGTTTATTGGAGTTTTTTTCGATGTTAATAAGTGGATTAAACATTTCATGTTTTAACTGCCTTTCTTTAAATCAACATCACTCCTCAAACTCTTCAAAGCATGTGTGCTTCGCTCAAACATTGTTCAAGTTTGAGGCAAGAACAGACTAGCGCCACTATTTCCCACACAAAAAAGGTCAGTGTTCCGGCTTGACTCCACGACTGAACGTTCCCACTGTGGACGTCGTTCCGCAGCTTTACGCTTCGGGCGCGAACGTTACGAGCGACGCGTGGTTGAGAAGCAACATAATAATGCTTCACTGACCTTCGGCGATAGATTGACTGTCGGTTCACGATGGGGGCAACTGTACCTTCACTCTTTTTTTATAATAGAACTTCACGCTTATCGTTATCACGTTGATATGATAACAGCTGCATAGGTTATAGTACCCCAGCAAGCTGTTTGAACGTTAGCATTACGGTGTTCGATTGAATTGTTGCCCGCATTATTCGCGATTCTTGGCGTTAGATGAGTTTTTCAGTCGTTTCAGTGTGAATTTGTGCGATTGAAACAATGCGGCTCATTCGGGTGTGGTTTGTTGTACACCTGAGTCTAACCGTACCGTCGGTAGTACACATGTTCGGTGAACTTCTGGACACGGCGAAAGTGTGTCTGTATATGCAGTGCACGAAGGAAGGTTCAAAGCTGACGCTACTGTTTAACGAAACCATGTGGAAAGCATTCACTCCGCAGCCAAACAGTGCTTTCGATTTTAGCAGCTTTAACTGGTCCGAGCTGGATAGCTTGGTGCAAGAGAATCAAACGTTTGAGGTTGTGTTTAATCGACTCGTCATTCCCCATATCGATAAGTAAGTGATCGTACGAAAGAAAGAAAAAAAAACCGTCAATGCTACGCCCTAAGCTATTACCTAACACAATATTCACAGATTGCAAGGTCATGAAAGTGTTACGACCTTAAACCTGGAGAACAACTGCATTAGCACAATTGAGGTGGAAGCTTTTGAGAATTTCATAAACTTGATAACACTCTCTTTGCGCGGGAATATGATAACGCAAGTGCACGGTAAGAAACATGATAAATATATCTTCGTTGCTGTAGTGTTGCATCCAACCAAACGCCACGTATGGTCTCGCGGAATCTAAACCTAGCTACCTTCATCTGCTCACATACGATACAGACTTTGTCGACTACCCCAACAACCTGCAGCACCTGGATTTGTCAAACAACTCGATTAAAGACATCGTGCGTTTGAAAACGTTTACATTGCCGCACTTGAGACACCTAAATCTATCGCACAACCGTATCGAATCGATACGCACTGAGCTGTCCAAGCTGGAGGCACTGGAAACGCTCGACTTATCCCATAACGCGATCAAACGGGGAGAAAAACCCATCGTGCTGCCGCCAAATGTTCGTCAACTGTTGCTGCAGCACAATGAGCTGACCACGTGGCCGTTCGAATCCGTGCCGGAAACATTAACGGAGCTTTCTCTGCGTTTCAATCAGATCGATCAGATAGCTAGGCAGACAACAAACGTACGGAGTCTTGATCTGTCCAGTAACAGACTAGCGATTTTTCCGGGTGAATATTTTCCGTTGCTCGAAGAATTGGATTTATCGAGCAATTATTTCGAAGAATTTCCTCGCTTTGGTAACCAAACGAAGTCCATCGGCAAAATTTCCTTTAACCGAATGCCAAATTTAAGATCCATCGGCAGGAGTACCTTTGCAGCAATAGCAGGTAGGTGGGCGGCGAGACGAGATTAGATGAAAAAATGCTTCATTACTCAACTCGTTCTTCATTCGGAATCCCGCAGACAATCTTCAGGAGCTTGAAATTTCCTTCTGTCCACGATTGGCCACCATCGAGCCCAACACATTCATCGATCTGAAAGCATTAAACAGAGTGAGTTAGAATATTCGTGCGACGCGTTAAAGCATTTTCTACACATCCAAAATAATATCCCGCCTTACAGCTTGATCTCAGCTATAACGCACTGCAGCAAGTGCCGGAAAATATGGCCCACTGGCAGCAGATTGAGCACGGTGTGGATCTGCAGGGCAATCCGATCAACTGTAACTGCTCGATGCAGTGGCTGGCCGACAGAGTGATTCCGGCGATGCATTCCCGGCCGGAACTGCATAAACTCTTCCCAATGCTGCGCTGTGCCCAACCACCAATGTACCAAAACTACCTTATCGTTCATCTAACCGTGCACGACAATTTGATGTGCCGAAAGTATCGCGAGATGGACCTACCCGGCATGGAAACGGTTGTCCAGGCGATGAAAGAACATCGGCAGATGCAGGTTGTGTGGGCGCAAAAAATCATACTGTCCTGTCTAATAGTGGGTATTATCCTAATGGGTTGCTATTTAGCTTATCTGAAGCATAAATATCCGCGACACAGGATAAGACCGTTATACTATAAATGAATGTTCCTAGTTTTACTCTAGCGCTTGCAGGAATCGCATAACCATGACATATAAAAGTAAAACACATAACAGAACTAAACATTGACACGGTCTTCACACGCAGGACTGACTTATCCAGCTTACGGGTAAATAAAGTCACAGAAAGCCAGAAATGGCAGGTCTTTTAAACCTCTTCGGCTAGTTGTGCCGATAAAGAAACAATGAAACACTAAGTTACTTCTTTCACACTGCATTTTGAATGGCATTCCATCCAGTCGGGTTTGTAATATGTTTCGTCTTTTATTTGACATTCAACATCCGTTTTCCAATATATATATATATAGTCTGTCTGTTCTACCATCTCTATGCTCTACCACGCACAACGCTCAAACTAGGGAATCTCTCCTTTACGTTCACTCATGTCCCTGCACAAAACACGCGATATCCTGTCTAGTAAGGAACGATCCTTCCCGATGCTACCCAAGTCCACTCGAGAAGCATATGGTTCCAAAAACTTTCAAACAAAACCCATCGTTGATTACCCGTTGGCTTACGGGTAAATTGCATTGTTATCTCGCGTAAAACATAATCACGATGAAGCAGCACAACGGAGTTATACATTTTTCCAACCTTCGCCGCCTCTCCTTCACAACGCAGCATCATAAAATGTGGGGAGTTTTGTTGTTTTAAATTGTTAAAATGTAGCCATTACAGCAGAATTTGATCCACATTGCCCTTTTACCTTCTAAATTGTCTATCATGCATAACGATCTTTTACTGGGTGTTTTTAATTTGGTTTTCCTTGTTCGATAGCCATGTGTGTTGACGGCTTGTTGTGACATGTCTTTTGCGGTATATTTTAAGCAGTTTTTTTTGTTGTTGTTCATTTAATGCTCACATTCACGCACTGCTTGCCATATGATGGATAGGTTGGTGGTAAAACGTGCAATGTCGCTCTTCCTACTTTTATGTATATAGTTCGGGTTAAATATTGAGTTTTGGCTCCAAACGGCACAAATAATGACTGTCATCCAATAAGGTTGGAAGTTTACCTCTTCTAGTCAGTATAGTATTGGTTTTCTTTTGCTCCTTTCACTATTTCTTTTCGTTACATTGCCTAACTAAACAAAAATCTATCATATGTGATGTGATATTACCGTAATATAAAAAGGTTCCACACGGCGGCTTGCTCTTCCGCGTTTGGTCGTTGCACACGTGTGTGTATGGGCGCCGTGATGTTAGAACTGTTTGTAAAGAGATAGCGCGAGATAGAGAAAGAGAGAGAGAGAGAGAGAGCAAAAACTAGCTGCGCTATTTAATGTTAAATGATGTTCAATATTAATAGAGAACCAACAAAAAAACACTTTCTAACCGCCCATCGTATTACGGCTAGTTGAGCAGCGTGATGCAAAAAACTGTTTGCAGGTTTGAAGATCGCTCCCGGCGGATCGATATAAATTGCTAACCTCCTCCACGTTACATTTTGACTAAATATCTTAAACATTATCACCTTAACGCATTACTGTTTGCTGCTTTCTACCGAAACGGGCGCACTTGTTTCGCGGGGCGCCATCGGCAAATGGGCGTTTTGTTTTGTTGAATATTTGGTTTATCTATCGTAGTACGATTTATGATATATGTTTGTTTGTTTTCCCACCCGCTTAATATGATAGTTAAAGATGCGTTAAAATATCGTATCAAGCAGTTACATGATCACTTCCTACTGAACGTTATGTTTCGAATAGAAATAGCTAAACCGTTGACGATCTTTACCGATCAAATAAAACTTAAAACTGCAATCCAACCGGCTGATCGTGACATCCATGTTGCCGCTGGTATATGATGTCTATGACTGGATCGTAATCATGGGCATGGTTGAGACGCTAACGCTACCGAACGCTGTTCCATGACAATATATCTCCTGCCACACATTTGGTGTATGCTACTTTAATTAAACAACTACCTGTTCTGGCAACGGATTCTAAAGGACTTGGGGTTTTTAGCCGTACAGAATTGGTTTCTTCACGAGCTTTAGTGTGATAGTCAATTTAAAGTCTGAAGGAAGAAGATAGGAATAACCGAGCGAGTTGGGGAGTTCTCTAACTTTAAAGCTATTGAAAGATGACGATCAATGAAAGGAAGCTTGATCCGAAAGGTCATGAGGTGTATCACATCACCTGCACGGATCAAGGAGGCAAAAACAAACTGTGCACGGCAAAACCAAACGTCCTTTAGACACATTTTAAAATGCTTCTGCACTACCCACTAGTGGTCGCTTTAATGCGATATACTATACTCAACCAGTTCATATATGTTCTTTATTTCATCGCTCAACTCAATCTCTCCCGTTTCATTGCCGCTTGTTTTTAGTAATTTGTCTCTGGCTCTATTTACTTTTCCCTATTCATCTGCATTGTTACCTTTCTTTTTGTTTGTGCATATGTTTACGAATTAAATTAGATTTCCATTCTGTGCCATGTCTTCCTTCTATACTACATCCCATCTGTGGTCGGTTCACCGACCACACAAAGGTCAAGTTTTGCTTTCAAACGCTTGCGCTAATGTGGCTCTATTTTAAATCGTTTTACGATTATGGTTTAGCTATGCTTACCGCTAACTACGGTAAATTTATCTCTGGAAAGCATATCATTGTTACGTACACCACCTTGTCTACATTCAGTTTCACTTCTTATCGACTGAAACCTGCCCAACTACGTTCCGTTCTGTATGACACTATAATACTATAAACAATTGCAACAAAACTAAATAAAAACAAAAAAGACCATGATTGGAAAGGAAAAGGACTGGTTACAAAGAGTGTGTGTGTGTGTTGATTTTTCACACAATAAATACACAAAAAAAACACAGTATTGGCTCTAGTTCGCTGTATGATAACTGATTAAACTTTTAATATGGCCTGATCCGGAAATTAATGCATCCGGATTAGTTTTATGCGCGCCCTAATCCTTCTATTCATAGCTGTTTAATATTTGTAGCGAATTAAGTGACCACCATTCCAGCTATTGGAATGTGTGATATAATTTCGATTTCCGTTCCTCTTTGTGCATGTGCTGAGAAATAATTTTCTTCGCGACGCCTAGGTAGCTGGTACAAGCTCGCTTAACACTGACCATGATCAATCGAACGTCGTCCAGTTGCTGAAGGTTGGTTTCGTCTGGCCGCTGTTGCTGCTATCCATCGTCGGGTATTTGCTACCATTGCAACCGAGCTGGCGGCCACCATTCGGAACCTGCGCGTTATGAAGACGATTGGTCGTGTTCTGTTGATCGGCTTTACTAGTGCTCCCGTTAATGTGCAGTGTTGTTGGCTTTGTGCTACCACTGTCCAGCAGTGAGAATTTATCTAGACCATAGTTTCGCAACAGCTCGAAATCATCCGAGACATTACTTTCCCGCGCACTGGCACCAGTACCAGCACCGTTGGACGCGTTGGTGCGTTCCCCGACGCTGCTATACGAACGCTGTGGTTGTGATTGTCCATCGCTTCCCATCCCTAGTGCCCGGTGGTTGTGTGGTTGGTGAGGTTGATGATGAGCGGGGTGCGAAGACACGGCGACGTTTTGTTGGTAAAGCGGTGTAAAGTAAGGATAGACCGGATTATTAACGCTCAGGCTGGTCGAGGGAAAGGATGCGGTCGGCATCGTTACGCCGGATGCATTTGCCAAGCCTGCCGAATAGCTGGAGGGTGTTAGTGCTGAGCGGGGGGTCGCATGCGAAGTGTCGGCCGGGCCACCCGTACCGATTGGTTTGGCCCGCTCATTGAGCGGATCGAAGTCCTCCAGCTCGAAGCTCGAGTTGGTGGTATCCAGCGTGATTAGATCTAGGGATTCTTCGTTCACCGGTGGAGTTGTGCTTCCGGCGGTAGCTCCGGATGTGGACGCAGGGAAATCGGGTGTGTCACCGTTTTGAGACTGCGAAATATAGGCGGTAGGAGTGTGAGAACATGGAGCAGCACTAGCTAGCATTACAGGCAGTTGGTGTGGTTGGTTGGTTGGTGTGTGTGTGCACCGGGAGTAATCCTTCGCAAGGTACTCCAATGAGAGGAAAACCGATCATTTACCCAGCACTGAAGCGAAACTTTCGGTAGCTCATAAATGATCTACAGACCAAGAAGCAACACACCGCAAACATTACAAAGGTAGATTGAAACATTATGCTAAAATTCATGACTTGTTATATTTGTTTTAAGGAAAAATACGACTCAATCCAATCTAATACTTGGCTCACATCCCATCCAATACATAAGCGGAAGAAAGCATCAAAACGAATAAATTCGTGCTGAAATCAAAATGACCAGTAGAAGCGTGTCCAATTCAATCATTAAAAATAACGAATATATTACTTTAAAAAAAAAAACAGCAATCAAAAACATAACAACTAGCTACCTTCAACGAATAACTCTACCAAGCAGTAAACAAAAAAAAAAAAAAAACAATTCATTTAATAAAGCAACACAAAACATATGAAAGTTGTTTGGCAACATGAAACAAGAAATACAGTCAACCCTTTACCCGAAAAGCTTACTAAAACAGTAACATATTTAGAAATTATTCTGATCAGTTTAGCATCACACTAGCGAGTATGACGTACGATTCAGGAAGAGGACTTGAGAGAACGATAAAAGTAGCAATATGATCGTAAAAGCAAACACCGATAGTGAGTAGAGATCGTTCCAAAGCGATAGACAAGGAAAGAAAAACACCGAGCAGAAGATGATGTACGGATGAGATACTCCCCCTTCCCTCTAGCCGGGATGATATCGGTGACCCTCTTGTGCACAAAATGGCAGGTGAACGGGATGGCGAAAGGATGATAAAAGGTTGCAGATGAATGGAACATAAATGTGCCACACACACAAAACAGCGATCGTGACCGAACATTAACCGATGATGAGTACACACAAGTGGTAAACTATACAAAAACAAAACACACAGAGAAAACACCCACGTAGCACATGACCCGGTGTTTGACAGGTGTTTTCGTTAAAGCGCGCATCAACACCTCCGCAAATAAAAAGCACAGGAGTTTCGATCAAATGTAACACAAAGAAAAGCCCACGTAACGTAACACTCATCACAAAGTTGACAAGACAGAAAAAAAAAATGGTACCAGGAAGATACAAACAGGTCTTACTATGGGTGGATTAAAGTTGTGGAAAACGTGAACCTGGGTACTCCTGCTACACTCCGCCGATGGTAACGCGGTTTTGGGTTGAGTTTGGAAAAGGCGTAGAGGCGTAGAGGTTCAACAAACAGCAGGCAAAACGGAAGCGCGCCGTTTTTTTTTGGTACGTTTCTGCTCTGGGCAAATATCTATCATCATCAGTTCTTTTCCTCACGGCACGGCCAGCCGGACCAGTGCGCCAGCAAATGGACGGGATGAGGAACACGTCCCGCAGCTCACCTTAAACATCCTGCTTCGCCACCGTTTGCATACTTAGCTTACGCTCGATCTTAACCCGCATCTAGGAGGTTTCCGCGGGCGTATGTCCGAGGTGAAACGAAGCGTTTTGTTTGGAATTGGAGGCATAGTGGGTGAGAGATTCAAAGAAGACAACATCGTCACAAGCATCATCCAAGCGCAATGAAACGAGGTACAGGCAAAAACGTGAGTGTGTACGAGAATTTACGAATTCAAGCGGTACCGGATCGAGCATTACGCGCAGCAAAAATAAATCAAACGGGAACGGGGAAGAAAGAAGGGAAAAAAGGATATTTAAAGAAAAGAGTATTAATCGCCAATAAGATAAGCTGAAATGGAATCGAATCGAATTGCAATCGACGTCTAACGTTTTTGTGGAGGGGAATTAACATTCCGGAATCGATTTAATTTTGCGGGGGATAAGATAGGTAAGATAGGGAGAATGTGGTTGGACATTCCGTTCAAGAGGGCACCGTAAAGAGTCGAAACGCGCAATAGAGCAGCAGAAAGCAGTGGAAGGTGTGGTAAAGGGCAAGTTTCATTACCTCTTTGCGGAAGGTGGGCTTCGGTGCAAGCGGTGGCCGTTGCGGTGGCTGGGGCGCTTGCGCTTTCGGTGGATGTGGCAAGGTATAGGCGTGCTGCAATGGTGGCGGTTTGCCTGCTGTTGCTGCTGCTACGCTTTGTACGATCGGTTGTTGCTTCTGGTGTTGCGTTTGGGGCAGCAGCGGCGGTAGGATGTGATTGCTATGCATTGTGCTATCGGACGCGGGATCGAGCTCATGCCTGCGGACCGCCGGCTGACCGAACGTCATGGACATGCTGGTGGTGGTCGTGGTCGCCGTACCCGCATATCCACCGACCGTCGTCGTGGTCGTGGTAAGCGTGATCAGCTGCTCCTCCTCGTCGTCGAACCGGAGGATGTCGTTGCGCCGGATGGACGCGTCGCCCTGCGCCTTCAAAGGCGGTGGAGGCGGAGGGGAAGGTAAGGGAGGTGATTGATCGATGGTCGACGGGGAAGCCGTACCGGAGGGAACAGCAATCGGTGGCTTCGCCTTCGGTACGGAAGGTATGAAGTTATTGTAGGTACGATAGGGCGATGAGTTCGACGAGGAAGACGACGGAGGTGACATGGGTGGGGGAGAAATCTGAATGGCGGCCAGTGCGTCGGCCGCCGATTGGAAGCGCCTCGGCGGTATCGGTGGACACGGTGCATCCGGTGAGAGATCGAAGTTTGTCTGATCGTCGTCGTTGTGGTAGTCGCCGCTACCATTGTTGTTGCAGCTATTGCATGGCCGCCCGGTGTGCTGCTGTCGCGCATTATCGAGCTCCAGGCTGAGCAGCGGTTGCGCACCAACTGCCACCGACTCCTGTATGCGAGGTAGAGCGTTACTACTGCCACCCGGTGGACTGACCGGTGCTCCCGCCCGGGACGATGGCCGACTGCCGGAGTTCCCGCCTTCCGCACTGTTCGTTGGCTTGAGCTGCAAGGGAGGCAAATGCAGATTGTTTTGCCCCGGTATGGAGACAGGATAGGACCACATGAGAACATCACAACAACACAAACGCACATACGGGATAACCCACACGCACAGAGGGAGTGTGTGTGTGTGTGTATGTGTATGCCGAAGGTGTGAGTAATGGAATGGAATGAATGCGTGCAAGATTTGGCACAGAAAGGTGGAAACGATAGAAAGGAGAAGATGCACTTGATATATTCACAGCTAAGATGAACGATGAAGGATGGGGGGTTTTTTTTAAATGGGTTCTTTTGTTTTGTTTTTGTTAACATAGAGCTGATTTTGTATGAGCCACAAAACCCAAAACCGAAATGATAGATGGATACAGCCCATCATGAACAGTAGAACAAAATCAAAGTAGAATGCAACCACAGAGAAATTTGGAAAATGATACATGAGCATCCATCAAACCGCCACATCCATCAAACGGGACGACATTTGCATCTTTTAAACTGAATTGAGTAAGCCTCTTCGCTATAGCTATTCCTCAACGACACTTTCGATTGGTTATCCTAAGCGTACCATTCACGTACACCATCATGTATTGGATGTATACTCATGAAGGTATGCAATACCTCTTCGCAAAATTGTCTAAACACTTCTCCACAGTTAACTGCATACTCATGCCTTGCCAAACATATTAAATGGAATTTAAATTGCAAATATTATATTCACAAAACAAACGCTACGGCACACGTTATTACTACTTCCACGCCTGACAACACACACTCATGATGCGCATGATGCGGCAAAATGACAATGGTTCACAGTTGTTAGTGACAAAAAGTACCAATTATAGATAGGTATTGCATTACGTTTACAATCTTAGAAAACCACACACGCACACACACTCACGCACACGGTATTCGACCCAAAAACAATACGTTACAATTATTGTGTGATGCTCACAAGTTAAGGATGCATTTTTCATTTGCTCAGCGCTTAGATGCTCGTTAATAGTGCAACAAAACAGATGCATTACATTAAATAAAAAAAAACCATAAGGTATTGAAATTTGTGTGGCAGAGCAAAAAACTTAAATTTAAAAAAATATTTTTCAATCGCTACCCGAAATTATGGTTACTAAATAAATGGCGTAAATTTCAACGGGAGCTACAACAGCTCGTCTGTGTCGGCAAATCATAAAAGGCCACCGACAGTAACCATAAACACACATTAACAAAATCGAAGGAACAGAAAATAGTTCACAAAATTATAAACTTTAAATTTCATTCTTCGCAGCGCGCAGCAAACGCGTTCGGCGCATTCGAGCTGTCTGCAGCTAAACAGACACACTGGGCAAGAGATAGTTACTGACTCGTATTGCATGCTATGGGAAATAAAATAAGTGGTACTCCAGGAGGAAGAAACCGGTTCATGCGTACTTACATTCCGATTCACGGCGGGCGATTTGAACAGCGTCAGATGATGCTGCATCTCCTGCCACAGGTTCATTTCCGACGATGAGTTCGAGCTGGTGGGACTGAGCGTTGGGCTGCGTATGTCGCTCGCACTGCTGCTAGTCATATGGTTGTTATTGTTGTTGCTGTTGGCATAGCTGTGATTGTTGTTGTTCATGTGGCTTGTGCTGCCAGCAGCACTGCTACCGCTGCGGGTCATCGCAGCCGAGGCGCTATGATAACCGGCACTGCTACTGTTACCGGCACTGCCACCACCGACGCCCCCATTGCTTTGCGGTAGCGACTGATGCATATGATGATGGTGGCTGCCCAGCAGGATATGTGGTGAGTTGTGTAGCGAGGTTGACGATGGTGTAAGCATTTGGTGCGGGTTGTGCGTATGGTAAACATCGTCCGGTAGCGCGATCGTCTGCGGGCGCTTGTTAAAGACGGGCGAGTTTGGCGCGGACTGATGGTGTCCACCGACATCGTACTGATGGTGCAGATGCATACTGCTGCTGCTATCGAGCTTCGTTTTCGGTGGGGTCGTTTCACGAAATTTCGACCGTAAGCCCTTGTAAGCAGTCTTCACACCTTTGCCACCTTCCTTGACCTAAAATTGAACGCACAGTGATTAGTAGGGTGGTAAAGCAGGGGAACTCTCTTATCGTCAATTATCCAACACATCTCACCAAGCACAAACAGTAACATGCCAGTAACGTGGTGTGATTAAAGTGCTCTTCAATCGCAAAAAGAAACTGTTACAACAAAACCCACTCACCGATTTGACGGCCGAACGTACAGCTGGATTAGTCTAGAGGAAGCAACAGCAACAGCAGCGAATGTGGGGCAGCAAATTGTAGCGGCGTTAAGAACCCCAGGTTGACGAAACACATTCCCGGCACACAGGCAATTGGTGGCAAGCACAAACACCGCAGCGAAGACGAATTCCCCCCGAAAGCGGTTGGTGGACAGCGTGTCAGAAATCACGCCACACAACACCCCGCGGAAAGTACACACCGGAAGCAGATCGGTCACAATGAATAGGAAATGTTTGGTTTAAGTATCCGCGTGTTGATAGACGCAATCACATGCACCGTGTATGAGAACGTAGCGTCAGGTAGCGAATGCACACAACCCCGGTCCAGAATGTGAATGTTTTCGTGATTTCGTAAATGCAGAATGAAGGAGAAACAGTGTAAGCAGAGCCGTCAAAGAGTGATGCGATATGATGCGGAAGAAAGACATGAAAAAGATGCAGAATGATGAGATTCATGATCAATTTAAGGATGTTTCTTTTATAAACAGGCGGGCCTAAACTGATGATAAGGTTTACAGGAGAAAAAAAAAATCAAACAAATACCAAAGGAAGAAGAAACCATAATTTAGCGCCACATTGAAACAAAACTCATATCGTGCGAATTGATCTTCAAAGCAATTGTTTATTGAGGAATCTTAAGAGGTGCTATAATAACTGGCTAATATGACATACTATCCTTTCGGGTATTGACGGGAGATTTTAACTGTTGCTCCGATTAATAATAGCATCGAATGAACTAAGCATAATGTTTATAAAAATATCTTAATCGACCATAAAGTACTCTTATGCAATCATCACAAATCGGAATGTTAAGTATAATTCGAGGAATCACAATGAAATGTCGATCACCTGCGTAGCACAGATGGATACCTATTGCAATCGGTCACTTTTCAAACTACCAGCAAATGTTCCCAACTTTCCCTTAGTGCAGCTTTCAATAAGCATTCAGTAAAGTCAAATGGAACTACTAAGAAACCGAACAACCGGAAAGAGGCTACCGAAACGTGCCAAATCGAATGAAACCACAAACAGGGACGGTGCATAACAGAATGGGAAGCAAAAAAAAAACAGAATGGAAAATGTGGTCACTATCAAATCAACGACACTACCTTATCCTTGAAGTTCTTCAGCAAATCCTTGTACTGTTTCGTCTTTCGGCCCGATTTTTCCGCGTACCGGAAGTATTCCACCTCGAACTCGTCCGAAAATCCCTGACCAGTGTTTAGCATATCCAAGCGTTCTTCGATAAACTGTTACAGGGCGTAATGGATAAAAAAAAATAAATCATTCAGTATGGAGCGTCAAAGATGATGCGGTTTCGTCGGTTTGTACACACCTGTTGGAAAATCTGCAAATCAAGCATTTTATCCAAAAACGGTCGTAAATGTGACGGTCGGGACTCGATGAACGTTTCCGGATCGAAGGTAATTTTATCGTTGAACTTTACAGCATCCCGATATCCACCAATTAATTGCACTAGAATACCTGCGCGAACGGAAAAAGGAATTAATTGGATTGGGAACAAAACGCTCGCGGTTCAATTTTCCCATCGTACCTAGAAATATCTTTGAAACCCGATCGCCCCGATGATCGGCCTGGTTGGAGAGCTGTTTCTTGAGCGAGCTCACCAACTCCTGGGGCATGCTTTTCACATCGTCGAACGGTGTTTCCAGCGTTCGTTTATCACAGTTCAGTATAACGACGTCACCAATTTCCTCCCGCCGTAACGTTTCGTACACCGCCTCCGGTACGCCGATCAGGAACGGCATCGGTGCGGCCAGTATGTCTTTCATCTGCATCGGCAGCACCGGTATGAAGATGTGCTGCCAAACCATCGGATAGAGGAAAGCGTTCGCCGCCTGCACGCACGACGATAGGATGTCGAGCCGCCGCGAAACAAAGATGATGCGCCGCTCTGCCAGCATAGCGGCGAATATTCCTATCATGAATTTTGGTTCCACAAAGTTGTAGTATTGATTGAGATTGTGCTAAAACGAAACAAGCGGAACGTTAGTACGGTCGGTTTCCAGCCCAGTGCAACTGCGCTTACATTCTCCGGAATACTGGGAAGCTGGAACTGTTGAGGTCTTTGAAATAGGAACGTTTGGGACGCTCGATCGTAGTGTAGCTTCAGACAGGCGCCCGGTTCCGGTACGCCTTTGTTGTACGATTCGGCTAGAAACGACGCAAACTCGTTCGGTCGGTTCTTCCGGATATCGGCCAGTACGTTCAGAAAGCGCATGAACGTATCGTGCCACGGAAGGTACGTGATAATCACCATCGCTGTGGGTGATTTCGGATCGTGCCGGCAGAACCCGAACCGCCATTTCGAGTCAATGTTGGTCAGCACGAACGAGTGGACTTGGATAGTGCGGCTGTGGAGAAAGAAAACGGGAATTTATCAGTTGAAACGGTGCAAAATGAAGTCCTATAACATATAAATCTAAAATTAAGCTCAATAGAATTTTCTTTTCCCATATCTTCATTTAAACTCACTCAAATTTAATTCGATTTAACCCTCGCTCGTTAACATTTAATGGTAGAAAGTGCTTTCATTTTAAACTAAAATAATCAATTATAAATATTATCACTAAAATGCCCTAAAGACAATCAAATATGAAGCTTAAATTAATCACTTTCATACTTTTCCAGAAACTTTGTGATCTCATGATATTCAGAGTAGACAGAAAAGTAACATTCTACATGACTACATCCTTCAAATTCTATTGGACATCAAAATTCCATTCCACTTGGCACTGATATCTAAGTTGAAGCACTTGTGATAAGGAGCTAGCCTTCAGTCATCTTCTTCAATGAAGTTAAGTCTTTCACTGCACACCTACCGAGGCCATCGTGATTGATTGACCGACCGGCGTAGAAAGGTACTAACGACCTTTGCAGGGAGGAATAATGGCACGAAAGTAAGATAAGAAGGCCAAACCCATGTGTCACGATAGCCATGTGTGTCCAAACGTTAGCAACCGACACATGCAGCGGGTTGCAATGTCTGTCCTGTCTGCCTCGATCGCCTGTGAATAATAGTGCAGTGACTCACGCTATTCGCCGTTTGCGGTTACTTTTCAGCAAACTTCCACCTTTCTGCCCCTTAAGAACACTTCGTTATTAAACGCATGACACAACGATATTTGTACAATTTCATTAAGAACGCTTCAAGTTTTGGGTGGTTTTTCCGGATAAATATAAATCATCACCGGAACTTCCCTTCCGAAGGCGTCATTTCCTGTTGTGTGCCATACACGCAAAAAAAAAACGTAGCGTTCACACACGATGGCAGCAAGCAACAGGAACCGCTCTATCTGTATCTTGTAGTCATTCCACTGCGCACCAAGTTCACTAATTCGACGTGAAGTTGGTCAGCTTTCCGGACGGTTCGAGTGTGGTGGTTGGAGTTACGTAAATTATAAACCACTTGTTGCGGTGACCATGAACACTTCGCCATTTTCGCGTGCTGAGCCGTCGCTTGCCATGTGTCGAGGTGTGCCACGAGTGTTCCTGATGGGTAATTAATTGGTTAAATATTAGCAAAACCCTACTGTCCCGAGCGACAGCGAACCAAGTAGGCGGGTACAGGACGATAAAGTGACTTTTAGTTGAAGCGTTGAAGCTCGCTAGAGAAGATTTAACTCTATTTATTTTATATCTAAAACAAAAAAAAATAAGAATCTCCAATGGTCATCAGTTAGAGAATGTTTGCATTGCAAGCTTAGCGCACAACAACGCTAGCGAAGCGTTGTTTCTACGTCTAAAAGACAACTTTAAAAATATCAAACCCTAACTTCAACTCCATTGTCGTGGTGGCGTGAACCGGTGTAGCATGACCAATCTCTATTATCGAAAACGAAAAAGAAAAACCCAACAAACCGCGCATATGCTCCGGTGCGGCGATGAGTCACCGCGGTCAGTCGACAGCAGCAGTTCCCGGTATCGAGAGCAACGTCAGGTTGATGGGCCACGAACGCAGTGCTCGCTATCGCACGACACGACGGTGGAGATGAGAAGGCCCTGTGAAGGTGAATGGTTCCGTAACAACGTTACAGCGCGCTAAGGTCGAAGGCACCATATTTCCGCTGCCAACCAATCGGTGCACGGAGTTTGCTTCTTTGTCTCTCGTCTCTTGTGCGCTAGGTGTCCTCCCGAAAACACCACGTCAAGGTGACTCAATGGCTTAAGATAATTTTCTTTCATCGCGAGAATGAAGTTGAGCACCACCGGAGCAACGGGGAGTAAAATTCCACGCGATGCGCAAGTGCTGCGAGTGTGTGGACATAAAATGCATAACGCAGAGACAGCGGAACAATGACCAGCGGATGAGAAGTGATGATCGTACGTAGTAATGATGAGCGATGAATTCCATCGCTTCCACAAGGCGACAGCTAATAACCAGTCAGTTCCTCCGGCCAACCAAAGTCAATCGGCAAGTGGACGTACGCGGTGCTTCTTCATCATCGGAAGTGCACCGTAATTGATGCTGGTACTGACATTAATACCGGCGCTCTTGGACACGCATACGCCGGCAACGTCCAGTCAACACCGGAAATGGTGCTCCAATTCATATGAAGCCACAGCGGAGCAACAAGATCTTCCTCCCTCCACTGGTCCAACCTGTCCGACCCGGCACACAATTGCAGGAGTATCTCATCGACTTCCCTCGGTCTCGTGATGTTGGCACCGGAATGTAACATTCCGCTTGCGTTCAACAGGGCGTCGCCAATGCCCGGACATCGGAGCGTTCGATTCCACATGGTAAGATTATGTGCGGGTAGCGTGTTGCATTCTGTGCCGCGTTTTCAGAATCGATGAGCTGGAACGGTTGTATAGGGCCGTGGTAGTGAAGACATTTACGACCATTACATGATAATTTGTGGAAACAGAACCGACCCCAGAAGGCAATTATTGGCAGGAAGAAACGTGTGCACCCCCTTTCGTAGCCCCCAAAAGCCCAAAATCCCTCGACTGTTGCCGTTCTGTTTGTGTATGGCAAATGAAAACGTTCCATCCCCCGGGGTGGTGGCTATCCCTAACGATCCATATCGTTTTTCCCAATCAACATCATCAACACCGCCGAGACGCGGCCTTCAACTCGGCGTTAAATGCTCAGTCGCTAATCTTGTTACTGCTGCTCGTCCGGATAGCTCCCGTTCGGATGTAATTCGATAAATATACATACGTTGCTATTATGGGGCGCTTGAGTTAACGTCTCACTGATGGCATTTGGGGCTGATCTGTTAGTCTTACCAGCAACTGTTGCATTGGGCACAGGGAGTGCGCACACAAATCCATCGGAACTCCCCATTTCCGAACCAAATCTAGCGTCGTCGAGACAAGTAAATTTCAAACACAAACAAGTGAGGCAAAACGACGGAGTCACTCTACGATGAAGGTGCCAATCCCTGGTATTAGAAGGCATTGGCGCAATTTTGCAGATGATGGCGTTTCGAAATGCGCCTCACCATCGTCACCGCCATCCGGCATGCACTTCGACTCCGTAGGACGAAGACACAATGCTCCCCCGCAACGGCAACGGTAGTCCCAAACCCGCCGAACAACATATGGCGTAACGTAACGGAGCGGCGGCTTTTGCATAATAAACGTGCCAAATCGAGAGGCCACACTCAACGCAAAAGCGATGACAATGTCCCAGCACGTTCACGGGCAAGATCGCTTCACCGGACACTCCCGTGGCGGGACGCGACATTTCGAGCGATAATGAATGCGATGCCGGTCACACACGCAAACACCGCACACATAACCACCCGGAATGGTACAAACGAAGTGGAGAGAAAAAAAAAAGGGCAGCTCCATGTCCAGCACGGACTCGAGCAAAGCGCCAATATCGCATGATACCGACGAGTTATGCGTGTGTGTTTGGGGTGCACACGATTCGGTCGTCCCTTTAATGGCGTCACGTTGGAAAGGGCGTGAGTGATAGACATTTGATTAAATTCCGATACCATTATCATGCAGTACGAGACAATGAAATATATTCAAACGGGTGCCTCGGTTATGTCACTTTTATGACGACTTTTGATTGAACACTAGAAAAGTCGTATCATTAAACCAGGAATTAATTTGGTTCGTGGATTAATTCTTTCGAAACGGCAAAATAAAAAATCTCATTCGGCTTACATATTTGCTGCGATTTCGACACAATCGAGAAGTCGTCGGCGCTTATCTTCCCACCGCGCGAACGTCAGCAAATCATGCGTAAAATAACTCTTTATGGATCATAACCGCTGCGGTCGCGTTTCAACGCAGTGTTCTTGCTAAAATGGCTTCATTTCGAGGAATTATAGATGCTGTGGCAGATGTGGTTGCTTCACATGGACGTTAGATCCTCTTTATGGCGCATGACGTCGTGATAGAGCTATAATGATATCTTCGAATCCGATCTAAACAAATTCGGCGTGGGTTGGCCAGAAATAGTAATACAAACTTTTATCAGAGTACCTGGTGTGTTCTGGTTATGATGGTTGCATGGAATTTTAGATAGCTTAATTAAGAATTCGTTGCAAGATATATTTGAACATCTAATGAACGGTGGAATACAAAGGTATGGTAAGACAACTGCTGGCGAAACCACAACTTACGCCAAATTACACGTGGGTCGAGCAACATTTTCAGTGTTTAACGTGACTGCCGCGGTTAAGCCGCATCGGACAAGCCATGCCAGTCATGGTTCCGTAGTTCCGGACTGAGTAGCGCGTCTTCTGAGAACATTCTTAGGCATCATGCAACGAGAATTCATTTATAATTAATCTATTCATCTGGCATGGATCTAAAGCATTCTCCATCACATCCTACTGGAAAACCTTGAAAGCAAACTCAACCTGAGTCACAGGTTGGAAGTGAGGTCATATTTTGTATTCGGAGTAGACCGAACAGAGTACATTATTCTTGCTGAATATATCCAGAAAACATTATCTTAATTTAGGCAATCTATTTTAGCATAAGTACCATAAGCCTATTAATTTCTACTTCTGTCTTCACGCTAAGCTTTGCAGCTTCTTGCCATTAACTTGGTGATGTATTTGCAGACAGCTTCTTCTTTATCGACAACAACAACCTGCAAGAGGTCTAGAGGCCTGTCATTTCTGGCTTTCTGTGACTTTATTTACCCGTAAGCTGGATATTCAGTCCTGTGTACGGGGGATTGGTCCGGATGGGATTTTAGTTCAGTCCGTTCGTGTGAAGACCGGCACCGCTACCATCATGCCACCATCATGCCACATAGGCAAACAGCTTCAGAAGAATACGAATGATATGTTTTTGGGGTTTAAACCACAATTCGGTTATTCTTGTTTCTCGCGTTTGTTTTCTGCCTTTAGCATCATTTATTCAGTCCTGTTTGCGAATTCGCAGCAGGATTTGAGGGACTTTATAACAAATATTGTGAATTGCAATCACCAATATTTGTCATTGGGTGCGCATTTATCACAATTGCACTTGCAAATTAGCCAAGAAGATAAAGTCTGAAATAAAAGTAAGGTGGAGAATCTTAAACGTAAGTATTTGATTATTCAACAGGCAAGTTTTATTATATATAAGGTAATGGAAAAACTTCACATTAATATCATACATAATATTAAGTAATGAAGAAAAAACAAGACTTGGAAACAGGAATACATCGGACCTAAACCCTACATTGCATCAAATCGACTTCTTCCTTAGTGGCACTACAACCTCACGAGGTCTAGGCCTGTCATTTCAGACTTTCTTTGACTTTATTAACAGTCAACAAATCGTCCACTATCTGATAACTAGCGGCAAAACGGCAAGTTCCTCATACGGTCGACCAAACAAACACAAAGTCCAGGGCTAGACATGTTTTGCTTGTTAGTTATCAATCATATCTCGTGTTGATTAAGGGAGAGTTGTTAGTCCATCGAAAGTTTATATTAATTAGCAAAGTTCACCCTCCCAAGGTCAATCGTTGTTGGACCGGCTGCGTAACAAGTCTAGCCATCATAAAAGTGTAAATACATAGCGCCAACCTAAGGCAACCATAGGAAGAAATTTCTCACCACAGGTGGTACGGAAGATTGAAATCAGAAATACATTTTCATACCAAACAAATCCGCACAACACGCTCATTTCCTTCCGCGCATCACAATCAATAATATAAAACAGTACGCCCTAAGCCGTGTGCCCTAGTAGACATCAAAGGCAAAACAATCAAAACGCAACAAAGTAAAAAATCAACCCCGGTAAAAACGTAGCAAAATTATTATTGGTGGCTGCTTAAAATTCGCTCATTACGAACCATTTTCGGTCGGGATTTCCTTCCGTCCCGTGGTCCGGTTCCGTCATGGTGGTGCAGGTGGCCCTCACGCTACACAAGCTACGCCTTGCGCACGCTGGTGTTGCGGAGCAGCATAAATAACAATTCACGCTCCGAAAGCGAAGCGATAAAAGTCAAATCATCGTCAGCACCCGGGGCAGAGCTGCCCACCGATGTGGAATTGCGCCCGGGCGAGAGGGCTCCGTGGGGTTTTTTTTTTCGACGCTGATAAGTGAATTCTAATTGTGTACGTCACGAAACAGAACGGCCTACAGAATGGCCGTTGCAAACTGTTGAGTTTTGGGAGCACACTTGTCGAACTTACTTTTTGTTGCTTCATCTAACCGGAATAGAACATAATGATCCTATTTATTGCTACCGAAAGCACGTCCAAGAGGTGCGAGGTTTTTTTCGTCAGACATTGACACAATGTCTGGTTCAGTTCCCGCTTGAGTGCCTAACTGAGTTGCCCCTGTTTGTGGTACCAAATTTGAGTCATTCAGCTTTTCCAAACACCTTTCGTCAACTTATCAACCCTTTCAAGTGATGGGTGTCACGCTTAACAACTGTCTCGCTCTCTCGCTCTTACCTTTCAAACGCACACGGAAACGCAAACGCAGGAATGTCGGTGGTAACCTTCGCATCCTTGAACGACTCCGGGAAGCTTTCCACGATGTGACCCGGCGCAGAGTCGTCGCCCGTACCCGGAGCAATTTCGCACCAGAACTCAAACAGTCGGCTGACATCCTCCCTGGAAAGGAAGAAACAATTGGAGTATGATAAAAACGAGCCAAGAAACACGATAAGGCAAGGGTATTTTATGATTCAGAACCTCCACAAATGAGCCACGAGCACGCACGCACCAGAGTTCAATACAAATATTGCGACGAGGAATAACAAAGAGACGTTTGAAACCGATTTAGATACGCCTACTTAGATCCATGGAAGCATGGCAGGGTGAAATACAACTACAATTGAGGGACTTCACCCACAAATCTGTCGCAATGGTTACTAACATTTCCTCCTCCATGAAGCATTCTTTAGCAACCAACGAAATCGGGTGATTGAGCCTATTCTTGTTGAGGCAGGCTCCGGAAAATCCCGTTCTCCCAAAGAAAACCCCGAAAAACGGGCACACCTTATTTTTCTTTGCCCGTGAAGAAAATGGAGAGCATACAGAGGGTAAGAAAAAGACGCCCGCTACGAAAAAAACACTCGAGGCAGCGAGAAAAACGGGCCCTTATCGTACGCGAGACATTGTTGCTGCACGAGCGGAAAAACGGGAAAAGTACGCGCAACGGAGGAAAACTATAAGTCCCTCTCTATCTCTCTCGTCTATATCCAAGGTGGGATGGGATTTTTATTGTTGAGGAAAATGGTTGTGTTTAGGTCGAGATAAGATACTAGTGAGCAAAGAAAACGGGAGGAAATAAATCAGCAGCTGTGGTAGTAGTGGCTCACACACACACTCGCGCGGTGTGAGTAGAGCACATCTCATCTCACAAGCTTCGTCCTTCGGGGATTGCTGCGCTTGCTTGTGTACGCGCTCGTGCGCTCCTTTTCTCTCTTTCCACACGCTTATCTGTTGGTGTTGCTGATGAAGGATGCTGTCTTCTACTCATTCTCATGAGCCGTTCGGCCTAGATTTTCCTATTCTATGCTGCCACGGTCTAACCTCGCCCGTTGTCCTTGTGACCATTGCGCGCTTGATGAATGAATGACCCACACAATGAAACAGGCACAGAGGACAGCTCGCAGAAACTCCCGAGCCCATGTCGCTCTCCGGTGCACTTGTGCTTTTACTACTACGCCAGGCCAGTTTGAGACAGGTCAATGGGCAAAAGTGCTTACGACGGTACTGTGAAGTACTTACTTGATTCGTGAGTTCATGTCACTCCGAAGTACCTCCCCGGGGAAATTAGTGGGGGGGGGGGGGAGGGGGATGGAGAGTCAGTGGACACAGAGCTACGTACTACACACTTGGGATTGGTAGTAGCGTATGTACTAGCTCCCGAATTCACACACGCACACACTGACACACTTGGCACAAGCGTGAAACAATCGCAAGGCTGATTACAGCTCTTCTAAGACGCGCCCACAGCCTCACACGATCGATCTGGAGAAGCTCTTTGAATGATTGCTTTTTTTACATAAAGAAACACCAGCTACACACAAGGGCACAAATCTACACTATTCACAACACAAAACACACAAACACGTAGTCACACACACACACACCCACACACGCTCTGATTGCACCTGAAATTGCACTTTTTCGCAAGTGCAATGAATCTGTTGGGGGGACTAAAAACAACAACAACACTGCCAACACTCACTCGCCCGGGTGACGATTGTGGGTTTTGCTGCTGTAATTTACTTTATTTCTTCCCGATACAGCATCTACATCTTCAATTTGCAACCCCCGTTGGCACTGTGGGGTGGTTTCGTGCTGGTGCACAAGAGATTACACACAACCAACACACACGCACCTACACTCGTACACGTGCGGGATACGGGGCACGAATCTCTCTATTGCTTCGTGGTATGCTGCCTTTTTCTGCCGAACATATTGCAACGATTGAGCCCTTTGCCTTTTGCTGGCCGCGGATAGATGCACAACACCACCCCCAAGCACACAACCACACCAAGGAAGCACACACTTAAATTAGTGGAGAAGACACATCGATGTGCTTCAATTGTTTATTCGCTTGCAAATACAACACGGAACTCACTTATCCGTGACCAATGAAAGCAATTCCACGGATAATCGAGATGGGATGTTGACTTTCGATCGAGATTGTTTATAGTATGCAGTTGTTTTCGGCAAGTTTCAATCAACTGTGAATTGCAAAGAATATTAAAAAATCAAACAAAAAGTAATAACAAAACTAGGAAAGCATTGTACAAATCTTAAAATTTATGAAAAGAAAATCAGAGACTTTCACTATGATTGTATAGGGTTTGGTCAAAAGCACCAAAAATCGTGTAATGCAGGGTTCGTATGTCATTTTTGATGATCCCACACAAAATGTCCATTGTTATCGTCCTCATGACTTGTTCTAACGATTCGTTTTGATAACAATAAACAGACGTTCAAGTTGTAATTTTTTTTTTTGCTTTAAATTTATTGTGGAAAGCTATTATAAAGCAATCAATTCTAAACCAAAATCTGGATCCTAAAACCGGTGATATGGGCAACATTAGCGCCCTCTATTTGTGAGAATAAAAATGATGCAATTAAAAATAGGAGGAATGCTCCGTTGTAAAAAATAACCGACTAAACCATAGATTTAAACTTGGAAAGTATCACCGCAAGTAGCATTATTACTTTATTAATTAAACACTTTTCCTCTAAGCCAATACTCCAGCCCAGAAAAGCTCTATCTATTCATGACTGTTATTTTATTTAGAACCTACTCAGTAATCGTGATCGGGGTTATATCTGGATCAATCAATTCGCTTCCATCTGCTGTTGATCCCACGGTACTGTTACATTTTAATTTATGGATCTATTTTGGAACGGTAACTTAATTTTAGAAGCAATCGATAGTAAATATATATGGGGCGGCCTGATGGTCTATTTGTAGCGGCGCCGGTCTTCACACGACAGGACCGGTCCAAAATCCCAACCGGTCCAATCTTCCGTACGCAAAACTGCTACGGGTCAATCTTGACCAGCTACGGGTAAATAAAGTCAAAGAATGGCAGGCCTTGACCTCTTGCAGGTTGTTGTGCCGATAAAGTAGAAAGTAAAAGGTAGTAAAAATTTCTAGCTCTTGACTAAACAAGATTGGTAGAAATTGGTATAGAACCGTTTTTTTTTACTCTCATTGCCAAAAGGGTAAGGGACTCCAAGAGCTGTATCGTACAACTCCAGAACGCATTCGATTTCATTGATTGATTTTGTATGTTTGTGCCACACAATGACGATTGCATGCGCAAAAAACTGCCCTTTATTGCTTCCCAAGCACTCGGTTCTCATTCGTGAGTAAACCATTTGTTCAATGCCCTTTTCCCCTGAAACTCCCTTCCATTGGTGTCCCTTAGCATAACTATCTATCGGTGAAGTTAGCAACCAAACTAATCTCATAAGTAATGAATGCGTAGCGGATGCAGACTAGCACCGTTTGTGTGATTGTTGCACTGACCTGCATTTCACAGTCCGTTATGTCATTTGTATTTGATTGCAATCGATGCACGATCCGATTCGGTGCAGTACGTATCGATCGCACTGAACCGAGTGACGTATTTATGCACTTAGTTGAAGCAAGCGTACGCACTTTTCCCTAAGCGTCTTCTTCCGGTGCGGTGCACACCGTCGCTTGGTTTCGATACGAATCGGAATCATTATAAATCCGCTGTCCGCTGTTTCAACGAAACAACATTGTTATTGATTGTTATCTAACACCTTCCCATATTCGGAGTGACTTCGTGGCCACTACCTGGCCAGAAGCACCACGAGTTCCGGTCAGGTTGAAGCCTATTGAAAATGCATTAACAATTGTCGCCAGTTCAGTAGCGAACACGCATCCGGTGTGGGCGAATGGGTGAATGTCTGGGGGTGATTATCGATAGACACAGCACGAGCTTCGCAGTGGGTCAATTATTGCCCGCGAAAGAGACTGGAAAAGAGATGCAGGGTATTCAAGTTGCAGCGGTAATGTGTTAGTCAGATCTATAATCTTTCTCACCTCTAGAAATACTTTGCTTCCCATCTCGCGATGTTCAATATATTTGAATTGAATTGAATTGAATTGAATTGAATTGAATTGAAATTTGAATATTCATGCTCATTCCACGCAAAGAATTATCTGACAGATAATTTAATGATTGATAAAAAAGGCTAGAGTTAAGCAACACGAAATTGAGCTTCATTCCCATTTTTACAAAACCTCTCCAAACGATAGCTTAAGGAATACGATCCAAAGTGCGTCATGTCCACAGCTTCCATTTTTTTTTACTACACATCAATAACACCACCGAAAAGAACTCGAGATTAACAGACAAGCCCAACATGTAATGGCATTTTTTGGCAGCCCAACATGTAATTTTTACATATTAATTCCATACGGTGTTCATCCCACGAACCAGCTGCTGTGCATGTACTTCATCGCATCAGCTGTCCACGGCGTGGTGCATCCATTCGTCCGAATGTCCCATCGAACGTTCGGGGAAATCCGCTACACCCAGGATCGGGCTCGCTGAAATTGGACCATCGATGGTCGACAATTTTACAGCATACCAATTAGGCTTCGGTTGATTGGATAGCATTAATTGGCATTATTGTAGCAGGACCGTTTTCGGAACTATTTGCGAAGAGGCTTGCAGGGCCGTTCCGTTCCCGGGGATTAAGCTGTAATTGAGAGCTTTGACCGTATGACAAAGAGTTATCTGTCGGATAGCACGGTATGCAATCGGGTTCGTCCAGTGTTTCGATTGTTTCCTCTTTGATTGCATTGCTTTTATTGTACGCCGAATAAAGTTAAATTAAAAACCCGTACACATAATTATGATATGCTGCAAAATGAAGCGAAACAAAAAGGGAAAAACGTTTATACATAAAAATCCTATTAACGAGCACAGTCATACAGAAAGGGGAGGCTTTTTGTTCCGAAAAGTAAAAAGTAAATTAATAAGCTGCCCCGTTCAACGGTTCGGGCGTGTGATTAATAAACATGAAAACATCGAAATTGATGCGTTTTTTTTCATTTATTGAAAGGCTTTCAATACGGCTTCACACAATACGTCCCGTATTGATTGATGGTTAATGTTTTCGCACAATTTTTTCTCAGCATTTTCCTCCCCCGCCGACAACAACAATATGATCCTTGCGCGTAAATTCATATGCAATAAATGTCTGCCACATTGTGTGCCGTCGCTCGGTGAAAGCTTCAATGATGATGAACATCTACGAAGCGTATAAGCCAGCAAAAAATATATATAAAAAAACAACGCGTTGTGAACGTTTTTTTTTCCTGTGGAGCTAAAAAAATAAAATTAAACACGATCCGAGAAACATGGTCCCATAACTCTGCACATTGATCGCCGGCTATTTATAATTCCGTGAAATCAATTTTATATGATGCACAAAAGGATGCCGGCCGGTGAACAGTTTATAATTAAGTTTTTTGCTCTAATTTCATCACCCTACGGGTGGAAAGAAGTTCCCGGTATTACACTACCTACACTGGAAAAACCGGGCCGGGACCAGAGAATGGCGTGGGAAAAGTTGAAAAAGAAAAGTAAAAGGAAACGGCCATTGGGGGACACTCGAGCAGGGCCAATGGTAAAAATAATTAAACCCTTACACCAAACCCGTGTGACGTTGTGAAATATTGACTTGAAGAAGTTGTAGAAACGAGAGCAGTCGAACAGTGAGTAGGTGTAAGAAAATGTTTAATCACTTGAATGTATCTTTTTTTTGCGTCGGAAAATGTACAAAGTACTTCCATTTATTATTGAATCGAATAGTAAGGAGGATAATTTTACTTTATATACCTGTGATAAAGTTGAATAATACACCAATTAAACAGAGTTTCAAGGCTTGTGAAGAATTGGAAACCATTATTGAGGAAGGATATGTTCCAAAGTATGTGTGAGTGCGATAGTAAAAAGCGTTGTAAAAGCTCCCGTATCCTGGTATCCATACAGTCACAGTACAAAGTACACTCTAATTGGAGTTAGTAACATAAAACCCAGAACAGTGCCGGTCACGTTAATTATGATCATCGTAAGAAAAATAATAAAACCGGAGATACAAATGCTACACCATTACGCCATAACACATGAATCAAACGGCAATGAAGCATTACCACGTGGCGTTCGTAATGGCGGCCGGGCCGCTCATTACGATTAGCATTTACATATGCATTTACGTGTGCGGCACGGTGGCTTTGCACTTACCGAGTTTACCGATACGCGCGAATGTTTTGCAGCGGTACACCGGTAATTAAAAATTCGAAAGCAAAACCATTACAAGCACCACTGCTTTGTAAAGCATTAGCGCATCCGCAAATGTACTGCTTCTGTCTACTGAGGACTGTTACTGGGTCTTCTGTGACATTTGTTCGATATGTAGGATGATAGCGAGCGAGAAAGGTACGGATTTATCCTCTACTGGAGGTGAATGTACTCGTAATAAGTGGTTGTGGAGATTCATTTTTTACCTATCGATTGTGAACGAATCGATTATTTGTATAGTTCTGTGTAATAAACAATGCAAAAAATCACAAAACGAAGTGTTAAATGATTTGCTTTTCATCATTGAGGCGGAGTGGCTGGTTTAGCTGTTAGCGCCTGAAAGTATGCAAACAGGTTTGGAAAATCAATGCTAATGGCTGAGGGTTCCGTAGAGCATTGCATACTCTCGGGCGTTTCAAATCAAACATACGGAGGAGTTAATTTACGAATATAATTCACCAAGTTCTGGAAACTCTTTAGGAATGAAATTAAACTATGGAAGTTGATCTTTTATGGGTCGAGGAAAATGACATTCTTTTCCATTTACAATAACTGTTGCAATGTGAAATCGATTCTTATTAAAGCTTACTCAATTCAAACAGTTCTGAATCTTTCCCTCACTGTGAATGTGTCAGACGAAAAAGTTTTTTGTGGAGCTAAATTAAATTTCAACGAGATACTTAAAATGAGAAGGAATTCACAGCTATGTAAACCCTCTCAACTTTGAGAAAGCACAGAAATTACTGTGTATTTTGTTAAATTTAAAAATGTAACAAAGCAACAAAGCTTTTTCAGTTTAGTAAAACCAATAAATGTAGCTAAACCTGGACAACCTGGACATCAAAAGGGAAATTCACTGAGACAAGAGCAATGAAACTATTGCGAAGATTGAAACAAATATATTAGTATTTCTATTTCTCATCTCGCCGGATTACACCATCTGCAATTTGTCTGATTCATTTAGGAAAGGAAATAAGTCTTTCCAATCACATGTCTAACCTTGAGCGGCCATATCCCATGGAAGCAGCACAGACAAAGCATAATCTTTGCGATAAAATCTTCTATTCACCTGTCTCGCCGTACGGTAGAAAACTTCTCAAGGGTAGATCGTTCGGTAGATGCGAGTGTGTGTCGGATGTCACCCAGTGGCAGCCGGCAATCAGATGTGAAGAAATGAATTTAAATAATTAATTACTCCCAGCCGGCGTTGGGACCTGCACAACGAATGGGCATGTGTGCAGATGTTCTCCCGGTTGGATATTTCTGTACAAAGGATTCAAGTTTGTTTTACGTCCAAATTCATTTTCTACATAAGTTTATACCATATTCTTCTACATCAAAAATTTTCCCCCATCAAACTGTGGATTATTTTATTGGGCTTAATCTATGTTATGTAATGACCAACACAAGCTTCAAGTATATCGAACCAAAAAGTGGCATTGAACAACTTTTGCCCAAAAACCCAACAATAAAAAATAATAAGTTACAGCAACCGTTTTCAACGATCGTATGAGGCTTTTAGTATTATTGTTCTCCTGCAAAACTGCTTAATGCGTCTGCATGGTTGGACGGTAGCCGGCCAAAACTGTTCGTTCCGGGTGAAGAAATACGAAATAGACAATCCAGGTGATACGGATTGGTCTTAGAGATGTTTTTTTTTTTGTGCAGATTGAACCGGAGCAACTTTTCGGTAGTGACTAGCACCGGCAGGGATGGAAGCTTACTAGGGCACCTACACCTACGCCGCTGGGTGCTTTACCCTTATGGTTTTTGGGGGTAATTTTTGAGCAGATTCACTCCACTGCATCCACCGGAGCGTGTCCAGAGCGAACTAGCGAAAAGAATGAAGCTTCGTCGTCTGGTGGGTTCTGCTTCGTGTACTTGTTTCGTTAGAGGAGGGTTCTGCCTTTTTTTTGGTGGTAGTTTTTCTTCACCATACGGATAAGTTCCATCTTCAACCTTTCGTTTTTTCCTTCTTCTAGCCAAAACAGGACTAAACGTGTGGTTTGCTTGAGGTGTGAATAAATTCCCATCAAAAGCAGACACTCCGGGCAAAAACTTACTCATCCCGCAACTGTATGCCCCTGGACATGGTGGTATGTTTTAGGTCATTGCGGTCATCTCATTATAAGTTTGTTGCCGTCCGAAACGAAACAAGCGGAAGGTTTGCGATGCGTGTCTGCTAGTGAGGAATCTATTGCTCATCCCGCTTTCACCGTTGTTGGCGCGTTGCACATCGTCACGGCGGACAATTACTTTTTGAAATGTTTAAATTGACAATATATAATATCGAATCTGCATAATGTATTTGGAGAATGTGAAATGTCGTACATAACCGAGCTGCCAATGTTTGAATATTCGTCTCACGCGTCTGGCGTCTAGCAAAGGGGTGATGCATATGTTATGCTGTACGGAAGATTGTGTACGGTTTTTTTGTTGTCCTCGTAACTTCCCTTTCCCGAATGCTGCATAAACATAAGTCACCCAGACCCATGTGGGCGTACCATGGGGAAGATTTCTTCACGTTCGATAAGCAAGCAGAACGTGTGCACTTGACTTGTCGCTTCGAGCCGATTGCCCGTTGTTGCAAGGGTGCGAGATTGTGCATAAGTAGCTGTAATTAGCATTCTCATTGGCCGCCATGAGGGTGGCAGGAATAAGACAAAAGAATCTGATAACATGGGTGCCGACTTTGGGGCGGTGGCGTCTTGCGAGAGCTTTTTTTTGCATGTTTTGTGAGACAAACAGCACTGTGGACGTATACCAAAAAGCAATAGAGATTTATCGATTTCTGTTGAAAATGTTAATGCATCTGATTATGGTCTTTTTGAAAAATTGTTCCCCGCTTGTGAGTGCCACATCTTACACGCTCTTTTGTGTTTTGATTTAATATGTGTAATTTAGTTTCTTTGTGGCACTTTGACACTAAAGTGATGTTTGAAAAATAGAGACCTTTCCAAATGATTTTTTGATTTTTTCTTGTAAAAAAAGAGTTCATAAAAGAGTTAAAAGTTAAAGATTAAAGTTTATTATATTCAAGAGCGTATTTGTAAAAAAGGACGAATGCTATAAAGGAATATGAATGCCAATGCAATAAAAAAATATTTTTAAAATTTTCCTTTTTTACTGACATATTTTAGCTCCAAACCTCTCAATAACGATAACGAAAAAGTTGATTCTCGCGATCGAGTAGTTCGAATAGACAACTTTCTTCCAAACTCCCCAAAATGTTCCACGAAACGGATCACCAAGTATTGGCTTAAGTTGACAGTACTACACAAGATTATAATTTTAGTCCAATTGACATTACTTGCCGACGCTACAAAGAAGCGACCTTCGCAGTCTTGGCCTACTGCAAGAGTCCTCTAGAATTTATTTTATAGCAACTGTAGGCGCAAAAAGTGGTACATTCAAATGGATTACGAACAACTAACGCAAACCTGCTCCACCGAGATTCGTACGTATCGAATCGTGCAAGCGATGAATGAAACAGTCCTCATCACCATCTCCAAGTTCATGATCAACTCCCAAACTCCCATAGGTCACGGACAACGCACAACCCACTCTCTTGCTCTCGCGCTGTTCGCAAATCCCATCGCAAACTCTCCAAAGGGCGATGTTTTTCTTCCGGTCTACCGGCGTATTTTGATTCGCAAGTTTTGTTTTGATTACTCCATTCGCTGCATATACCGAACCGCTTCCGATCGGTGGCCTGGGGAAGCTGCGAACGCGCGATGGCGCGTGCGCCAACATCGTGAACCAGACACACCGGAACACGATACACCACAGTCCGATCCGGTTGGTTCATCCGAAAGTTGCGTTCACTCGCTGTTTGGTCGTACGAACTTTTCGTATTGCTGTTTGCTCCAATGCATACGGAAGCATCTTGCCCGTCCTCGGCGAAAGCACGCACCGCAGGATAATGTTCCGCCCGCTTCGGGTTCTAGCAAAGGCTAGCAAAGGTAAAGCTTCGGCCAGCATCCGGCCGACAGTGCTTGTCGTAGGTTCGGTCGAAACGGACGCGATCTGACACTGACACGTGGTGAATTCGGGCCAGTGAGATAGGGCGACTTTGTCAGCACGACCTGTTCCAACAGTACCGCGTAGAAGTGTGGTCAAAGCGAATGGATGCAATAAAAATGCGTATAATAGATGATGTAATGTGTAATATACTGCTGAAAGAATTAGGAGAAATTAATCTACGATTGAGTTAAAGTCAAAGTAAAGTTAGCATTAAAATATTGTACTAAATGCAATGCTGTGTAAGTGAAGCGATCGTATAAGTGTGCTTAAATTAAAATTACCTTTCGGCACCGAATGTTTATGTAACATTACCCTGGAATGTTTTCATGTGCATCATTTCGTGTGATTAAAGTTTCAACCCTCCGAGTTCGACAGGGGAATTGAAAGGAATTGAATGAAATTCTCTTTACCAAATGACTGAAGCACAGTTCCAAGAGTAAACTATTTGGAAAAGCGAAACCCATTTCCAGTATTACATTCCTTCCACAAGTGCAGTACCGCTTTGCCATGAAGGCAATAAATCCTTCTTGAAACATCGCTTCAACGCAGTGGCTTCCATTGCAACTGATTAAAGCAATGACTTAAAGCTTAAAGCACAAGCTCGCGCAACCGATCGCTATTACGTGTGTGCGGGAAAGGTGTGTGGAGAAACAAAAATATGGCGATATGGAAACGTAAAAAGGCATGAAAAAGAAGTAAACCAAGCCAGTCGAAACCCTTCGCTTCTGCTACTGGCCCATTCCATCCCTCCCAACAATACGCCCCGCAGCAAAGGACTCATTTCCGGTGGAGAAAGGACCTCTCCCGGTTCGGTTTGTGTACGCACAGTCAGCTTCCCTTAGCCGAAACCGATTTGGATGGTGGTGAATTTAAAAATTTAAGAACGCACCGCATCGTTATGGTGGTGGAAGCCTCAGTTTACTGAGGTCGTGGATACACTCAGTGACCTTTGGCTGAGGGGATGCTTTGCCATCGGGATCACCATCTGCGTTTTGTGCGAATTCAATTGTGGCTGGCGCGGATTTATATGTGTATTTTCCGCTCCGGCGTTGGGTGTGGTTTAATGTTTGATTTGGTGAGCTTTTGTGTGTGTTCCTTTTACGAGTATGATTTTTTGGGGGTATGAGTGGATTTGACAACGTTGAGGATAGGAGAATAATTTAATTATTCACGCAAGGATTGGTCAGCTTTAAGGCGTACAAGAAAAAGGCTATTCGCACTAAAATGGGCAGAAATGAATGTCTAGCGTCTGATAAAACCTGATTGATTTACTGATCTCATTGCTTTTTGGTAGAAACATAAACAACTAACCAAACAACAATCGAACACCACCAAAATTCGGTTCAATTTTCCATCGGAATTAAAATTCCCACAGTGAGGAAGAATAACCACGCCAATAAGTTTCTCATTCGCTTGACACAATCAAACACCTTTCGGGGCTTGATTGGGGAAAACTTTCCACGGAAATCGTCATCCTGTCTGGGATGGCTGTCTGCACCAATGGCTGTCTGCACACAAATTCAGCCAATTTTCGCACCCTTGGCTGGACGGTATTTTTCTCCCACCTCCTCGGTTCACCTGCATTCCTTCCGAATTTGTTATCCTTCGCCGCACAAGCGTACAAATCAACCGTAAAGTTATTGGGTTTGAGATTAGCTCCAGATTTTATGTATTGTGTGAGAAAGGTCGTACATGCGGGCCGTTCCGGGCTAGTCAATCTTCGGTTTTTGTTATCCTCGTTACGGCCATCCACACGGTTTGGTTATTTGTTTGATTTCCTTTCGTTACATCGCTTGCCACCACTGCTGCTGCTCCCTTCCATCATCTGGTTTTTATGAGTGGTTTTTTCTTAGAGTGAATTTTTTTTTTCGGTGTTTTTGTGTGTGTTTTTGAATAAAAAAAAGTGTGCGTTAAGGTGAGTGTAAGCCAGTGATCCCCAAAGCGGAAGCTTAAATCATTCAATGCAGTAAGCGAAAGGAAAAAGAAACATTAAGATTATAAGCTAAAATCTTACGGAAAATCGGTGCAAAAGTAGCAAAAAAGAACGAAAACCTTATGACGAATATATCCAGATAGAGCATACGGTTAACTGTGGGGTTTATTACACTATGTGAGAAAACCAGTGTTCCCAGCTGTGCGGTAGAAAGGGGTGGAGTGAAGGAGAAAGCGGATGTGGGGGGAGGGGAGGGAAAGATGTTATTCGATTAAATCGAGCGGAAAGTGATTCGATAAAGCAAATCGAAAGAAAAGCCTAAGGAAAAGATTTTTCCTCAAACACACACACTAAGGGAATTCTGTCAAAGGAAGGATATCTGTTCCCACGGTCTGTTCCAAAAAGGACATCGGAAGCTCTCCCAAGAAGCTTTCATCCAGAAGGTTGCCAGCGTTTCATACAAACACACACACAAGCACACGACTGTGCTCCTAATTGCCAAACCGGAAGGACTTCATTACTGTCCAGGATTCTTGGCACCGGGCCGGAGTCGGAAGAAGCTTCCTTCTCGGCATGGCACAAAGGTAAGTCTAAGTTCCTGTTTTTTTCGTGCCTTTCTCTCGCCCCATATTTACCAGGGAACACATTATGTTCAGACGTTTTGTGCGCCCGGGAATGCAAACCCATCCGGTTCCGGGGGTAGGCGTGCGTATCTGTTCCCCAAAAAAAAATAAAACCCCCTAATGGGTCACCGGTGAAATGGCATGGTACCAAACTACTAATAGATTACCAACGCGGCCGGTATGCGGGACGTGGGTAACTTTTTAAAAGCTTCCTCGTGGCCCTTTCAATGATCTACGCGCGAACGCATCGTTTCGGGAATGGCGGAAAAGTTTCCGGCAATGCCAAGGGGTGAAGAATTATTGGGCGCTAGTACCGCGGTTCGTGTACGTGCCGACGTCCGCCAGCGGGGAAAGCGGGAATGGTTAAAAGTTTGCTGTTTGGTCGGCCATGGAGCGTGGATTTTTCTTGTGGGTGGATGATACGAAATGGGAGACTGAAGAACGAATTGGGTGATGGAAATCGGGGACGAATTTAATTAACTCGTGCCGAACGCTAAATACTGTGCATTAGTGGTCCCAGCCATTCTGCCATTATTTATGTTCGGCCCATTAAAGCGGCGGCCATCTTGTGTCTTTCGACATTAAAGATTACCGTCAAGACGGATCTGTCAATGTTCGGAAAATTCCCGGAGCAGTGTTTTTAATTTCAAAATAGCTTTCTTTCTTACTCCAAAAAAACCTAAAAATGTGTGGAAATTAAAGCACTTTAAACTCCACATTAAACGGAAAACCATTTTCATCAGGTTTTTCCGGAACTATTTCGCAAGCTTCTAATACATTTTCTTACCTTTTACTGATTGTGCTGAGAGCTTAGCAAGGAGTTTTTTGATTTTACGGTCGCTTTAGAATTTCTACCGAACGGGTAACCATTGGAACCAGTTTTCATCAGGAAAAATGGCGCATCAGAAGGAATTTAATGAAACATAATTAATCATTAGCCAACTTGAAGCCGTAGGTATCGGTGAGGGTTTCATTATTGTTTGCATCTTCCACCCCGGGACCTCCCGAAAAGTGAGATACAAACAGCTCACGGACATTGTGCTGCCAGAATCGTTTATTCGAATCGAAGCAACACCCCCCGTTGACAGATGACCGGATGCCAGCGTACAGCAAGATGGTGCACCACTTGACAGTGTCCTCCGATGGGAGGCCCTTTTTCCACGAAATGATCTCATCGCGCTCAATTAATTAACCAAGTGGACCCTAAACCGTTCCGTGCTTTTGGGGTGGATTTTGTGGGTGGATGTGATTGACTATTCTGTAGGTGGGTGGTCCGCACACTTTAATGGATAGATCACGTGGGCCGTCGGTACGCGGATCGGGTTTCAATTATGAACCGATTATATTCCATGGAAATTAGATTGCATTAGTGAGTGGAAAACGATAGATTATTGAATTACAACCAATTAAGCGATCGATGAATCGTCAATGGTGGAAAATGGCAACCGGGGAAAGCGCATAATTGAAAGCTTACATTCCGATAATAAAGAACCGGAAATTTGATGGAAAATAGTGCTGTAGGGAACAATCTGCAGCCTCATAGCTATTTTAAGAACAGATTTTGCCCCGCTGTCTCTTTCTGCATTTTGAATGCGAATAATAATTGCATTTTTAAGCTGTTTTGCTTCCCAATCCAAATGAAGGCCCTGCTAATGATCTTCGTTACGGTGCTAAACATTGCCAGACTTTTGCTACAGCTTTCAATCACACCACGGGCAGAAAAGTCCTCTTCTTACTGTGCGCGACGCAATTGAAGGACGGCTCACGTTGTTCACCTGCAGGCACACGGAAAAATGCTCCTTAATGAACGTTTTTCATTTCATTACTGGCAAGATTTTGGGCTCCATTTACCGTCGCTGTCCTTTTTTTTTGTTTGCTTCTCTCCCCACTTTCGGGTCGGGCGCTTTGTGATCCGTTTTTGATGAAGTCTTCCCAAGGGGGCGGCCTTGGAAACTCCTCGAAAGCTTTGCTAAAGTTTTACGGTAAAAACTTTTTGCCCAGGCTCTCGCTAAAGTTCGAAGGGAAGTGAAATTATGATTTTCTTCTCGCGCTCTATATTTCGGTGAGCGGTGGAACACATCTTCATGCTCCATGAGGGCTTGTCTATCAGCGTTTGTACCGCACCTGCACGCACCTTCCGAAACCGGGCAAAACTTTCCACTTCCTAGGAAGCTGCAGCACCTAACCGAACCGAACCGCGCCTGCAAAGCCCGGCTTATCAATGTAAGCTGTAACGCGGGGCATATAAAGCCGACCAGCGCGGCATTGTCTGGTGTCTGGGAAATTTTCCGCACCGAACCGTTAAGTGATGATAAAACGTGAAAAGTGAGCTTCTACCAGTGGCAAAAAAAAACGACTCACTGCGGTCGGTGTCTCGTTTTATCTTTCGTTTGCTTTGCGACAGCCTTTCGATTTCGTTTCCTTTCGAAACGTGCATCTTGCCGTGTTACGACATCACGTTCATTATCCTCATGCGCTCAGCCAGACTGCAGTCGGTACCGCGCAGGAAAAGCCATAAAGCTTGGTCGGTGTGTGTGTGCTATAATAAACATCGGTACGGCTTACAGCGACTACAGGGACGAAAAACAAAAATAGAGCAAATAAAAAAGGTGCCACCAACGGGTGGCAAGGAAACCGAAAAACCCAACCAACCGGAATGTAACTTCCGTTGACGCCATGCTCCAAACAAGGGACCCGAAAAACGAAGAGCAAGAGAGTAACCCTTTTTAAATCTCCTTTGCAAGACTTTTCAGCTGTCTTCAAGCTTTTTTTCTCTCCACCCTGACTCCATTCTTCGCAACAGCAGAAGTCAACTGCTTGGCTCGAAGAACGCGCCTGGAGAGACTCCGTTCCTATGGATGCAAACTTTGGACAGTTTCGGCTTGCACTATATCATATCGCTCACGTCACCGCACGCGGGTCGTGTTTCACATCAAATTCACTTCTCTGCCGTGATGTAATACGTGTAGCAGCTCGTATATTTATGACCCAAGGTCCTTTTCGGACGATCGCAGCCGGTCGTTGAGAAGGCGGCAAAAAGCAGGCCTGATTGCAAGCAGAAGCAACCGTTCGTTCCGGTCTTGCCAACGACGACGGTGGGAGACCTTTTGCAGCAAGAAGCGTACTGATTTACATCAGCTTCTTTTCTGCATCCCTTCTCCACATACGCAAACCGTGCAAGGAAATTTGTCAGATAGCATCGACTCAACGAGAACGACTCAAGTGGAATGCTCCGACAAAACGTTACCATGGCAACCATGGCTACATGTTTTGGTGCGAGTAGACACATCTGTCATATTGCAAAGTTTTCCTGATCGGTTGAAAGCTTCCGCAGAAGCAATTGAAGTACTGTTTCTTACGTTTTTGGTTGCTGCTTCTCTTTTGAACATAACCATCGAAAGGAAAACACGCGGTGCAAAAACTTACGCTCAAGTGCATCAAAACTTTCCGACCGACTTCGGGACGCCCTCACCTGTCCTGTCTCATTAGCCGTTTGTTTGCTGTTGGTAGTAAATTAATCTTTTCGCTTCCAAACGGCCAGGATTCCAGGTGGCACGATGCAACGAAGTTCGCGTCGCAACTAAGCTATAAGAAGCTGTATCATTGTGCAGCAAACAGGAGCATTCGGATATCTCTTGATAAAGACGCCAGCCAGGACCGAAGCTAACAGGTTCAGTGACATCTTAAATCTTCTCGTATTTTACGAGCTGGCTTTATCGGGTTGGTTGTGTATTTTTGCTCTGTTTCGCGGCACGAAAAGTGGGACAGTTTGATGACGGCGATGCCCTCACCAAAGAAAAAACCGACCACGTTATACCAAGCCGTACCTGGTGGAGCAGCCTGGTGGTTGACTAGCTTAAGAACTTCTTTGCGACATCCACGTGCTTTAGCGAGCTTTTTGCTGTTACTTTTTTTTTCTTTCTTCCGGTAAAGATTTCATTCGCATTTTTCTCCGCCTAGCATGGCTAGGCACAGAAATGGTCCACGGCAAAAGCGCCTTAAGACGGCTTCATTTGACGACTGAGGGATTGCTAGAATTATTACCACCGCTGCTGCCAGGCCCGCGGTTCTACCGCCGTGGGACCCAATTTCATGCTAGAAAAATACATCCTCATCGCTTGTGTTGCCAGGTCGCACAAACACCGCGCACGAGGGCCTCGGTTTATTGTGACCTCTGACATAGTTAAACAACGGCAGATAAAGCGACGCTAGAACACGGCGTTTTGCAGCATTCTTGGCAAGATTAGCTGACAAACACAAAAAAGAAAACCGTACGGCTTCACCGTGAGCCGTAGCTTTTCGGCTGCTGGCAAATTTATGGTACGCGACAAGATTTACGTTTCAGTTTTATGTGCAAAGCTAACAAACCTCGCCAAGCACCTTTGCGACTGCGACAATGGGGACGCGTTTTGTTTTTTTTTTGCTAGGAAATGCAGTTGTACGGTTTTAGTTTTTTTTTAAAGCATCTGGACAGTGTTTACGAATGATTTTTTTACCAGCATTATTATTATTATCACTTATGCGATGTTAGAAAAGGTTGTAAAATGTTTATGCAGATCAAATAGGTTAATTGATACATTAATGGTGCAGCCTTTGTTATTATGCAAAAAATATAAATGAGCAACAGTTCAATTTCTACTATTTAGTAAATGTATTGAACACACTTTTTTTCATTTAAATAAATGAACTTAACAATCACCATCATCAAACTAAGAACAGCAAATGCAAAATTAAAGAGTGATATTTAGCTACGAAGGTATTGAACCTTTAACTTATCCTTATCATATCTTTAGGTTATGATAATAAATGTCTAACATGTGCAAGAGAGTTTTATCAACTGCAAAAATTCTCCCTTCATTATTCTTCATGCAACTTTCCTCAATCATTCATACATTAAAGATACTTTCATTTTTCTATCCATAACTAGCGGAACACTTTTTCCACCGAAAGTGGGAAACATTGTTTATAACCACCGTGTGCTTCCTTGCGCACCAGCAATTACGCTCAGGATGCACCCAGCAGGAACGAGGATACACTTCCCCCCTGGAGACGCGTGCCATGCACCGAGCAGGGATTTTGCAACAGAGTACTCATCCACCGCGCGGTACTTAGCCTGAGCGCGGTACCACCGGAATATGCACAGCAATTCCCATTCCTCAGCAATTCGTGGCACTGTTTGCTGATATCCTGCACGGTTTGCAACACTTCGCTTTAACGACCTTCGCTGAAGAAGAGGGAGCGTGTGACGAGTTTCCTTCGCGAAAAGCAGCTCCCTTTAACCGGTGCCGGTTCGGTGCGTCTCGTTACACGGGTTGATTATCCTGGGAAGGCATCCACAAAAAAAAAAACAGGGACGGGAGATGTTCGCTTTATTATGTGCTTGCTCTTGGATGGGACAGGAGTCGAGGGGGGGAGGGGAGGGGATGGAGTAGGCAAACGAGATTGCGCCACACTTTTATCTGCATGGTTGGGTGGTGATGTAGTAGAAACACCAAAGAAACAACCAAATTGACATACACTAGCAAAGCCAGGGGAATCGCTGGGAGCCGCAGCTTCAAGGACGCCGAGTGAAAGTGTTGTCATGTAGTTTTGTATCATCACCGGCAGCTTTGCATCATAAACTGCACGTTTCTATGTATGGCGTGTACCTCGTGTAACGGGCCAACTGTCGCGGCACAACGCGTTCGCAATGATGAGAAAGCAAGCGACATGCGTGGGCTGTCATTAGCACCTCATACTGTACGGTCCCCATGTACATGCTCAAGAAGCGGGCGAAAGCTTTTTCACACCCTGTAACACACACGCGGGCTCTGCTGCTGCTTGTTCTCGGTTCCTCGGTTAATAACGCCTCTCAGAGCCGAGATCGTGTCCAAGCGGCACGTGAACAATGCCTCCTACACGCTATCTCAGCGCGTGATGGTTTGTTGCACAAAACCCCAAGCTGTAAGGATGTTAGCAGGCGGAAAAACGGAACGGCCTTTCTTTCGTGCCGTGTCGCAGCACGTTAGCGCACTTTAACGACGAACATGAGTTATGAGCATTCGTTGGCGTTTCACTGCGAGTGCGAGATTGTTCCTTTCGCCTTTTTTTCGCTGACTTTTGTGCTGTAATGGAACAGCACCAAAGCGTGGAGTTCTGGAGTGGTGGAGTACTTTTTAAAACACTGACTCGAAGTAGAAGATGCTCCCCGAAACACAAAAAAAAGGAAACACTCTCCATGCGTCATGTAGCGAGCATCCCTTCCGTTTTTACTGCTAATAAAATATTGAATAATAGATTTAGCCTCTTGATTGCATTATGTCGCCGGGCCGCACTCGATCGATGTTCATTCTTTGCCGATGGTACCGCCGTTGACGCTGGAAAAGTGTACCGAGAACATTCGCTCCATTCGGAAAGTCTCAAGTGCCACTCGGTGTTGCTTCGGTGGGCGCGTTTTGCTCCTTGTTCACGCTAAGCGGGAAAGTTTTTTTTTCGGTTTAATCGCCCAACCCCAACCCAACACTTGACACTTGTCTGTGCACTCATTAACGCACTGCTGTCGTACCGAAATCCTGCAATGCTTGGCCCGGGACACATCCCGAAGAAGTCGCCTTCCAGTGGGCAGAATTTGTTCTGGCGAGTGCTCGGCGAAAAGGCTTTTCAATGGAACGAAAAGGACACAGCACCGGGGAGCAGGAACAGTGTGCCGGTTGCAATGCGGAAAAGGTTTATATCCTGCTCCCTTTCAATGGTACCCAACGGAAACGGGAGTTTATGCGAAGTGTGGCTAAAGAATGATATAAAAGAAATGAAAACAGGCGAGTTAAACTAAATGTAGAAAGCAAGGACTCCACTTGACAGTAGAAGGATTAAAAGCTTTCGTCTACTTGTGGTTGTAAGTTGAAAATGGATGGGATAACAGTACTTGTTTACAGAAAATTATTGATGTTGGATTATCCCGCTTTTTTGTTCACCGTTCCAGTGGTTAGAACATATTGCTTTAATCCAGCTTTTAATTTGAATTAATGTTGGGGTTGGACAGTGGTCGGGACAGGGTTCGATGTTGGAAATTTTAAGGTAGGGGTTTATGAATTAGTTAGCCCAGAAATGCAGAATTTTAATTGAAAACGAGAAACCAAATTTTTACTGTTTAAATAAGTTTGTTCAAACCTATAAATACTACAACAATTGTGAAGAAATAATTGGTTCTTTTATTAAAAAGTACAAAAATAACAGATCTCTAACTTAAATTACAATATAATTGATTTTTTGATGTATAATAAAGGCTGTAGATAAATAATGCAGCACTATCAAATTAGAAAACGAAATAAATAAATTCCTTAACATCTTATCATTATCTTCCAAATTGATGTTCTTTTACATATTTCATCAAAGTTACGATGGTTGCTTCTTACCGCACATTGGCTACTACTAATCGTTTGCATCCTTTTGTTTGCTAAACCATGTCTCAATTTGTAACGCTTAGAAGACCCATCTTAAAACTGTCCTCACCCTTTTTACACCGTTTTATGATGTTTCCTGTATTATGTTTTTTTTGGTCAGTACGTCGTGACGTTCGACAGAGCTCGCTACCAAACCTGTAGTACGAACACGGCACACTGTTGTGTGTGTGTGTCTCCGTTGACGAGGGTGCCATTGCTGACCGGATCGGTATGTGTGGCTTTTTTTTTGTTGTTGTCACCGGCCAAGCATTCGAAGGATGGAAAATTGCTCCCTCATGGATATTCTACCCCCGCAGCAATCATGGGGCTTGGTATATTTGCTTCCTAATTGAAACCAAAATAGAACATTAATTATCACTGTGTGGTGGTTGGTTAGAGGGATCGCTTTGGAGTGCTTTTTTCCCCATCGGTGTGGGTCCATTCGTGTTGTTCCCCTGGAAAGTCACCCACTTTGGCATGTTGAAACTTTTTACGAACAATATTTTGCTGCCCAATTATTTCCACCCCACATCCTCGCCCAGATGGTTGTGGTTTACAGGGGGGGAAAAATACGAAGCTTTAAAAACATCAAATGATTGTGGGCTGGGAGCTTATTTTTACTGCATAAAGGAATATTTATGCAGTGCCGAGGCGCACTGTCACACCGTATCTCGTGTGGAAGTAAACATTTTCAAGGCTATGGAAACGATGCGCAAGATCAATATTTTTTTCTCACATCGCTCGGAATCCATAAAGACGGCAGAAGAAACTTTACTAACGGGGGTTTTATTTTTCAACCTTGCTTTGATTTCCTCACGCCCTGAAAGATTCCTGCCCTACTTCGCACGGAAGCAAATGTATTGAAACTTCGTTTAATGTATTTGTCCTTCGCCCACGCGTTCGTTTCGTTCGATTTGCTTCCAAAAGTAAGCAAACACCATTCATTCTCGGACAGTACACTGAACGGTTGCTCAGCGACTGTCAGCTTTCCCAACAGGTAAAACTTTCCCCAAAATGGCGGAACGCGTTGGTTTTGCCTTTGGACGAAGGGAAAAGCTCGCTTTGAAAGATCGCTTCAGCAGGGGCGAAACGTACAGCACCCACGAGACCTGCGTGTGGTTGGAAGGTGAAGCTCGAAGCCGAAGTAAATTTGTAGCAGAAATAAACTAGCGAAGCATAAACACCATTCTCAACCGGACCTGTCCGCGAACCACGGTAGGAAGGCCTAAACATGGGGAAAGATTCCGTCCAGAAGGCTTGTCAGTTCGCATGTAAGGACGCGCAATCATCCGCTTGAACGTTTTGCTGGTGGTTTCCCACTTCCATCTGCCCATTCGCTGAAACGGCAGATCTAAGTGGAAAACTTTTCTAATTTATTTATTTGCCAAATGATATATTCCTACCAGCGTTGGTGAAGGATGTTTTTGGGCAAGCGGGAAGTTTGGCCCGTTTGGTGTATTGTTTTGTATCAGCTAGCGTATTATAGCCTGTACAAAGTGCTGCTATGTTTCGGTGTAACCCGAACCGACCCCTAGTCTAGTTCCCGTAGTCAGTGTCCGTCGCAGGTGGCGGAAGGATTTGCCCCGGAGGGTAAAATCCTGTTGGTTGGAACGCAGGTGATTACAACGGTATAAATCATTTTCGTCTGGCAAAGTTTGCACATACTCGGTGCCAACACGGATGCCTCACAACTTTCCGCGGGATAACGAACCCGGGGTGTGGGTGGGGGTGTGGTGGGGCGAAAAACTATAAACACTCCAACAACAGGTATCTTCAATTTGGATGGACCATTGTTCGTGGTGTGGCGTGTGAATGGTCGCAATTAAACTACAGTCGTGTAATTTACGTAGCAAACTTTTCGTTTCGCTTGATCCAACACGGCCGAATGGTACGATGTCCATAGAGCTTTAGCGAAAAAGGGACCAAGTGCCGCAGGCAACGCGTCAAAGTTATCCAAATCTTTTTTTCTTTGTTGCCCTTCCTACCTTCCATTTTCGGTTTGGTGTTTATGCAGACACGCTTGGGGCTGTTTTGTTCAGCACATAAAAAAGACACACAACAAGATAATCCAGAAAGGGGCTGAATGGGGGGAGAGGAAGGGGTGGAAATGTATTCGATGATAAACGTGTAGGTATTTACTTCGCAGCACGCTTATCGCATTTGCACCATTGCTACCAGCTAGACCAGCATTGGCTCAGGTTTTAGGTTCTGATGCGAACGAAGCACAACATTTATCGAACTGTCTTGATTGCTAAGGATTATAGGTTATTGATTGATCGTATCGATTATTGGTGAGGCAAACGGGGTAATGCGTGATGATGGTTAGATGAAATAATATGGCTTTATTTGTTCGGATTAGAAACCATCCTTTACAGCAGTGGCTACCAAGTGCCTCGAGGATCTAGGATATGTCGAAGGTATTATGGGGTACTTCCGGGCTGAAATTGATCAAGAATTACAGTTTCTTTAACTTGAATTTGAAGGATTTGATTTTCGATGTTTTTCTTCTCAAATTCTCAATAGTTTTTATCTAATATGATCTGACACCTAGAATGTATCGTGAACATTTACTAGGAAAATATTATTTAACAAATATTTGATTCAGGGTTTCAAATTCAAATTTTCGAGGATTAGTTGTATGTTTCAGATTGTTACAAAGTTGAGCTGGAATGTGTGAGGTAGATGCGGAAACCACCTCGCTTTCTAGAAATTTTGGAGCCACGCAGCCACTTCTGGATTCCTACAATTTAAAGTGAAATATGTATGTACAAAGTTTTGTAGAGTGGCAAAACTTTTACGCCAGTAAGCTTAGCAAAAGCTTAGTCTGAGTTTGTCAAAAAAGCATAGCAAAAAAAACGAACAATGGGAATGGTAGAATCATTCCATATTTATCTCTATGTGTTTAAGCTCGTTTCGAAAAAAATCAAAAAATCATTTAATTTATCTTGAAATAGGAATTCATTATAAATGAAAATTATTTATTTTGTCAAAGAAAAACCCAAACAGTTGTAAAATAACAACAACGAAACTGATCGTAAACATAATAAAGTTGCTCATTCGCATCCCAGATTGTGGATGTCCTTTTTGCCTGTCCATCATTGTCGCTATGAGCACAATAATGACCATGTGTCGTGGACGTGGAACCAAAAGAAAAATGATATGTATATTTCCATTTCAAGCCAATTCGGGCCCGTTTTTAAACCTTTCCGACTGGCATTCACATGCGACACGGAGTACGTACTTTACAACACTCATTTCCGGACGATGATCGAAGGGAAATGAAAATAACAAAAAATAACAAATAAAAATCCATCACATCATAAATCCTTCCACCACAATCCTCATCGCTTGCAATGCAGCAGCAAAAATGGTCATAAAAAATAGCTTTAACGAGGAAAAGCTAATTAAATTTTACATGGGAAAAATGTTTCAATTTTATTTTAATTTTTTTTTTTGGTCCAAGCCCACCCTAAAAGAGCTCTGATTCATACTCGACTGACACAATGAAAGCAGAAATGAAAATTACCGCTACACCCATTGTCATTGCCATTGTCCCGTTTTTCCCCTTGACAGGCCGGTAGCGATGATCCTGGCTACTGCGATCCCGGTGGAGATTTTCCGTCCGGGATTTTTATACGTCGAATGACTATTTTGTCCCACTTTGTCCGTGGTTGTCAAATTGGCCATTTGCACTCGTGGATGGCTGTTGTCGGCATCACGGGCCAAGAGTATGGGGAAAACCTTCCACGCATTAATCATGAATGATCCATCATCCCACTCCACCCGCGGACCTGTCACCAGATGTGGTGGTGCTCAAACGCTTTTTTTTGTGTGAGCTTTTTCCCCCTCCCCAGTTAGCAAAAGACGAAAGGCAAAAGATAGGGCAGGTCCCTTCGTTCTCTAATACGCTCCGGTAATGCTCACTTGGGTGGGCACCTCAACAAATTTGAATCCCACCCAAATAAGTTTGGGGAGATGAGGAGTTTTTTTCTCTAAATAATTCTCCGAAAAGCGAAGCGGGTAGCAAAAAACTGGCCGGAAATCTTAATGCTCTTCGCTAAGCTAACACCAGGCAGCCAGTTGCAAAGCCGATTAAAACCCCTTACAATGATGATCAACAGATTTTTCGGTCGACTGTCGTTTAAAGATCCGGTTGCGTTTTTTTTCCTTGTCCTTATCCGACGTTTGGTAAGCTGCCACCCATGAGAGGAGGGCTGGACCGTTTATTGATTCTTTTTCTTCGCTCTACTTGCGGGAGCTTTTGCTCCCTTTTTGGCAACGGAATAATGGAATTACTTTTATGTGTGGGAAATTGAAATTGGAATCAATTATTGTAGGACGTATGGTGAAAGATAAAGGTCGTGTGGGTGGTGGTAGGGTGGGATTTAAAGAACATTTTCCCATTTACAAATGAATCGAATTTTACAATTTTAAAAATCATTCCAAAAGTTGATGAGATTTTTTCTAACCCACCCGAATTCAGCGCCTTATCAGATTATTCTGACGCGGGTGCGCAACGTCTGATTGCTATTCAAATCTTTACATGTGCTTTCTGTTAAATTGAATAAAACGAGATTTTGCTGTCTGGTTGCTTCCCCGTGGCAGCGCAGGGAAATCTTTATCGAGCGGTTTGATTTGAGTTACGCACCCGCACCGGGTTTCAAAAGTCCGGGAAATCCTTTTCCATAAAGTGAGATAAGTTAATGGGTTCGTTATTGCGTGAGGCTTTCCTTGCGGTGCTTCTTAAATCCGAGAAGCACACAAAACGATCGAGATTCAATCGTCTGAAGGGCGAAAGCACGTTGACCGAAACAGGACAATGGGCCATTATCGGTTAATGGGAATGCTCGTACGGCAGGACGTGGTCGGAAAATGTGGTGCCGAGCGAATCTACGTAATGAATTCCCGATCACACGCCACACACCGCTGCTTGTCTTTCCATCTTTCCTAGCCCATCCGTATGGCGTGTGCTTCGTTCTCCATCGTTATGTCACAGACACTCGACAAACCTTCCCCTTGAGACGGTTTATTTCGCTTTTTCCGGGTTTTTTTTCTCTTCTTTCTGGATAACGATTAGGACGTTATTTCGAGCTTAGCTGCCGTGTTGTGTAAGGTTTTTTCCACCCCCCCACTCGATGGATTTTTCCACCGAAACAGGGAAGTGGGCTAGTATTCGCTGGTTATCAACTGGTTGTACGCATCCATAACCATAACCGTTGTCGTCCTCGTCGTCGTTGGAAGAAGCACCAAAACGTACCGATCGGTTCGCCGAAATCAAAAAACACCAAAAATGGACCGAAAAGACGAAAGATAAAGATAAGAGTTTAGTCGCTACTTCGGTACGTACGACAAAAGCCGTTTGCCGGGAAAGGATACACTGAAGTGTTAGCGTTTGGCCCAGAACCACCGAGCCCGCATCCCGACAGAGCTAAAGCCTCCGAATTCGGTTGCTTGTAAGTGAAAGTTCAATGTCGTCATTACGGCGGAAATCGAAGCTCAAGTGGCCGGAAAAGTGGAATTTGCCAATTTTGCCCACTCGTCCAACACTCGCCGCTTACCTATCGCTGTAAGCGATCGATTTTGGCTTTTGGTGCGATTTTCCCGTAAAAATTTGCCCCCCCCCCCGCACGTGTGGCTGTGTGTGGTTGAGGTGATGCCGTGCACGGACCGCGCATCGTTTGCAATTGCCCGAAACGGGAGCTGGATTTCGTATCACCGGTTAGGTTGCGGCAGTGGAGAGGATAGGATGGACCGGTCTCCGATATAGGCAGTTAATGGAACGTATACACCGAAACGATTATTTAATCGGTTTGCAATTTTGGATGAGTGTCAATCAAAGTTGGCGCTTCCTCGTGAGCGAGGGCTTACGGTGCATTGGATGTTGATTGGCATAGGGTTCGGGATGGGAAGTTACGAATGGTGTGGATAATGATGACATTTGTGGCACGGCTACGGGTGATGAACACGAACGACGTGTTGGGTATAAAACAGATGCTTATGAGGCTCTAGGGATGAAGTTTGCTACATTGAGGACCGATGAAAGGTCGATTGAATAAATTGAAGATGATATTTAGAATTACTACTGAAGTAATTAAAAGTAAAATTAGGTATTCACAAAAAAGTAGATAAATCAAATTAAATCACATCACATAAAAACATTTATAATGTCTACAATTTTATGACAATATCAATTAAATTAAAACATGTAATAGATTTTTTTTTATAACGAAGAGAATTAAAAAGTACTTAAATAAAGTCGTGTATCACACTGAATTTTGATACTTGTTCATTCCTCATCTTCCTCATCTTCAAAAGCATCATTTATTTGATGCGAAAAGAAATCATCATAAATTAAGATAAGGCTACAACAACAGTACCACTGCGATAATTCGTGCTGCGGAACAATAAATTAAATTCCATCTTCAGCGAGCTTTCGTATTCACGCTTCCACAAATCTTGCGCTCTTGTTTCATGTAACACGCAAACAAACAGAATCCCGAAGGAGATCGCATTCGCTTCACACCCGAAGGTTAAGTGCCGCTGCCGAACCGGTGCTCCATTTGGAAATAATCCAAAAATTGGGTATCGCAACAGAATTATGCAAATGTTACAACCATTTTCACTGCCAATCATCCTGCCGGGATCTACGCTCCCAACCACCGTCTCATCAGGTTAATAGTCTGCCAAATGATGCAAACTGTCATTTTCCATGGCAACGTGATCCGTGGTGAAACGATTCGCAAGGAAGCTTTGGGCGCTTGTTTCACCTTCACGCCCATGTAACGTGGAGTTCCAAAGCACTGCCAGAAGGATGGAAGTGAGACATTTTCCAGTGGATTTGTTGTTTTGCATCTGGCTGGCTTTTGCGCTTCTGGAAACTATCAGCTCTATTCCCACTGGAGCGGTTCTTCCACCGAGTGGAAAAGGGAAAATGCCACCATTTGCGCTTGGGATTCGTTCGTTTGGAAATTCGAACCGATGCTCTGCGGACGATTCGATTTGCGTTTCGTCTTCGATTTTGAAGCCTGAATTCCGTTCACTTTCATCGCGATGTATTTTGAGCTCATCCATATTCAAACACGCCGAGCGTGCTTTTTTCTCGCTTGGCTGTGTTTTATCTCCTGCTGGATGAGTTTATCGTGCCAGAAAGGTGCTTCTCATTGCAATGGTAAACCACACGGTGCTGAACCCAAACAACTGATTGCATTGCCCTCGACAAAAAAAAGAACACATCAAAGAGCATCTGATCGTCCATCTTCACCCCGTAGTGGTAGATGATGGAATTAAGCAATGATGGTGATGAGAACCGATCGGGCGCGTGTAAAGTGGTAGTGATTTTTTGGATGCTTTGCGCAAACGACAGCCAAACGGTGGTAGATTGGAGTTGTGTATTGGCAATTCTTGGGAATAAATAAAAGCGATCCACGATTGATGATGGCATGCTACACATCGTTGCAGGGCAGGGTTTATCACCATCCGTTGCGCTGCACTCTCAAGTGGATGATGCATTGAAATGGGATCTAATCTGCTCGAAATACGGCACAGAGATGTGCAAACGCGTATGAAGCACGAACTGCTTGAAGGGATTGCAGCCAAAATTAATCATGGCATCTGGTTTTACTACTCAAAATGAGAAAACTGTACACAACGCCACAACGGATTGATTTCCCCAGGGCTTCGTTTGAGGTAAATGTTCAAAATGTTGCTCAAATCATGAAGTTAACAAACTTTGTTTTGACTTTCTTTTTTTTCTATGTAAGAAGGGAAAAATAAGAATGCTTTTATGAGTTCTTAAATTCTGAACACGCACGGCTAACTAATAATTATACCTCCAGGAAAAAGAACAATGTTTTTACAATCTAAAATTGCTCAGACATTCAACCATTGTTGTTTTCAGTCATGCAAAACCATCACCATTTTAATCACTTTCCACCTAAAAAGAAACATCCGTCCTTCGTGTGTGTTAAAAACAAACAATTTGCGAGGAAAGGACACGCTGCATATGTTTGGCTCGTCGTTTTTTATCGCCAAATTATCGCTCGTAAACGCCCGAACCCCGTTCGATGCCGCAAATATCGATCGACCGCAGACGCAGACGAATCGTCCCGTGAAGGAATGGGGTCGATTTTACGATCATCTTTCATCTTCAAACCCGTTCCACCAGGCTGCGGATGATAATGTGTGAAAGATTTACGACACACGACGGACAAGTTGGTTGGGTGTAGCATATTTTGTTAACCCATTTCAATGTGGTTTGAGGCGTTTCTAACCTGCCGAACCGTGTTTTTCCTTGTTGGCGATCGATGGGGTATTTTTGTTTTATATTGTTTTTTTTTTCGTGTCGAAAACTGAAAGCAAAACCAAGTGTAATAAAACAATTTGTAGATAGAAGATGGGATGGTTGAGATGAGATTCGCCTCATACATATTCAATAAGGGTCAGACGAGTGGCTCAGCACTTTAAGCCTAATCCCTCTATTGCTCAGCTTTTAATGAGCAAGTTTTTAGAAACGATTAAACATACGCTTGGATGCTTCCGATGCGTACGAGCAAATTAATGACGACATGGCGCTCGATACTGTTTACCGTGTCTCCAGATAGATAACACATGTGATACCCTTCTTCTTATTATCCGATAAACCATCGAAACTAACCACCAACACATAACGTCTGGAAACGCCTCTCATTAGTTGACCGATCGATCAATCGAGCTCGTCGTTGACGATCCGTTGACTTTAGCACTGGAAACGAATGGTCAAATGATGATTAATTGATAAAGTCCAACCCTGCGAGTAGGTCGATCGATACGGCTGGAATTTCATCAACCGGCCCACACCGCACGGGACCGTTTCTTCGCACGGGCTAATGAGACGGAATCAATTAGACTGATTTACGCTATCGGAACAACTTCATCAATGGAGCAAATGCGGCTTGGGCTGCCCACGCTCGAAGTATTGTTGGAGTGACTTTCCGAAATCTGGCCACCCCTTACGTCACGCAAAATCAATAAAACCCCACGCGGAAGTAGGACCGGAAAGCTTACATCCTTGCATGTTAGCTTAGCGTCAATTGCGCTGGTTTTATTTTTTTGTTGTGAAATTTCCCTTAATTTCGCTGATGTTTGGGGTTGATAGTGTTTGGAATTTTCTATTTTCCTACTCACAGTTTCTTGATAAAAAGAGTCTAAGCCTTCCCTATTGTGCTCAAACGTGAACAAACATGGCAGTTTAGTACGAATCACATTAACGTACTTCGAAGAGAGTTCGAGCCGTTTTAATGGCCGTTTCATAGAGGCCACCATTTGGTGGAACGTTTTGTTGCTTATTTACACAGTCTCTGCCACGTTTAGCTTTTTCTTCATCTTAACAGTTCTTTTTGACGTTCTCCCTTAGCATAACCATACCGTAAACTGCCGTGAAAACTTTTCTTTTGAGCCACATTCCTCGGTATCCGCAAGACATTTCTTGCCCAGTCGGTCCTATTATTTGCTTTTCTTTCGCAAGGTCCAACTCTCGCACTCGGTAGTCGCGTTTCCGGTGGAATGACATGAAAGCGCACGTGTGTGTGTGTGTGTGTTTGCTTGTGCCGTAATGGTGCTGTGATGAGAATTGTGTCCTTCACGTGCCGGTGTTTTTCACCCTTCCAGGGGAAGCTTTTTTTTTTGTTGCTCCCCAACTCGCAGCATGAATTTCACTGGAAAAAGAGGAAGACTTTTATTTGTTTGATTGTTTTCCTTTCTGCCGTTTTTCTTCACTCGTTGAGTGTGTGGCTGTGTGTGGGTTTTTGTTTTATTTTCCGTCAGCTCGTATCTTTCCGAGGTTTTTCCACGGTTTCCATCTGCATTCGGACTCGATTGGAATACAAGATGATACACAAATTTAGTGGAAGTAATTTCAATTTGTACCAGCTTTGGAGGGAGATGGAACTTTTGTTTTTGTGCCTGTGCCAGTTTTCTTTCTTTCCTTTGCCTAATGGGCAAAATCACGACCGAAGGAGCAAGGCGAGATTTTTTTGTTGTTGCTTGTGTACTTTTGGTGAGTTTGTTTGTTTTTCAGGGAAGATTGGATAAATGTTTTTTTTTGGTCTTGAAACTTGCTTGAAATATGTTCAGGTGCGTTAACGAGTAGGATTTGTGGAATTCTTTCCATTTTAGGATGGAATCATTTTCAAGGAAATGAGTAGAAAAGGATCATCAAGTTTTTGTGTAGTAAAAAAAATAAAATTTCAGTTCATAAGCAAATGCAAGACAAGCAATAAAAATTCTATCGTGCAAACTAATATAAAGACAGAAGGGTCTATAAAAATAATTAGTCAAGGGGAGTCATACTAAAAAAAGGATTCAAGAATGAAAGTGTTATAAGTGAAGTGATAAAGTATCATACATCTTTTTTTATTTACTAACACATTAGAGCAAATTAAAGAAAATGAAAGGTAATCTGTAAATTATAGAAAGAAAACAGCGAAAATAAAGCAATATATCAAACGGCGTAACGTACCAGCACGAACGTAACGATAACAGGAGTCCAGATGAATGGCTCAACTAGAGAAGGCCATTCCAAATGCCACCAAAAAATCGAGACAAAATCGTTTTATTCCGCATGAACCGTATTTCTTCCTCACAGGCCACCCTGACTGCCGGGCCCTTGGACATCCGTCCGTCTAGCGCCATTTTTCATTTTTCAACCATTTGCACCGAACGATTTGGCGTCCGTTTGTTCTTTTGGTCTGTCCGTAGGCGTATATTTGGTGGGGATTGGGGGGCAAGAAAACCTTACGTTCACCGACGGACCCGTGTACTTCATCATGGGGGGAAAAGATGGCAAATAAACCATATCGAAGCGAACGGTATGCTGGTGAAGATGATATAAATTCATAATCTGTTTCACATTCCCGAGCGGCGGTTGGTTCGTGCCGTTGCAATTTCGTTTTTACTTATGGTCCATAGTGCCTAGTACAGTTTTTATTCTTATTTTTTTGTTTTACTGCCCATTTATACATCACTTCGTAATTGATGATGTTGTGTCTTGTGAACGTCAACATCGGTTTATTATTATCAAGGCAAAAGCTGATGCGCGCTGGATGTGAGATGACTAGAACGCTAGAGAGAGAGAGAGAGAGAGAGAGAGAGAGAGAGAGAGAGAGAGAGAGAGAGAGAGTTAGAGCATGAATTATTTCACCATCATATTAATGTACGATAATCATGCTTATGTTTATCGGACTGTTTGAGTAACTTTTAGTTTTCACAACCCCCACGAACATAAAATGCAGACTGGTCTGTAGTATTCTTCATGGAACAGTGCATGAATCACTAGTGTTATGTTGTTTTTCCAACCCAGCATCCTCTTCATGCTCTTGAGTTCTTTCGCCAGTCGATATGCTTTCCCCATACCTGACGGAGCACTCATTGCAATTCAAGTGGATATGGCTGCTTTAAAAATGTGTCTATAGTTTCTGCGGCTTTATCTCGACGGCATCCCAGACCGGGATGTTCCTCCACCGTTGCGCTCACGTATATTGGAAGTTGGGCGAAACCGCAAAGCTGAGCCATCGCTACTTCAAACTTTGTCCAGTTGACCCAGTTGTGCCAGGGTTTGCCCCCCTTGTAGCTACTGGAGCACCAAAAACAAATAAACCGACGAAAGAAAAAAAGAACAACGGAACGAAAAATACCGAAAATGTCCGGAAATAAAATTCGACCCGGTGTTAAATTTTTCTACCCGTATACCCGGGGGTTTGCGGTCGAGATTTTCCACTTGACGTTCCTGGTGGACGACACTCAGGCGAACGGATCCAGATTTCCCTTCCGGCCGTTAACCCTATCTCAAGGGTGCCATTTCACTGCCAGCCCGGTTTGCCCCGGGTGCCGCTCCCTGCCGAATGGGGGCAGCAATTTTTAGTGATGGTTCCATGCTGGAAGGAAAATGTGTGTTTTTTCGTGGAAAACTTTACCATCTCACACACGCACGCCCGAGCTGCAAGTGACGGGACTGACACAACAGTGCGCTTGAGGGAGTTTCCTGTAGAGTGCTACTCCAGCCAGAGAAGTGTCGAGTGGAAATGATTGGCTCAACGCTTACAGCTTAAGCCCTGATTTCCACCACACTCACATCGGAGGACACCGTTAGGAATAACACTCCACGGGGGGTGGAGGTGAAAGCAGACGCACCACACAGGCCTGGTTCGTACGATCGACAATCGAGTATCGTCCATCTGTTCATGGGAGTGGATGTTCTGCCCGGGATTGCATTTGCTGCAGTTGCACAACCCGAACGTCCATCCGGCCATTGTTTCCGGGAATGAAAACTCTCCACGTCACCCGGCTTACAGACGCCTTACCGCGAATGACAGCTGACAGTTGGTGCAGTGGCTTAAGAAAACTCCATTCCCCTTTCGAATGTGCTCTAATCCCGATCCCGTGGGTGGGAAAACATTGCTAGTCGGCGCTACACTAATGAGACCCAAGCCTCATTTTCCACCGAAGAAGTAAACGGTGTCGTAAAATTCAATTTCCCATCGAAGAAAATGTACGATTGGTACGTGTAGTGATGATGGGGTTTGTGGAAGCCATCTTGAAAAGTAACACGTACAGAGTGCAGCGTTGCAATTAAAAGATCCAGCGTGAGCGGTAATTGCAGCAGAATCAAGGCAAAAACAGGATCACAATAAATGTCAGGAAGGATCAAGGAAATAGGCAACGTTTGGATTAAGCACTTCGAGAACACTTTGAGAGGGTAAAGAGTGTTTTGTTAATACTGTTAATTGTTAAACGATTTGTTACAATAGGACGACAGATGACAATTGCATTAGTGTCTAAATTATATTATTTGTTTAATTTTATATTTTCATTATTTATATTTGCTATCACTATCATTTTTAATTATATTCAACCTCTATTGTTGGCATTATTTTATTTAAATAAATATAATTATTTTTTTATTAATAACTTTTCCAACTTCAACTTCCGGACTTCAACTATTTTTAGCCGGAATGGAGGATTTTAATGAGATGTTGTTTTTTTTATTGTTTTATTCAATTTTAGACCTAGTTTATTCACACATTTCACATTTGTGCCAAAGATTTTTACTCTTTGGATTTTGATTGAAATTTAACAAGATTTTGTTGTAACACGTATTGGAATAAAAACATCAAGCGGCTCAAATGGTAGAATGATTTGAACCCTTATGAAAGCAAACGTGCGATTGCATAACATTACCAATAGGACCAACCTTAGGCAAATATCCTTGCTTAATGCAGCTGGCATAATTTCAACGAAACAAATAATTAAGAAGCAGTACATGATGCCAGCTCTGTACGTGAAAGAACGGTTCAATACTAAACAACTCCCCCAGTAGTTGGTGGTCTGTATTTATAACAAACGAATCCTTGATCCTTGTACCGGCAAGGCATACACAAACTCATTTGAATGTTTCTTAGCTGCCAACTATCTCATCTCCTTGCGATGATTCTGCCGGAGAATGAAATGTGGCCAAATGAATTCACCGTACAGTTTCGGGGCCGCCGGTACACACTGCAAAGGGGTAGCCCAGCAAGACACACGCCAGTACAAATATGTTCAATTAGTGAGCAGTATCCATGGGCAGGTAGAATTAATAGAAGTCTTTCATTCGAGACCATCCTAAGGCGCCGGCACAACAGCAGTCAGTGGTTTGACCCGGCACCTTACCGGATCGGATCTTTCACGTGTTGTGGCTACGTTACGTCCTGGTGGCACGATGGTTGATCCTTTGCGCAATGTTCGTCCTGTCGGAATACAGGCACGTAGACCGGTAGACCGAAGACGTTCAGAATGGAGCGTACCTGCTGGATTTACCCGAGCCTCAGCTCGCCTTAGAACGGTCGTGACTGCCAACCGAACGTGAGACAACCAACCGGAGGGTAAGGTTTGCCTGGATTAGAACAAATGACCATCCGAAACGAGTGAAATAGAAACCTCAGCATTTTAGGTCGACGGTAACCGATGACGCATTCACACGGATGCCGGAAAGTCACACGGACCCAGACCCAGCCGCACGGGCGGTTTTGATGAAGTAATTTTATTTGACAGGGTTGATGTTCGTCCACGGTGGTATCCTTGTGATGAAGAAGGGTCCCATTAGTGGAGGATTGTTTAAGTTGATCATCGTCACCTTGTTATTGTAGGACGAAAAAAAAGGGAAATATATTTTGAATAAAACGAATCTATTTGTAGTACGCAACACACCTACGTAATCTTCAGCTACGGGAAAACCCAACCACAACACAAGCTTCATGTGAAACACAGCGCTAATTACGTTATGTCTACTTACGCATGTAAGAAAGGACAGAACAAAAAACACATTCAGCGCCATTTACCACATGCTTCGTAAGGTTTTACCCGGCATGTAATATATTTTTAGCATCAAAGCACCAAAACACTAAAGTGCTATTATTAGAGGCGTCGGTATTCGGTCGGGTGTTGCCGAAATGGTGATGCAGCCTAAAACATTTCACCAGAATTAATTCCATTTATTTAGGCAAGAACTGAGTTTTCTTCCCCAGAACTGTTCGGGGTGTTTGGACTGGTATAATTACATTTCCCTACGACATCACCTACAGCGTTTTGTTGCTTTTGTTTGGGTGATAACCTTTACTCAGTTACGAGACCATACTTCTGGCGAAAATCTGGTGGACATTTTAAGTTTGTAACACACTTTCCATGGGAGTAGTAATATTAAGTTGAATGGAATTATTTTTATTCCATCAAGTGCGGCCAGATCGTATTGTTGTGAATGAAGAATTCTATATGAACACAAATACAAAACAGCGTTAGATTATAACGTTGAAACCAAGAGAATATTTTAAGCAAACACTCTTCCTAAAACTATTAAAGTCTTTGCTAGTCCTGCGGCTATTTTTAACGATCATAAGACACAACGTCGTGCACGCCACGTTAGGAACACATTTTAAATTCATTGTTTCTCTTCGCTGGGAATCCCGCTAGATGGAGCAGTTGTGCCACCAACGACACGAGATTGTGCATTAAAATTAAAATGAAAAACATAAGCATCAAATCATGGCTGCTGCGCCAGGCATCCATTCCAAGCATATGCAATGAAAGGCGTGCTGCTGTCAAGAATTGCGGAAAAAAACTAGCCCAGAGCACAGGGTTCTTGGAATTTTGCAATTTAGCTGCAGTGAAGGGCCTGCCTGAACACACCACAGTACCATGTTTAGAGCTTTTTTACAGTGACATATTTTTAACCACTGTGCGGACGGACGGGGCGGAGTGCATAAAAAAGAAAGCCTCCAAAACTGCACATGCACCCTTCTGCACGTGAAATGGTTCTTTTACTGTGGACAGCTCGTTGAATGATTTATGGTTGATTTACATAAACAAATAGCAACAACTACCGTACGAAAGCAAGGACAACAACGCACAACACACAAGGCGGAGCCAGTATTAGACTTTAGAACTTTTCAGTTGCCTTTTCGAGAATATTCAACTTGTGTTTCGTTTTGCAAATGCATTTTTTTTTTTATTTTGCTTTCCATTGGCAGCAAATGCCGTAGAAGTGCGCTTTTGCACTTCATCAACACCGTAGGTTTTATTACCGAACTCCCACAGGTGACTAGGGCGAGGGCTTCATTAGATTCGAGTTGCACCGAGGGCTTGGGACTGAGTGGACTTTAAATTACTTTCCACCGGCATTTCATGATGAGTGTTCGGTCTCTACGGCGTTTTTAAATATAATGGTTGGTGTGCAGTTTCATTAATTAAAACCTTGCACTCGAGTGACATCCGGCACAATTGCGTTATGGCTTTCAGTCGCATAAAGGGTGTGCGACATGGGAGTAGAGAAATTACATAAAATAATTAAATGAACGAAACCCATTTGGAGAATTGATGATGGTTGTGGCAAAGATGGTTCAATACTTTAAAAACAATTATCAAATAATTACAATATTTTAGGAACAGTGGTAAATTGGGATCTTTACTTTAGTTATTGAATAGCTTGATCAAAAAAAGATCTAAAATTAGTTAAGGTCGTCGAAACGTACCTTGAATTTATGCAGCTCATAATGAATAGCCTTAGACTTATCCCACCAGAATTGGAATATTATATATTATTTCTACCGCATGGAGTCCATCGTTATCGAGAGATTAACTTCTGAACACTGTCAGATACGTTTGACAAAAAATAAATAAAACCCTCCTATTTTCCTTCCTATTCCTTCCTAAGTCCTGCACAGCTTATCCAGAGTAGAAGCTGACCACATACCCAAATTCCACTCCATCAGGAGTAATTCCACTGATCACACCTAAGACTGTTACCGATTGGCCCATTTGTTTCAATTTGCATTAATTAATTCCCTGCAATTACTTTTACGCTAATGGCAACCGTTTCCGAAAAGCTTTAAAAATCAAATCAGTGATGCTATTAGTTATGTTTGCTGCTACCAAAATTTATCCTTCACCATTCACCACCATCGATTCGCGACCCGAAAGCGCAACCCGAGATCCTTCCAACCGCCGCGCAGCGATGGATTTGTATAATTTGTTTCTCAAGTGGCTCCACAAAGGTGTTTTCTTTGCCGTCGTTGAATCTCTTTAAGATCGTTCTGTGCCTCCAAGCAAGGTCACAGGCAGGTGACCGCAGTGAGCAGACAAATACACAAAAAAAAGTAATTTTTTGAGTAAAATTAATTTACTATCATCGTTCAGTCACCGCCAGATTACCCACCGGGAAATGGGCTGATTTTTAAACGCCATTCTTTTTGTTGCACTTTTTTACTTTATTATTTTGGGGCTTTGTTTATCTGGCTACTCCACCTTAAAGGACGTCGTTGGATTTCGTTGGTCGAAACCGAAAAAAAACAGGGCAACCACTTCAAAACCCCAAGGGTCATTAAGTGACGGCAAAAGGTGACGATAATTTCCGTCCCGCGTGTCCCTTAGCCGATGGTTGAAATTAGTTTTGCGTGAAAGGTTCTTGGAAGGTGTGGCTGTGGGAGTGTCGGAGCTTTCGATCCAAATTGCACCACATCCGTAAATGTCGGTAGAAATCTGAACAATTTCCTGCCCATTTTCGTTTGTTTCTCTTTGAGGGGCAAGCAGTTTGTATGCTTTGGTGTGGTTGTTTTACTAATTTTATAGTAAAGTTGCTTCGGTAATGTGTTTTAATTTCTTGCTACCGCGCTTTTGTGGGTTGGAAAATTATGAAAATTACATGCGGTTCATTTTCGGAGCGAAAGCAACTTTGTATATTTTAAGGAAACGAATAGCATCTCATCTGGTATTCTAAACAGAACGTTAGATTTCGAAACATGCCTATCTCCATCGTGGAGTTTTGTTTTCTTCTACCCTACAGCAGAACTGAAAATAAAATTATGTACAGAAAAATATTCTTTCAAAATAAGACACACGCACACCGAAAAAAAATACCTTTCCACTTTGTCAGAGCAGCCCAATTCAATAAAGAAGAATATTGTTTCCAAAAGATTGAAACATGATTAAAGTGACCTAGCTTATGTTTCCTTTCGGCATCGCAAAGATCGAAGCGCTCGCTCGTCCGCCATCATCGTAAAAGTTGATCCATGACCTACGCCCAGCGACGGCTAAAACACGCGAAATCTCCGTTCCATGCACGATAGTGTCCTTTGCCTCCCGTTCGCCACTCCCAGCGGAACGTTCTCCTTTCCCCCGAAGGGAGATCCACTTACAATGTTTCGTCTTTTGCCTTCCAAGTTTAACTGCACTCACTCACTCACTTTCGAGCTGGATAAACTGAAAGGATGTACGCTTGGGAGTTACAAATCCAGCCGCAAGCCACGTGCCCGGTTGTCCCATGCAAACGGGTGGCTTGTGAAGAAAGGAGCACAAAAAAGGTTAACTCGTTCCGCAACACAAAGCGCTCCTTGAAAATGTGGATGCGAAGAAAAATTGCCAACCTTTTCCGAAAAGGATATCCCGTTTTATCCTCCCCGAATGACAGTTTGCTTTTCTTTGGACAGATTCTTTTTTTTATGATTAGTAATTTTTAGCAACCAGAATTCTCTTTCTCGCTCTCTCTCTATCTCTCTCGCTATCTTCCTACGTATGTAGAATGGATTTTTTGTTTGCAAGCAAGGACAAAACTTGAATTGAATTATACTATCATTCGCTCTCATTTACCTGACCTTCATCTAATTCACTTTTTCGCAGATTGTACACGACGGTTCAACTTTGCACGGAAACCTCGACGATTACAATTTCGTTTTTTTTTTTGACTGGTTCTTCTCATTTCATCTCATTTTAAGGACACTTGAGTCAAGCATGAAAATCAAGCATTCAAAATGGCAAACGATAGCAAAAAAAAGAAATATGGCTTTCCACTAGCAGTGCAACAAAGAGACAACTCGAGCACCTGTTTCACTCATAAGAGCCTTCCGTTACTGAACCGGGTGGCGTTGCAGGGAGGGAAGCAGATGAAGGGAGGACTAGAAGAGAGAGAAAAGAAGCACGTGTAATTTATTCATGTTATCATGAGAAATTTTCCGACACATTACACTTCACATAGCACATAGCACTGCACGGGCAGGTCCGTGGGAAATGTGTAAGTAAAGCTGTACCGCACCTGAACGACCGTTGTCTATGAAGATTTTTGCCTGGAAATCTTCATTCATAATTCGGAACGGGATGGTTTTAAAGCAGGATAAAACTTTGCCTTTTCTGCTCAATTAAAGGTTTAAATTAAAAATAAGTTTATTTTTCTAATGCTTTGCCATTTTATTCTGCATTATAGTTTTTGCAAGCGACCAACCAATCTTGAAAGGAAAATTCTAAAAAAGAGATGTTATTTTGCTTTTTTTTAATTTTTGGAGCAACATATGTGCCAAAGGTTATTATGAAAACCATGTTAAAAACCTTGCGTATGAAAATTTCGAGACCAAAAAGCTACACAACCAAAGTTATAAATTATCTGTTCTACACTACAATTTGAATCCTTCTTTCATAATTTAACTCTTAACATTTTAGTAAAACAAATCATTTTCTTTTGTTTCATTGTTCAAACGAAAAAGAAATGCTCCAGGAGAGGATCTATTAGCACCATTTAGCACAATAAATGATACTGTTTATACTCCTGCCTTGCACGTCTTTACCACTTGCAATTGCAACATGACCGAAACTGGCCCGTAAACAAGCCGTCCACTACAATTCGCAAACTCGCGCATCCTTTTAACATTAATTTGCTTCCACCTAGCCGACCACCGGCCGACCACTTTCTCCGGGTGGGGGTGAGTGTGTTCTGTGCTAGTTGCATATTTCCAGAACAAATACCTACTTATCATTTAGATGGGCTGCGGGGCGAACAATTTGTTGCGAATCGCGTGCACCGCCTTTCAGCAACAGCCCCCGGGTAAATAGAAGCGCAGAATTAGGTCACAACACAAGGTGTGCCCGGCAAGGTATGACCGAACGTGGGTAATTTAACTCTTGCTCTCCTTGCTTGGTTATATTAATCTCTATTGTTTGTACGATTTAGGCTAAAGCTTTCTATATGCGTCGCCCAACAAAGACGACCATGAGGGCCACAAAAAATATTTCCAACATACTTAAATGCAGTATTAAAAAGTGTAATCGCTTCTTGTTATACATACTATCGGGTGCACACAAAACGTCACTCGCACACAGCTCGGGACTGCAATTGCCGTGTGCAACGAAACAATGTCTCCGAGCATCCGAGTGTGCGGTGCATAAAACTCGCCTACCACATCCTTGCTGCCTTTTGTTTACGATATTCCAAACGTTAATAATGCATAAACAGTTCAAAATAACCACCCTCTATTGCTTCCGCCGGTGGAGAAGCTGCATTCGACGGTTGAAGGTTGGCGTGCGCAATGGCAACGCAAAACAGGGGAACGGATGTACTTCGCATCCTCATCCACGCCAGCTCTTTATAACTTTGTGTTGCACTTGTTGTTTGCGTCGGGCAAACCGGGACGGGGTGGTGGAGATTGCGGGCGCAAGATAGTGACGGAGAATAGTTTGTAGTATCCTTTGCAGTTTCACCATCCGTGTGCTAAGCAGGCGTCCCGAGTACAATTGTACTTGTGCCTCGGTTGGTCACTAGCTAAATAGAACTGCCCGAGACCATGGGTTTCGTTGGAAACGTGCAAGTGAAAGTTGGTTTCTATATTCGACTCTCCGTTACACTTCGGAGAGTGTTTTATTGGGTTTATGAGTTAAGGGGTATTATGCGTTAAAGTGAGGAAAATTGCAGACGCGCGACCTTTCCGGGGGTTTTGGTATGAGATATGAAGCCATTTGTTAAATTCAATTGCACATTTCGATGCGGCATGGCAGAGAGAACGTTAATGTGGGAGCAACGTTTATAAAATGGGCTGCAAATACTGCAAAAATTATGCTGTTATTGAGCCTTTAATTAACAGCTTGAAGTTAATTATGATTTTTAGATTAATATTTGATACATGCCAAATATGATCTAAAGTTAGATGAAAGTCAGTTACCATGTAGCGATTTGTTGTTATGGTAACTAATATAAGGGTTACATACTCCAGGTGTTAAACTACTGTTAATAATTATTTTATTTAGATTTTATAACTTCACCTTGACCAAAATGGCCAAAAATCTCAACTGTTCATACTTTTGCGCTAATAGCCCAATCAATTTAAGTTAAATGTAAAAAATAGAGCATATAACTTTAGTTGTTTCGCATCTTTCTTGAAGTATGTTTCGTTAGCATCTCTCATTCTTTAACAAAATGCGCTAAAATGATGAACTTTTGTCCGAAATCATGTTTCATCAAACCGGAGTTTTCCATACAATTCAATTCCGCTTTGCCTTCTACTTTTTTCTTTTTTTATTCCGATCCTTCAGCTACCAGTGCCAACCGTATTTGGATATAATTTTCCTATCAAAAGCAACCTACTCTCTGCTTCTTCGTCGATCCATCCTGAGAAATATGACCCACCCGGTGGGTAGCTTGTTCAAGGTTGCTTCGAGTGAAGAAATTTGATTACAGTCAACATACACATCGCACGTCGTCCTTTCGCTTCGTGCTTTACATTGCCATTGCACAGTTCAATGGCCGGTCCGTAGTATCCTCGGCAATTCTAGACGAAAGTGGAGCGAAAAATGGGAAAAGCAAAATATCGCCCATCCATCAACGTTTGGTGCAAATTTTGCCTCGAGTTGCAGCAACGTTCCGTCAACCGTCTGTCCGTTCGATTATTGGGTCCAATTTGTTTATGTTAATAAAATGGTGGTCCGTATTGGTTCGAACAGCAGGGCTATTTCATTCTTTTGTGGACAGGCCAAATACCTATGGGACAATATGGGAACGGGCATCCTCGCAATTGCAGACCATCGTTGATTACAGACACGAAATCACAATGGAACGCAACTTGCCATGGGAAATCATTCCATCGCGACTTAAGAAACAACATGACGAGTTCTAAGTGTAAGGAATTGGGAAACGATTGAGAAGAAATCGAATTTATGATTTATATCAAGGAATGCCGCAAGCTCCCGATTGTATCACTTTCGATGGACATTATTGGATCGAAGCGGGACGAGACGATCGTGTTTAGGCAGCGGAAACATTCCACATACAATTTCTTGATAGCATAATTTCACTAAACGCTTCCAGCCCATCATCAATCCCGGAAAAGCATTCAATTGGCACTAAACCTTCCCCGAAAACGGGGAACCACTCCAGGAATGATAAATGTTGACATTGGGATTTAATTCCAGGGACCATGGCGATGGCGCCAGGAACGCCTTCCTAATTAACAGTACACCCGGGATCGCCATTAGCGAGAAGCGTCCAACCCGATGAAAATGCTGCTGGAAAATTGATTTATTTGGCGCCAGCTAGCAAACAGTAATTATTTCAATGCATTCAAAAAGGACCCATTTCCCATTTCCAAAGTTTCATTCGCACGGCAGTGACCAGCACCGAATAGTCTAGAAATTTTACAAATCATGTACCACTGGGCGACCAACACGGTCTCCGTATTTGTACGCTTGCTTCGATGGAAAATGTAAATTTTTCCTTCCCAAACAACTTTGGTGTGATTTCAACCGCAACATCACCGTCAATGGCGATCGCTGGCCAAACTTTAGCTAGCGGAATATGCGGTTTTTTTTTGTTTTGTTTTGGTTTCCGTTTGACGAGTGCTGATAGTGACAAGCGTAAATTAAATTTTACTACCGACGCATAACGATCGGGACGCATCAAAACTTTTCGGGCGGATTTCGGTTGGCGAATGATTTATTTTATTGTACATTACTACGCTGCATGAATTATCGCGCCGGACGGTCCTGTCTGCGGTTGACAACGTTCAAGTGAATGGCAATGGTGGACGTGATCGTGGAATTTGAGTTACTTCCTTTGTGTGTGGTGGAAAGCGAAGTAAATACGAACGCTGAGACTATTATTAATGCGCTGCCAAATGGATTTCGTAGTGTATTGTTTGGTATTCATTCGTGCATTGAGCATCAAATAAAGCAAAGCATTTGCTCGAGATTCATAAAATATGTTTACCTTGTTATTAGCAAAAAGTGGTAAGCAAATAAGCAATTTTTCATCACGAAATTTGTTTCATATTTTTCACGTCGTTGGGCTTGGTTGCACTTTGGTCTCCTGCAAAATGTTCATTGACCCTTAATTTTCGTATCGAAACATCAAATGGAACTTCAATTCCAGATATTATAGCTTCCTTTCAGAAGAAGTTAGCCTGACTGGTATTAGACGGTAACCTTAAAAGTTGTTTCCTTGTTATGGCCAGTTCGAGTCAAAAGAGTTCTTAGATCATTTTTTCGGTTCAAGTTTCTTTTACCAAAGTTTGTACATTTCTTGCACCGGAAATGTACACAAACAGTCTGCTATAATATAAATTGTCTTTATGGCTCTTGGTAATAAGCTTAGTTTTTATGTTTCGATTTGCAGTGTACGCCGTTTCTTCCTAACTGTTGACAACTTTGATGATACCCTTAGTCACGCTTTCAGAACATCGCTTTTCAGCGACGTGCAATCGGTACAGTCGTTCAGGAAAATTATATTTCACTCGAGCAAACACTAAACGCAGTAGAAAAATAATTTCAACAAAAAGCAAACTGGTTGCTTTCCCGTGCTAACAACCCGTTTTTGGGACAGTTTCTCACTTAATTTTGCCTTGCAACTTATCACCGTTTCTGACAAGTCATTAGCAGCCAAACAGCCGAGGGTAACTTTAAGCATCTTCCAGTACGTTGTCCACTCATCGGCTGCAGGCCATTTACTAACACGCTAATTTGCTATTCTACCCGGCACTGCCGGTTCTGTACCAAGTTCTATCCCATCCTATTCCGGACGAGTCGCTGAAAGGGAGCGAAAAACTTTGCGTACGAAATTAATTGGATCAGCTACAAATTATTACTTCGCTTGGGTGCGCTCGGACGCCAACAGCGCCAGACTTGTCGCGGGAAGCGCTCTCCGAAGGTCACCCAAACGTTCTAGTGATAGTTGCTGGGCGGTCAGAATTGTTATTGACCCCAACGCAGCACACCGATCGGTGTAGCGGAGAGTGTAAACAGGATCGTAAATTTTCACAACAAAACTTTCCGGTTCCAACCAACTCTTGGACAGGGCCGATCTGTCCTGCATCTCGAAAGTGGATGGTTGATATTTTTCTTCCAACATTCTATCACGTTGCAAAGATGACTTCAGTGAAAAGAGGAGCAATGTGTAGGACAGTGTTGAAATTCTTGCCCTTTTTGCAAAAACAACGCAGTATGGAATAATTAAGCGGATGTCCTGCAAAACCCCGTCTTTCTCAAGCCGGATGTCGCCAGTTTCTCGAGAGAAAAGTAAACACAAAAGTTTACCTCTAAACTTCACAGCGTCCCCTATTCCTTCCGGTGGGCAAGCAAACTGGGATTCATTTGTGAAAGTTTCAAGCCTAGTCAAATCTCGAACGTAAAGTATTCATTCCGTCTCCATCCATTGAAGGGAGCTAAAGTCATCAATAAATTATCACTCCAAGTGGCCACAAGAAGTATCTGACCCGACGGTACTGCCAAACACTTTTATTTCCCAGTGGAAAATACGCGTATCGGCATTCCTTCACCTCCAAACGACAATGGCCAGCATCGAAGAATTGTTATCCGGCAAATACCTAGCAGAGCACCGTTCAGTCAGTCAATGGCGAAGGTTGTAGGCCAAAAAAAAAATACAGCAATTTAATTACGTGAACATTAATTACCACGGCTACGAGCAGCGGTAGTAACGGTTGGTTCAGGCACAAATTAACTGACGTTATGTCCAGCGTTGCTAGGAAGAATTGTAATTAAAAGAGCTTCTGTTTGCACGTTTCCACCTTTTTGGCTAGCGATCTTGATTTCGGAACGATATCAACAATCGGCCGTCGGTTTTGTTCCGGTAGAAGTAAGAATTTAATCAAACGTAAGTAACAGATTCGATTAGTTAATGAAGTTAAAATTAACGTCTAGGTAGGCGAATTGGAGAATTCTAGACTAGAAACCGTCTGACAGTCATGAATGGATGTGCTACTTGACCAATTTACCTCTGTGTGTTCCAACTCTAGTAATTCTCCCCACCGCAACGACGGCTTCATTCCTTCACAGTTAGAAAATAGTAAATCAATTTTATTTTATTTTATGGAATTTCCAGAAATTCCTGACTGCACACATATTTCCAAGTTAAAAAAGAGGTTTTCCAATTGGAATTTATAACAACTATTTGACCTAGCTCACTGTGGACTGCATTCTTTCGACTCAACATAACGCTGCGTTCACCAACCTGTACCTCACTCCTACAAAATTAGCCATACCGCAATAGTTGTTGAGAGATCCTCTGTACAACCGTATGTGAGATTAAATATGAACATATTGAGAGATTCGTAATACTATTTTTGCGGCATCTTTTTAAGAATCCGTCCAGGATAAAGTTATGATAAGTGATTGATTTCTCCGAAGTCTTCGCTAAACGGCAGCAACAACCTGTTGTGGGATGGAATATCTAAGGCTACAAATTCTATTGTCAATTTGTATACAATTATACTTAGTTTTCCAAAAAAAAAAAATTAATTTTTTTAAACTACATGATACTAACCTCGAACACAAAACATCCAGTGTCAAACACACTTTCCCATATGCAGGATCGCACCAAGAACACGATCCGATAGCATCGCCGAAATGCGCGAAAGAAAGTTCAAACGTACGGCTGTTTGTACAAATCGCCGGCTGCATAAACATTGTCACCAGTCACCACCCGATTTTTGGACCAAAACCAGAAAGTGCAAACGATGACGCTTCCCGGCTGGCCCCCAAAAGCTAACCGACGTCAGTCACGGGCACGTCCCGGCTAACGTCGCCTTATCGAATGCCGCTCGTTGCACACAATGGCGTACAAGCGCGATGCGTGCGGATTTATGCACCCGCGACGTGTAAACATTTCTAGCGCGCACTGCCACTGTCACGGTGGCCACCGGCGGGCGAATGTTTTCTTAAGCTGCCGGGCTTTTTTCTGATTACGCGAGCAATTCTTTTGCACCCTTTGGCTGGTCTTCTGGACGACTTCTTTCGGGACAACAATTGGAGTTTTTTTTTCACTTTTGCTTTGCGTTTGAACTGTGTCGATGTCGATGATTGGCATCGTTGCATGTTTCCCGTTGGCACCGAGATGGTGCGATCGTACAGGATCGATTCATCGACCACCGGTCGGGATTTTACTTGTTTGTGTCGTTTGTTTGATTGTTTGAGGAAGATGTCGAGCCACTTCGACGCATTCTGATGAGTAGCAAGAAGGAGTGAAAGATGATTTGCATACGTAATTAGGTAGAGAGAAAGGTTTGGACATTGGAAACTGTAAATTTGTTCGGTTGTTCTGATAGACATGACGTCGAAGTACATTTCTAACACGGTTTTGAATCTGTATATTACTAATGTTCATTATAAATAATTCTCCTAATTGGGTTTTATTATGTATTTTGCTTAGTTTATATTTATTTCAAGATTAGTTCAAATATTTAACCATTTATTTTGGAACTTAATTTTCATTCACCTCCTTTTATATTCTGTTTACAAAACGCTAGGAATGCATTTCAAATACATGTTAGCCAAAGTTCTTGACGATAGAAAAATAGTAAATCGTCCATTTTACGACACGAATAAGATGGAAGAATTTTACCTCTTCTAGTGTGTGAAATCAGATTTCGAACCCGTTTTCCATGGAACATTTATGCTGCCCGGTTCCAAAACACAGAACGATAGTACTGGAAGCAATAATCACGTACCGGAAGAAGGGTGGGTGTGACTCAGACGAGCGTCTTCCATGGCATGCAGCACTGCAGAAGATATGGTGGTCAATTTTATGACTTACCAATAGCAAACGCAACCCTCTAAATGGCGTCCGCTCCCTACTGCTAAAACCAACACCCAGAGCATAGGTGACAGCGTCTGGAGGCCAAAGCCTTACGCTGACTCACTATCTCCGGGCAGGAAGCTTAAATGGGGCAGAAAGTTATCTTCCTACCCAAGCAATACATGCGAGGTCAAGAGAAGCGATTTCGAAACTGGAGGTCTGCCGGTGGATTTTTGTTGCTGTTCCGATGTATCCAAACGCATAAAAACATCCTGCTTTGCGGGGTGAACGGACGGCACTAATGTGTAAATATTTTTTCCTATTACCACCATCGCCGGGATGGGACTCTTGGGCTCGTAAAAGCGCAACTACTAAATTTACGGCGAATGGTGTCTTTTTAGCGCTGTTGGCAAGTAACCGGGAACGGTTTGGTGGAGAAATCGATTTTATTGTGAGTTTATGGGCTAAGTACAATGCTTTACGAACGGACGGAACCGAAACAGCCAAACCTTATTTAATGCCCATCAATGGGAAATTTCGTTTGGGGTGGGTGAATGATAGGAAAATAGCTATTGTTTGTAGAACTGAAAAGCAATTTAGAATTAATTAATGAAAACTAACGAATGAAATGAGTTATTATACGTAGAAAGAGAAGGTTTTAAAAAATCTTCTGGTAATAATTATCACGGTTATTTTTACGCATTTTCCGTAATAGAATTCATGAAAAAAATCACGAAACTCAATTTAATTACCTGTTTTGTTTACGTAACTGAAAAAGTCACCGTTTTTGATCCGAGTTAATGAGCCTAACAATTCAATGGAAAAAGAACGATTGCAATTCATTGAAATTGTGAATTAATTAACACACTTATGTTCAGATTGCGGTCATGAAAATTTTAAATGCAACCACAAATAAAACATATGATAAATCTACGTGATTTATTGTGCGCTTTCAACTCATTTAAATATTTTTATTTCTGTACCTGGAATCTCCAAGAATTTCCAAAACAGATAGTTGATATCTACTGTAATTTCCCATTTTCATAGCCTTTTGATCACATTTCCACCACTTCTGGTGATTCACCAGATGCCAGACGGCTTACGTTGGTGTGTTTTTTTTCACATTGCCGCGCATACATTTATCGTGCATCATTAGTGTTTTTCACTGCTCGTAAATTACACCCCATCGTACCCCACGCGTCCTGGCGCGTGGTACGCAAAAGTGAAACGGCAACGGTTAATTGAGCTTCAATTACCTGGGCAAAGGCATGCTGTGTATTATCGGTGACGAAAAAATGGGAAAGATTTATTGCAGATTATTAAAATGAGCGTGCTTCGATCGGAAGAAATTCAATTCAAGCCCATTTGTTTGGTATTTTCCGCACAGTTTACATCCCTTGGTGGAAGTTTTCAATGAAGGCACACAATGGCATCAATGTATGGGTAAGCTTATAGCTTATGGAATTCAGTTCATACAACAACTTTAAAAGATCTGTCATCAGTTTTAATGTTATTAATAAAAACTGAAACAAAGTCACCAAAATGAGAGTTGCTGACAGAGGTTACACAAAACGCATTCGATCTCTTTTTGTGCTCAAATCCCTCTCCTAGCTAAGTCATGACCCAGTTTGTATAATTGGAACGCAAATGAAACAGACGGTGAAAGAGAAAAGCTTCCAATTGTAAAATGGAAGGTAAATGAAATGCCAAAAAATGAAACCCATTTCACCAAAACACCACCCAAAAGTCAACTCAATTTTGCAAGGGAAAAAAACCCCTTCACACATAAGGTGCGCTCTGTGCAGAATGAAAGGAAAAACTGCAGTACGTATACTGCAACACGGCTGTATCCACTCCCAACAAATTCTTTATCTCCCTTCACAAAAGCTGATTTGATGCCATGATATGAGCAAAGAGCTTTTTTTGTTTCGTATTTTTACAGTAGTTTGTTTTGTTTTCCTTCTCTACTTTGCATAATAAGAATGTTTGTATTTATTCGTGTGACCGAAATGGAACAGGTTAACGAGTCGAATTTTTCGAAAAGCTATACTCTTTGTGCGAATTGCGATTTTCAACCTTAAAAAAATGCTGTTACATAGTTGCAAAATAGAAATAAAGAAAATTCTTATTTAGCAACATATTGCCAAAATACTTTTGAGGGCTAGGCCCGCCATTTCTGGCATTTATTTCGTGTAAAGACCGGCGCCGCTACAAAATAAACCACAGGGCCACCCCATTTTATTAAGTAAAATTAAAAAAAAAACATCATCATAGCTTGATAAAAAAAATCAAATCCTTTGCGGTGTATAAAACGCTTTAGACCGTTTGGCTTTACTTTGAGATAAATTAAGCCTTAGAACGGCGGGCGCGATTAAAGAAGGTGGAAATAAACTCGTTTTAAAAATAGATTAACCGCACATAGTTTCATCTTCACATAGGCTTCAATACCCACTTGCCCAGTACAACAACGACGAACCCATTAATAAAGCCGTGAACAAGGCGCAAGATGCACACCATCCGTGTTATGTCCTTTCAATACAACATTTTCATTCCGTTGTCACTTAAACGGATCTGGCGTAACGTCAAAAGGCACTCAGTGCGGGACGTTCTTCATTTTTAATTACTTCATTTCGTCGTCGGTTAAACTATCACACGGACACGGGAGTGTGTGCCAGCAAAGAAAGGCTTTTTTGCACATGGCCCCAAAAAGGTTTTCCACGTCCACCCAAAGAACGTTCATCGGATGGCGTTGTAATTACTCGACCCACGGTCCGGTTGGTTGCAGTTTGCCGTCGTTGTAAGGCTCCATTTACAGCGTGCCGAACAGATAACGAACTGCACGTGTTGCGACTAGCAAGCGTCGCGGTCAACCGATGGCTAATTCATTCCATTCGTTTCTGCTGGCTTTGCAGAAATTTTTACGTTCCACCTTTTTTTTTTGCTGCTGCAGCTGCCGAACAAAAGAGCAGCATTCGGTTCGCCACACCGGAATGGTACACGATGGTATGTGCTTTGCCGGGTTGCGGCCAGGAAAAAAAAAACTAATATAACACGAGCGACAACATTCACACGAAGCACACAAAAACGGGAAAAGACAAGACGAGACCACACCTAAAGCCCAACAACACGGAAACTCTAATTTGCAGCATTCTGCTTCGTTTGATTAAACTTTCACACAGTGTTCCTGCTCGATTTGGCTAGTTTTAGCTGTTTGCTTTTATGTTTACCCAGCAAAAGTCGCAAGGTAGAAAAAAGGGATAAAAACCGAACAACTTTTCCTTTAAGAAAAAGTGAGAGCATTTTTCTGCAAACTAAACCAAACCACCCGCCACCGGGCGAATGGATCGTGCATCGTGGGAAAATGGTTCGATAATGCTTTTTTCGCACTGTTCACACCTTTCCCTCGTAACGTTCCTTCATCCCGGTTTGATTGGTTATGCTTATCTAGCCTTAGTGCCGTAGTGTATGTATTATTGGAATGAGAAATAAGTGAGGAAAAGTGAAGGACTGTTTTTTCTTAATTTTCCACCCAAAAACAACACCAGGATGGCACGAATCCAACGAGACAAAAACACCGCAGGACGGGGAGATTCGGTTTTGAAGTTTGATTTTGCTTTCATTTTTGTACGAGCTGATTGCTTTTCCAATTTCAGCTTGTAACACGAACGGGCACGGGCTCTAGGACGAAACCAAAAACTTTTCCCCCTACGCTCCCCTAACTAGCAGGGCCGATCGTTTTGTTTAATTCTTTTATCCCAACCAATCGACCAATTCCGGCCAACAGTTTTGTGGAGTTTCGCCTGCTGCCGTTGCTGCCGATCGAAACTTTTCATTAAACGCTCTCCGCACAATTAAAAGAGTAACCTAGCAGGCCATGCATGTAAAAGAAGCTGCCGAGAAAGAAAGAGCCGGAGCTTCCTGTATAACCAAGACTAACTTTCCGTTTCGTAGCAATCGAAACCAATGCAACTGTGCGGTGAAGTGCATTGTTCCGTACTTAATCGATGAGGACAGGTAGATAAAGTTGTACATCGAAAAACTTGATCATGTTAGCTGACCACGGAACTTGATCGGATGGAGGGTGCTTAAATAATAAAAGTAGAGTGTTTTTTTCGCTGCTAAACCGATAATCGGTAATATGGTTATCAACATCCCATCTCCGCTTGCAGCAGCACTTGCCATATTAAGAATTAATTCGATCCTACCACAGTTAATGCACATCTTATCTACGTATAACACAAACTCCGAAAGCAGTTTAAAACATAAAAGATTTTTTATTTAGATTCTCGATTTCTTTTGTTTTTCTGCAGGAAAAACGCCTGCATCGTTTAGTAGTTCTAGTGCCAAGGGCTTTTACTTTGACGCAGGCTCCAGGGGATACATAAATCTTTCAAATTCATTCAATTCATCTTGGTTTTGTTATAAAAGTGGGAAGGAAATAAAGATTATTATTGCAAATAAAATGGAAGATTCCTTGGGTATTTTAATATTTTAAGGCAAGGTTCAAGCATTTGCCAAAAACTACTTAAACTTCTACAAAATAAAATTACTAACTTACATCTTCAGCATAATTCAATGCATACATAACGATACACTAATTCCTTCTCTCACCATTATTAGGACTTCAGTCCATTTGGCTTAAGAGCAAAACAAACGTGTTTTTCTTTCTTTTTTCTTCCACTTGCAAGTTTTGTTTTTCTTTCACCTTCGTGTCCATTTTGCATGGTAAATGTTTAAACACTTCACATGTCGTTTGCGGACACATGATACCTGTGCGCTGGTGTTTCTCGATTGAGTTACGCCGTTCTAGCCGTTCCGGCTGATCTGCCGTTCCCTTGGCGCTAGCAAATGGTGTGTGACCGGACGTGAAAACCTGCTCCTGCTCTCGGCCACCGTTCGGAATCGGTCTCGAAAACAACAACAACAAAAAAACGCCCTTCCCTTCCAGGGTCGGGGAGCGATTGGATCGGCTCGGGGAAAACAAGTACACTATTTCCCATTCCGCATCGTAGAATAATGTATGAGCTACTCGACGGTATCGGTCGACTCGGTACAAAAGTCATCAGTAGCCCAAAGGAGTATCCCTGTACCTGTACACGGGTGGCGGTCTGGAACTGCCCGTTGGTCACTTTTCACCGGAGGTGTTGAATTTGCAAAAGGGCACCGAAGCGAACCGATGTTCGTTTCGAAAACCCATTGGTCCATCGGTTTGCCGGTGACTGTCGAACGAACGGGAAAAGCGATCGACAGCTGGACCAACAAACTGGACAGTTCTGTTGCTTCGACGCGCACTGTGACCGGAACGGGGGAAGAACTTCCTGCAGTCGTCCTGGTTGAGTTTTTGGAGCACGAAATCGAATTGGTAGTGATTCGCCGGCGATGCCAGCAGACGGGCAATGTTGTGGCGAACTTGGTTCGAGTATAACAACCTCCTACTTAATTTAATGTAATGAAATTTTGAATTTCTGTTTTCTCCAAACTAAAACTTCTTGCTGCTTCTCAATTAAAATGTACACACTTTAGTGTGAAATGAACACAAAAGTGGTAGCTTCTCCGAATTTCATAAATCAAATGCCAGCAGGACAACAGTTCACTTCCAACATCCAACCACTGTTCCTTTGGTAGGAGCTTTACACCATCGTAGCAGCAGTTCCATTTGCACAGATTTCGATCATTTGAATCGTTGACTATGGGAACCGGATTGACCGAAAACCAAATCAAACTGCCATGCGAACGGTACGCGAGCTGTGGGGAATGTTTTTCCTATTCATGAACCAACTGGTCGACAGTTGACCGAAATTCGATTTTCAGTAACGGTATGGGTTTTTGCTGACGGTGATGTTTGATCAGCGCCATTCTCAAGCAGTTCCACCATCGGGGAAGAAAATTTGAAAGTGGGAAAATCGAACAGCTGACTCTGTATTGTGGGGTATTCCATATTACATCGTTGCTTCGATGCGGTTACGAGCAAGACACGTAATCGGTTGAATAAGTTTTCATCAAATGTAACTGCTAATACCGGTCGTTACGATACCATCGCGTGTACGATTTATGAGTCAGATTGTCATGATAGTGCTTGATGGTATCCAAAAGCATTGAAAACATCACTGAAAAATCTCCCAATAATTGGGATTAGAGTTTAGAAATAGTGAAAAAACAATATGTAATTTGTAATTAAATATAATTCTCCTTGGTTGTTAAGAACTGAAGTCCTTGAATTCTCGCTTTTTAAAGTTCACACGACATATAAAGTTGAATCAAATTTAAAAACATCACAGCACCGGCAAACCCATAACCCATGTCCCTGGCGCACGTTCAAACTTTATTCCACCAGCGCGTGAATATTCAAAATGCAAAGCGAATACGATTGCACCAACGAAATGCTGGCAGGTAAACGGTTTCCATCGTACGCTTAAGTGCCCCTTTGGACATGTTTGCCACTGCAAGTCGCAGAAGGGCAGGGACTCCAACCAACACGGGCTATTATGTTGGAAACGTTTCTAATGTCAGTATTGAGTTTCGGTTAAGCGTTGTTTTCTTTTGGGGATGGTTTGATATAGAAATGTCGTTATCGGTGCAATCTAACAATTTAAGTATATTCAATATACTTGAAAGAAAAACGTATTTGAGTTGCGGAATAAATGGAGCTATTCCTTAAAGTAGCCCTGAAACAATGCTCCGACGATGAATTAAACAAATCGGTCTTGTACACCGGCTGAGAATAGTACAAAAGACAATTGAACTTTGTTTTAGAAGAAGCGAAAGCTCATCAAGTTTAATGTTATTTTGTAGAACTGCTTTAAAGCAACTGCAAATAACCGCGGCTTTAAACCACTCGATTTTCCATTCTTGGCTACGTGTGGCTCTGCCGCACCGGTCCACTGTCGGATATGCACGTTAATGTGCATGTTTGACCAGTGGCTGAGTGCTTCATCAACAAATCATTTGACCACCCGTTCCGAATCGGACACCAACGCCCAGCTAATGTGACAGTGTGCAGCAAATTAGTCTAGCGTAATTATGATGGATTGTGAGCTAAACACGATCGTGATCATGATACTTACACAACAGCGGAAGAATTATTCATCCGGAATCGTGCCATTTAATCAGTGGTTGTATGCATGGCTGTAAGCTAATTTAATCAACGGCAGCTTCCATGTAATAGGCAAGATTTGCCATCAAAATTCCCTTGAGGGAATCGAAGGCGTGAGGCATTTTATAACGAAGGCGTGTAGTTGCAAAGGAAGCTTTATTTTTATGGTTCACAATACCAGCCAATCATTTTCAGCATTTGAATGGAGATGCAACATCATAATACTTGTTACGTCCGTGAAATGTATCAATGGGCCTGAGGCAACCTAACGGCAGTCTATTGAAATGGACGTAATATCCTTGTTATTGAAGGCTCCCGGCTAGATGTGATATCCGTTTCCAGTTGCTTTTGTATCAGTTGTTGCATTATGTTATTTTTCGCCTGATGGATTGGATTAGTATAATCACCCTTCAGCAAACGAGGTTTGCATGATATATTTATTACACTTTTTGTACATTCACCACATTAATTTAATTTAAGTTTTCCGCTAAAAAAAAAAACACTGCCATTAGTAATAAACGTTTCTTTGCGTTTCGGCCTTATAGTTACAAATTTGAATTGAATTATTCTCAATACCAGAACAACATTTTGCGTATGAGCGTAGTTTAAACATTTGGACTATTGTACCAAAAATTAAGTCCTCTTTAATAACAACATCAATCAGAATACTAAACAAATTGCATCCCTTTCTCATGTAACAGGAATTTAATTTTCTCACTCAAAGTATGTTGGTGTACAGCAAAAGAAAAAACACAGTAGCCTTCGATTGGGGATAAAGTATAATTAAAATTTATTATTCCCTATTAGCTGCCAACCACAAAAACATGATGGGCCTCATCGATAGTGTGACCACATCACATGACAGCTCTTAAATCACTCGTGCCTGCACTAATCTTGATATCGCTTTGCGGCATTGCGTTTATTTTATAAAATCAATTTCCCTTTTTCCATTATTATTCTAGTAACAATCATTTCAGAATATCGGGGAAAATAAAAATGGAAAAAAAATCATATCACCACTGTGTATTCAGAAGTGGTAAGGACACTCCAATTATAGTTGGAAAATAGATAATGGAAGCAGAAAAAAAAACAACAAGCCCATCCACTGATTTTACAATTACAAACCATTCCATTGTGATAAGCCTGAAACCATCAATCATTTTCAAACACTGCCGATAGTGGTTTCAGGTTTGACAGCTTGTAAATTGAACATCGCGCGATGCCCAACCAATAGATGCGACCGTGCAATGATTTTCTTTTACAAGTTGTGGTCCATAACACCTTTTTTTATAAAATGCTCTTCGATTCAGTGTATATTGCCTGCAATAATAATACTCTTATTACATTCTGAAAAGAGATGTTTAATATTCCATCTACACTAAAATGCATTGCAAAGGTTCGTATTACGCTTTTGGGGTGGGAACGAATTTACCTGCACATGGTCGCAGAGCTGTTTCAGTTAAAAACCTTCCTAAATCCCATAACCAGAATAGTTTCGGAACATTTCCATTAAACTTGCTCGGTCCACCACGGTTTCGGTGCCGCTCATAGCATTACTTTGTTACCATGGCCATACGGTATTATTATATCACACAGTACCTGGCAACATGTGGAACTTTCGTGGCAATCATCAATGTTTTACAATTATGCTTGCGCTCTGCAAAATTTTTCCCCTTGAAAATAAAAGCTTAACATCCACTGATTTCGGAAAATATGTTAACTATGTACCAAAAACTAATGTTTTATTCACACATTTATTAGTGGGATTCACTTCCTGTGGAAGCGTTCCTGAGTGGTAGCATCAAATGGACGACATTTATTGCATGACGGAAAAGTTCAATAGGATTATTCGAAGTTGTAAAATCATCAAAGCAAAAGTTTTTGTTTTTGAATCAGTTGCATATATGAAACACGGGTTGAACTAATGTTCTAAAACGCCAATAAACTACTGTCTCATTTTCCATTAAATGGTTTAACAATGTAAAGCTCCTTACAAAGTTGGTAAGTTGTATTGAAACATCAATATCAATTTATCTTTTCACAACTATTACGGAAATCTCCAGTACCGGAAAAATTCATCTAACAAACAAACATAAAAGTACTTCCAAAAACCATGAAGTAAGCGTTTCAGTTCAATGTAGGCAGACTGCAACAGTTGCCGGAAAAACCTTTCACAATTCAAACTGCAACCGTTGGTTGAGTTGGTGACTGGGTTCTTTTTTTCTGCTTTATAACAAACAACCCAAAAAAATGGACACCACAAAATGCTGTAGAACGCAATCACGTTTCTGCATATGCATTTCCCAGAGGAAAACTTTTTCTGTGAACGAAACAGGTAGAAGCAAAACTTATACTAAAACGTTTAATAACTAGCTCAAATCTAAAGGTAACATAGAAACTATGGGTACAAAAAGGTGTTTCCCGGGAACTTTTTAAAATTTTTCAAACATAAATAAATTTTCCGACAAATTCTTTAATTTGTTTCACTATTTTGAAAAATATGTTGCATGCTTTTAATTACTTGTAATGACTAAACCTAATATTTATTCAATTAATTTAAAGAATTTGTATGCATTTAATTTTAATTATAGCAAATTGAAATAAATGCTACACCTTTTTGTTGCGCAATGAGTAGCGATGAGTTTCAAAGCCTTACTAATGAATCATTTAAATATTTGGATTATTGTTCTTACACAAGCCATATGGTAATAATACACTTTAAGACCTTCGCTATCACCGGTGGACACAGTCGTACCGCACGTGTACCATACGTTGCATAATGCAATGATGCATACCTACCGAGCGTCCATCGTTCAAACGGCATATCACGATGGGTCTGCATAATCCACCCGGTGCATATGGTACATCACAGATAGCACCACTGTAGGGAAGTTTATTATAAAATTGTTCTCCCCATGCACAATCGAACGTGTAACTCGCCGGCACGAAATTGTCAAACTGCCAAAGGTATTGTACGGTTCCTGGCATTCCCGTTCACAATGGTCCCCCGGTGTAGCAAGGTGTCGATTGGTTCAAAGTTTATAGCTAGGAAAAGCATGGTAGCACTTCCAGTCCGCTTCATCCCACCGGCATTGGTGGCATTGGTTCCGGCATCCATCAGCCATCGCTCGGAAGTTCCACATTCTGGTGCATTCTGTGTGTGTGTGCTTGTGCGCCCTACTTTCCACAACCGTATGCCACCGTGCCAACCATTATCAGGGCGCAGACCGGGAAGTCATTTAATAAATTGCACAAATTATGAACGGAAGCCTAATCGATGGCAGGCCGGTCGGCATCATCACCGATCGATCGCGGTACTTCACAGAGTGCAGTGCGCACTCGATGGTGCAGTGTAGGCCACGGGTGAATTAATTGTGGCCCAGGCAATTCAATCAACTATTGAAGTATGTTGGTCATTTGTGGGTTCAACCATCGATCGTAACCGTGCGGAACCGTTTCGCTGGGCCGGGAAGGCTTGACATTCATGGGCCCGAGACGAGACATTCTGTAAGTTCAAGTTTCGAAAGGCTTGAACGACTTCGGAACACACCGCAACGGCCAACGGTGTGGTTCGGATGCCAATTAGTGTAATGGTACTGGCATTACGTTCTGCCAAAACCATTTGCCAAGTTCTTGAAAAAGTCTGTGACGGGAAATCGATAGGCGAGATTCTATTGTGATGAATTTTGGGAAGGAATATGTTTATCGGCTTTAAACTAAAAAAATATCTAGTAAAACCAAGTTAAACTATCTGCTTACCCTCCTTTATATTGGCCGTGTTAAAAAATCCGTCTTAGAAAATATGAATTCCAGCATCAATCACGGCTAGTGCAGCTTCTAAGAGTACATCAACTGTTCTCCATCGAAAGAATGCACTGAGACAGCGTAAGTGATCTTCACCGCTTTCAGAGCGTCACAGCGTCACTCGTTCTCCAAACGCATCTTCCACATGAAGTGAAAGCAATCTAAACAGCAGAGAAGAGCACAATGTGAGGATCGCATTTACCATGGTTTGGAGCTTAAGTTGTAATGATGGTACAATTTATTGATATTTCCATTATGCACGCCCGATCGAGATGGTTTATATCTAGCTGCAAGACGTTCCCAGTGGGTAGTGATGGTGTTTGCTAGGGATGTATGCGTCTTGGGATAAGAGCTGTCACAATTATCATGATAAACTATTATGCTAACGATGTGAGACAAAGTGGATCAAATCATTCTGGCAACGTACTGGAGAAATTCTTTAAGGAGGAGGTTAAAAGATAGTTTCAAATTTGAATATGCTAGGTTTCGTAAAACAATTACATTTTAATGTATAATATTTTAACTTAGTCTTAGAATAAGTTTTAGGCTAAGAAGAAAGAAAACAGGATAGACATTCATGGCCCTTGAAGACAAAATTGCAGTAAAACAGAATCAAAATGTTCCTCCAAAAACCGCTAAATATTACTTGAAAAGAAGTGATTTGAATGTTCTCTTAAAATCCGGGCAGTGGATTGAACCTCACGGCACTGTAGTCCGCACAACGCTTAAAATCTTCTTGAACGACATCATTAAAACAGACCAATCCGAACACATTCCGACGCATTGAAATACTCGATTTTAGTCTTCGGGAGGAAAAATACAACACCAGCTCTCGCACCGAAAACATACTGAACTGCATTCATCAAAGCGACACGGGAAACGGTCGATCGTATTCCGTGAAGCGTTATGAATTATGTATACGGAAATTATTCAAGTGGTTTTGTACCGTCACACTGCAAAGATGGTTACCCTGCCACATCCAAGCCCCGCACGCCACACCGCAAGTGCAATCAGCAGTATACTGCCGAGACTCACAGCATAACAGTTTATGCTGCCAGTTGACGTCCGGCGCACTTTTTTCACACCCTTCCCAGACCCAGACTTTGTCGCCCCCCGGGCGCATCACTCGCCACCGACGGCGCTCGAGGCGTTAAAGATGAAAGCAATGAATTTAGGCGGGCCCTGTTGCACTCGGATCGCTTTACCGTCCCTAAATGTGTTCCACCGCTGTGGGTGAGAGCATAAATTTAAACCATTTTGTTTGGGAACGGCCGTTCGGTCCCGTTCGAGCGATCTTCATTCTGGCTCTTCGAAGGTTCGGGCTGTTAATGGTACCGTGAGGGTTTCAACTTTTCGGGGCTCGATGGACTGTTTGCAGGCACTGAACATTATCGTTAACAGGACGATAACATGAACATGCTAGGGAGGGGGAAAAGTAATCTTTATCGATGGCGCATGTTGAGTGATCTGTCCACAGGATTGTTTCGTCTTGTCATCTCCTACATCGTGATCACAAAACAAATCGATTATCCATATCTCCCCAGGGCGAGGAAAAATTGTAATGTTCTTTTTTGTTGTAATGATGCCTTCGTTTGCTTCAGATAGAATGCACTAAACTGAGTTTTTGTTTATTTTCAGAATCTTTGGCAACATTTCGAAAGATGAACAAATATCTCTCAGCAAGAATAAATGAACTGTAATGTGAGTAACTATTTTTATCACTCTTTTCCGTAATAACTATCTTTATTGTTTAAAACTTACTCAAACATTATTCTTGACTTGTTTAAACTTAAACATTTCTAATTTGTTTGAAACATGCGTACATGCGGTTGCAATAAAAATGCCTGCTGATGAGATGATATTAGTTTTCCACACAAACTTTTCATCCTGTTTCCGCAAATTTTAGTCCGCATAGACTACGCTGCTGGAATGCTAATTAATTTTGAACAAATAAACGAACTACTTGTTTACCAGCACTTGGTTGAAGTTTTACAACATAATTTAAATCATAATGAGATACAAAATTGGTTTGAGAAAAAAAATACCAATAGAAAGTATAGTAGAGCATTCTATATAAATTTAATGTTAAATAAAAGTTTTTTTTATTCAAAGAGTGTACTTTACTATTAATTGCTTGCATATTATTAAATTTCTAAAAAGCCAACTCCCATATAAACGACAATCAAGTGTAGAGATCCTCACTGGAGCACCGAAAAACCACTTCAACCATTTGCTACGTAACAGATAACACCAACTCCGTCCTTATTGACAGTTCGACTACAATTTTGTGACTACAAACCGACAACAAACCTCTTGAAAAACAATACTAAACATTCCCCAAAATCCACATAGAGTGATTGGCCTTTGATGGCAAACAGGATGTTGTCTCGTAGCTCGTATTCTTCAATTAGTGTACAGAAATGAAAATGTTCCTCACTTGGCACAACTACCATCATAGCTCATTCCTTTGATTAGGGTTGCCAAAAGTTTATAGGGTTTACCGAACTAAACCATCCGTCGATGCCTTAGTTTGTGCGTACCTTTGGATTGTATTTTGAATTGTAGTTTTCCATGAGAAGAACCTAAAACTTCACGGACGACAGGCAATGTTTGACTTTCAGACCGGGGCTGTTTGTTTGTTTGTACCAATCCCCACCGGTAATACATTTGAATTTCAAATCCATGTCATACGCAATATTTCCGATTGCCGATCCATCGGCAACCGATGTTTGGGAAAAGGGAGCATGGAAATTATAAACTATGCTCACAAATTAAAACCTGGCAAGCTTGCAAGTACAAGCCAGCACGCTCCGCATTTGCATCGAACAACGCCGCATACATCTGCATACTGCCAATCGTGTGTTTGTCTGAAGTTTTATGAATCTTTTGAACAAAGTTCTGCCTACGGCGCTGGATCTGCTCGTCTGCAGCGCCGGCTCGTTCCGTAACATTAAGCAGATCTTGCTGCTTCGGAAAAGTGTATCTGTAAAGTGCATCTGATGGTGCACGGTACCACTCGAAACAATTTCCCTCCACACCAGCAATACGAGTAGCGGTGTAAGAAACACTTCGCTTTAAGCACACTGCTCCTTCCCGAAACCGAGTGCTCCTTCCACAAAAACAACCAGGATGCAGACAAACTGCTACACAATACTGTCGGTGTGTGTGTGTGATTGTTGTTTTATCACGCCGTGATTAACACCCGCTGGCTTTACCATGTTTTGTTCCAAATTTTCCCACACTTCCATGTCCCGCTTGGTTTCCATGCCAACGTCAGGTTTACAGCACCGAAAAACGTTACCTAAACGATGTGCTTTGAGAGTGTGTGTCCCTGTTCCCCGTTTTTTTTTTGGTACGTGTGCACAACCTCGTTGGATGTGTGCAATTCGGATGGTTTGATTGCTTCCGGAGCCCAAAAATTGCTGAGCCGTACTACAAATTGAATGGCAGGGTACCTCCGTGCCGTGTGTTTAGCCATTGTGCAGTGTATGCACCGAAACCACCCTGTGTATTGAATTTGGCAAACACGCGCCTATGCTAAAACCCGAAGCAAACACTGCAAAGGAATGAAGCATTTATGTAACGAATTATACGCCTGTTGTTCGGGGAGCTATTGGGGGCAGTATTATCCTGGGGCTGATGAAATGTTGATTTCTTGGCAAATTGTTTCCAAATATTCAACATTATTGTTGTTGCATGTTTCTGCAACGTGGAAATGTATCAGTTTACTGTGGACTAATTTAAGCAAGTTGTGTTGCTTGTTGCACAATGACACAGGAGTGCAAACACACTCCAACCGATAGCCCAATTTTTACTGCAGTGCGTCCCTTTTGTAAACTGATAAGTCAGGATTCTCGGTTAATTACTTGCCCCGGCTGTCGATGTCCATGGATCAACAAGGATAAAATTAATCTTGAATTGGATGGACAACTGAACTGACAACTGAGGTATGAAGAAACTGAAATCTTGCAAGTTTGCGATTGGTCATTCTGAGGCTTACGCCCCTCAGATTCTAATGCACCAAGATGCGTATGTTTGACTGATTCTGTATTCGAAACAATTTCAAATTGATATTGAACTTTTGAATCCACACTTTTAGAATCAATCAATCTTTTAAAATGAAACATGCTGGAATGCGGTAAATTTATAGATTATGAATAGAATACTGATAGAGATATTGTTTTACTAAATTTATATAATCACCCGACAAACTCAAATTATATTTTTTAAATTAATTTTTGTATGTGAATATCTTATATATAAATTTATATTATATAAATCAGTGAATAAAATACAACATTAAGTTTTTTTTAATATTCAATTATTTTTTCGGTTCATTCCCAAACTGCTACTGAATGTATTTTCAATACCACACAAACACCCATCTCAGTAAACGTAATAAAAAACCGAAAAATCCCAACCCCGAATCGTGCCGATAATGAATTGGAACGTCTAATAGATGCGCTCTGCGTGCATTAATGCTGACCCACGTACAACTCGCACGTAAGTGTGCAGGAATGTTTTGGAGACTCATTCAAAGGCATACCGTTCCCACCCGGGCGACTCGGTAGTAGAACAGAAGACTGCAGATGATATTGGTATGCGTTTGCCACGGTTGAGGTTGAAAGTCTCAAGGATAGATACTTCGTACGATGGTTCCCATGCTAGCAGTGCAAAGATGCTGCATTGTATGTTGTGCTTCGGCAAGCAAACGGTACACGCTCCCCGGTGCAGTCATCGAACACGTACACGGTACGTTCTTCAGGAAGATATTCTTTCCGGCAATGTTTCCCGCATTCTCGTCTCATACCCTGCATCGCGGCGCTCCCGGTGCACCACGGTTCACATGCAAAAGTACACCCTCGAGCGAAGTGAGATACGATTATTCGACAGTCTGTGGTGAGTTATTTGCATTTTTGTCCCCTTGACCGGTCAGGTTTTGCATCGATGCACACGATGTTTGTGGCCGGTGTTGACTGAGCATGGTATTATCACTGACTTGTCGTATGCAACTTTCTGCACCCACCACCCAACCGTATCGCATTATGCGCTGAGCAAAGTGCACAGCAGCAGCAGCAGCAGCAGCAGCAAAACGTTCTGCTGGCCATACAGTTTATGAATTTATTCTCTTGCTGACATGTGGAATGAGTTGGATGCATGGAAGCCATGGAAGAAAGGCGATCTGTTGGAGTTCATTGTAATGTATGTGCTTTTTTTTTTAATATGCGAATAAAAGAAGCAACTCTTGTGCAGCAAAACTTCAAAGCATTATAAGCAACAGTGCTTTTGTTTTATTAGAGAAAAAAAATGTTCACAACATTCTATTTCAAATAGAACATGAGTCCAATATTTCTATAAGCGTCATTCTGCAAATAATTCCCTCTGTATTTCTATTGATACTTCACGGTAGAACACACGCTCCGCCCAGAGCAACAATTGGTAGCAACAAAACAATAACAAAGGCTAAATAAACCACTCTGCCGACTGTATCTCACAAACCAATAAACATTCAACTTTCTGCAAACCCGACTGCAAGGGAGAAAGTTTTGTTTGACAAGCTGCTTCCTGCAGTCAGCTTTCCGGCTTTCGATGAACAATTTATTCCTCCCGTACACGCAGCAACACATCCCAGTTGGTGCCATTGTACGGCAGTATACCTCACACTGACCTGCAGTACTGCAGGCGTAGCAGGTCGTCCGGTAAAACACAACACACTGGGGCAAAGGGAAAACCTCAAGCAGTTGCAACACCGTACCGCACTGTGCCACCGTTTTACACACAAAGGCTACATCACAAAGGAATCGTAAGTTTTCCTGTCCTCCGCAGGCAGATCACCTTCTTCTCTGCACGAGCAGTATATCCTTCCGGTGTGGCATCCTTCGTATCTGTGTGCGAAGAGGCAGAAAAAGTTCTCACCCCCTTCCGGGTACTACTGAGAAAATGGGGAATGGGCGTTGGTGGACTTGCAACCCATAACCCAACGAGGCACCAACCTACGTGGGCGATGTGTTGAGGATATGATTATGAATGTTGTATGATGACTGATCACGAATAAAAGCTGTTACATGCATAATTGTCACTTAACAATGGGACCAAACCCGGGGTGAAGCTCCCAGTGTGGGGTTTCTTCATGGCATCTTCACATCCTGCCACCTACTCGGAAGAAATTGCCGCTCCCGTCTATACCAGTCGGCGCGAAACGAGCGTCTGGAGAAATGCTGGCACAATTTATATAGCCCACGACGTACCGCAGTGGCAAAACCTCGTTACGCAGTCGCCCATCCCCGACAACTTGGGGGAGTTTGTGGCCCTTTTAGCCGTTATACCCGCGTGTATAAACACCGCCAAGCAAGCACCATCAAAACAGCAGCAATCAAACTCACCCCCTGGCCCCAAACACCCAAAAAAGCTTCGATGCTGTCGAAACAACAAAAAAATGGCACCTTCGTTTACATCTGTGAGTCAGATACTTGACTCGGAGGCACTCGAATGGCTCCGAAGGTAATCAAGCCTCCATAAATAAGCTATAGCCTGTATTCACTGAATACATCTCTTCACCGTTGCTTACCGTTGGGGATGGGGTGAAGATTTCCGCAGGCTCGGTAGGACTTTTCACCACGATAACGACGACCTCGGAACTTCGGCCCAACCACGGGAGAGAAAAGAGTTACGGTCATGAAAATATTATGCGAATTTTATTATGACGCATTACGTGTTATTGCTTCATTTCTGATTCCTTTATCGTGCCATTTTGGACATGCCTTCACACACACACACACACACACACAGAGAGACGAATACTTCACATCACACGTGTCGATGTGCCGTCTAAACACACCTGAAAAGTGGCATGTTTTTCATCTTCACGTTTTGTTCTTCCGTTACGTGATGGACAGCGCAGGAGATGCAATGTACTCCCCCTACTGTCCGTGCATGACGTACGCGGGTTGTTTCATGTTCATCTCAAAGTGCACATCCATGGAGATGGAGTTTCGCTGCTGGCTCGTCCAGCGCGTCAAGCGTGCCAGACTCGTAAGTACGCGTAAGGCGTGAAATGATTACACTCGCACGAGCTATTATCTTTTACGATAACTTCGGGCAGGTGAGTTATCCGACCACCCCGTACATACATATCGGCATTCGGCTCCGTTTGCGCTGCTCAACACTCCACGGGCTGCGATAGGATGGGTGGGTTTTGAATTCTATTACAAAGGTCGTTTTAACATCCTTTGTTCGGCGAAGAACTTCTTGGGTCCTTGAAGATCACCTCTACCTGCATACGGGAATTGGTAAACGGTGTCCAGATATTTCAATGTACCGCTTAATAGTTCGTTCCGGTCATTGAAATCAATATCGATTTTGCGGACCGTGCTGGCGTATCTTCTCGGGAGGATCAATACCGCCAGCGAAAACACAGAACACTCCATTGAGCCAAGACTGGGTGACTTGGAATACCAAGAACTCTTGGTCTTACAACGTTCCACTAGCAGGGTGTACGCTATTACCTTCGGACATTTGTCGCCATTCGATCATAAAATTTCAATTTATACTGCGGACCACGACCTTTGGTGGGGTCACGGAGCGAAACGGGACGGGGAGACCCATTTCTTCAAACCCATCCTTACCAATACCATCGCCCAACCAAGTTCCACAAGTTTGCAGTGAAAAACGGTTTACGATTGGCGAGCTTTTCTTGCTCCCACCGAACCACGCCGCATTTGGAAACGCATGTCCTTTCCCCGGGACATGTGTAAAGTGGTCATAATCAACTTGTTTCGCCCCGTCCATCAGCCATGTTCCCATTCCTGCGTGGTGAAACGAGCCGCAAAACGACACAACTGAAATGGTCCTGTCGAGTTTTATGGCTTCAGTAATGTTGACAGCGTTTTCTTTTCCAAATCGATCACCGAATGGTCGAATGGACTTAGCAGGTGGAGGCAAGTGCCAAAAGGGCAGGAGTTAAGTTTTGCAATCGGATCTGGAAATCGAAATTGATGTGCTATAAAATGGTCTAGCGAGTTCGTTAGCGAAAGTGAGCAGACGGCATCCCAAAACAGCTTTTCCAAATGCGTGTATCAACATGGAAATGATAACGTATTTTTGTGCTTAAAGCACTTTAATGCTTTCCTATTGCTGTTGTTATATCCTTACTGAATAGAATAGCTTCCCTTTATGGTAATTTAGAATCAAATTGGATCAAGTTTATCACAATTTCCGGCCCCATTTTGTGGCCAACTTTCAGCACAGATATGATACTATGGTCCACTCAACATAGTGCTAAAACGGTAGCATAATTGTAAGATACATTTGCCGAACGGAGGACAAACTTTTCTCTCACCAGGTGTTCATTTCAATTAACGCTTCCCAAAAGAAGAGCCATTGTTAAGCGGGTAGTGCTACATTGACACCAACGCATCCCTTTCCGGCTGCCTCCACTCGGGATTCCATTGTCGATGCAGCATTGTCTCGTGTGTATCTTCCGGATTACATCCAGCAAGTCGGAAGTTCGCTCGCTTACCAGCCCCGGAAAGCCTCGTGTAGGCGAAGTCTTTTAATTCATCCTTTCCTTCCGACCTTGCCGTTTGCACTCCTTTGTTTTGGGGGCGAAAGTTTTCTTATCCCATCCCAACCCGAACGCCCCACACCTCATCAAAACCCATAAACCCAAAGCTGGTAGGTTGCGCTGCATCTTTTATGCAAAGTGCACGGGAACGGGAAGCATCCAAACTTTAGCTCACAACTATTGCAATCCGTTTCAGCAGTGGAATACAGAATGGAGTGCCGAATCTTAAGAAACGAAATAACCGGAAAGGGTATTGCGCTACTTGGGACTTCCCCTTCCCGGGCATTCTTTTATGGACCATGCTGGGCCGTGCTACTAACGTGTATCATTTAAGAATAAAAGAATTAGCTAGAGTAGGTATTATAACCCGAGTGTATTCAAAAGACACAATTAAGGCCTTGGAAAAAGAATTAATTAAAACTTCCATATCCACCGGCATGAGCTGACGCTGGGGTGAAGCAATGCAACTTAGAATAGTTATTTCTTTCCCTTGTACATTTTTTACTACAGTTTGTGACATTTATGATTGAAATGCCACATAAAATGGTTGTTCAGATTGTTGCATTCTCACCATTAGAGGGTACCATTAGTGGTGCAGTATCTTACATGATCAAAAGGACTCAAAGTATGAAGTGTCTCTCGGCTGGGTTTGGCTAATGATTTCTTCCGACTGCTCTATAGAAAATTTTCCACTTTTATTCTTTCGCTCTATTGTTGCTGTAGTGCCTAAGACTCAAGTAAAGCGAATAAAAACACATCCTGTTCGACGCTTAAACAACTCAGCTTCGAGCTAGCACACCCTTATTGTCGAACAGTACACCATCTCACTGGTATAACAATGGTGAAAGCTAATTATTGGACTGTTTTTCACTATCTCCCACCTTTGTCCCATTGTCCATGTGTTGAGCTTTTTGGGGCACCGTACCGCTGTGCAACTTCGATCACGAACCAAAACCATGCACGAATGCTTCCACAGCACGAGCAAAATGATTTCGTTACGTTACTTATCTTGTTACGCTGGTTGGCGATCCTGCGCTTTTCCGTTGCCGTTGCTGCACGGCACTCTAGCCGGAAGCTGTCACCGTCCGCAATCAGTAAACTTTGTCCAGCTGAACAATACGGTCGAATCCATTACTTGGGTGCATTACTGAGGTACATACATGGTACGGGGCAGTTGGATGTGCTTGTACAATTTTCGTCGTCGCTGATTTTCCTTCATTCAGTACGCGAATTGTACCACTGTGCTTTAAGCAAAATTGTTCGACTGATTTCTTGTTGGGATGTATTAGAGCAAATAGGAATTTCATTTGATATTGAACTTAAAGCTCTTTTTGGCGTGAAATGTAATATTACATGACATAGCAACCTGTTTTTGATGTTCACCCAAAAAAGATTAGCTGATTGATAAAATTTTTTAGTTGTTATTTCATTCATTTACAGTAAAAATATGTGTTGAGATGATGAATATACAAATATAAATTAATTACTACAATTAAGAAGTAGCTCAATGGTGTAGAACCAAACAAGGTTCGGTTATTCGGCTATGTGATCAGAGACTCATCCGGCCTAGCCTCTCCGAGCCTAGAGCCACTGTTGGACAGAAGATGCGATATCTTTTACGAAAATCTTTTAGCTTTGGAAGAATGAATGCATGTCATGGCCACATGCTGGGTGTGATAATGAAGAGAGTGTAAAATCCACTTGTCCAAGGTGAAAGAAATGCGGATAGAACGTGTCCAACAAACCGGTCCAGCAAAAGTGAAGCTATCGAGCAAGATGAAATCATTTCCGTTTCCTTTCGAGATCGATTATCAGTGGTCGTATGGGACAAAATGAAAACAAATCATCGAACAACGGACAAACGTTTAATCTATGGCTCTCACCAAAGGTCAAAGACCTCTTCCGAAAACGAGCAACGTCTGAATGGATTTGCCCCGGCCGGCTTTGAGATCGTGGCACTTCTACTGCCAGCTTACAAATTACCATTTCCGGCGATGGACCGTCCGTTTATGATAGCCATCGGTGTGGAAATGAACTGGACCGGGCCAATGGTTCGTTGCTCGTCAAGTGACAATGATGGTGATGGAGACATGCTTACGCATAATGATGTCATCGACGCAAGCCGGAAGATATTCAGATCAACTATCGTTTCTGTTTTAAAATCTGACTAGATCTTCCGATGAAGCTAGGCTGAGGTGAAACGGGATTTTGAGAAAGATTCATTCGAAAGCGAGACTGGTCGTTCGACCAAGGAGAGAAAGATTTAATTCGCAGATTATTTGAAAAATAGAGCAGTTGTTTGACTAGCATAATCGGCACATTCTTCTTTCAAGCCACTTGTAACGATCTCCAACAAACAATCTTTGTTGAAAATTAAACAGAATACCGAATTAAACGTCCATCTCCAACATTTTTTACTTCTCTCCAGGAACCCTTTCAGGAATTGCATTTTGCTACATCCTACTTCAACTTCATCTACGAAGCAAATTTTGAACGACAAAAAAATCTCCGAAATCCATTTGCGATGACTTATGATCGCGCGTAATCTCTCGAGGAATTCCGAACGGGAAAGATGTAATCCATTTCGGAGGGAATGTCGTTTTTTTTGTAACTCGGTAAACCAGCATTTGCCTGTCCCATCCTGCTGATGGGTTCCGCTCTTTGCCCGATAAGATGGAAAAAAAAACTAACGGCAGAAAGACTCTGTTCAAATCAAAACGATGACACAGAAATTGTAACGGTGACTGGCAAATAAACTATTCCCGTCCCGTAAGTAAACGACCAGCCCCGAAGACGATGATGGAGATGAAGATTTGAAGCTGCAGACAGAACAGTTCCATTGGAAGTAGTTTTTCATCTAGCTTCTTCACGGTTTTACAATAACAATCGTAATGTGCATTACTACAGGAGTCCTTTTTTTTTGCTTGGGATGCAGCTTGCGGTTCGTTTGTTCAATGGGAAGGAAATCACTCTTTCAAATAAAGATTGTTAATGATCTTAAGTGAATTTGCAGTGATTGCGTTTTTGCATGGTAAATGGCAGGAGTGGAAACATAGACTTTTAACGAAGTTTTTTTTTTAAATCCACTCAACAGAAAATTCTAAATGAAATATAAAATCTATTGCCCGCATCTCAAAAATGTTCACCTATATTTAATTTGGATTAAATTAATTTAAATATACAATCCCACCAACAGAAATCTTTCACAAAAATCAACTTCAGTCTGTGTTCTATTCAAAACTCTGATGAATAATGTTTTTTTTACAGAATTCCGTGGACAAATCCGCTCTCCAAAATGGAACTATTTCAATGCACACACCGATTCGTACCGATATGTATCCGATGAAAAGTTAACAGACAGCCAACCGCCACACATTCCTGTGCGATCTCCAGAATCAGGGGGATTGTAGCGAAATAGAGCGGATGAAAATATATTAAATTCCAATGCAACGCTGTTAATTAAACAAACCTGTAGCCATTGATTAAATTACTCGAGTTGCAATGGATATTTTTTCTCGACATTTTATTCATCATACGTTCAGAATCGGTCGGCATAGTTTTTTGCCCCGTGCTCGCTATTGATTTATTTGCTATCTTTTCTTTTTTGTTGATTGTGTTGGGTTTGAAGCTTAAATTGAAATTGACCTGTAACATGTTTCGAAAATTCGGGATCTCGCGTTTCACTTTTAGATCAATTTAGTTCCGACCCTTTTTCCCAGCTACGATCGGATGGAGAAGAGGAAAGCAAAAGAATATTGTTTTTAATGAAAACCTAAAACACCGGGGGTTTTTTTTCCTACACTAAAAGCTTCATGGTTTCGGGGAATGTGCGCCAAAAATCTTCATTCAAACGTTGAAGGATGCTGGGTGCTCTCTTGGCTCTAACGGCGATCTTTTACCGCACGATGCCTCCCAACGGTTAATGGAACACGCTTCCAAGGAGAGGATGCTTCATTGATTCATCAAAAAGCAAACAAAACCCGGGCCGTCCGTTATCAACGAGTACTCGAACAGGATACAGAAAAGCAAATTAAAACATCGAAGTCGCAGCCAATGCGGGAGCGAAAGGTGGTAATGAAAATCCAAACAATAAAAATTCATCCAATATTCATATTGGCAAACGAGATAATTGTGTTAAAAACGAAGTAGTCCAGGCGCCCGGTTCCGTGTTTATCGTCCTTTCGTCCTTCACATCGACGTCACTTGAAAGCGGAAAACAAAGCAAAACCCCCCGTGAACAGATACTTCCTTTTCCGGTCCGCTTCCGCTCTCCATTAAGCTACCATTTCCGGTTGACTAGCGATAAATGAAGAAAATGCTGAAAATCGAGAACCAAAATACGCGGATGGGTGGAGAAAAAAAGCTGGCCCCCCATACAAAAGGAAGTGGGAAAAAAACGATACACACGGAACTCGTTGATGCTGCAAATGGATTCCCCTTCCTGTCAGCAGGAGGTGGGTGGAAAAGTTTATAAGCAAGGCAAAAACACACACACACACACACACTCACAGAGCTGCCCCCGGTCAAATGAGGCGCTTTCCGGTACGGGTTCAAAGACCACCGGACAACAAAGAGCAATTTCCCCGTCGTGTGAACGGGAAATTGGTGGCCCAGCGCGCAAACAACAGAAAAAAAGGTGAAACATACACATGCCCAGTCTACTGGGTGGGACATCAGTTTCGGGGTCATTTGAAATGAAAATTTCCTATCAATTCTTTTATCAATCGACTGCTGCAAACAGGGAAAAGGACGTAAGGAACAAAGTGTCCTAAAGGGTGGCAAAAACCCTTTGCCTTTGCCCGACGATTCCTGGAGACATTCCAAGTGGGATCTTCGTGCCGGCATAGTTTACATATTCCATCGCTAGTTCCTGCAGCGAATCATTCATCGAAATCGTTGAAGAACTTTCCCATCCAAAAGTCTCCCCTTTGGGTCCGTTTTCGAACCCTATTCCAAACAAAACTCTCAACACTACCCTTTCTATTAGCCAATGTATTATTCCGGGCCGGTTGGGTGGCTGCTTACTTTGAAGATTGTATTTTCTTTCCGAGCTTGTGAGGGTTGCTCTGGGAGCTGCCCTGGATAGAACAAAAAAAAAGGGAGAATTTGTACGAAGGGAACGCTCACACAACTCGATCCATCGATTCCGTACCGAGAACTGATTGAAATGCGCAAAGCGTATCCAACAAGACAACCGTCCGGGGTGACCTTTCTTCCAGGCCCTGTGCTAATCAGAACGAACTTTCTCAGCGAAACACCCACGGGAGCTACTTCGGTGGAAGGAGGAATTTCACTAAGGATGTTCCTCCCCATCAGCAGGACCCGAAGCGAATGGTGACGGTGTTATGGTTTTGAAGGTTTATCCCAACCGTTACCGTAGGATCAACCTAAAGCACAGCAGCATCGCAGCCAAACAACAGCACGACAACGACTCAACAACACAAAAACACCTTGAGAAAAAGAACCTCCAGCTGGCAGATGTTGATGTTGTCCCGATAATGGCGTGACACTGGTGTTCACACCCGAGCAAGGTCATGAGCGTCGGGTGGCACCGGCGGCAGGGGGCAGGCTTGGAGTTCGGACATTCTATTGCGCCGAGATTTTCATCCAGTCCCCCGTCCAGCCGGTGGACTATTTGTGATGGGATTTTATCAGGTCGTGACGTGTGAAACGATAAGCTACCGTAGAAAGGACATCTTTATCGACGACTCTGTGCTCCGAGCGCTCACTGTGTGGAAGAAGTTATTCTACAGCACTGTTTTGAATTGTTCTCCCGCCCTGTGCAGTACGGAGAGCGACCGTCACATCAGCTCAACCGTACCGGGGATCAATCATGGTTAGTGAATTTTGAAAACGAACACGTTAACACGATTTGCGATCGAGGAACAATTTGCTCCCAAGCGCAGCCAATGCGACTGCCGGGTGATCTGGTTTCGTAGCTGTCATACACGGAGGGTACCTTGTTCAATTCATTTCAATCAATTTTTGCTGAACAATCGAAGCATGCGTTATCCTGCGCCCGAGTGCTGCTGGTGGAAACAGAAAGGAAACGGGCAAAATGGTCGTCTGTGGAGAATCGTGCACCACATCCGCCGGCAATGTCCGTAACGGGTTTCGACGCATTCCGTACCGAAACGTAGTTAGACTTTGATGAATGAATGTCCAAGGGGCAGCTTAGGGCTGTTTGCTAAGGACAAGTTTAATTTGACCGTAGCGGTGAATCAGTTTCGTAAGATGTGCTGTGTGTTTGTGTTATTCTCACCAGTGGGATTTTCGTAGATTGCATCTTGGCTGAAAGGGGTTTTCTCGTGAAAAAGGCCCTCTGATTAATGCGTACGCATGTCTTTGATACTGATTGAAGTGGAGTACTGCTTAGAATTACGCATAATACGTTATGCAAAGAATTTCCAGCAAATTCTAATCAATTTAAATGTGTTGGAACCGTCAGTTCGAGGACGACAGGGTGCAAAATATTGGGACAATCTTCTAAGATAGTTTGCTATAATGACAACGCTTTCTAAATCTTTCTAGTAACACTCACCTCACGATGAACAAGTACGTTTATGACAAACACCTTCAAGTGCCTAAGAAGTTGTATAAGATTAATTTATCTGTGGAATATTACACATTTGCAAAAACTAATGTTTTTGGAAAGGATTAGTCGGAATTTTAGTTGATACACAACAAGTTCTAAGCAAGTTTAAAATTATCTTTTGTACTACATTTAGCGCACTCACCACTTTCTTATCAATTGTGCAAACTTAAAGGGATTGTGGGATAAAATCAAGCCGACCATACTTGAGTACAATTAATCATCTTCAAAAACATCGCATTAAAGTCGTTTATATCCGATAGTCGTTGTTTATCCGATGCTAACAAAGAAATAAATATCTTTACTTTCGTACGGATCGCAACCAATCAATATTATGCTTCAATATCCGTACCTTCTCCATCACCGAACGACCGAGGCACATGTATACTTGTAGGCTGTAAGTTGTAATCAGTTCCGGGACGACCACAGGCGGTTCACAAGTGTCACTTTCGATCGCCCACCTATCAAACCGCCTGACAAATGATGGATTAACGAACAGGGCAGGCAACCAGCGGCTATCGACCAGAAATCCAATTAATCGTCGATTATATCGAATAATTGCATCCCCCGCACACAATCCTTCACGGGGGTTTTTTTCCCCTCTCGCCTCACGGCTCTACAGTCCCACAAGGCCAAGGAAAGGGATTAAGCAGTGGAAAAGAAACCATTTTCACGCCTTTAATCGATTGATGGATTAAGGGAGCGTGAGCGCACTGGCCAAGAAGCTGTCAGACTGTTTCCTTGTGTCACTTGAGTAGAAATTTATGCTAATACCACTAGCTAATGGTAGCTTAACAATGGTGACCAAAAAAAAATCCTGCCAAATCTACTTTTGATTCTCCTTTCCTAACAATAAAGTGCGTGATTCACGTTCTAAAACTTTTGCACATAAACATTCACGTTTAATATTGGTTAGCGTACCGTTCGAAGCGTATATTCAGATGTCGCACGCCATTTATCACTGTACGGTCCCTTCTCAATGGAAAAACAAAACCAACCACCCTCAGCGAGACCAAAACTTCCCCCTTGTAGCATTCCACGGCACAGATAATGTAACTAATAGCTGAACCGTAAAAAATTGATTTCGCTAAAGTTGAGCATCAATTTCATACTCTCAACTACCAGCCAAAATTCGCAAAAATCACCAACACCATCCCCTGTACTATCCGGAAACATCCCATCTTCAGCATGCACGCTTCCGGTAGTGCATTATAGTGAATTTTGCCTGTAGGCCTTGTTTTTTTCCTTTCAATTCTGAAGGACCTTGAAAGGATACTCACGGTCGAATGGAGTGAACTTGAGCTTCCTGTTTGCCTACTTGCTTGCCGTGCGTATTATTTGCACTGCACTGCAAAATGCCTTCCGGGATTACACGCCGACACTTCCGGGAGCGCACGAACGTGGACGGGAAGTGAAGCAGATTTTTTAATTTCACACTCGCATGATTGTCCAAATTAATGGACGGTGTATTGCTTCAGCATGCGATGCAATCTGGTCCGTTCGGGATGGGTGAACAAAAAATGGCGAACCACTTGGAAAATGCAAGGGGGAGGATAATTTCAATCTGAAACAAATAGTACGAGTGATATAGCACGTTTGTTACCATAGGTCCTGGTAATTGAATAAGTGTTCAATTAACGTTTTATTTTTTGGCAGAAAAGGTCAATTAGATTATAGGGAATAAAATGAAAAGCAATAATTTGCAGTCAAAAGTACCATGTCCTGCAATAATTTGTAAAAATTACATCTCTACAATTGTTCAAATCATAATCAAACAAGATCTTTTAAAGAAGTTTATATTCTCAAGACAAATCCTTCTCAAAACACATTATGTGCGTGCCAATCTTTGCTTACAGTATAGTTTATGAAAAGGAGTTTTCCATCTACATTTCTTCCATTTCAAAAACTCTTCTCGGCATTCTACAAGCCTTTTCTACTCGTATTTCTCCTCAGAACAAATATTGCCCAACCAAAAGAAAACATTAGACATTTGTACGCGAAAGCACTACTTACAGATTAATCTATTTCACTTACAACCTCCCACTAAACACGCTCCAAATACGCATGGACTCGTTGCGATAACGACCCATAGGACGGTAAAAGCGAAGCCGTACGAGGATGTTTCGAGGCTACAAAATCAACACCAATGGGAAAAATGTTTACAAAAAATACACCGACAGAGAGTAAGCGAAAGAATTCTTCCAACATGGTTCGTTTGATCTTTACGTTTACCAAAATAAAAAACACAGCCACACACATCGGTCTCTACCCAGGGATACAGCATCAGGAACGGCATCAAAAATGTTTCCCATCACGCTCCATGCTCATTATCATCAGCACACCATCATCATCGTCACAGCCTGCCCCGATGCCGCTATCTTCTATCGGTGGATTAGCATGGAAATTAAAATTCTAATGTGAATTTCGCCCACCCCGCCCGTGTTAGCCGAATTTCCGTTCTTTATTAGCACACACCCGGCCAGTCGGTAGCGAAAAACCCGCGCCATGTATGTATGCATGCGAAGGATACGTGCCTCATCGCGTCGCAATCGTGATTGGCATCGGGGCGCATATTTCCCTCCGTCCCTTTAACGCGTTATCCGATATGATTAACTCTTTCTACTTTGCTACCGGTGCATGCTGTTACCCTTGGCGAGTGTTTGCTTCGAACTTTACACACATTTTTTCGTACATTCTGCAGTGAACCATCTGAGCCATGTTTTCCTTTCCTACAGCACTCACACACACACACACACACACACACGGACGCACACGCGTCGGCAGGGAGTAATTTTTCACACATTACCGAATTTCGCGCATGAGTTCATTGAATAAATATTAAGCACACACCATCAAACAGCTTACAGCCGTTCGCTGAGAGCCAAACTGATCCGAAGCAGTGTCTAGTCAACGTCCGGAAAGCCCATCTTCTACAGAACCATGCGTCCTACAGCTGTCAAAGTTGACACGTGCCAACTTCAGCGCTTTCTTGGCAGGCATTCACACGGACAGCTTGGTTTCGTGTGATCGTGTTTGCATACGCATCTTACTGTGCGGTAGCTATCGAAACACCTTCTCGTAACTCGCACCTTCGACAGGTCATCCTTGCTTGCTGCCACCGACACACGCGCATGGTGGATCGATGCCTTTGCAAACAATCATATTTCCATACCAGCTTGATGCGTCAATAATAATGGCCATACGTGGAATCCATATCAGCCGAACTCATCGGGAACAGGAATGGATTGAGTTTCATTTACAGTGTGCTTGCTTCCAAGGTAAACATTGGTCGTTCCGCCACATGCAGATGTACTTTCAATGCCCTTTGGTGGAATCATAACGACGAACGGATCTGAAATGTTTATTCAAATTGAAATTGCAATAAACGTATTAAAATTATTATATCATATTACTACTGAAAAGATCCAGTGTGGTTGACATAAAAATGATTTGACATTCTGCAAAAATCCCAACGAGAGATTCTCTCTCTTATCCTGGGGTAACGACTGTTGAGGTCATTCCTGCCATTTCTGGCTTACTAGACTTAATTTTACCACGCAGCCGAATAGTCAGTCCGTGCTGCGAGGGATTGATCTGGTGGATTGATTGAATTTTGGGCCATCCCTGTCGTGTGCAAACCACCGCTTGACACTCACTTATTTACTTTATAATCTTTTAAACAATAATTCAATAGGACTGAAACCTAGTTTTAGAATTAATGATAAGTAATTGCATTTAGAACTTTAATTTTAAATAAACTATTTATAATTATAATATGACAGATTTTACCGCATTTTAAACAAATCAATTAGTATTCTGAAAAATTCCTTTGGATAAATACTTTTTTAAACTAAATTAAAAATTTTAAATTCCTATTCCTATTTAAAAATACAACCGAAGGCTAGCGAAACTTTACAAACTACAACTATTTTCAAAGCTTGGTTTTAATAACAATTACAAGAAATTTAGTATTTTCAGCTATTCAATAAGGACATAGTTAGAAAAATACTTTGAAATTATTGTCTTTGAAATAATGTTCCATCTATAACCATTGAGATTATTCCAAGACAAACTTAGAATGATCCACAGCAATAAAAAACATTTTTTCACAAAATAATAACACTTAGAAACAGCGAAACATAGCAACGATTTTTTTTTTAAATTTTGTAGCTAACAACGTGATGAGACATTTTTGACAACATTGTAACTTCACGCAGGGTAACGTGTCCAAACCAATGGAGGGTCACATTTCACGCCCCATGAAACCAACGGAAAATCCCATTGTTAAGCGTAACGCTTGCCATCCTGACACGTTTGCTTTTTTTCGTTCTGTCGCATCTCACAACCATTATCATTGGAAAGGTTTTTTTTTTTGACAGCGACAACCTTTTTCGAAAAATTTCCCTACACTGTCCATATATCCGTCAACACGACAAAGCACGATCTTTGATCAATGAATGTCGGCGTGCTGAAGCACAAGAAACCGTGTATTGGGAGCCCTATCGGAAGTAACATTTGAGCCTGGATTGGACTTATCATCATCATCCTACGTATCGCCTACCCATCGACACTCGGCAACAGCATGCGGATGCTCTGCGGATGGAGAGGATTAGGGATAAAATTTAATATTACAAATACTTTCGATCATCTCGTTCAACACGTGCATTCCTGGGGTCTCGAAGGTTACGGCGTTCGGTATTTCGACCATGATCCATTCCATGATAACAGGTCTGTATCGGTTGGAAAAGGTTGCCGAGGTTCCTCTTCCCCTCTACATTTCGCCAATCATTTTCACCGGGAAAAGGTTCATCCCAAGCCGGCACACACCAAGAATCTATCCCATGCCGTGTGAGCCACAGGATTCATATGCTTTTCGGTCCCCCGTACCGAATTTGGTACGAAAAAAGTGTCTTCTATTTTTCATCACGCTTTGCGATCGAATTTCCACCGGTGTCCTTTTATTTTTTGGCATCCCTTTACCCATGCACATCCCATCCCCGACGTGATGGACGGTGTGTGGAATGATTTGTAACGAAACCGAACGCATCACACACTCGTACAGTGCGTAACGAATTTAGCAAACACTGGAAGGTATAATCACATTAACAAACAAAACACACACACACGCAGAAATTGCTATGGTTTTGTGCTTTAACGAATCAATTTGTGAAAGTTTTGGAATGTAGCGGAAGGAACCAAGTCTACCCAAAACCATTACCACGTACGCACGTATGTGACTTTTTTGCGTGTTTCGATCGGAAAAAAGGCCGTAGCGCACTGTAGCTGCTGTCTTGTTCTATCCCACCACAGTTTGTTGCGTCCATATGGTGCCGAAACGGTCCAAAAAGGGATGCTGCTGTGGCACACGTGTGGCCTTCGGCAGGACCTTCCTCCCTTCACAAACACTATCCGGTGCGTTCGTAAATCCTGTGACCCGTACACTTGTGGCCCGAACGATATGGTAATAGGAGACGTCCAAACATGATTACAATTATGGCGGCACAGCTCACTGGTGAATGCCGTTCGTGGGCATACATTCCCAACAGCAAAAAAGGCCCACCAACAGTTTTGCTACACAACAAACCTTGGTGGATGCGAAGTAACAACACGTTCGTAAGATCGGTTCCTTTTGCATTTACACACACCACTCACCGTATCAAACGGATCAGTTGTGATTTGAAAGCTAGCTCCGAAAAATGAAAATCTATTTCATTCACCCGATTCCGGACCAGAAAAAAAAAATCCCTGTTGCAGAATTGTTGAAAATTCGTTGATGGTTCAAATCGCTTCAAAAGCCGCGACAGAAGACGGGTTGGACGCCATGGACATATCGAAAAAAAAAAACAATACAGACTCAGAACTCCGACTCCGTCTGTCTGGCAAAACTGGTTTCCGCTATCCACTTCTGGACAAGGGTGCCAACTTGCACTTGGTTCCTCTCAGTTCCCGAGAGTGAATAGATAGAGGCAAAAGCAAACAGAACATAAAAACCCGACAGCAGGAAGCATCACGAATCAAGCACCCTCAAAATAAGGGATGACGTCCTTGTCCCGCTACACACTGCAACGTGTGCACTGGCACCTCCCAGATACTGCAAGGGGGAACAAAAACAAAGTTGGCCGCACGCCGGAAAAGCCGAAAGGTGTCTTCGCGCAACACAGCTGTCCCCGAAAACGAGGTACGGATGCGCAGTAGCATAAATTATGGCTACGGGATGTAAACGTTTGATTAGGCTCGTGGTGTATGTTTGTTTTTTGGCGAGTTCGGGTATGGGAATTGGAATCGGCCCAGGGTAAATTGCATCCGCACGGCGTATCAATTGATGGCATTAGATTGATGGAATGTTTATTGCGTCGTTTGGTGTTTGGGGGTTTCCCTTTCTTTTGCTCCGTTTTGTGGCCATTTCCACTGTTCTCTTCCTACACAAGCAGACGGTGTAAGTACGTATGCTGTTTTGCTTGTATAATGTTTGGGCAGACCAGTTCCCTCTGCCCACTGCCACCAAAACGAAAGGTGGAAACGATCGATTATCTCATCAACAACGACGGCATTATTGTACCTCGGAGGAGGGAAACCCGTTTCGGTGTGGAAAAAAAAACCAAACCAACCATAACACACACACAGAACGGAAGCAAATAAGGGATATCTGATGGCGTAGTTAGTTGTTCCCAACCATAATCGGATCAGCAAAGTTGATGCCTTCCTTTCATGCATCTTCATCCTTTCATGCTGCAATCGACCCAAGCAAAAGGCGCCACTGCGCCTGGAAATGCGTCGTACGAGTGAGAATGATTGACAGGGAAGAAATGGAAGAAATACCCGCAAACAAGGGGGCTTCAGGGTACGCTGCCCAGAAAGTGAAAGTATCTCAAAACGCTTTCCAACCCGAAATGGTTTGTGCATTGTTTTTAGCATACGTCATCCCATGCTCAACTACTCAACTCGCACCGATACCGAACGTTCTCAGAAGAGCTAATCGGAAATAGTTTTCACTTTCCCCGGGAAACTCTGCATCATTTCGTACCTCGGGGTTTGTAGGTTCGTTGTTTGATGTTGGAGTTGGACTCGGAGTGGTTTGCAAAATTGCCTCAGCAATTTCATTCAATTATCACGCTTGGAATGCTTCCCGAGTCCGACGGGCCGGAGAATCCTCCTCGAGTATCGTTTACCTCAAGCGAGGTAAAACGGCACCACCCCCCCAAAAAAAGGATGTTTTTCATTTTGTATAATCACGCTTCAAGAACGAACGATAGAACCTTTTTTTGGGCTACCTTTTTTGTCCCCCGGGCCGTTCTTAAAATGCAACAGCATTGGTTTAACTTTTGCTTGGAAAATCCTTTCCAAGGACAAAATGTGTACAAACGCAAAAGAACGTTCCTTTTATCCCGAATCAAACGGTTTGTGGGATACGTTTATCAAATTTCTTTCACCTTTTTTACTTTTGTTTGGCAGCTCTCGTGTGCTTGCGCACTGCTACTGTTTCCAAAGCATAACCGTTGGTAGACAACATCAAAAGCATACGATTAAATATTGTAATCCAAATACGTTCCCAAAGTGTCATTGCTCTGTGCCCGGTGCGGACTTTACGTCTCATGAATTTGAACTTCACCATTTGACTTTGGTTCTTGTATTTTCCCGTGCCTAAACAAAAGCTGTAATGCTATTAGAAACACGTTATTTGCAAATAATAAAACAACCCAATAAACATTATAAAATAGAACCCGTTCCACCTTAGGGAGGCTAATAAAACGATAAGGGTACGTTAAAAATTCTTCGAATTCATCTTATTTCTAGCCCGACTCTTTGCGTAATATGACTTTCTTTGAATTAATTTGATCAAATGGATTCGAATGTTTGATCTAGACGTAATTACGCATATGCGCTCTGTATTATTGGCCAATTGCAAATAAGAAAGAATTCGATATTGTGATCGACGCACAGCATCCAATCCATCCTTTTTAGGTGCAGAATGTACTAGGAGTTCAAATTCTTGGTAAACCAAATTAAAATTCTTCACCGCTTCACAGTGCAATGGAGCAAAAATAAATGAACTGAAGTTCAAATTGAAGTTGTTTAGCACACAGCACCAATTCAAACAACAACAGGATCACGGGATAACAATCAAAGATTAGAGTATCTTTCCAGAGATAAACAAATCAATATGATTTTGGAAGGCAGCTGGGCCTCTTCTTTGGAAAGCAAATGAAATTACCATTTTCAACCATAAATTTCGCATAAAATGTCGTTTGAAAAGATAAACGAACGAGTATCATGTTGATGTACGATTTTATACCTCATTTCTTAATAACGGCTTTACTTTACTTACTTATTTTGTATCTGTTTTCGGAATATTAGCGACACAACTTTGTTTGCACTTAGTTTAACATGTGTTTAAATATTAAAATTCCTCTCTAAAATGCAGCACTGATGGAAACTTTTACTTACTGCTATTATGTAAAATAAGCATGTTGTTAAACATGTCAATGTGAACAAAACAGAGAAATAGCTGAAGCTGAATAATTTTGTAATAGATTTATTTAATTTATCCACCATCAAAATAAAAGACATATTAATAAGAGATAGATATATGTTTAAGACTAGAACTGAATCAAATATAACATATTTACAAACATATCCTCTGGTTAGTTCCCATTTTTCTTGCACACATCAATACCTTTTCACACACCGATTGCAATTACGTGTTCCAAATGCGACAAAACAAACATGCTCATCACCAGCGTGCACGTGTCGCTTCTACCGGTTTGACCAAAGCAATCGAACTGTAACATTAAAAACAACACAGAAAAATCTAAACTCGAACATAGCATAAACAAACCGGTAGGCGAAAATCTGTACCGAAAATTCTGTCATCCGAGCATTGGATTTGTTTTACCAATTTTCGGCCAATCTCGTCCAGCGCAATGAACATAACAATAATAACACTAATATCACTCGCACGCGAACATAAACCACCTTACCATGGTGAGGTACGATGAAGAAGTAAGAGAAAGCGGCAATGGAATGGAGGGGCCTTACATTATGCATCATCCTTCCCCTTCAGCATATCGGACACCCTTTTTATAAACTAAAAAGGGAAAGAGTATAATTCAAACCTATTTCAACAATCAGCTTCAATGCACCCCTAGCACGGGTAGCATATTCTTATGCTGATTGTTTAAAATTGTGCACCATTCATTATGGTGGGTTCATTTTTGCGATGTAAACGTTCATCGGCAGAATGAACCCCTCAGCATAATCCTGCGTTTGCTCTGGCAGCATAAATGAAGCTGCCGCAAGAGAGCGAGAGAGAGAGTGTGTGCAGGGTTGCTTGATGTGTTCAAACGTGATGTCGATGTTACCTGTAATTTCTTATTAAAAACATTATTTACAATAGTACAATTATTCAAAATTGTTGTTAAGTTAAGGAAAAACTATAGAATGTTGCGCTTCTACGTTAATCAAGCCGAAAAGGACGTGAAATACGTATTCTGCCCTGCTAAACCCAGTTAATGCGAGAGCACAACAAAGTGAGAGAGCTCACCGCCGTGATGCACACGCAACGCGGTTCTGGCGCGATGATTTTGATCGAAACTCGTCAGTGTTTTGCCCAACCTAGCCGCGCGTGGCAGCATACGCCGGGGTCCGGTCCGTCGCATAAGCGCCGCGTGAAAACCGTTAAACCGTGAGTGTGCGTGCGTTTTTTTTTGTTAGGCTGTCGTTTATTTCACCCTCCCGTGCGTTCTCGTCCGTTGACACCGGGTGGAATACATTTTGTTTGTGATTTTGGAAGTTCTATCCAGCAGCGATGTTTGCGTAGTGTATTTAACTTTGCGCAATTGTGGTACGAAAGGTACGGCGTGTGGTTTCTAAGGGGAAATGTGTGACAGCGTTGGGTTGATTTTATTGTTATCCCTCTGGTTTGCCACGCGCATCTGTACGTTCTGAGAGCGTGAGGTCGAAAGCTTTCGGGTGTGCGAGGTGTTTTACTGTACAATAAGTGCGCGGATTTGATTTACGAGGGTTTTTGCGCATCATACGCCACACACAGGCGCACGGTCGGGATTGAGTTGACGGCGTCCATTCTTGATCCATTCTTCAATACAAAGAAGGAAAATGTGATTTTCCCAGCGCGGTGTGAGTGTGTGTATCTGGGAGGATTTATCTATTTATGACTAGTATTTGATAAATTCCCATTTAATCCAGCTTAATGGCACCCTTGCTAGATTGCCTATCACAAAAAAAATCTCACAGGATATAGTGATTTAATCGTATGTATTCTAGATAAAATCAAACATTTTAATAATTCACGATAAAAGCGACCAAAACAGCAGTGGAAAGGAATATGAATCCCGCTTTGATTCTCGCGTGCGTTCTGTGACCTGTGGGAAACGACAATTAAAAAATAATCGCTAGGCGGGAATCATAAATTTTCGTTGAGCGGCCCTACTTTGTTTGGCCACGGCGCGTAAGGCCGCTTTGTCCATGTTGGCACCCTGTGGTGGTCAGTCAGCACACTAACCGTTCTGCAGCTGTTTGTGAATAATTGTTTCTGTACGTGTTTATGTGAGTGCTTCAATACCTTTGCTCCTTTCTGACCGCTTCCAAAGAAGCAACCCAGGTGTTTTCGCGGAAGGAAAAACAACAGCAACTAACGAATAAGGGAAACAACACCGGTGTAAAATTATCGGATTATCGTCGATTTGTTTTGTCTAAAGCTTTCCTCCCCCCCCCTCCAACGGTCCGACGGGGTTGTTTGCTTTACACCCGTCAGGATCGCGTCGTGTGCCAGGTACCACCGTCGAGGTGTAATTGTACAACTTGCCACCAACCGGATGCCGCCGGTGTTGAGTGTAATTCAATAATTGCAGATCGGATTATCGGATGCACCAGACCCGGTGGGACGGGTGGCGAAGCAATTTTACGCGTAAATGTATTAAGTTTTCTTCCATTCATTTTTTTCTCTTCCTCTTCCCACAACTGACCCAGTGCTGACAATCTATCCAGTGAAGCGTTATGGAATAATATTATATTTTTCTTCGAGAAAAAAAAAACGTCACAGTGATTGATTGTGTAAAACAGTGTTTAAACATGTTTGCGGTAAGAGAGGAGATTGTGTTAGGGTGAAAGTGTGTGTGTATGTGTGTGTTGAAATGTGTTAACTACAATTGAATCCTGTTCTAAGCAAATAAAAAAAAAGTGCGAGCGACCATTAGCAGCAAACATTATAATTTTCACCTTCCTTTTTCGCTTTGATGCATGCAGCAAGTTTGCTGCATGGTGGTAACAAGACCTGTAACATCCCTCAACGTGTAACCTGAACACGATTCTAAGGTAAGAGAGAATCAAATAACATTCCAGATTCCTGAATGGTTAGGGAGAGACCATCAGTCAGTAAGCGAAGCAAGCAAACTTATGCTATTTCTATAGAACTGTTGTGAAGGACCTTCAAATCGTTGCGTTTTGATTTCACCATAAAATAGAACACAATAAAAACATAAACAAATAATTCACTTTAGAGACCGTTCGACCCTTTTGAATCCGATCAAAACAGCCTGGCATCTTCTAAATCAATAAACGTTAATCACACGCACATGCTACTATTTCAATACAAACCGATTCAATTACTATATCGTAAAATAGTTGGTCATTCGAAGTGTTTCTAACCCGTCATGGGTGTATCTTTAACTGAAAATAATAAAATATGTATAATATTTACATAAAAAAATATTTTTGGGGCAATTTTTATTGTTCATATAACTTTTGCGACTAAAGTAGCAAATGGCGAAGCAATTATTATGCTAATAAACTAAGTGGTAAAAGCTACTTCTCAAAAGAGATTTATTTAAATAAATTCATAAAACATTATTCCCAAGCAGAACTAAAACACACACAAAAACAGTCTAAATCAACAATCGTTGCATCACTAACGAACTACCACCGGTGCAGCGGTAATAGAAAATGGACCTTTTTTCTACATCTAAACGATCGTTCTTGCACCTGTGGTATGATTTGGTGAAAAACTCGATGCGTCTATCAACAATCCCGGTGCTATTCATCAAATACTGACGCTTGTTTTGCGCTCAGCACAGTAAAAAAGGATCCCATTTGCATCGCTTACATCAATTTTTGCTGCAAAATGCTATTTACTTTTTACTGCAACTTGGTGCGAAACCGGTACTCGGTGCTCACAGTGATGGTAAATTTTCCAGCTGAAACAAACAGTTGATTAAAAACAAAACTGTAGAGGAATGGGCACCACGAGATAGTTGGGCAGAATGTAATTTAATGGGCATTCTTGGTAAAAACGGTTGAGCTATTCTATCATTGAAAACAATGTGGGAATAGTGGGAAATGGGAAGCACATTTTCAACAACAATCCACTCCACTTCATATCTTCTCTAGTCCATACAGTTTTAAAGCTCGTTTGAATAAATTTTTATCCCTTATTTCCAGTAACAATAACCATCTAAAGGAGTTTATAATTTGCAAAAAAAAACAAACAAAACGATTACTTTGTAAAGCTTAACCTGAAACACGCCACTCCATCTACTCGCGATATCGATCTACACAAATAAAATCCTTCTAAACAGTGGGTTCGAAAGTGCTTCGTTCAGCGAGCTCGCTGAGCGAACACGCTAAGCCGAATTAAAACTTAATTCTAGGCTACCGGCAACCTACCACGCAACCATGATCATACGAACGTCACAAAATCACCGATCAAAAGCAAACGGATCCGCCCGAAGGCGATTCGATCCGTAGTTTGCATGAGTAGGCAATATTTTTCTACAATTCAGTTAATTGGTTTCAGATTAATACAAAAGATTCAAACGGCCAAAAATAAAGGGAAGAAAGGACTGTCATTTGATGGACAGTTTGGGGATTGAAAATTGGACCAATTACAAGCGACGAACCTGCGCCCAAAAATTGGTGAGGTAGCTAATCTAGATACACTCGGTCATTTCAAAGCGTCTCCTCGTATCTTGTTTCATTGTTTCCAAAAATCAAAACCAAATATCGCATCAATTAAAGCTTCCACCACGGCCTGCTCTGTTTCCCACCTCCGATCTGTTCGCGCTGTCTGTTGTGCCGGTCTGGTGTGTCTAGTGTGAAACGGTTCGTGATGGCTCGTTGAAAGGCTTCCCGTGTACCGTGTGCGAGTGTGTGTGTGTGTGTTCTGTCCTGGGGATTTGACTTGACGAATTTATTGACATTTTATCCGTACCCATGGCGGTCTGCACATGTTTGTTTTCACCAGACACGAGCACGGTGAGTACACGGCAGGTTCGTTCCCGAGCCACACCAATTCTACCAATCTACCAAGTCACGGAAGGTTGCAGTCCAAGTGGGCTTAGTGTTCGTTTACACACCCCGCACAAAGGCATCCTCACGCGTGCACTTCAGGGCGCTACAATGTCACTGCAGCAGGGACGAAGACAAAAAAAAAGCGCCCCAGACCAACTTCCGGATTCTAGGCTGAACGGCAAGCTTTACTGGTGTTTCGGGAACGATATGGACCTAATCTTCTTAGCGACACTCGAGGATCTTGCCCACACTAATGGTCAACCCCTAATGACAACACCGTTTGTCGTACCACAAGAAGCAATCCAGTGATTTCAACCCAGCGACGTACTGCGTACGACTGTGGCCCAGATGCGTAACCTTGCCGAAGATAACTGAATCATGCACACACGGTGCTCTCCCTTCAACGCATGGCGCCTGTCGGTGAGGTTGACTCGTTTTGTTTGCACTGGTAGTGCTGATTCCCATTACGCCATCAACGCCCATTACCATCCTCATCATCTCCATTAACATCCGCACATAGTCTTGCGACTCGAATCGAAACAGATTGTTTGCCGAAACGACGGGATCGGTGGAACTCACTGCGAGGATGCGGCACTAGGACATCTTAATTGCAAACTCCGTAACGTACGCCGTGTATGCCGTTCTTCCAGGCGAGCTTCATGTCCACAAGATCCGGAACACACGATCTTCACACTTTAACGCGCGTCACGACAGTCAGACCGGCCGGCTCGGCATACTGACGTTGCGATTTCTTCGAATTAGCATCGAGCCCTTTTGCCGATTGTGTTTGCCGAAAGCCAAATTAAACCAGTGTGGCTCCCGCCTCAAGTTAATCTCCCTGAGCCATGAAGTCAAACGCAAACTGCTCCACCTGAAGACGCTGGCGTGCGAGACCAGGCGCGAAGGTGAAGTTGAATCTAATTTTATCCCAATGCCATGGGGTTTTCCCTTGCGCCCTGGAACTGGAAGCTTGCGCTCGGTTTCGGTTTACTTTAATTAAATAATAAAATTCCTTGCCTCCTTTAGCACTGAGGTAGCTTCGGTGGTAAGGAAAAGCCACATAATGTTTACCGACCTAGGAGCTTGGTGTGGGAACGATGGGTGGTAACGGTATGTGGCAGTTAGATAATCCTCCAACTGATGTAAATGGGAGGAATCGGTTGTACACGCAGCTTCAACAAGGCATGCAAAAGCTTGCAAGCCAACGTATGAGAACACCGATCCCGGTGAACATCTTTTGGGGATGTAATAAGCAGCAGCAGCAGATGAATGGTCGAACGGAGTATGAAGTTCTATTGTTTACCTGGCAACATTCTGACATGAATTATAACGACGATCATTCACAACCGTGAGTCTGTTTGTGAGCTTACACTTAGTAACTTAAAGAAGCTTACGAGAAATATGCTCGAGGGCCATCTTACTCACCCAACCCATTTTCGCCCCTTTCCAACGTGCCCAACCATGATCGATAAACACATTCAAAAAGGGGTTCGCAAACCTTTCGGGAAATGTTTTTGCATTAAATTGTCTTCCCGTTTGACGACACACTTTTGTTTATTTCGACCGATTTCACCCCCCCCCCCCCACGTTTTTCAGTGTTATACTTCCGTATCTTTCAGCTGCAGCCAATTGCTCCACGCGGGTGTCACATTCGAATGACATCGAACCGAAACCCGTTGACAACCCTTGTTACTGTCACCGTTTGACACCTGGCCTTAAAATCGTTTTTCTGCCCTCGCAGATGCAAACAAACGGGGCAAAAGCTGAAATAAAATAACAAAACTGCATGCACATCACATCACTTGGACACGCCGGTAGCTGATGTGAAGGAGTTCGTTTACCCCCCCACATCACCACGTACGTAAGGAGCGCTTTTCATCACGAGTGTTGTGCAAATTGTTCAAATTTGATACCAACAGCCGATTGACAGCTATCACACACCCATCCCCAGAAGCAGTTTTTCACCCGGCAAGCGAGGAAATACGTGTCATTGCCATCATTATCGTCGAACCTAATTTGTGTTTTATTAACGCTCTCAGCTCTCAATAAACCCCTTCTTCGATAGGGACATTTCATTGGAAGCGATTTTAATATGCGTGCGTGTTAGTAATCATGGCGGAGTATGCAAATAAAAATCAACTTCCAAATTACGCTCATCGCTACTGGCGGTGACGGTTTTATAGATTATCGTCACGATCGAGCCGGTACCGTGCCGTTCCGAGCAGCAAACGCACCAACAACCCAAACGGTGCGCCGGTGTTGAATATGTTTAATTTAATTCTCCACCGGGCCTCGCAAGCGCGCGTGTGATAACAAAGTCACACGTGTTGGAGCCAAACCACAAAGTACGCCGTGTGCCATCCAAAACCATCGCCAGCATCTTTTTCGCACGTAAACATCATTAGACCGTACCGTGTGTCTATCGTTTCGTAAAATCAAAGCTGCTGACTTTCTACTGGCGTGGTGCGCCAAAATGAAACTACTCTTCACTAAGAACAAAAAAAACACCACACACTCACACACATCCCTCGGAAGGTACTCTCCCGCACAATACGGGGCGACCTTGATTGGGTGTCGCTGCTACCTCAACAAAACAAAAGCGCACATTTCGGGTGCAGCTGATGCCGCGGCAGTGAGCAAATTAACGAACAACGCCATCGCCAACAGGCACCCATGCGGAACGACACCAAGTGGCCCGGTCCTGGCACGCTGCAATTGAACGGAAACAGCTGTTTTGCGGATGCAAATGCTGTACAACTGCGGATGATTGTTTTCCGTGCCGAACCCGACGCTCTCCGCTGCTAGCTGGCGGTGCAGTGGAGTGTGAAACTGTTTCGGCAAAACCTGCCCGAACCGACCTCCGCAACTCATCGATAACGATTCGATGCGAGGCGCCTAATTGAAATGAGCGGTTATGGAAATAAGCTTTGCCAGCAGAAGCACCAACCAACGCACCAACCGAGTTCGTACGATGGCTAGCTGGCCGGGTTCCGTGGGTTGAGCGGTATTTACTCGGCAATGAAATAAATTATCAGTTTGGATTACATTGGTGCAGTGTATAATCACAGCTGTTTCTAGAATAAATAAGGATTTCTTGAATACAGTATCTAATTAGGATTACCATCGCATACAATGCGTATTATCCTATTGCAAGTGCCATTGGCTGGACTATACGGCGCAACGACGAATTTCGGTCTTCAATCTTTAGTGTTTGTTAAAACTAAACAAACAATTTTAAACCAGATTTTGGAGTTTTTGGTTAAGTTTTAGTATCCAATATACTGTCCCAAAAAGGAATTATTTGTAAGAAAGCTTCTCTAATGGCATTTGTCACGTTGTAACGACGCGATCGTGCTAGGGTTAGGATGTACTACAGGATGTAAGCTGAGCTAGCGCCCAGCAGAGGGCGATAATTCGGAGGAGGCGCCTACGACAAGGAGCCTTCCTTTGGATTAATCGATGCGATCGATTTGGATTTGAACGAAAATGTTGTGAAACTGATGTGAAAAATAAACGAAATTGTAAGCTTAAAAAGCCGAGAGTGTTTCTCGACGGGTCCGCGATTCAGCAGTACTTATTAATTATACCTTATGTCTTTCTGCTTTCAAAAATGTCTTCAAGAGATCATCTTCATATGAAGACGATTGCATATTCACCCTGGCTCATACTACAAAAACCTGTGACATTGCGGAAGCGTTGTTTTAGATTTCATCCATTGTTATACTATCTGACTTAGGATAACTAGGTTTTGAGGTATAATGCTTGTCTAAAAGTTGAAAAAGACTTACTGTCAGATAGACTTGAACAAGTCACAATCCAATGACTTCATCCACTAGATGAAACACAAGCTTGCCAGTCATCTGAACTTTCGGCACTTGTTTAGTTTAAGAGTCCTAGATCCTTCCACTGTCAGCCAGTAAGAGCGATAGACACAGTTGCAGTACAGTAGCAGTAAATTAAACACCCATTCACACTGCAACCTTTCTCTAAATATTCATGATACCGCTGTGGTGAGTCCTCTCTCAAGAATACGGTCCCTCAATGGTCATCCAGTCGTTTGGTCTGCTTTCAAGCTGCAACAGTAAAGAGACAGTCAAGAGGCGAAAAAAACGGAAAAACTGTAACATAAACCCCCTTTTTCGTTAGTGCACACGGTTCAAGCTCGTGCACTGTGCCAGTGTTTGATGTTTGTGTGACAAACCCACACACCATGGTCAGTTGTGGTAGGGAAATGGAAATGCTAAAGTGAGGGGAAAGTTTTCCCACATGCTTTACCGTTTGTCGTGGTTATGCTCCCAATAATCTCACATCAAACGCTCTGCTCCATCACGATGGTCTCAAGATCAACTGTCATTTGACATTGTGTTCCCGAGGGAGTGAAAAGCTGTGAGTGCTGGACGGAAGTTGTCCATCTTCCTCAAGTGAATTTTGTAGTACTAGAGTGATTCGGATGACTGAATTTTGACTTAATGTAAAAGAAAGGATAAAGTAGTAAATCTATTCCTTCAGTTTCCACCTTCATTTAGGTGGTGTATCAAGGAAAAAAGTAGCTTATTTTAGAAGAATCAATATATAGGACTTGTTTGTGACCATATTAGTTTTTACTACTTAAAAACAAACCTTTAATGTTCTCATTTTTTAATTACCATCGGTTACCTTCATTTCGTTTCCCACAAGATCAAAGTAAAACGGTGAATGTCGCTTGAAATTGCAAAATCTCCTCCTGCTTCCCGAAACAATGTGCACCCCCCGACTGGCTCGACGGCGAGATGAAAAATGTGTTCGGAAATGCTGCTATTTTGGTAGCTTAGCTTTAACATTTCCCCGTCCGGGAACGACTAGCGAGCGACCTACCCGAGAACGGTCGAGTCTTGCACGGTACCGCACTGTGCTGGTGCGTGTGTTCGCATGTGGTCATACACCGGCCGGGACGAGACAATGAAATTGAAATGAATATGTGGTTTCGGTTGAGGAACTCCTTTCTTTCCGTTCCGACTTCACTTCCTGGACAGCATCGAATTACCTGTGCCGCATAGCAGGGGTGAAGCGAATATGACCTGACCGGCTGGTAAAGAACGAAACAGAGAAAATCACACGAGCACATTAATAACGGTGTGCAGTGTAGGTTGGGGGTGGTGCATACAGAAGCAGCTCGTGCTTTTGCATTTATTCCGACGCTTATTGCTGTAGAAGGTAGTAACGTCCAAAAGCTTGCTCGAAAAGCTTCGATGACTGTATGTTAATTTTGACAAATGGAATCAAAATTAAATTTTGTGAAATAGCAGTAGTTGAGGTAAATAAAATTTAAATCTTTTATAAACTTCTTAGTTGTAACACTGAGGAAATTTGGTTGAAAACTTTCTGAGGCTTGTCTGAGGATTCAGGGTTCTCTTAAAATAAACATCTCGGAATTCTCAAAAATGACGTTAAACGGTTTCTCTCCCAGCTGATAGCCTTCTCGCTACCATCTAGCAGCAAGCCAATCTGACCTCCAATCCATCTCTATGAACTAGTTTTAACATTTTTGGCACGTGTTGATACTGAAACCGAGCTGCTTTCCCGTCTCGCACCTTCTCCTTTGCATTCTTTGCACGTGATGACAACACACCGAAAAATCTCACCCCGTGCCGAGAGTACCGAAACCTCGGTCCGATTCCCTAACCATGGTTATAATCGAGTTCCGAACGTATCTGTTCGAAATCAAAACCCCTGAACTGTCCGGCACTTCTTCCTCCGTTCATTATGCTGAAGCATGTACAGCAACTTCCGGTAGCATCGAAGCTATGATTCTTCCTGCTCGAAGTATGAGAATCCGGAAATACCGTTCGACAATGAGCGGGCTCATACCGGAGTCGAGCTTGTCATCTAGAACCTTCTGCTATGAAGAATTTAATCAACCCCGCCTACAAGCAGGATGGAAGCCATGCTGGGCATTCCGGGTACTTCCGCCACTTTAAACCATCGTAAGAAGCCTCACATGTGCCGCGTCACGTTGTCAGCGAAAGCGCCGTAAAGTAGGCAAAATCAGAGCAAATGTTATCTGTCAAAGAGTGAAGAGGTAAATTTCAACACTTCAACCAAGACCGCTTCCAGGATACCGTCAAGATTACAGCACGCAAAAACGGATTCCCTGAACCGTTGGGCAGCAAATTGTGAAAATAAGACACCGCTAGTGCACAACTTAGCTTTCCATTTGTTAATCGGTTGGCAGCAACAAGAGCATTCCATTACAATCGAATTGGTGCTTCGCTTCATTTCCGCGGATGCTTTTGTTTTGTTTTGTTGTTGTGTGTATCACATTCAACCCAATACACCGACGCAAAACGGCTCGTTAAATCTCGGTTTCTCATTTTTCCGCAAACATTACCGCCAAACCGGGTTTTGTAGCGCAGACGGCCGTAAACATTTTGCTTTTCCTGGAACGGTTTTCTACGGGAAACTTTTCACTTTTTCTCGGTAGGCACTTTAATTGAATTGAAAGAATACTCTCGCTGCTTTGTCTTTTTGTCCGATTGGCTAAGCACAGACAAACAGGCCTGGCAAAAAAGTTTGCTAAACGTGCGATAGAATGCGAAAAGAATGGGAAATGAAACGGGAAATCACTTGCACGTGGGAGTCTTTATAAATCACCTTGCTTAAAGTTGATCGTTCTGCAGTTTTCCGATCGCTGTTCGCTCCCCGCTCAAACCGCAACATCGCAGATAGAAGTTTATCGTCGTTTGGGTCTCGCCTAGTGTCGTCTTCTGGCGTCGTGCTTCACGCGATAAAAATAAAACCAAACGCATAACCCAGAAGTGGAGACAGAGAGTATGAACAAAAAAAAACCGCAAGCAAGCTAGTAAATAATAGCATCAACAGAACCTATGAGCCCACACCATATAGCGGCCCCGCTTGTGATCAAAAGCTTCCCAGCACGGGATACACCCGATTATAAAGTTGAACCAACAATGGAAGCGAGCGGTAAAACTTTATGCGACGAGCCTTTTTTAGTCATACGCAAGCTTTCACGGTGGTTCGCCTTATCTCAATGGGGAAACCTCGTGCGGGAGCGCAAAGTTTCGTACTGTCACCAAATACTTATAACTCGATCCTTTTTAGATTCTGGAGGGTTTTTTCTCTCTCTCCCTCTCTCTCCTTCTGCACAGGTCTATTTTCCCACCCAGGCCCATCCCTATTAAACGATGCGGAAATTTATTTCCACAACCCATGAGCTAGCACACTACAAATACGCGGCAGTTTTTCAGGCGGACAAAACTAACTCTTTAGTTGGGCGCTTAAAAACGACGGCACATCGATTTGCTGACATAAGTGGTTCTTTATTGGCATTTAAAAATTCGTACTTTTGGCTCCTGAAAGGTTTTTCGTGTGATACCATTTTTTTCGTTTGTTTTATTTGGAAAATGTATTAAGTAATATTAATATTTTATTATTTTTAAAATAATCTCCTGCTTCTAGTTAATTTAATCCATCAAATAAATGATGATTAAAATTAAGTAACTTAATATATTTCTCAAGCCTTTATCACGATTCTTCTGTAAAAAACATATTGAAAAACAGAAATGAGTTGTGATACAGATGCAGTGGAGTAAACTTCACAAACTGACATTGCAAAGCATGTGTAACAAAATGGCGTATCAAAAAAAAAAAAAGAAAATCTTTCCAAACGCATGATTTCCCATGTTCGTTCATTTGTTTTCTGCCAACGATAAGGAAAAATCCAAACCAGAACACGAATATTGGTGAATACATTCATTTCGCTCGAAGAAAGTTCTCAACTTTCTTTGCTGGATCCGATTAGCAACTTGTCATCGAACCAGTTAGTGTGACAGCAAAACACGTGTTAAACCATGCGCGAGTACTTTGGCTTCCTGGCCGTATCTCCGTCATCAGTGTGCCGAGCTTATCATATAGCATCGTGCCTGTAAGCGTGCCTTTTTACCGAACATGTATTTTTTGTCCGCTTTTCGCTCGAACTGAAATTGCTCTTCTTCATCAAAGCAGCACGAGCACAAGACCAACAACCAAAGGAAGTCCGAAAGCAGGGAAGCTACTAACCTGCGACGGCCACTAACCCTGGCCTCGGTAAAGTTTTTTTGACAGTTCATGCACCAACAAACTGTCAGCAGAAATTAAAGCTAATCCTGCCGACGGCGACGGTTCAGCGAATACACGGTCACCGTTTCGAAACCGGGCACAGATTTTCCGACGAACCGGTGGAGGAACGCGAAAAAAAAGAAGAAACAAACACAAACACAAAACTCGCAACAGCAAATGTTGAACAAATGGTTCGGCATTAGAATGCTCGTCCCGTTTTGCTGCAACACAGTGCTTTCATGTGGTTGTGCGAGCGCTTGGAAAAAAATGGAAGCTGTTGGAGCGAACGGGACGACCATGGCACGGTGAAAAGTGCGAAAATCGAAGGTGGAAAAAATCACTTTGACCTCGTGCACCCGTGAAGCACACGATGTGATTATTATTCGAGCACATGTTTTATTAACTTTGTCATGTTGCTCCCGGGTGCGGTGTGGTGAGGTCGTATAACTCCACCGCTGCGTGAGCACAATTCCCACGGGGTTGACCTTTAAGGAGGGTTCCAACGCTGACGACAGGTATGCTGGATGGGTATCGTTTTCTTGCTTTCTCTCTCGTTCTCTTTCTCTCTGTCTATCGCCAGTATCTACACCTCCAGCATTAACGTCCGCGTTGGAATGTCCTTGATAAGAATGGCGTTGATAGTACGTTGCTTTTCGAAGGTGGAAACCAACGCCGAACTCCGTCGTTCCCCGGAGGAACGGAAGCTGAACGCCGTAGAGACCAAAATTAATGAACCAATTTTCGGGCCTCCAGGTATCGTCGGGCCGGTGTACGGCACCGAAGGAAATTGAGAGCATCTTGGGCTTTGCCTGGTGGCTGTATCACCGATGTCTCCTACCGGCGTTTGACAAACGGCAAACCGTCAATGCTTTACCGAACACCGTCGTGACCCGAAAGCGAATCGGGTCGTTTGTCATGATGATTGATTTGTCGACATGACGTGCGCCGAAAGCACCATTAGAACGGCGTGGGTATAAGCAGTGCACGCGGCCACACATACACGCCATTTTGCCGGCCATTGCGGTTCATCGCAGCATCGCTACAACGTTCAGCGTACGTTGCGAGCCGGATGATTTGAACAGCTTTACGAACGCGTGATTGTACTCGACGACACGCGACAATAAACTTAATGCGACTAATTAATTGCCATTCCGATTGGTGTAGCACAATTTGCGCCCCCTCCATTAACGACAGGACATTTGCTTCTCCTAAACGGGTGCGACGCGAGTATCGGCAGTTTGATGCGATTAAAGATTGACAGGTGAAGCGTGAATAAATTAAACGAAAGTCCGGTTCGGTTGCAATCGGATCAGCTTAGCGTGGGACTTTGTACGATGGGTTGGGAAACGCAGCAGCCTTTGCCTGGCGTTTGTTCTACCACAGAGCATCAGATTGACATGAGCAGCAGCTAGAGTGTATTTGTGTGGGAAAGAGTTTCACGCAACGATTCCGGTAATTAGTATCCTGATTGAGAAGGGAAAACATTCTACAGTTTCTGATATTATTTGAATTCATTTGTTAAAGACTGATACTTGGTGTCTTATCGGTACAAGAAGCTTTTATCTATGTTCATGCATCGGTCTACTTGAAGAGACTTCAATAAATATGTAGTTAGTGGATTTTTTTTCTACTCATTAATCACATATTTTGGAGAAATAAATTAGAGAAGGAAAAAGCGTATGGAAACACCATTTTACATGTACGAAGTTCAAATAGTTACTGTCTGAATATGGCGTCCATTTTTTCTCTTATACTTAACCCATTTTGTTGAAGATGAATGTAGTGCAGAAAGTAAAGAATTACTCCATAACAAAAGCATCTTTAAGGGAAAATAGAAAATATAGGAGTAAAATTCCAGGAGTCCACGGCTGTTCAGAATTATCAATGAAAGAAACTACTCCAAAACATAAAAGCTCTTGACAAACAATCGATACATTATGGTAATCGCAAGCAGCCATATTTGCAAAACTGGTACTCAATCAAACTTTCATGTCAGCAAAGAAAAGTAACTGTCAAGATCAGTGCTGCTTCTGGAATCATTACAACCACTTGCCCTGCTTAAAGAGTGTCCAAATTCCTTATGTCTTGAGTACCTTCTTCTTCCAATCATTTTTCTGTGTCATTGTCGTCGAGATATCAACGGCAACCATTGGACCAACTACGCACAAAGGGTTGTATGGCATTCGATAGTTCCCATAAGTACGGCGATATAAATACTTAGGCCAAGAGGTTGTTGTCAGCATTAAATGAAGTCTATATCTAGGACGCGCACGTGGATGCTTTGAGTGCCAACTTTACCAGTCACAGCCAAAATCCTTAACACAAAACAAATGAAGCTGCTACTCCTTAATTTTACCCAAAATTAACTTACTGGTATACATTTTTGAATTTAATTTAAAAAAAAAATAGATTACCTATCTTTAAATATATTCACAACATTTATATATTTAATGAATAATAAAAATCTTTGAACCTCAATACATCAAACTAACAATCAAATTATCTTTCCATTTCAGTGACTCCCCCAATGACGACAAATACATAAGGTAGGGTTAACCGAGTTATTTATTAGCTGTTACTGCCAATTAGTAAAAAAATAATGTTTCAAAAAACACCTACCCTTTTTCCTACTGAAGAAACTAATCCCTCCCGTCCGGCTGTTGTAGAATAACTAAACAAACATACTGCATCTCCACCAAAATCGCGGTTCAATACACGGTTCGCGTAACACCACGTGCCATAAAGCAATCGTAAATTATTAAGCACTTCATCAACCATTCCTTGCCACATTGTTTCATTAGCGGTGCTGTTTTCTACGGGGAAATCGTCGTAATGTAACGTTTCGAAACAACAGCCCCAAGAACGACGCACACCGTATTTAATGTGCTACTTTGATTGTACCGCACCTTTCCAAAGACATTCCAGTACAGCCGCACACCGTTTGGGCGCATTATTACTGTCTCATTTCCATTTCAAACCCCAAACCCCGGTGTCTTTTTTGTTGGGTCGTGGCAAAAGGGGAAGCTTACCTATTCGAACAATTTCACCAAAAAGACGCTCGTGGAGTACGGTTTTGGTTCTTTCTCTCTAGCTTCGTTTGACGTTAACCATCCCGGGGTAGCATAAATAGTCATTATTCGCTCAGCTGGCATAGAAAAGTATGGTATTGGGCATAGAATCTCTTCGCTACCCGCTAAGTTGCGGAAGATTGGAGCGTTAAATTAGATACCAAGGGGGGGATATGGAAACATATACAGCAAACGGAACGAAAACGAACCACAGAACTGGTGAATTCCCCCGAAAAAATTAACGAAGCATTGCGGCTGATCTATTCTTCACCTCAATGCCATACCATGCCGGGAGGGGCCAGTAAGTTGCTAATGGAAAGACGAAAAGGTTTACTTCCGTACTTGACCCGCTCGGCGTGCGTGCCGACGGTTTGCTTTTTTTTTGGGCCCGGAGCACTAGAATTTCAACTGTAAGTTTTACGCTGCCGATACGGTTCGGTGCACAACTAAAGCCGAAACTTTAACCGGCGAGTACAAAACAAAGTCCAAGTTCCCAAATGAACTCACCGAGACCTGTTTAAAGTGAGAAGATCCCTACTCACTGCCTCGTGAACGCACGAGTAGCGCTCGGAAACCATATGCTCCCCCAAAAGCTGTAAGCTTAACCTGGTTGGCTGACAACCTCCCAACCAGCGAGCCAGTACGTGCTGCGTATTATTGATAAGCTACACAAAACGACCGCAACCGATCGATGGTAACTCGAATAGACCATGCTCCGCGTGCGGAAGATGAGGTTAACTTTAGCCATATGAAAAGATTTAATTACCAAAGGATATGACGTGAACGAGCCGCAACGAATGCAACCTTGAGTGCATCCACTTGCCAATCATGGAACCGCGTCGTAACAAAAGCGGTTGATCACAGCCTCAGATAGGATCTAATGCACCTGTGCCACCACGTCTTATCTCGGCATGGTCGTTCCCGTTCGGTGACCGTGAATCGGGTGAACATACGTGCGTTCTCATGTGCCGGCGACACACATGTTTTATGGGACACAGTTTACGGTCTGGTTAGCACGGCAGAGGTAAATGATTATGTTTTCGAAATGCACTCTCCCTGCACTCGTGTAACTTTTCTACCATACATAGCACGATATGCATCTGCAAGAAAAAAAGGAAAAACAAAACCCCTAAAAGCCACATGCGGTGCGTCGGCAAAAGCATGTGAAGCGGTGCAAGCATGATTAAATTATTTTCCTATGATGAAACGTTCTATCGGGGATTTGTAGCAGAGAAAAAGAGGAATGGAAGAGACATACATTTAAATTATTAAATGCAACACAAAGCACTGCGATGTGTCATTCCATTAAGGTGATGAATTTGAAATGGAAGTAATAACTTGCGTTAGAATGGATCAGGGATATCAGATAAAGTGTATTTAATCCTACAATATGCATTGTGCACCACATCTAATGTGATGGTTGTTGGTATTTTAGTAACGAATACAACATTTTCATCGTCGCCTTCTTGGACCGGGTCGAATTGGTAATCATACAATCATACAGAATCGTTCTCGGGTACGATCGAACAAAAAGTCGATTAGATTCAAATCTCGCGGAGCTATTAGTTCACACAATATTGGCCGGGTAGTCAGTAAAATCACCAGAATTGGAGCACATTGTCGCATGGGTTGGCGCACCATTCTTCTAACACACGTATCGTTCATCTCAGGGAAACTTTGGATTGGAGTTGCCTCCTTCTCCATAGTCTCAGTGTTATAGTATGCCGTGCTCAAAGTGCATTTTCTCAATGAAAACGTCTAAATGGTTGACTACGAATAACCCGGCAGAGTTAAGGTAGCTACACCGAATGGTAAACAGCTAATTGTTTTTTATTTGCTTATATCGCTGCTAATAATTGCAGCACAAGGACATAAACTGATCTTGGATCTTGGATCACTGATCAATATGTCAACAATAGTATGCTCGTCTAGAAAATTTATCTCATACGATAAAGTGACTAATTAAATATTGATTTCTCCCCATGTTAACCGCAGTCGCAAATGCAGCATTCAAAGAAATCATTTAATTATTATCGTAACTTGTCACACACAGCATGCTGCGGGGAAAATGTTGCAATCCAATTGTTACCAGGCAACGAGAGCAAAAAACACACCGCATGCTACTGCAATGCAAGATTTCGCTGCTTCATATCGTCACTGACTGACTTGCCTTTCGGAAAAGGAACATTGTAGTGCAGGTACATACGATCCGTGAAAGAAAAGATCGCTCAACTGCAACGTGAAATTTAATACCACATTTCTCTTTCGACCAGCCACATCTTCATTCCCCATTCAGGCAAAAGAAAGAATCCGCACGCAACCATATGCAGCGCGTACAATGGTTCTATTCATTTTACTGCACTTAAAAAAGAACACATACACTTGCAGCGTGGTTGCAATTTGCAACGGTCGAGTATCGTTCCCATGCGATTCCCCAATCCTCTCGAGCATGATAAAAGTTTGCCAAGTTGTATCCAATATCCGTAGCAATATTTCATGATCGATTGCAATGGATCCCGGTTTTCCAGGGGGTGGAGGTTGTTCATCAGCACGGTCAAACGAAAAATTACACTTTCATGCAGTGCAACGGTGTATTTGGATGTGTGTCTGTGGGTGAATGAAAAGACAACCACAGGAAGGTATATGACCGAAATTGTGAAAACTTCCGAATTGATAAGTCCAGTACCCTGGTGCGTATCGGATCACCGGAAGAACCTGAAACCAAGTTCGATCATCGGTACATGTTCGAGTGCCAAACACGCCCGACCCTACTCGGAACGGGGGTTTTAGATGCATCATTCTTGCCCATCCATAAAAAAATTCCCAAAGAGCACATTTGCACTGTAAAATGCACTCGGAACCATCGGGACGGAGAAAACGTAGCTATAAACCGATTCGAGTAAGTCGATGGGTTATAATTCATCATCTTTTGCACCGCAACCCGACACTGACCCAGTCTACGCACTCGGCACGGGATTTGAGATGCACATTTCGTGTGCATATCGGTATGCGCAGCGCAGTAAGGCTGGCAACCAGACCACATTAAAACACGTTCCATCACTCACTCGCACTTCCTATTGCACGGGATCAGTGTCCGTGTTAGTGTCGTGTTTTATTTCCCCCGACGGTCATTGTGAAGGGGCCACCAGGTTCGAATTGATGGAAAGCCACCCACAAGAAGCGAGCGGACAACAATGAAAAATTTAAATCACCCCATTTGGAGTTTGTTACTTGTCGGTGTTTTTTTCCTTTCTAGCGCTCGACTGCAATCATGTTTTTCCCTTTCTAAGTCCCTTTTCGCTCACACACCCTTGGTGGCAGCTCAGGAAGCTGGCAATACATTACGATTCGGTTGCAATGCACAGTTTTTTTTTTGTGAGATCCCATGCTGACGAATTGCATTGCGAGATATTTGCAAGCTTGCGTTTACGTCGGATCAGCTCGCTTCCATTGTGCTTTCCGCTTTCCAGCGACGATCCGGTGATGATTTAAGGTTCCGAAAACCCCACGAGGCACGAGTATTGGACTCCGGTCGTCCCGGTCGCAGGACACTAACATCCTGGATGCAAAATGCACGATTGTTCATGATGGTGTGCCTGCGTGTGCCTGCTCCAAAAAGGGCACCCTACTGCAACCCCCTTTCAACAGCACCCAGCTCTGCATTTTAGGGTGTGATGAGGAGCACTTTCGAGTGTCATTTTGGGCACTTGCGGTTATGCTGAAGGCCCGGGCCCATGATTTATGATACGGAATCGGTAATGGCGTCGAAAGTTGTCCAGCGTTTTTGGGCGTCCCACATATCGATGATTTACTGTAACCGAAGTCACGTGCGAGGTCGTTACGATCATACCGATCGTACAACTATTGACCAGCAGCGGATGCACCGGAAACCCGGGAAGACACCAATGTTAGGTTTTGAATTTCACATCCTTTTGCATAATTTGCATGAAACGATTATTTCGTGTTGTCAATGATTTGTAAATTTGTCAACACATTTGCGTGTCACTGGCCGTGGACGGTGCTGAATGTTGATAAATATTTGGACCAGGTCGAGCACACTGTTCGCGTCGAGGGATATATTGTTCAAATTCACATTAAACTTTGTACTACCAAGCTGTTATGTGGCATGAATTTGAGTTTGTTATCATTGAAAATCAAATGTACTTTCAATGCAACGATCAAACATTTTTCTTTCTTTTAAATTATTTTATTTTATTTCGCTTAATGCCCGTTCGATATATTAGATACATCAGGCATCAATATGAAATAAAATAAAATAAAATAAAGAAAAGAAAAAATAAATTAAAATTAAGAAATGGCTAAAAACTGCTAACTCTTCTAGAGATTCGTACTAAGTGGGATACAATTACATACAAAGGCATATGAAACCTGTAGACATCGCGTACCAAATATATCATTTCCATCCATCCAAAACTGTATGCCATTAATTGGTTTGCTAATGTTTGCCTAATGTTACGACAACTCATCATCATTATTTAACCCCAACACTACACCAGCACTCTCAGCGTTCTCATTCCCGATGACTTAAAGTTTTAATTTGCTACTGATGAGTTAATATGAGACGTTACCGAAGCAGATGACTTTCTAATTACATCCTTTACCCACCACCTCCCGCACAGCCGCTAGATTGACCTTGTGGCTGAGCCTTCAAAGATTTTAACACATCCACACACGCATACCACTCCTCAGCTTTATTCGCTGTCAAGTGAAATTTTACTTCCACCCCTACGTTACCGCATTCGAGTGTGAAAAATTAACGAAGCGTTGAGCATAATTGCACTGGGGACGTTGTGGGTCGCTGGGAATAGACACTCGGGTTACCTACCAATACTGTTTCAATAGTATGATTTTCTTAATTGCAATTTAATGTGTTGCTGGATAAGAAATGTTAGAAATGACCTTAAAGTAAATAAAAAGACAATTATAGTTAAGGTATGGTCCACACCTGATCCACCTTTATCTAAATGTAAGCCCACAAAATGCCCAAGCTTTTCATCGTTTTTCATTTTCGGAGCAAAAGTTAGGCTTAAATAGGATAGCAGAATTCTCCGAAAATCATCGTAAAACCTTACCACTTGTTGGATCGAGAAAAAAGGGAAAAATCCTCGTACCGATGTGTTCGTTTTGGTTTATTTCGCTTGGATTTCGCTCTATTTGTCTTTCTTCTCGAACGGCAACCAGCGGCGAGGACGTCTCTAAATCTTGTCACGCATCAACGCATCTGCGCCATTCCGCTGTCCAAAGATATGACACAGCGCAAAAAAAAGGCAAACGAATCCCGAACCGCAACAACCAACCATTCCGTGAACGAAACATCCGGTTTCGATTTGCGTATTTGAAAAATTTATTCAATATCCCACACGCACGGTGAATCCTGGCCCGCTGCCATCGGGATGAAGGCAGAAGTTTACCAAGGACGTGTGTGTCTGTGTGTGTGTTTTGTTTCGAACCGATTGCCCAAAATTGAAAGCCTGAATCAATTCGATTCCACCTCCAGCACATTCCGCTCAACATGCATCACGGGAGCATCAAAATCCGCCAGATCACCTTTTTCTTTTTCTGTTTTTGTTCGATACTCTGACACGCAGATTTCTGTGTTCGTTATACGCCACTTCCGGATGGGTGTTTGTGTTTTGCTGTGGGTTTTTTTATATTATTTTGCTCCCTTTTTATCGCGAAAACGCTCTTCTTCGCCAGTTGCGCCTAAATTGGCGCCGGAGTCACGTTTTCCTCGGGTAAGATTCCCCAATCCCCAATGTCTTCGATTGATTGATCTCGTTAGGCTGACGCGCGACTCGTGAAGGCGCAAAATTGCCTTTTAAGGATGGACGCATTCGTTGGGATTGCATGAAAGGGGAGGGGGAGGTTTATTGATCGCGAGATGACCAGCTGGGAAATTGGGAAAAGACAGAAAGGACTAAACGACTGATGCGATATTCGCTAGGACTAACGAGGCATTTAACTGGTTCATATAAATCCAAATCCTGAAACGCTAACCAAAAATCACAATCACACAGGAAACATGATCTATGGTGGAATGTTTTGAAACGTTTTTGTCACGCTCACCTAACGACGGTGTTTTGTTCCAATCAAATCTATCACTACCAAACCCGAAACGGTGGTGTTGTGTTACAATCAATCGTTAGATAAATAATGCCCGAATCGAATGTACCAATCCCAATCAAACTTTAATAAAATTAGTCATTCCCAATGGAGATGAAAGTATCATTCGCTCCGTGCCGTTTCTTACTTCCTTCCGAAACGCTTATCGCTTCCGCCTTTGCAATATCGCTTCCACACCGCCACAGAAAATTATCGAAACGCGATTACCATCATCGACAGCTCCGGTACGGAAAGCGGACGTCCCGCGGACACCCCGGAAAGGGGTTGATTAAAAACAAATGCTACATCATTAATAATTAATACATTCGTCTACGCGAACCAACCCACGAGACCGGCCGGCTGTACCCAAGCTGGTACAGCATTGAGCGGACTTCATTAAATAATCATTCGGCGCGTTTGCGTTCGGTTGCCCGGTTCCCGATTAAAGCTTTCCGAGTGATTAATCCATGCGACCGCCATACGAAGACAGCCAGAAGGTCGCGCGCACTGTGCGACGAAGAGTCAGAGAGAAACAAACGAACCAACCCCCTGGGGGGGGGAGAAAAAAGACGACCGTTTAAATGGCGATTACATTTGATGGCATCGATTATTGATTTCGGATCGCTGGGTGCAGGCGCCAACGAGGGGTAAAGGACCTTTCGGCAACATGATAGTTACAAATCAAAATAATGTCGAACCCGCCCATGACAACTAATTCGTGAACCGACTTCAAAGGCTCGGTGTACCGCCTGCTGTATTAGGCTTTAATTGGGGAGGGGCAAGGAACTATGTCTGTTTGGGTTAGGAATGATATGACAATAGCTGCGTGTGGTCCGCGCGATGAATGTTGCGTAAGGTTTCACAGAGCTGTTCTTCCTTTGGACAACAAAATCATTGACTTTCTGCCAAATGGACTGGTTAATTAGTTGTTTATCGTTGAAAAGGTCGAATTACTCGCATTGAATTATTGAATACATTAGAGTTTATTCACAATAACTACACAAAGCTTGCTCTAAGGTTAAAGAAGGCTTGCCTCAAACAATTGAAATATTGTTTAAGAAGAAATATTCATGCGCCAAGAAAATTAAATACTGCTCTAACCAGTGCACCTTGTTTTGTAATTTCGACTTTTTAAAGATAAAAACATCCTCAAGTTGTGCGTCTTATGTCCTAAGCCCTCATACTATGAAACCTTGACACGCTATTTAATCAAAGTTATTCATGACATCAGACACTGCCAGAATGTTCGCTCTTCAAAACATTCACCGACCGATAAAATGCTCCAAAATCGTTGCCCAACATCAATCATCCGTGCTTGAAAAACGTTTCATAATGCCCGATTTAAACTCCGACCCCTGGGCCGATGACCAACGAAGTAGAACCCACGCACACAACGGCATTGGGAACCATCTTCAACAACGTGCAAAACAAAAAACTTATTCGATCACGATCTACTTCAACAGATTGTTTTTTTTTTTCGCGTACATCGGTAAACGAGCACAAAGATGAATCGATCGATGGCCGTGCTGGTCAGCGATAGTAGTTGGTCGTTATTCTGCTATTTTTCGCGATGGTTTCGTGCCTTGCAGGAAGATGTTTTGAATGTGTGTTTTTTTTTCTTTTCCAAAAAACGCTTTAATTTCGCTAAAAATGTTTGTTCCCTATTGCACCGATTTCCTTATCTGACCAACAAGATGAAACACAAAAACATTCCATCCATGTTGATCGTGTGTGCAGCAGCCAGGCCCTTGGAAAAGTTTGATTTTTCCGCTACCACGATGGAAAAGGATGTTTTTTTTTTCGCCCATTCATTCCTTTTTCCTTCGCCTTTCCCGTATTGTGTGTTCACGTTTGGAAAACTCACTCATCTCACCGCGCACTGTGTGTGTTGAAAGGCTTTCTTCTTGCTTGCGAAACCACGGGTCGGGGAAAAACGAAAAGTTTCATCTGTTCGCACTCGCAAACGCAACGCAACATTTTGTTTGCCATCAATCAACACCGCTCTCAGGCAAATGCTCGTCGCTCGTACACTAGCAACAGCAACAAAAAGACGACGAAAAACACAGCACACAGCCGTAGAGAAAAAGTTTTGCCAGGCCGATCTTTTATTCTTGTCGTGAACTTGTTCCTTTTTTTCAGTGCTCACCGTTTTTATCTTACTGCAATATGCTCGCGGTCGGGCTCTTTTGATGAAAAAGCCTCTTTACGCGCTGATAACAAAAAAAGAACACCGATTTTCTTTGGAGAAAATTGGCTGCAAAGAATCAGTTTCATATTGTTTTGCAAGGACTTTTACTGCGGGGATGGGTGGCGCACCCATTTTGCGCCTTCCGGGTTGAAAACATGTAAAGACGTGAAAGTACTAAACCAACTTCCACGAACGCCAAGCGGAAGGTAATGCTGGGATAATAATTAATCTTATCGAAAGGAAAAACATTCACCACGGCACAATGGAAGCATTTGCAGGCACGTTTTCATCACCTTCAACTGGGGTGGTTTACTTTTACCGAAAAACATTTCCGAACATTTCCCCACCAGGCAACAACAGGCCGGGAAACTACTGTGCAGAAAAGAACCCAGAAAAGACCTGCAACCTCCACACCGTTTCTTATCCTTTCGAGCTCGCAAGCATGGTTCGATAGATAATTGGATGATTGGACGTGATCGAGTTTCAAAGCACGGGAATTGAGGGATCGAGAACGAGGGGAGCTTTATCGAACAGGGGGCACGCCATTTTCCAGCCCAAAAAACCTCAAACACAAGGCGGCGTGTTCACTTTACTCGAGCGTTTAAAATTCATTAATCCTACTTCAAGTTCGAGTGATAGTAATCTTCACCACGTCAAAACATTCGCTGACAGCAGCAACCGCCTGACGGAGTGCCTCCGAAATGAATGCTTGAAAAGGGTGGTTACGCTGGGCGTTGGGAATTAATTCCCACAAATATCGTAAACACCTCATCCTTCGCCCCTCCCCCCCTCAGGCCATAAGCCCGGCACGTCAACCGTGATTGCCCTAACCTGCCCCTGTCCAAACGAATCATTGCCACACCACAAAACCCATTCGGCCCGACATCTTTGCGGGAGTGATTTTGAGGTTTGCGAGAAGTACGTGTGCGCTTCCAGCTCATTGGCACTAATTCGGTACCCGGGTGACACAGACGATTCACGACTCCGTTGGAGTAGCATTTCCAAAAACCGCACACTCAGCCTCCCAATTTTCAAGCGATGGTTTCCTGCAAAAGGGATTCTTACGCCATAAACTCACCGGAGCGTATATTGGAGTAACTCATCGATAGGGATACAATTAGATGTGCACTTATCTTGCTTACCGAAATACCGTAGCGGAATGCCTACAGGATAGGAAAATACACGATTGCGGTTCAGTAAACGAGCCTTGGCCGTTGGCGTCTCTGAAGTGTGCAGCTTAAATTCACCTGTGAAGAGGTGCGTTAATGTAGCGGTTAATCGATTGCTGAACCACATTTTACCATCAACCACGGCACGTTGACGAGCGTAAGGCGATATCTGATGGTTGCGATGGATGAGTCGACGAACGCTTGTAGCATTGCATGTCTGTCAGATAGTTGACCACATTGGGAGCTTTGCGAAGGAAACCCAAAGCGCTGTTAATATGTACAAGTTGTTGCGAATTGTAGGTCACGCAAACACACAGCATTCAATTTCCGATCGGAACGCAAGTTCCGCTGGAAGTACACATCGGTCTGAGAAAAGCATGTTTACATATGTTTACATCCTGCTTTAGACTAACATTACGCGAAATTGTGTACTTAAACAGAACGTATTGAAGTTTCTATCCGGAAATAGATATTGCTTCCGGTAGCAGACTAGATTGACTTTTACGTTTCCGGTGCCAAACAAGCAAGCGGTGGGTTTGGGAAATTAAACCCTTAAAACAGGGGTTGAGATGAAATGATTAAAAAATTGATCGAAGCAAGCATCTTTGATTTCCTTGAGAATGATTTATATTGAAATATTAGTACTTTTAAGCTTAAGCAAATCATTTAATTATGTTGTCGATCTTTAGTCAACTACCAACGGAGTTTTGATTTAAGCTGATTGGAAATTGAGTTCTCAAGTCCATGTTAGGGCAATATCCATTAATTTTGCTGCTCAAAACTGTATAATGCCTCGGCCTAACCTTCTATTGCATCCCTTCACCTTTATTGAAACAAAGGAACAGTTCCTTTTGCATCGAATACCACTCGAGATATTTCACAATCAATGCGCAGTACGGTTCTTAAGTAAATATTTTCTAATTAATTTTTTTTTTCAACACAAAACAAACAAGAGATCCTGCAAAAGGAAAACTCTTCATCATTGTTGTACAGAATGTAACGTTTTCCTTCCGATGGACACTTTGTAAATACATCGTAAATAAACAATACACACAGGAAGTCAAGCATTCTGTTCTTTCCCAACTGTTCCATCAGCGAACACGTTATGGACATTGAAGTGGATCCATATTTTCCCTGTTATGGATGCTTTTTTTCTTTCCACGGCGTCCAATTCATCTCCCATCAGCTTTTCTCCGTTATGCGCACCACAAGAACTAATGTCCAGCAATCAAGTATAACCTGGATGAGCACTGCTGCCACGTTGCGCTGATGAGCATCTCCATACGGCACTTAAAACCCACCAAATGGTACACCACACCGTGGATTCGATTTAAAGAATCATCAAACACACTGACCGGAAATGGATCAATTTCGGTTTTTTTGGGGCCTTTCTTTGTGGGTCGTAAATCAGTGAAGTTTTCGGTTGATTGAAACGAGTACTAATCACACGGGTGGTTCAGCAGATTGCAATCCGTACCTTCCGTTCCAAACGTTCCACAATGTCGTCCGCGTAAGCGACACCGAAAGGTGAAAGGCTAATTGCCGTCAAACAGCGGAATGTTCTTTCCAGATGTGCCATCCTCGCTGTGTGACTGGGTAATTGTAATCTTACCGGGGTTTGGAAAACGATTCCTACGCCTCAAGTGCTTCTCTCAGAACCGTGCCTAAGTTTGCTTCCACATCGTTCGGGCCCGTACCCAATTATGTGGCACACCACACCACATGTGCATCCCATAACTGTCAGCCCCGGCAATCGGAGAGTCGCACTCCCGCGGGATGCATGTATGATGCATGTTTATGCCTTAAAACAATAAACAGCATGCCTGTTCGGGTGGCGTGCGAGGTGCTGACGGACGTGTTTTGATGATGGTTCCACTGGGGTTCTTCCGAAAAACCGAGCAGCGATTGCGCGTAATAGCCACTTACGGAGAGCGCTCTAAGTACAGCTCCAGATGAGGGATATTTCTGGGTTGGTTTTCGGGTGTTCGGGACAACCTTTCATCCAACGTCAATTATTGTTTGAAACTCTGTTGGATTTTGTTTTTTGCTGCTCGCTACAGATTCTTTTCAACGAGCCTGCTGCAGCGAGATTTACACGTTCCCACCAAGACTTGTTGGGTGTGCGTGTGTGAACAAGGTACCAAAAATGGCGACCCACGTACCTGCTCTCCACGAACGATCGTAGCTTACGGTTGCAACGTAGCACCGCAACGATTCCCACCGAATCGAGAAGAGATGACGATTGGAATGATGTTTCATTTCGACTAATTACAAGCGGAATCACCGGCATGCCGCACGGGTTCAATAAAGATTGTGGCCAGCTGTGGAGGGAGGTGGTCATTTATGAGCGCTTTATGATTGCCTGCCATAGGCGAAGAATGATTTGCACAGTTGCACTGCCCAGGACCATGATGCATGATGGTCGATTTTTGCAAACAAATTACTCAGATGAATTGATCTTCCTTGGGACGACGATGGAACCTGTTTGGACAGCCCGGTCAAAGCACACCATCAATCATGTGCCGCGCATTGGTGATGGTTTTGAAAGTATGGATGGCTTGTTAAAATCTACTTACACACAGTGATTGCAATTTGCAACCGTAAGAAGCTTGTGCTTGATGGAAGTTAGAGTGGTTTTCTGCCATCCCGAGTGATCATTCTAGCAGGGACAATCTTGACATACAGAAATGATTGCAATTTATTCAAAGCCATGAACCAATTACCCCGGATCAAATATAACTAGTTGCGAGGGGCATTAAGAAGCCCATGGAGCCAATAATTGCATTCTAATCAATTGGGCACAGCTTCACACACATTGCACATTCCCAGGCAATTAACACGACTGTTTTAAAGTGTCGATATATCAACCTGTTAATCACTCCATCACGCAATTCCTTCGAACCTTATCGTACAACATGTGTCGATGTCGTGTTTTGCCATTTTCCATCACATTCCATCAGGATCGCCCCTAGCGCAACACTATCATGCTCCGATCGACACATCATCGCCTTCCATCGGTGAATGAAATCGATCGTGAAGCAAACGCGTCAATCGTGTTGCACGGGAGTCTCTGACACCCTCCGGAAGCGCTACGATAACACCGTACCGGACAGCCATCAAAGGCCACTCGCCGGAAGCCATGTTTCGGGGTTCGTTATCGAGCGCTTAGTAAAAGCGCTGGCACCGTGCTTACTGATTGGAAGAGTGAGCTTTATCGATATAAATTACCGTTTCACTTCCTGGGGACATTTGGTGCTAGAAATAAACTAAACTGTGATGATCCGTCGGTTGGAGTGATCGGATATTTCCCATCCGTTCGAAGGAAAATAATTTTCACTGCTCAACGAGTGCATCGAATTCTCTTTTTACACTTTGTTACCCATAGAATACTACAGTCTTAGCTATGTGTCACATATTCAATTTCATTATAACCCAGGCTTATTGAATGGACAAACTTTCTACATCGAATAAACCTCAAGATTCCAACTCTGCTGAGAATTTTAAGTTGGTATTCATAGTAAAGTATTGACCCCAGAAAAACCTCTATTTCTTAGGAACTTTTTTGCCACGATACCAACCCTCTGGTTGATTTGAAACAATCTTTGCAGTTTTTTTAAATATTGGCTTCAATAAAGTACCTCACAATAAAGACTCTTATCGTTATAATTTTCATACATCATTTCCTTATCACTTAGACAAAGTGTTGCAATTCCCAATTTAATGCGCATTCAGGTATCATAACCTTGAAACGTAACAACCACAATTGTATCATTTAAAATATCAACATCCCATGCGTCCTTCACATACGCCCTTGACCATTCATCTCTTCATCACTTCCATCGCACCTGTGCAAATATTAATCATCCGAGTAATATCGCTCAAATAATAGAAAGGGGTTGTTGCTCTGGAAGCAACCGTATACTATCCAGCCTCAAATCCCTATCAAAGCACCAAGGCTCCCACCAGTATGTAGAGACAGATGACACACTCCTCTCCGACGTCCAATGATGGATGGTGTCTGTGAGGGCCAGAAACAGTCGTGCAATTTCCAGTTCCGTTCTGTAGCGCAAAAAAAAAGTTATGCAAACTTCTGCACGAAATGTACAAAAAAAATCTTCACAATCCACCCTGGAAAAGGACCCTCCATTACATATCGTATGTTAATGCCGGGAGGCTGTTTTTCCTGGAACTCGAAAACAACTCCATTTCGACTGCTTTCAACCCTCCGCAAAGCTCAACAAACCAAACGGCAGATGGTAGAGCGTTGGGATGTTTTGTTTTACAATTCGACTTTATTGTCGTTCTTTTTGTGTTATCGTTGTGTGTTTTTTTTTTGTTGGTCTGTTTTCTCAAATATAATTCAATATTGTATCATCTCCACTCGCACATACGCTTTCTTACAATTTCCTGTGCGTGAAAATTACGTTAACACTAATGGCGCACCGAGTCGTTGCTGTTCGTTTTTTTTCTACTTTCTTTTGCTTAGTTTGCTTTTACTCCCGCACCTCACGGTGGGAAGTAAACTCGAATACGGTGGCGAGAGAAATTTGACTAACGAAGTGCTGTGTTTTGTTTCAAAGTGCCGCTGTTGCGTTGCGTCGTTCAATTTCCGCACTGTTCCACCTTCTCCCTTTCATGGGCGTGTGTTTCCTATGGGCCATTTATAATATCCTTTTGCCCTTTTCTTGGTGCTTTAAACTTTCGAAAGCAATAAGACGCATTTGCCTTTACCGTGGTGGTGTTATCTTAAGTTGTAAGCTGTATCCACCGGTTTGGAGCAGATGTACGCTGGTGGTCGAGTTCGCGAATGAAGCGGAGTTTCTGCCGGAACGCACATTGAAGCCATATTGTATTTTATTGCATCTTATCGTTAATGGATGTGTTTCTGGCCGCTCTGGGTGTCTGGGTCCGGTACAAAATTCACTTCCATAATTGAACCGATGCTTATTTGCGCTCCATTCTTGCTACCGACTGGGTCTCTTCTGTAGGAACTTAATTTAATTCCACTTTCTTATCTCTCTTTCAGGTAAGCAATCCAATAACCGCACGCAGTAAGTTGTAACATCCTCAGTCGGTAATTTGCCCAAAATCGGTTTCAAATTTCCCGTGTAATTTCCTTTTTGACAAACCTGTTCCACCCAGCGTGGCATTGATTGAGGATATGTTTGCTTTTTCTGTTACCTTACTTCCACTCAGCTGGAAAGAAAATCATTTTTCATTGTTCCCGTTCAATCGAATTGTCGCTTTTTAAAGGGTCTTCTTCAGAGAGCACACTGCACCCCTCAACATACCGAATCGGGCGATATATTTTCATGTCATGGAATCTTATACATCATCTTGAAGTTTACCTACCAACCGAATGCAAATTATTTAAAGCCTCCGGACATAATGTGACCCACTGCTGTGACTCTGGGCCATTTTTTGTTGTTCGGTAAATGTTAAGGAAAAAGAAATAAATCTTCTCACGAACCGTTACCGAACCTGAGGAGAATAATTTATACCACGGCCGATTTGAGGTTAATGATTGACAGACTCATTTAAGGGCTGCGTAAAATGCTGCGCCACCGTACGGTGCCAGCACTTACACGGAAGCGGCACGATAGACACCGCACAACACGCAACGTGTCGATATTGATGCCAAAAATGTCATTTGCATTTTCTCTGGTTTTTTTTTTTTTTGGGGGTAATGAAACAGATTCCTGACATTTCTGTACGCAAAGCAAATGTTAATTATCGTTCCGGATAATAGCAGGGTTGAATAAAAGCTTACAGCATTGCTTCAACTTATATAAAACTAATCATGCAGAAGTACAAAACGCTGGAACTAATTTTTCATTTAAAACCCTTATAAGCACTGCAACATTAAAAGCAAGAAAACGAATAACTCCAAACGTGAAATGGAATGAAATTAAAATCGGAAAACCCGGAACCCCAAATCAAACAAATCATTTCCATCAATAGCCCGCTGCAAAAACAACTGGATTTGTTTACAATTCCACAGAAGTGTCACTGCACAACAAATAGCTCTCGCAGCGGTATAGATTCGAAAAAACTGTTTACATTACCAATTTTCTCAATTTTACCAACAATCCTTTTCATCGACGAACAGAAAAAAAAACACAACTTCAACCCCCAATAGAAAGGGACCACATTGGACAAAAAAGGGGAATAAGCATAAATGAATATATAAAAAATGATGAATTTCCACCACCAACGGGCGCCGGAATGTGAAGTGTGACATTAAATAAACATTTCCTCCTTTTGCTCGCGGGGATGGCAAACCATCGGGCCATGATGGCAATGAAAACGCTCATTGTTTTGCTTTGTGTTGAGTGCAAAAAATAACATTTTCCAATAAACGTTCAATTCGGCACCAACAGCGGGGAAGGGATTATTTTGCTCCGCTTTTCTTTCGTGCGACAAAAATCTCACGCTTTGTTTTCCTTTATCACTGCAGCGCCGGTTTTCCGGATAAGTAAAATTTAGGTGCCCAAGGGTTAGGTGGTGTCTCGTTTCCTTCCCGTGGCGTTTGCGAACCCCGTTCGGTTAGGAAACCTTATCGCGGAACGTATCGAATGTGCAACACAGCGAACAAACAGTCAACAAACGAAGCAAAAAGAAATCAAACGCAAAAGCATAAATTTCCCTTCCAACGATACGAACGGAACGGATATCATCAAGAACAGTTGGACTGCCGAAAGGGGTAGAACAGAATAAAAAAAAAGGAAAGTAAAGCAAATGAAAATAGAATAGGAAAAAAACACCGCCGTAGCATGCAAGACACATTCCGGTTAATGTTTCCCGGGGACATCGACGAAGAAAGACACAAAAAGCAGGGGTTTCGACGCCGATCGAAGATGTGTGACAGAAGCAAAGCATAATTCGACCGTTCCCTTTCCTTTCGTTTCACCTTTCCGGTCCACACGGGGTGTAGGAAGTTGGGCAAAGCAACGAAGAACTCAAAACAAAAACAAAAAAAAACCTAATCGTTACCAAGGCTCATTGGCATCATTTTGGGCCAATTCCCACGCCTTAATTGAGTTACAAAACGTATGATTGTTTTTTTCTCGACTCCGAAGCCAGCGCCCGCGTCTGTGAGGGGGCAGCGAAAAGAGCATGAAATAATAAATGCCGCACAAATTTAGATGTCGCTTTTTGTATAAACGGAAATGTGACAATATTCAGATAAGCAATGAGTTTATATTAATAAAAATAATCAACCAAAAGGAGTAAACAATTCGTTGCAAACAGAAAAGAAATCTCGTTCCTAATGTTTATGCAAACTGGAGCCCGCCATGGCAACAAATGGGACAAACCGCCTAATCAGCTGACAGTCAAAGGAATCCTTTTTTCTGCCGGCTTATGTCGCTGTTCTTTCCATCTCTTGTGTGGCGCTCCGAATGGAAACACATTATGCGCGAGCCCTAAGCAGTCCCATCGTGTGAAGCATCGGGTTTTCTTTTGTGTCCGAACATAACTCAATCACTGGCGGTGGCCTGTGGCCACCCGCTGATTCGACATCTTCCAAACCAAAAGCAAAAGGGGGCTTTATAAACAAAGCCTTCCAAGGAATAAAAATTTGTGTCCAAGGTTGTTAAACGGCCGCACAACGTGGTACTAATTTTGTGCGGCTACAATCGTGCAAAGAGTGCGCAATCGTGCCAATGTTTACACAAGCCACTCTGCTGCTTTATTCCACACGGACCCGGCTCAATGTGGAGTGTGGACACATGGAATGGAAAATACCAAATAATGAAACCATAAAGGAGGTTTTACGCTGATGCAGCAAAACTATTTCCATTTGTTTTTACTTTCATTAATATTTGTTCCTTCTTCGCTCTCTATTCCGAGGTTTGGTGGACAATAATTATACGCTACGCTTTATGCTACGATTTATGCAGTCAATTCCACCCAGCAGCACTTTTGGCTTATTCTTTTCCACTGCCACTTCATGGGCGGTGTTGAAATGTCTTAATAAACTGTATTCCAGCAGCGAATCGCAGCGTGACATTTATAACTCCCATGATCCGGTAAGGAATGGACGGCGATCGTACAGCTCGCGGATGCTCTTTGCTGTGCTGTAGGTGACGATTGTGAATGTTTGCTGTGCAGGAATAATTCAACCACCACAGCAGCAAGGCGGTATGTATTATTGTTTACGATAAGACACTGATCGATATCCAACCCACAACAGTCTGCGGAAAACGTTTGCAAACTGAGAGATAAACAAATATGCCGCCAGAAGCAGAAGCTGACAGAGTGACGAATGGCCCCGATAAAACTATGGGGAGTTAAAGATTGAAATAAAAAAAAAAAACATCCCACCCAGATCACTATGCCTTCCCAGCCAGAACACCAAAGTGTTGAAGGAACTTAATTATGGAGATAATAAAATTGACATTTCCATTGAGAGGGACCACACGACCAGGGAATTCCGGATTGATTGGAATTACTGCGCCCATCATTGGCGCTGCAGGATGCACACTGGAGTGGTGATGGTTGGTGTTGCGCGTCTTGAGCGATAAAACCGGGCGTATCATCATCAAACTTTCAAACGATAAGACCACTGGAATTACTTTTACAACCCTTCGAAGCTTATCCCTTTTATATCTGCCCATTCGGAATGGTTTGTGGATGATGGGCCAGCCACTCAGTAGTAGCGCTGCTTACGAATTTCCATCGACAGTAAAACGTAAAACAAACAGATCTGAAGACGCTGCGGGTTTCGATCATGCGTCAATCAATCATGCATCGTTGGACCGTACGGTTGGTTGTGCTCCTGTTCGTCACGATCTGATTGTGGAGGGGTCTGCTGTTTGATTTGTGGAGGAACCGTATAATAAAACTTAGCTCATTAATTACGAAGGCGTTCAATCCGCTCCTGGGTGGTTGTGAGATGATTCACGATTTAAAACATCCTTGGTGGTATTTAAAGCTCTCTCCAGGATAAAACAGCCTACTAACATCAACGCATAACTCCTACGACGCATGTACGGTGTAATCCTGTCAGAAGATAACATGGAAACTTGACTAAAGCAGTCTTGCTGGAGGGGCTATAAATTTGATCGATTTGTTTGACTTGCCTAACAAGAATCAACCACCAGCCGGGCAACACAAGCTGCACCGTTACCGGTTAACACCTACTGCATTACTGCACACACAGACACGTGTCAAAAGCTCATCCCACCCATTGTATGCTTGTGTGTTTTCTAAGGAGAAAATGGAAAATCGCTTTTTCCGCGTGCAAATCATGTGTCTCGTTTGGTCTATCCGCAAAATGAAACCATTTGGTTGGAGGAATATTACTACCCTCACACGACTGTTCCATCATGTCACTTGCATGTTCGGAGCCCATAAGACATCCGCGTCCTACCCGCTCCTTCGACACCTCACGAAGGATGGCAGACCGGCAGAAGTGGATCTAGTTTTACCACCAAACTGGCACTACTTTCGCTCGGAGCCCTTTCTAAGGTGTAAGAAGTTGAAGGTATTTTATAGCGGAATGGATGACCTCGTTGATTCTTTCCCGCATACACGATACATTCACCTGAAGAAGTCTTGTTGCGAGTATCCGTAACATATGACTTGAAGGGTAAAATTTCAAATGTGGAACAAACATGCACAAACTTTCGATTGCCCTTCCCACTGTCAATCATCATTTCACCGGAACGCGGCCACATAATTTGTATCACACACTCATACATACAGCTAAATTGGTTCCAACATCCTGCTTAGCTTGTCATTAGTCCGCGGTACATCGTATCCTGTTTTTAAATATTACTCTCCAGAACGGTCCAACCGAACAAAGATGCGCCTTAACAAAATAAGACCCCAAAATGCAGAAAAAAAGCCGGCCTCACGCAACCTACGGCTACCATCCTATGATTATCGCACCCGCCTTAAGCCGTGTCTGCCGCGGGAAAGTGCCGCGCTCTATCCAGAAGGAAAAGGAGTGAAAATGGCACATCCGAAAATGTCTAACGATGAGCGGGCCCATGAAGTCGGTGACATGTCACGCAATAAATGTGTCAATCACACTAAACTAATCGTTACGGGGATGTGTTTGTTGTTGTTGTTTTTGCCCTGCTCAACCCGTAGAGGCCGGTTTGGGGTGCGCTCGGCGATAAAGACAAAACACTTCCGTTGCTCGTTTCCGGGCTGCCCATTCCCATGCCTAGCCGCGTCAACCATTTTCCTACATACGTCAACGATGACCAGCTCGAAGGTTCTTCTTGTGGGGGTTGGTTGGTGATGGGATTAGAGGCATTTTTTTGTTTTGTGTGCCGCCTGTTTCCACCAAATTTGTGCTCCATTAGTGTTCCGTTTTGCTTGCAACTCAATTCGTTACGCCCTTACTTTTGTTTTTTCTGGAACCGGAAGCGAAAAAGTGTTGCAGAACAGGCTTTTGCTTATCGCACCGGAATTGGTGGATTATGATCGGCAGCGGTCCGATTGGGTGGGAGAAAAAAGCAAAAATAAAAAAATATTTTAATAGCCTAAAACACAGGAAAACAGAACCAAGCAACATAGATATTCCGTAAAACTGTAATAAGAACTTCAATAAAAAATTATTATCCAAAATTAATTTTGACCACACCGCAACACACAGTTCGAAGTTCCCTGCCTTTGTCCGGATGTTTGTCGACCATTTTTTGTTTAGTTTCATTTTCCACTCATTTTCCACCTTCATTTCCCGAAATTCCAGCGCGGTACGTCGTTCCGACATTAGTCCATTCCTTTCGACCGTTTCCGACCACTCATAATCCGACCACCGCCCAAACCGATCCTTACAGCCAGTGGAAACTAACAACGAATGCTTGCTGCCCTTTCGCCAGGTTTCCCAAAACACTCCCCATTCGCTCGTTACGGTCGCTCAACAAACCCAGGGAAGGATATTATTTATAAGAAAAGTTTCATGCTGTAACGAGGCCTTGGATCCTCGAAGCATAGAAGTGCGTACCGATGTAGTGGTGCACACCAGGCGACTGTTCGACTTCGCATACGACCACTGCACTACACACTAGCCCGCTCCGTACGCTCCCGTCCATAAAGAGGCAGTTTGTCAGTGCGTTGTGGCTTTCGTTCAAGTAGAAACAGAAGGAACACATGAACGTTCCTTGTGCCCTGCACACCGCGGCAGCCAGCGTTACCAAGCACAAGTTTGATAATTTATAGCACACAAAGATAATGGGTGAATTGATGTGGTAAATTGTTCATGCATCTTCCGCCTGTGTCGTGCCGTTTAGCTTCGGTCGGCACTTACCACTCACCGACCCAGGGCGAGGGTCTTGTAAAAACCATCAAAAGTACGTGTTGGTAAATGTTGCATCAGAAAAACATGACTCAAGTGTCATGATTCTAATTGTTCCCGATGTGTCCCGATGCGGTCATATATAAGCCACAGGGTGGTCTAACGTCCACTGTACACTATTTATTGCATGTATTGCTGTGTAGCATTCCGTTGCGAGGCAGTGTGAACAAGGACACTACCTTCCGGGAAGTGAAGTGGAGTCTAGTGATTTCTTTTCGATTGTTGATTTTCTTTTGAAACTCACAGTGCAACCTCAAATGTGAGACGGTTGTTGTTTGTGGACACTCTTCCAGTAAAACAAAGCAAAGAAATACTTCCCTCCCTGGAACATTTTCACAGTGAAAAAGCTGTGTGCATTAGCCCCGGTTAGCTGCCCCAAAAACTTGACCATCTGCCAAATAATGGAACAGAATTAGCCCCGCGTTAAAGCGCACCACTCGCCAAGAGCTAGCGCGCCAACGAGAACTTTTGCCAAGAATTGCCCCCCAAAAGTACTACTTAACACGACGTACTTAAGGACAAACTTTACCACCATTACCAAAGTTGCAAGACGTTCGATTTAGCGCCCTATTTATCCCTTTCCCGTGTGTCAAAAAAAAAAACAGTCAAAACCAAACAAACTATCCAATTCCGATAATTACATTTTGACACCGAAATCCAAACAGACAGCATAACCCCACAAAGCCACCAATACGAACGCACGGTGGGAAAGTAAACAATTTTGCCAAATGTGTTTCTTTGTCCTATTTTGCGGCACGTCACGTCCTGTACTAAAACCACTCCAGACGGGAATTGAAGTTGACACTGAACGGAAGAAGGTTGCTGGTTTCTTGCGAAAACCGTTTCCTGCTGTCCCGTTAAGCAAATGTGACCAAATGAAGCTCATAAGTCAAGGGTGTGTACTTGTAAGCCCTCCATTTGACCACACAGCGTAGGACAATAGTAGTGCGCCAGAAGAAGAAAAAAAAAGAAAACAGACACTTTTCCCCTTAAGGACAACAAGATTGATATTTTGGTTACGGGCTGGGTAAACATCTCACTTTAACACCCTCTTTGTATATTGCCGGCCATTCGATAAAAGGACACCATTTCTTGATTCTACCAACCTCGGCTACAGTGTCACCACTGTGGTGTGATGTTTTTGTGGCCATTTTCTATCACCCTAGCCGCTCAGGGATGTTGCTCGGTGAAAAGAACACACACATGTACGGAAAAAAGGAAACACGTTTCCACCCAAATAAAATTATCCCGAAAGGGTCTGCTGGGGGTAAAAACCACCCCCGGTGCGGTCAGATCGAATGGCTTTTAAGGGTTGTTCCGTTGGTTGACAAGCTGGAACAATAAACCATAACAACGGTACACCCGCAGAGGTAAAGGACAAGCTCTCATTCATATTAGCTTCTGTTTCTTCTGTTGCGCAAAATAGCACGAACAGGGAAGGCAAGCACATAGGAACGTTGTCTGCAGGTTGTTATATTGCAAAGTAGTGTGCCCACAGCAGCATTCAGCAAGCGAATCCCATCAAATTCGAAAGGACGAGGCAATTTTCTTTGAGGTTTTTCAGACACTTCAATCACTTCAGGTTAAGTTTTGATGAGTTAATCAATACGCCGTGAGAGATAGATTTTTAAAAAAACATTATAGTTTTATTTATCTTTTCTCACGTTGTTTTGATGGATTCAGATCTTTAGAACCTGCTAGTACAAGAACTAGGGATGAAATGAACCGTCTTATGATATGTTCCCTATGCTTTTATGCTGATTTGGAAGTGGGAATCGCGCTTGGGAAGAATGTGTGGCCTTCGAACGAAGTGTTGGCTTCTGACGAGCGGATAAGAGACAAGTGCTGACGAATCTATTCGTTTCCGAAGGGTGAGGCGCGATCGTGTGCGGTAGAAATATGCTGATGTATCATCTCGTTTGAGGCGCGATCGTGGTGCTGATGTATCATCTCGTTTGAGACGCGATCGTGTGCGGTAGAAATATGCTGATGTATCATCTCGTTTGATGCGCGATCGTGGTGCTGATGTATCATCTCGTTTGAGACGCGATCGTGTGCGATAGGAATGTGCTGAAATATCGTTATGCTAACTGTTGTGTTAACTGATGTATGTGTCTTTTGCTTGCGGGACAAGTCCGTCCAGGGTACGGAACGGATTGCTAGATTGCTATTCATTTCCTAGGTGATACGGTCAATCGATTGGTCAGTCAACAACGGAAGCAGTATAACATGAAGACAGATCAAATATTCCTTCACCGACATTGCCTCACCTTTGACACAAAAAAGCTAATCAAGTTGTTAACAAAGGCTTAACATGGTAATATTGCGAAACGTATTGCATAACTTTGGGCGTATTCCGAATTGCTTCCGGAAGGATAGCATACTGTGTTGGCCTGAATGACAAATCAGCCTCAAGTTATGCAACTCGCATGGCAAACTTCCGCTATTCTTCAGACTATTAGGCTGGAAAAGTTATTACAAAAAACGGGTTTAAAAGGGAATTGGATTCCATTTTATGCTCGTCCCAACACATATGCTAAATAAAAACGCACACAACCACAGCTTCTTCACATGTGTTACTAAAAGACGTTAGTAGCAATTCTCCCCAAACCCACACCAAACACTCAAACAGACACTCCAGACGATCCAAAGGAAATTGAACGAATATTGTTCAAACATAGTACGTTGACGCTTTTCCGCCTATACCATGGTACATTTAGCCCTTATAATCCTTCCATCCCGAAGTGGCCTACTCTACACTGGTGGCGCATTGTTTATTTAAAGGAGCTGACTTTATTTGTCGTTCTATTTATTTTTACATTTTCTACTGACAATACGGTGTTGTACTGAGCGTACTGGACGTGGGTGCGAGCTGGTGCGTACGTACGTTAGAAAGCGGGTTCCCGAGTTCCTATTGCTTCCGAGGAGTGCGCGTCATTGGGTAAAATACGTGAAACTCAAACACACACACACACCAAAGATACCAATATTGGAAACACAGAAGCAGAGGTGAGGAATGATTTCCTGAAGGAAGGTCTCGGTTAGGTCTAAACGCACCGCACAATCCGGAGGCAATTGTTTGTGGGTTTTGTGCCGTCTGTTTGCTAAAGAGGGCCTGCAAGAGAAAAAAAACACAACATAACGTACCTTGGGCAAATGTTTAGAAAGCGAAATGGCTCTGTCGTGACGTTGTCGAGTTGTGAGGTGGACAAATTTTAGCACGTGCTGGCCGTACAAAACGAACGTACACACTGTAGCTTTCAATATTTACATCTCTAACAATGGGTTGGGATGTGTGCTTTTCATGCTGTCAAACATTTTGGTCCAGCCAATAACACAATGAGTTTATTATTGTAATTGAATTAAGGGTTTCATTGTACAGCTGAGTGTAAGTAGCCTGAGATTGAAAGCCCACCTGAGTGCCTCGCTTTATCAGGATAAAATATCGCACGACAAAATACTACTTTGAATAGCAAACACTTCCTCTCGGCTCCGCACCAGCATTCACCTTATCAGCTTAAGCACTTTCGCCCACCGTACGATAGCATCACAACCGACCTCACCTGCAGTGTCAGCATCATCATTTGCCGATGGGCTGTTACCGCTCATAAACCCGCCGCTTAATGATGCTAAATATTAATTACCGCTGTCTAACTTGATCCGGACCTCGAGTGCGAAATCGTGGACCACACACACACCACACCTCTCCGATTCCCAATGTTTCGGAACACCCACACCGATCGGTCGTATGTAAATGAGACGACACGTCCGAATGCATGTGAGGGACAAGGAATACGAAGGAGGGTCGTTAAATACGCCACCATCATCATCATCATCATCTTCATCGTGGCAAATGACGACTGGGCCAGAGCATAAACATCAATGCTTTTGACACACTCAGCACACTCCAGAAGCAAACGCTAGCTGCCGATCGCAAAATCTACATCTACGCAGCGCTTCTTCGCACGCCATGCTTAACTGACAGCCGGCATGAAAGGGCATTCGAGTAGCGTAGCGTTGCATATATTGAAATCCCGAATGGCCCGTGCTGCTTGGAAGAAGTTTTCGACAAATGAACGCACTCACTGCACGAACAAGTGATTAATTTCCAATCCGCCCTTCGAAGAGTGTTTATCCCGTCTCATAAGGCGGTTTAGAATATCTTAAATGCGTACGGTGCAACTGACAGCAGCTCGTTTCCGTGGTGTTCCGTGACCATTAAGACAAACTGCTTGAAAATGGCAGCCCACTGTCAACCTTGAAATCAGACGGTTCCACCCGTCGAGTGCGTTGAAACGAAACGCATCTCTTATTGATTTTCAAACCGTTCCACTAAACGTTCTCGCTTGCGCGTCTTCACCAGCGAACGGAGGATCCCGAGATGATCGGTTTGATTTATGAACAATCCAGCAAAGAAGATCAAGTAGCAAAGCGTCGCGTGGCTCACACCGTGGGAATGAAGCTCCAAGCGCAGCTTCTATCCCGGCTGACTGCAATCGGCTGCTCCCGGGCTCGCAGCTACACCTGGACACGCATGCTTCCGAACGATCATTCGAAGCCGGAGAAATAATTACATCCTCCCCGGGATGGGTCAAACCGATAGCTGCTGCCAAACTGCTCATAAACGATTCGTCCGTCGAACGCGTGAAGGAAACTTGAATCCTCTCTGTGCGGGTTCGCTTCATCCGGTTTCGGACTTACGGTTCGGGACCGTGATTAATTCTGTACATGTTTCCGTACGGGAACCTGTTTTCGGACCGGCGGAACCCTCGGGCACTCGAACAACGATGCACAGCCCTGTAGCGGACCATTTTACCCTTTTACCTCAGCGCAGCGGCTTACCCGTAGAACGTTAATTAATTTTCGCAATTCGCAAGCTCTCCTGTTGCAGTTCTTCTCTCACCTGATTACGGTAAAGGTGGTTGAGGTTTAAGTGGACGCAACTGCACTGCCGGGTGCCATTAAAGGGAGGCATTCCAGGCTATCGGAGCCGCTTTGTTTACTTTCAACGTAATTCTTAGCCGGTACTGCTGGGTGTGTGAGTGTGTGTGTGTGTGTATGGTTTAATTTATGCACTCCACTTTCCAACACACACCGTGCGTGTGGAAGAATGTGAAAAGCTTAAGGCACTCGGGTGTATATAGAGATTGCAGCAATAAAAGCTCTTACCTCTTCTTACCATGGTGCATGCAGCGAGCGATTGCGATAATCTCATCCGATGCAAGGTGACACTGCATCCATCTTTGTTTGTTGTTGGTGTTACCTTTTACAGAGCTGCATAAATTGCATCGCAACAGTTTATTATCCGGATGATCTTTTTGCATTGCAGTAAAGCCGATTAAGAAGGGTTTTTGTGTTGCTATACCCCTGCAGGGGTTGCCATTGCTGTGCAGTCACACCATACATCACACTCGGTTAGGCCCATCAAAACGTGAATCGAAATTGATGCTAATGGAACCACCGGTGCATGCATGCACCCGACTATTCCACCCGGCAGTCCAAAATTGGTTTGTCCTAACATCACTTTTCGACCGTATCACCATCAATACAGGAGGATCACCGAAAACCACTCGCCATCTCCGGCCACACCGCAATCATTAATTTTCATTCAAGCAAAATTTCGAGGCTCGTTTCAAGCGCTCGTCTGCTTTTGTTTTCAACCAACGAGATCCTTTAACTGGATCATCCATTACGATTAGATTTGACGGTCCCCAAACAGCTCCGACGACCGTCGGGTCGCTCCGGTGGAGTTGGTTTCGCTTTTCAAGCACCCTCTCCGATCAGGGCAATATTTTATTTCACTTCTCAATTCAGAGACCTCAATTCACATAAAGCAATGGCCCTGAGAGATACGATAGGCACTCACCGATAGGAAAAAAAACTCATTTTTTTCTGCATTTCCTTCCCTGCGCGCAATATTTTATCGATCGCTAAAGTTTCTGATTGAGGAGTTTTGTATGCGGTACAAAAGCTTCCGAAACTACACAACCACCGCTGGCGGTTCCGCAACAAACAATTCCAGCTCACACACATCCACTCCAAAAGCCCAGCTGCTCATCAATCTTGATCTCTGGTGCAACTGTTGTTCGTTGTTTCGTTACCGGGTACGTTTCGCTTGTGTGACTGACTTTTTATGTGCCGTTGTTCCCGTGTACATGTATTCCAGTTTCGCTTCCTGTTCTCCGTTCTACCGCTTACGTAGGCTTTATTTCTTTCGCTGTTTCCTATTGAACATTTTTAGGTTTGCTTTTTTGTTGCTGCTTTTGCATGTGAAAACACCGCGTATGGGTGAATTTTGAAAGGCGGCTGTTATCCGTCTTGATCATGCATCAATTCCCTCAAGACAACATCACCGGTATATGAGTGCTTATTGATGAGCGCTGTTGCAATTCACCCTGCGGAGTTTTAAAGGTGCTGTATGGCAGTATAAAAATAAGCGTTTTTTTCCCTTTTTTCGAATGTTTTTAACAGTTGGTCAATTTTAAACTTTCGATTACTTTTTTTTTTGTTCAAACCGAACATCGGAAATATTGAATGCCGCACGGGCAAACGAAAAAGCGATCAGCAACCTCTTAAACAATCAGAAGCATCTGAAAAATGAGCATGAAAACCTGTTCGGGTGCAATAAATCAAGTTTTTGCTGGGGTTCATATGGAATACAGACCGCTTGATAAAGTTTGCACAGTTGAGACAAATAAAAAATCATATTGTTGCAGGAAAGGATGAAAATTATGCGAAGCTGGTGGCGCCACTCATCTTGGCGTTTAAATTTAAAGTAAGTTCTTGCTTTACTTTTTGAAGTTCTATATTGAAATGGTTTTTCCGTTGCATAGAATATAATAGAACTTATATGATGAAATAACTGAAGTATGTTTACATTTTTCAAAAACACCTCATATATACAAGCAGTTTTACAGCAACGCTAGTAATAAACGCCTGAAACTATGCAATCACTTCTCAAATGTTCTCTTTTGGTGACAGAAAGGCGATTTTTCTACCGATTTATGCTTTTTTGGATTCAAATAAAACTTTAATGCTTGCCTAATCAATTCCATTGAAATTTGTACTCAACTTTCAACTTCAATGCATATTAAGAAAAAGTCCTTTCAGCTGGAATTCTCCCATAAACCCATAGTGGAAATGCTTCAACGCTTTAAACATTTGTTGGTACTTCATTCGGCCACTTAGCTCCACTTGAAATAAGAAAAAAAAGGTATTTAGTTAATTTTGTCCTCTCTTCAGCGCCAACATAATCTCGCATTAAACCGTATCAAAAACCCCTGTATTTGAACCAGTCCGCGCAATACCATTACTCTACCGAATATTGACTAAACGTAAGGGAAAAGCTTCCTTCGTTTCTGCCAACCTAAGAAAAAAAAACCAGTTGAGCATACTCATATCATTTTCTCGATCACATAATCCTACCAAAAGCAAAAGCAACCATTGCCTTTCTTATTTTCCTTTTTTGCCTTCGTAAGCCTTTTTTCATGAAACAAAATTTCCCCATTTCAAAGCGATCAGTATAAAAGGAAAAGAATGTACCGTAGAACATATTGCATGCATCAATAAGCTCGAGATTGAAGAATGAGAACCGGATGAACAATCAGCAAAATATCAGCAAGCAACAAACAAGTAGGATCCCCAAAAAAAAAAGGAACAAAATTCAACCATTCATTCATCCTTAGAAAGTGTACCCAACTCTCAAGAGATTCCCAAAGTGAAACAAAAAAAAAGAAGCTTCCTTCCATCCGTGTAGCAAGTTTTTAGCTGCTTGAGGATGTCGATACTTTTTTTTTTTTATTCCAAAGCGCCACCAACTTCAACACGCGCGCTCGTCAATTTTTTCGCGCTTCAACGCGCTCGCGCTCGATGCCTTTTTTTTTTTGGTGCGTGAGTATGTGCTTAATTTAAGCGGGCAGGAAAGACGCAAACCTGTTCGCTGTGCTTGCGGCTCATTGACTTTTTTATGAGTCGTGCGATTTTGTGCGAGCGGTTTCGAAAAACCCCGGCACATGTTTGCTATCTCGGATCGGCGTATCCCTTGCGGCATTCTACCCAAAACGACACCTTTCGAAGCTGCCCGGAAGACATTCCGACCATGCATGCGATACAATCGCGCACGATATCAATCGGGCTGATGTGTGCGCCACATCCCATGAGTTGTTGTTCATTCTTTGCCATCTCGTTCGGCGGCGTATGGCAAACCCATACGCCGTATGTCATGGGGTTCGATTTGAAGTTGTGTTTAATGGTAGCATGCGATAATCGTGCCAAGATAAGGAGAGGTTGTTACCTTTGCTCTTGCCATCCTTAGTTTAATGCTTACGGATCACTTTTTTCGTTGCGGTTAAGAGGAACAGCAAATTGTACGAGACGATATTTTTCTCTTTCGAGATATTCATTATTTACCTTGCTCTCATGCGGTTTCGGCATGCAAACATCAAACAAAGGGCGTATCAAATCTGGCGAAAGCTTTCAGATGTGTGAAGAATCAATCGCACCCATAGATGGATTTGTGGATTTATGATACTTCAGGAGAGCCATGGAATGGAAATAAGAATTTTGGATGTTTTCCTCGATTTATTTCCATTTAGAAGAAAAAAAAATGATTCGCTCTCTTTGATCGTGTCCTTTGAGGCACCATCATCAACAGCATTCTGTGTTAACAGCTTGACCCACATTTTCCATGGCCTAACCACACCCATCTCATTGCTCATCGTTGAAAGACTATTCCTAGTGAGTGTATTACGCTTTAGCCTGGCTTTTCTTCCCACCCATTAATGCCTTACCGGACACTTATACATCAAACAGACGGATGATAGCATGCAGAATGTTTCTCAGTACTAGCACTTACCATCACTGCCCTTCAAAGCATAAGCCCTTTGGAAATAGCAAAAAGCGGTACCACTGTGCTACCGACCATGGACACACTTTATCTGCCATCAAGTGGGTGACGAAAGGTGCCAAATGTTTTCCATCGCCCTTACCAATAGTGCGCTCCTTAAGACGAACGTTGTCATTTGATGTGCATGAAAGGAGCATGTTTTTGTCACGCCTCCCCTCCCCCCGAAAGGATTATTGATTTGCCACCGTTACTCCCCCTAGCTGAGAAACTCTGAGCAATAGAAAAGCTACGCGTTCAAGTGAAAACTTCTTGTCACCAGTCCGTCATTCCGATGCGTAGGGTGCCTCACCGAAGGAAAATGGTCGAGAAAATCTCTCGGATTAAGGCGACAAAGAAACATCCACTCGTAGCTCGAACGTAGCTTACAGCAGTGGGCCGAGATTAGGAGTTGGTGCATAAATTACTTCCACCTGTGCGTACTTTAAGCGCAAGGCAAGGCGATCCGTGTAAGCTAACGGTGAGAATCACATTTTCTTCGTGTGCATCTGGCAAGTTCTGTTGCCAAACAGCGGAGCCGAGTGTTGGGAAAAGCTGATCCGTTTGAGGACACTGGAAAAGAAAAGCCACCAAAGCTGGCAAGTCGACTCTTCATCCCTTTTTTTCTTGTGCACCAAAAAAAAAAAGCATTGCTAAAGAAGTGTAGCGCCAAAGTTTGCACATGTAAACACAAATATTCATCCATCCATAAAGCTGCGTAAAAGGGGTTGCATACTTTAGGGCGTTTAACTTGCTCGAACACTGCCACTGCCGGCAACACACATCCATCCAGTGAAGCAATCGCTTCCTAAAGCAGCGATTGTTGGCAAGCTCCACGCTTTTTTCACGCCACAAGGACACGGATTACGATTTTTTTTTGTCGTACATTGTGTGCTGTTCTTGCACCGATGTAACGATATAAGACTTTACTTCCTGTAAAACCGGCAGCAGCAACAGCAGAAAAAAATCGCCATCTTCCCCGCTTCAACCTTCACCGGCAGGCAAATAATAATTACAAAACGGAGAGGGATTGTTGAGCTGTTTTCGCTTGGTTTTCTTTTTTGCTGACATTTACGCTTTCACTCCCATTTGTTGACACTTGCTGCTTGACCGTCGTGAAGGACCGAGCATTCTTTGAAGGACGCGATCTTTTGAAGCGCTGGTGAGTTAAATGGATTTTTAATTGAATTTTCCTGCCCGTGGTACTAATTTGAATGAATAAAAGCCAAGTGCAGTAGTACCAACGAAAACCAACCAAAACAACTGAACAAGTCATCTGTAACGCTTTGCTTCTTAAGATTGTACAGAAAGATCTGTTTGTAGAGCAAAATACTGACACTGGAAAAAAAAAATCACTTTCAGAGCAAAAATGAAAAAAAAAATCCTTTCCTTGTTGGATTTCTATTTAAAATCTTTTGCTTCACTTCTTTTGGAGTTTCTTTTTCCACCGAATCATTGAACCATTTTAAGCACAGTAGTAAGAGAAAAAAAAACCTCGCAATGCATATTAACATCCACCCGAAAATGCGCGTCATTATTATGGGTTTCACTAGGGCAAGAAAAAAAAATACTTACCGCCCCAACACCGGGCATACGAATCACTTGATCCTTATGCTTCTCTCGTTGGTATCTTTTTTTTTTTTTTTTTTGGTGAGAGCATAATTTCCCCATTTTCCCTTGCCAAACCGGTACAGAATTTGCGCGTGTGTGCGAAAGTTGCCAGACGTGCCGAAATCCACAGCATCATTGCCAGTGCGCCGGTAGGATTTGTGGTGCGAAAAATAATAACAGAAAAATATGGATAAACTTCAATTAAAATTCAAATTCCAAATTAACAACAAACATCAAACGTTCGGAGCAAGCAAGAAAAAAAACCGTGTTGGGGATGGCTGCCCTTGGAAAGTTTCGCGCTTCTGCAGGTTCCTAATTCCCACCCGAACAGCCATGAAGCCAGGTGCCGAACTGTGCACAGTTATTATTATCTTTACGTGTAACTTTGTTGTTACATACTGCGCACGGTACAACAGTTTTGCAATGCATTGCATCCTTTGGAGCTTTTCCCACCACTTTGAGCGGGTGGTAGTTTTGCAATTCCCACCGGAAATTGTTCGGGCGCGTTATGCGGAAAAATCCATCCCGTTACAGGATGGTAATATGTTCGACTAACTCACCGTGTGAGGAGTAACTTTTATTATCACACTTTTGAGAGTTGGATTCCGGTGGAAAAAGTGATACGTGAGGGACAAAGAGGTTTTTTTTTGCCCCCACGGACATGCACAACCCCGAAAGAAGTGAAATTTCCACCCCTACGCAACACACCGGGGAGTCAAATAAACCCCTCAATATTCGGTTCAATGTTTGGAGAGGGTTAAAATGCTAAACGTTTATGAAAACAGCATTACTGAGGGCATACCAAAAACCTCTACACAGGAAAAAAAAAAGCAAACCCACACTACGAGAATGCGAAAATTTTGGATAATGAATAGTAAATATTTATTCTACCGTCCGGAACAGCTTCCATCGCTTATGCGAACGGCGATAAGAAACACTGTTTCGGGGAGCATATTTTTCGAATCTGTTTACCTACCATGATGGAAAACGAGGAACCTAAAAAGAAGCAAAAGTGGATAATTATTTAGGATTACATTATTGATCGAGATCGGTTACAACATTACCTCCACTGTAGAGTTAATTATCCATAAGGAATCCCTGATTTAGCATTCGCTCAACGTACGTTTTTCGCCTACTACCACTTGCAACGTAAACCTTTAAAAATTATAAAAAAGGTACGAGGATAATCATCGTGTCTGTGTCTTTCATGTTCGTTCGCTAACCGATACTGAGCTATCCGTGCGTCCGTTCCAGACAGTAATGGACAGTGAATGGTTTCTTGGTGAAACATGAATCCGCAGTGCGCAAATCGGTAAAAAGAGCCGGATGAACAGGGATGCAGCAAAATCGCAGGCGGTCGTGTCTCCTAATTGGGACATTCGCAGAACTACTCATGCTACACTCGTCGTCGGGTTCCTTCCTGAAGGAAATCATCAAGTGCCATTAAGAGCCACTTTTCGAAAGCTCTCAAGGATGGCCACCGTTCGAATGATGCGATGATGGGATGGTTTAGTTGAGTGGTGTTACAGTGGTACATGTAATATACCTGGTAAAATGGAACGTTTTACATTAAAAGATGGTGGCCGAATTCCATAAGCTACTTGCAGTATATTACTTATTTTGTAACTTCGGGTTTTTACGTCAAAACGAAATTTAAGTTTTAAATGATCAAATCAAATTTAAGTACAGAAATAAGCAAGAAGCACACAAACCTTACTGCACAACATTTATGAGCGATCACTTATTCGCTGAATTGATCGATTGCTTCAAAACCGCCTGAAAGTATGCAATACGTTTAAATTTTTCACACTTTCAATGAGTATTAAGGATTCCTTTAGGAACTCTAGTTTTGCTTTTCTCTTCAAGTTGTGCTCGTCTTACAAAGTTTAAGAAAAAACGAGGACATGAAGAAATGAAAGTTTCGATTCAACATTGATACTTTAATCACATTTGTTGTATTGAACCTATCTAAAATAATTGTAATATTTTACATTTTTTCTTTCAAAATACTCACATACTTAAAAATAAGCAATATGCTTCCTTAATGCCATTATCTTTTCCCACGTTCTGTGTAGTATTAGCTTTTTGAAATTATTTTCGTTATTCTGCCTCGAGTGGTCTCCCACGAGATTTTACGGAATGTCGCCATGAAAATCACACTCCTCCCGCAAAATACCTCCCGAAGCAAAACTCAAAGACACATCCACATCCAGCGCACAATCAACAATCATACAAATTGCGTGAAAAGGGCCGACCGAAAAAATATTTACCGCGCCCCATTGCAAGAGATAATGCGCAGCTGATTATGTGAGTACACCATTTAAGCCCAATTGCAACCGGTGAGGGATTGCAGCGTGAGAAAAACAAAACTTGCAAATAAATTAAATTCGTCGCGAGTTTTTTTTTTTTTGTTAAAACACACCACTTCCTTTCTGTTTTTGCTTTCCTGTCGGCCAATAAAATCACTGCCACCGGAAATGAGCCAAAGCGAGTGCTCCGTCCGTTAACTCATTTCGTGCCATTGGGTGAACGTTCAAGCAAGCTGATGCTTGGAAAGTTCGGCGTAGATAGCGCATAAAACATTCTCCTACCGGCCTACACAATCATCGCAATTCGATCGCAATTCCATGCTAAGCACCAATAAATCGCTGCTTTCTTCCGTTTCGCGCTGTACCCGGGGTTCGTTTGCATTTTTCTCCTTTTGCTGTCTTCTCGATGCTCCCGGGCATCCTTTAGCGTGCTCCCGTGCGACAGTCGTGCTAAGCAATCTAAATTTATATTTTATTATATTTTATCGATTTCCATATCCGCCCGCGCTTGGGGAGTGACGACCGTTACCCGACTGTTGTTCTTCCCGCCCCGTCCCGATGCATTCAAACATTCGCACGGTCTTTGAATCGTTGAATCGAAAATTTAAATCTGATTGTCTTGTCGCCCATTCCGTTCCACAATTGGAACGGCATGGGGCATATTCCGCTGTAGCATGATAAAAACAGTACGAAAGAAAGCAATGCGCCCGAGCAAACGAACAACAGAATGATGAGATGGAAAGAAGATGGGAAGGACACACTTGTTTCGGTGCAGTACAGGAAGCGCCACTGGGGGTGTGGGTAAAAGATGATGTGCAAGCTCGAAAAAATTGTCATAAAATGGGTTTCGTGGGAGCATTTGATCATTCGTGCCAGACTTGGCTGTAGAACACTCGGCAATAAAAGTCAATCAGGAGGAGTGCAGCATGAGGTGAACGGGTAATAAATATAGAACGCGATTGTGTCCCAGTGTGCAGTGATAGTGCATGATGTCTTCGACGTGACAAATTGTCTAATTTAAACTCTTTCTTTCCTACTGGTAGGAAATCGTGGTCCTAACCTTATACAAATAGCATAATACGTCCAAGCAAAATCAATGCCTTTAGACGGAAATTACGTACTTTTTCTACATGATCATCAAATTGTTCGTAGGTTAGCCGCGTGTGCAACCTTCAAACCGTGCCAAAAACGCAAGGAAATGTTGAAAACATTATTTAATTAAAAAACTTTCCTATAAATTATTGAAACGTGCCTGCAACTTTTCATCCCTTCGCCATACGCGTCGTCAAACCGTCAGTTTTCGTACCGAGGTGCGCTATTATTTCACTTTCATCATATTTTAGTTTCCAATTTTCTTCACTTTTTATTCGCTCGCTGCCATAGTGTTGAAACGTTCGGTGTACAGGAACGGCTATACAGTTAGACTGATAATTTTCGTTGCTCTTTTGTATCAAATGAGCAGAAAGTGTGCAGAACGTCTGAACGTCTCGGTTGGGAAGGTTGTTAGCAAAATTAAAGGAACTGTGCGCCGGGCTATAAAAGCGATGACAGAGAACTCAACGAACGGAAAGAGTTCTGACCTTCCTCCTCACTATTCGGATGATAAATTACCACACCGAAGTTAGCTGACATAATTATGGTTGGGCTGTTTTTTTTGTGGAAGGAACAGTTTTCAGTCAAGAACTACAGATTTTTTTTGGTCTACATGACATTAGTACTGAGCAGTAAGTTATGGATTTTATTTTATTTAAAAAATGAGTGCAAATTTTAACACGGTAACTCACTGTTGGATTGACTTTTTACGTGTACACCCGTCTGAAAGTATCGTAGAAGTCGAAGCCACGGACCGGATTGCATTGTGAACTCGTCCTGTCGACTCACTGTTTACACTCACTGTTTCAAATAATTCTTAAATAAATCGGTTCTTTGCTTATACGTTTCAGTCAACCAATTTATTACCTTTTTTGTCAAACAGATTTTTCAAACTGATCAATCACAATACATCGACAGTGTAATAATGTCACACAAATTGCATAACGATAGGCGATTAGTCATGGTAAACGTCTAAAAGCATACTTTAAGATTGATGCGTTTCCAGACACTCCCCCATTTAAAGAGTCTTTGGTGAGTTGGATTTCGTATCCCATGTTTATTTCTTCCCTGCACACAAACTGCAAAAACTCCTCCAAAACGCCTAAACGTATGCAATGTTATTTTATAAGAATCAATCATCCTATGGGCATTTTGTGTCTGTTTATCGAAATAATTCCCAAAAACGGAAAAAATCGACATCCATTCCATCCAATTATTTAAAGAAGTCATTATACGAGTGAATTCCCTGAAATATTCAGTGAACAAAGGTATAAACAGATAAAGTTCTCTTCTCTCGCAGTTAAGGATCTAACTTGACAATACAATTTTAAACACAACGAACATAATTACGACAGGGGAATAATACTGTAATGATAATTAAAAGCACTCAAACTGAAATAAAAGTACCTGCATCACTTCCACACTTGGCTGTATATATAGCATAGCACCTCATTAAAATCATTACTTCTTAATGTAAGACAAAAAAACCGATACACGGAGATTAAATCCCACAAAAAGGACTCACCCTCTTCCAAACAGCATCGTACGAGGTAATGCTCATCTCATCTCGTAAGCTCATTACATTATCCCCGTCCACTAAGCACTTTCCAAAACTGCATCTCAGCCGACTCCAGCTCAGCAATGACAGCCATTGAGAAGCACGCTGGAAAAGACAAAAAAAGACGGTTAATTAAAATGCACAAACGAATTACGGCAAACGGTGTGATACGGCGTTGGTTTCATCGGATAAACCACCTTTTCCTTCACCGCCAGAAAACCAATTTTCGACTTCGATCGTTTGCCACGCTTCCAAAACGTACTCACACTTCAGCTGTGCATTTGGGCGATGATGGCAAAAATGGCCATTTTCCTTCGGGGTTTCATCGCCCATCTTACTTTGTTTTCAACGCAACCAATCCACAACAAAAAGGGATTACAATTGGCGAAAGTGCTTTCGCGTATAATTGATATTATTCCAGTAGGATGATTTACATTTATGGTTGCAATGGAAAGGAATCGAAAATTGGGTGGAAGACACTGATAGCCTTCGCATCCAAAAAAAATGGAGTCGAGAAGGTGGCAAGCGAAACATTAATCGGTTTAAGTGATTGCTATAAATAAAACGCTACAAAAGTGGGGTTCCAATTGTCTTCCGCCGAGGGGATACCGAAGATTGAATCGTGAGCAGGGAGTAAATTATCAACCGTGCTGCTGATGAGAGCCCCCCGAACGGAATCGATTATGGCAACTGGGAATCTTAATGGTAACGGCCATAAACGCTTGCATTATAAAATCATTAATTTTTCGGAAGGTAGCAAAGTATGCAAATTGGGTAGCATCCTTTACAGCACCTTTGTCGGTGGTCGCGTTGACAAGCACATAACCGAGCAGGGGTTGATTTTTGTTGGCCATAGGAATCCGAGCGATTCGAGGAAGGACGGGGCGGCGCTGATAACAACAGCTTAATAATGTGAAGAGCGGCAAACAGGTTTAGAGATCGTTTGTACTTTCCTACACAAGACCTCACACAATAAATCGCATATACGCAGTTTTTGCTCCATTTGGATACTCAGCAACATTCCTCGTATATCAATAACACTCGCCACGTGGACCTCCCATCAGTGATACAGCTGAACTGGGAAGCAAATGCAAAAGCAATTCATTTTCACCAACCCGTGCGATCCATTTCTCGGACGAACCCATCCAAAGCATTCGCTGATCGGTTTTAATTGAAATCCTAATGAAAATGGTTCAGCCTAACGACCGGATGAAACCATTTCCCGCCTAATATACCGCCGGGCCCTGATGCCATCCCTCCCTTTTATGGACCACGAAATATACGCCATTATGCTCCGCACCATTGTAGGGATGTTTTGTTGTAGCAGAACCCAAAAGGATGATGGTGAAAACGAAAAACACTCCAATGCAATGATTATGAAATTTTAATTCCATATACAATCTCGTTTGCTCGTTCACTTTTGGGTGGGTGATGAAAGCTTATGGTATAGTGTAGCAGGGCGTATCTGTATTTTTGCCACCGGTAACCCTTCTCGCTTCCGGAGGGCCAAGTAATGGACCAACCGGTCAGTGTTGTGTTTGTGCGAAAAAAAAGTCCACCGAAGGAGAGAAATTGTGTTTGTTGCCGCCTGTGTCCTTTAAGTTGTAACATTTTTTTTCTTTCTATGGACGGCATCAAACGAGCAAACATTAAACATATAGAAAGTGTTTTATCGAGATCAAATGAGAAAAGTAATTCTTAAATGCGAGTTAAAGTTTGTTTTAAACAAATGTTTATAAACTTTAATACATACAGGCAGAACATCAATGGATTATCATTGGGACCTACGTTGATAACGCCTGATATTATGCAATGAAAAGTAAACTGCCAACAATTTCCCCAACATCAACACGAAATTGCATACTTTCAGGCGTTATTATTTTAAGTTTTAACTATACTAATAAAATTATGAATTTTATGTGTGATTATTTTTTTATATAATCTGATCGAAATAACGTTTAAAAGCATTTTTCCACATAAAATAATCTAATGCATTTATTGCGTAGCAGCTTCCTATTTCTAACTGCACGCACGCGTATCCCTTGTCCAGTCGGTTCACAAAGTCACGTGTCAACGATACAACTAACTTTTGACAAATTCATTTAACCACGAACGCTCGTTTGTCTTGCGGGTTGATTCATTTCCACTGACTTACTACCCAAAGCGGACGGCTGTATCATTAATACCTTCGCTCCAAAAGACCAATCAATACTATCGTTTGGTTTGAAACACTTGACTTCGTGCCCTTTCCCTAAAGCCACATACAAACACAATGTGCTACAGAAGGCAAGGCTTTGGCTCACGAAAGAATATATCTTTTCTTGGTGTATCGAACAACAAAAAAACGTGGCAAATCGACAGCAAACAAGTGGAAAAGGTCACTTTACGAGCCCCCAAGTTCCGGCACCACACTGCCGAGACCAAGCGAAACCGATAACACAATTACACCGTGGAAGCTCTTCGGCACACATGGTGGTTCCGGTGGTAGTCGACGTATTGTTCGAAGGGAAGCATAAAACCGAAACAGGGCACGTACACGGCTTGCGATTTCCGGCGATCACAGGATGGGTTTTAGTGCGGGCCCGGTTATCCTGTTACCGTTTAATTAGTGATTATGCTGACAGATGATCTAACCGTTCCGTTCGTGATCCATTCCAGCGAGGGATGGAGGAGCGCGGGATGGAGGTAGGAAACGGTAATTTACCCCGAGCTTTGGTACGAACCATCAATTGAACCGTTTGAACCGGCGAAGGATGCGTGACAAGCATGACGAGAATGTATTACCACAGCGATAGTGAAACACAACCACTGTCTGTGAAGTGATTCATAAAACACTTGTAATATGGCATAATGAAAAAAAAAACACACACACAAAAGCATACATTAATAATTGAATGTTCGGGTAAGTCGTAAAAATATGAAACAAAACTACAAAATGTAATTATTTTGGTGCGATTAAAAAAACTGTTGCACGTTGCACATAAATACCAACATATTCGCGCATTAAAAAGAAACGATTCCAACTGGTGCATTTAATCAATTAATTAACATAAACTCAATTAAACTATCGTGTGGTTTGTGGTCACACACACACACACACACACACACACACACACACACACACACACACACACACACACACACACACACACACACACACACTGGTTGATTTGAAACCACAGTGACCGGTAGGACGAAAATAAAACACTCGACAACAACGCCACGCAACTGCTGCATTGCATTGCATTGTGCAGATCCGGGCGTGTATGCATTAAAATTTTAAACATTATTCCATACGCTGATAGTTCAGCCACCCATACTCCACTCGATAAACTACCGAAACAACGCGAATGCTTCCAATATGCATCGCATAATTGACACTAATTGATTCAATATTCAATGGGCGATGAGCTTTCGCTCACGATAAAGCGCTTTTTTTGCAAGTGTGTTTTTTTTCTATTTCGTTTTTGGTTCTCCTTACCATGGATTATAAATATCCAACCAGCAGCTCAAAAACCGACAGTACGAGTACCCGCAACTAATTGACGAATTATGTACGCCGTTGAGCTAACAAAATCGCACAGTCCCGATTTTGCATAAACAACAGACTCGTGGGTGCGCCAATGCGCGTGTTGCAAGTGACGCGAGCAAAGGGCACGGGAATATAATAGCAATGTTGTTAGTCAAAACATGTCATCCGTGTTTTTAACCCACCCACCACGCCATACTCACCCAAAAACCCACAAAAACCCCAACAAACAAGTAATCCTCATCCGCGTCTGCGAGCCCGACATGGTGCGGGGACGGGTCCCGAACATAACCAAATGCAACCCCGCACGACCTATGGTTTTCGAGCATGGGGCGTACTACTTACGGAATGAAAATTCATCCTAATTACCTACGCCAATGTGGCTGATGCTTTGGTTACAATTTTTCGCCATCCGTTAGAGCAAACACCAGCAGCAACAACAACAAAAAAAACAAACATCATGTTTTCTGTCCATTTTTTTATCAATTTTCTCATTCCCACAGAACCACACCGTGATGCTGAGTGTATGGTGAGATTGGTGGTGAAAAATGGTGGTAGCATAATTAAACGGGCGTGCACTGGTTGGGTTGTAGGCTTTGGGCACTGGTTTTCTTTTCAATGCCGCCACATTTTCCTTGCGTTGAAAAATACATGGGCGTAAAGTGAACTATACGTGTTCGTGTACTACGCAGCTGGATTCTGGGTACAAGTCTGTGACAAGAGATGGATTTAAAGATTTTTAATTGCTTTAAGCCACCCTTACTTGATTGGCTCGGTTGTTTACTCACATTGGCCATAATAATTGAGTGGTAATATAATACTTAATCATTTCTTCTAAGAAGACACTCAGAGTTTACTAAAAGAAATTCAACATATTAACACATGAAAATGTAATTGCATACCTTCAGGCTGACTTGTCAATGATAATAAGAAAATCCCCCTTAGTATGCTATGCTAAATTTTTAAATGCATTTCGTCTGCTTAACTCACTGAAGCGAACAGTCGAACAACCAATTCAGTATTCATAATAAGTTTACGAATGCAAATTTAACTTAATTGATCGGCAGTAGGATTATACCCAAGTCATTATTATAATTTAATACCTTCCAAACTCCACATATTTTCCGCTTCCTCGAATAAAGACCATTTTCCAATCAGTTGCATATTTGCGACCCGATTCATCAATAATCTGCACACGCCAAACGGTGGCCGTTCCGAAAACGGTGCCTTTTCGGAACCGTGCCTAATAGACCGCCCCCGTCCGATAATTGATTGTTATGCTGATTTATGAGCTACGCTGGCCGCATCTAGTCTCGGCCCTTCTGCTACACTTCCCAATCGCTGGAAAATATATACAACGCCAGCAGTTCGCAACGCAGAGACAACGGCCAAATGGTACGTTGCGTTTCGTCGCATCAATCCTAATTCCGAACACGTTCCCGGACGGTGGCTAATTCGTTTCCAAAACACCTCGTCACCTTTGGCTGGTTTCGATTTCGACACTCCATAAATTCTTCGCACGCCGAAAGAAACACACCGCACACACTAATTTGTGCGATGCTGGCAGAATAATGATTAGCACCACGAACTCGTACCTCACACATGCACACGTACCGGGCAGCATCCTCCAGTTTCGAGAGTGGCCACCGAGCCAGCAAATCAATCCATTGTTTATGAGCATGATTTATGAGAGATTATGGGTGCAAGATTTATTCTCGGGTGGTCGATAAATTACGCACAAGAATGTGTGCAGATTGTGCGTTCGAAATGATTGGACTACAAAGTGAAAGCAAGCTACGGGTGAGATGTGCTATGCATTATTACTTTTATGAGCTGATTTATTCTTGGAGAGGTTTGATTGTTTTAAGAATGGTAGAATGTTACTTTTAAAATTTTATAAAACCAGCCCCGACACAGGAGGGTTTGCTGGATAAATTTAAAGCGTATTGTGGGCAGTGTGGCCTACTTTGCACCGCATAAATTTAAGGGTATTGTCTAATCATGCCATCACATTTCATAACTTCAGGAGTAGCTATTGCTTTTTTAGAGCTTTGAGTGAAGCATTGGTAACAATCAAACATGTGGCATAATTACCAGTTTCTAGGCGATTTCTACATCACATTTAAACTAATAGGACTCCTTTGTGGCCAAATGTTTCCCAAAAGCATTTGTTAAATAGCGTAAGACAAAATGTCTTTTAAACCCAGGAAGAAACTGTATTTCTCCTGTTTAATTTATACCTCACATCTACATGGAATACATTAAATTACTTTACATGAAGATTACCTAACACAGAATTCATTAAAACTGCGCCTTCGGAAACTAAACTTTAACCTTTGTTGAGTTCCTAGAAACCCTTACAAGGATGCGATGTAACATTTCCAGCAAGGTCAGAAATTCAAAGCAGTGGTCAACTCTTAGCTATCACCCTCAACCCAACCGCATAACGAAACATAAATATCACTTTACTGCCGCTTTGCATTATCATAAAACGTCTATAAATTTGTAACTACAATTCAACGATCTGCTCCGAAATGGTGCTGCTGTCCAGATACTTTGATTTTTTTCTTTTCGTTGTTAGTAATTCCTGCTTATCGAATAGCTTGAAAGGGCAGTGATTTTAGGTCCCCACGCTCAACCCAATCGCGTTCCGCATTTGCTGCATCTTTCCCACACTCCTTTCTCGCAATCCCTCGTATTCGCCATTACTTACCAAATGACAACAGGGTTGGAACGGGCCTGGCTGATAGTGGAATTGGAAAACTATGCTCCGAAGCGATGGGGTGAAACGGAACGGTCAACAGCCACTCGAAGAATTGTTGCGGTTCTGCCGCTGGCACTAAAGTGTTTGCCCGTTTGCCGCGTAAGTGGCCATTTTTTGCACGCGCGCACCCTACTTTTCAAGCGGGAGTTCAGTTTTACGACTCAAACTCGGAGGAAAAACAATGTTTTTGTACCTGGCACTATGTGCCACCCGAAACGGGATAGCTAAAGCAATTAGTTAAATGCATTTTCAGCATGCAGCACGGGTTAGTGATAGATGCTTGGAATGAATGCTAATTCACTTGATTGAAGGGAATGGTTAGTCAACAATTGAACAGCCTAATAACAATTGGAAGAAAAATAACTACTCCTAGTAACTCATCCTTCAACAGCTAAAAAGTACAACTACAGTTCAAATGTGTGACTTCCATCTATTGCCACTCAGCATAACGAGCTGCACAAAGCAGCACTCTCGCACGGTCCTATTTTGTAACAGAATGGAACAAATTTCCATGGCATGGCAGCAGCAGCTTTACGATTCACGTCGTAAAAATATAACACTCACATCTGAAATGGAGCCCTTTACTTCGTCAAGCACCCTTCAAGACCATAAGCGCAGCAACGGCGGTAATCATTAGCTAAACCATTGGTCCGCCTAAGCTTGCATCGAGCAGAACAGCAGTGGATCAAACATTAAAACTGTTCATCATAATGTTCCCTGTTGTTTGGGTGATGAAGCTGTTAACATTCAAGAGCTAAGGCTTTTTTTTACGGTTACGGAGAATTTTAAATACCGTTCCAGCTCTACTGCTTCCGTCAGGTGAACATGCTGCGCGTTGTTTTGGGTTTTATGTTTAAGCTTTAAGTTCTGCTGCAGCATGGATACTGAGCGATGGCAGAAAATGGGAGCATTTTCTGTAGAAGCCATTTTGTGCTTTACAGACACAATAAAAAGCCAATTGAACGATTAGCATCTGAATCAAACGCTCCGTTTTTTCTGCGAAGTAAAGTAATACATTATCATTAAAAACGCATCGGCGAAATAAACCTTCCCACCTCTGACAGTTCCACGTACTTATCGAATTTTAATCCAAAAAAAAAACTTCCTCTTGTTTTACTTACAGCCCAACACACCACCAATTCCGATCCGATCCGAGGCAGAACATTTAACAAACCAAAAAAACCGCAAATGAAACCGATCGTACGTGCTGCTACACGACACAAACCGGTGCATAATTGTCGGATCCGTTCGTATGTGTGTCCGTGTCTGTTGCGGGCGGATGCACCGATCAAAAGTGAAAAGCGGTGATGCATCCGTAACGAAACTGCTGTGTTTACTAGCCAGTATGCAACTGTCGGTGGTCATGTGAGTTTTGTTTCAGTGTACTAAAACCACGTGGCATTTGAAGTAGCTTAAGTGAGGTTAGTGCTTAGTGCAAGTAGGAGCAGAGAGGATCCTTCCCAAACATCGTAGTTATACCATTTTTATCAGCCCGCATCGTAGCAAGAAGGTAAGCAAATCATCATTTTGTCTGTTCAGTTACTTAAACTTTCAATATTTCCTTTGAAGGGTAACCGATTGCTATTTAAGCGCGTGGTGGTATTATGAGCCTGAAGATATGCAATTGGAATTTTAATTGCTATTCTGCTATTAAACCATCGTACAACAGCAGTAATATGTAATGGAATTTTCCTTTTCTACTTTTTATCAATTTTTATTTCGATTCGGATGAACTATTAGCGAAGCCTAGTGGTGGATAAGCCTCCAAACGAATAAATTCTTTAGAAAAAAAAAAAAAAATTATTGCTTGATCAAATCCAGAAGGTATCTTGGACCACTCCATTGGACGGAATATCTTAAAGAAATCAGATCGAATATTGATTTCTGCTTTGTTCAGTCCAGTCCCTTTGACTGTTAACGTCTCTAAAGATGATATTTCTTATAGACATACTCCTTCTCTCTAATCCATTCTTCTGCCCGTCACAAAGCTCATTTTGTCTTGTATCACCCAAGAAATGTTCAAAGTATTGTCGACAGAATGACGTAAATAAGGTACACTTGCTCCTAACAAAACTTATCTTTGCAACTCTGATGGTTCTCTTGCAAACAAATCTTCAACGTCACAGTAGCAACAGCTGTCAGCAGCTGGAGCAAGCCTTAAGTTGGTGCTAATAATCGAGTCTTTTTCCTCGATAACGCCCATAATTTGCAGCTCATTCCGTTATCACAGTACCACCTTCTACACGCCGAATGAGATTTCATAATCCCTCCCAGACACTGTGTCTACTTGAAGCTCTTTCTTCGTCTCCAATTATTACAGCAACCAATTGACAGCAACCAAAAGAAAAATGTCTCCCCATCCGAGAAGTCCACAACATTTGCTTCTTATTTCTTGGCTCGAGGTGGAGGTGGTGGTTATCGTTTTTCCCTGTAATACCCTCCTGACTATCACCTCCACAGCAGATAACAACACAAACTGATGTTGCGTAGCATAGGGTAGCTTTGCTTTGGGCTTAGTTCTGTTGCGAGACATCATACCAAATGAACTTTAGTCAGTGCTTTCTAGGTCGAAATTATCCTACAGTTACGCAATGGGAATAATCAATAGGAGAAAACAGAAATAGATCCCCCTGGAATCAGAAAGATATCTACACATATTTGGATATATATATATATATATTTGGATTAGGTAGCAGCTTTAAGAGCTCCGAAACATCTATATTGATTTTCTGAGTTGGGAACAGCGTGAGGTGAAAATTCTTACCGTACATATTTTAAACAACATACAAAAATATTCAAATTCATTTTTTTGCTTATCTACCCATAGCACATGATAGCAGATATCTGCTAAATTTTCTGTTCTAGAGCACGGCAACACGGCTGATAGCGCAATCAGCTAAATTGATTATACAGCCTTCAACACGGAAAACGTATCCAAAGCAATTTAATTATGCTAAAAATGATAAAACTAAATAAAAATACACAAAACCATTCATTCACCGTTGCTAAAACATATTGGTGACTTCAAATATCCTCCGGCAATACTCATAACAGGTTTTGATTAAATTGCATCCAAGCAATCACATCCACACTGTTCGATTTTAATCCATTATATGATTGGAGTGAAGCAAACAGGTGCTATTTCATTGATGCCAGATTAAATGTGTACATTTATTACCATTCACTGGTTTTATTAAACACGACCAGCTGTAATGCACAGATCTAAATTATTTTACGCAAACGTATTTATTTTTAGCAAACGTAAACTAATTTTACTGGACTTAATTTGCGTTCACTGTGCGAGAAGCATGATTCATGTCCAGCATAAATCATACTCCGGCACGCATCAATCATTTCGTCTATTGATGGTCGGCTGAACATGGACGGCTTTACAGTTCGCCGTCACATTACAGAGCAAATTGAACGAAAACGATAGCAAATATTGACACGTTCAATGGCAACCATTGAACTGTAAATAAACCAATCTAAATCGAAATCCGTTTCAAAACGCACCACCATGGTTTTGCTTCCCACCCACCATCATCGTGATGAAGAAAAAAAAACCGCAAAACTTTAGCCCAAAAATAACATTCCAGTGGGCGGCCGAGAGAGTATTCTAGAAACTTGGAACGCTCGAATAAATTTCACCGTAAACAGTTCTACGCTTCAAACCCCACAGTCCGCAGCTTAACCAGCAACCGTGAAAGGTGGAATCAAACCGCGTCAGTTGGTACCCGTGCAAAAAAAAAAACCGAACGGCTTTACTAAATAAACCGATATAAATCAAACGCCAGCCTAATTTATGTTGGCGATGGCGCATCAGCAAGGTAACAAAAACAACTTTTACTGCGGGGATATTAGGAAACGGACGGAGAGCGAAAGGAGATTGTCAAAGAAAATTCGATCGTTTGATATCGTACCTGATTGGATGGTCCGAGGTTTCGAGTTTTCTTTTTTTTGCTACAAAATTTGGCGAAAGTTGTCGAAATTAAATCGGATAAGGAACGGTTGTATCGTGACCGAAATGTAACACCCATCGGGGAACACGATGCTGAACCGGTTTGGTGATTATTATTCCTTATCCCCGATCGAACCGACTTGTTGAGCTGTACTTCCAAACCCCCGGCGGTAAACAATCTCACAAACAGCACGCAACCAGAACCACCATGAGGCGAACGGGTCCTTTTTGTTCGGCAAAATGCCGGTTAAAAGACAGGTAAAATAAGAAAACGAACGTCATACAGGACTTTAGAATAAAGTATAGATGGGGGAAAAATCAACAAAGCGTGTATAACTGATGCCTCTGTCGATTTGTGACATTCCCCCATTGACCGTGCGGGACAATGAAAAATGAGCCCGATCGAAGAATGTGTCCTTTCGTGGTCGACAGATTACATTTCCACATATTCGCAGGACCACTGATTAAGACCTTAAGATGTGTTTGGGAAAATAATCTCTTCACGGTACAAGAAAAACACACTCCCATTCCAAACCGCTTTTCCCATTTTCCCTCCCCTTTTTTGGACCGATCCCATTCGTTCCGATTTTATTTATTTCCTCTTTCTGCAACACCGCTTTAATACGACGCAACAGTGTGCGCGATTGAATGCTCCAGCGTTTTGCTGAAAGTTAATACCGGTTGGCAGTTTTAGGTTAGTTCGATTCTTCTCCAGTTCTGCTCCTCCACCGGGGCAAACGGGACTGATTTTTCCCATTAATATCATGCACCACCAGGCGCCTCCATTCGGATTCGTTCACTCGGAATTAGGGTGCTTCGACGCACCGCCTGTTTCCGGCCCTTCCCAAATACAACGCTCCGGCACCGGCACTGTTTCGTTTCACAGTGCTGGTTGTTGTTCGGGGTTGTCGAGCCCGTAATAAAACGTGACATTAATAGTCATCGATTTATGGTTCACAGTGCGTTTCTGTCGGTTCGGTGTATTTACATTCGATTGCATGTTGTTTAGCTTGTACGCAACACTGCACTGGTTCGTACGTGCTGTGAGAAGGTTATGAATCTTCTCCCCGCAGTGTAGTGATTTACTGTGGATCGGTTCATAAATTTGTCCCTCAATTTATGGTTCCTTCTGCTGAAGCGGGGGGGGGTCAGAAACGTGAGCTTTTTTTTGCTTTCGGACTTTAATACAAACGCTTTTATCCCAAACTGACACTGTTTTGCTGACGTGCGGAAAATTAGGAAACCACCACAAATTCATTTTCGAACTGTAGAGTACAGGTCAGCTTTGTATAGACTTGCGGTTCTTTTCATAATACTAAAAAAAATTAATAAAAACCAATCTGTCATAATCAGAAACACTACTGCCACTTAACAAACCACTTGCATTATAATTAAATGTAACTATATGAAAAAAGTTTACCCTATTAATCCAGTTTTACATTATCTTCCACATTATCCCCACCCTCCCAGCGGAGTATCCAATTTAGTTTTAATTAATTCGTTGTGTTTACGTTCACTACTGAGCTTGATGGCTTCATCTAAAAACAATAAAAATGTTAATAACAAAAAATAAATATACTGCTGTCCTTTTGTTGTGCATCTATATTGTAATTATATCTAACCGACCGGTAGTGTATTGGTAGTGGCGCCGGTCTTCACACTACAGGACCGGTCCAAAATCCCATCCGTAGCAATCCCCAGCCTTCGAACCAAGATTAAACATTAACTTTTCGACATTTTCGTGAAAAAGAAAACCGACAAGCAATTTAATTCTACAGCACCATATTCTATTGCTCTATTTCATCACCTCTAGCACCATAATGAATTTCAACATATCTGCACGTGCGGCACTGCTCATCATGCTGGCCCTGGTCTGTGGGACGACGGCCGCCAATGCTACCCGGAAGTGTCCTACCGACTGTCACTGTGATCTCGACCAGAAAGGACGCTACCGTACGGTCTGCAACAAAGGTATGGTAATCGAATGAAACACTCGCCAGCTCGTTACGCACTCGCTCGCCCAATCGCCGCTGGGAATGAAATGGAAAAACACCCCAACATATGTGTTCGAAGATGATCAAATGAAAACAGCAAACGACCTGCTGCTAACAAATGAATAGCTTGAAGGCAAAAAGTGTCTTCCCTGAACCAAACGAACCGCAAGAAGGAACGAAACCTCTTCCCATGTCATGTGTATAGTTTTGCACTCAATTATGCTGAGGTATACAATTACCCTTCAAGTGCGATTATCATACGACGCAACGAAATGCCTGTGAGGTGTGACTTTGAAGTTGTTCTACTGCACCCGTCCAAACAAACGAGTTTGCATCGACCAGAGCGCAGAAGTTCGATGTCAAAAACACTCATCATTGTTGCTTTCATAAGATTTTGATAACGACAAAAAATTAATCCAATTCTTACCAACTTAATTTGTATTCATTCTCCCGTTTGCAGTGGAATGGATTATACCTCCGCTTTTACAATTCGAGCCGGACGTCGAGGTGTTTGTCATCTCGAACACGCGCAACCCAATCAACGTGGGACCACAGTTTCAGTTCTTCAAAAAACTCGAAGTCCTGCGTATCGTCAACGCCAACATACAGTCGGTGGGTGACCGTTCCTTCTGGGGCTTGGTACGGCTGAAGACAATTGATATCTCGCACAACAATATTACCCAGCTCGGGACGGAGAACTTCCGCGGTCAGGACAATCTCATCGAGCTCGACCTATCGCGCAACCGGTTGGACAATATCGCGAGCGGCACGTTTGGACATTTGAAGGTAATGCGGCTGCTAATTCTGACTGGTTTTGATGTGATGCGTCACTGAATGCTTCTCTTTCATTGGCAGGAACTAAAAACCCTTCACCTAGTAGCTAACTCCATCACCGAATTTACTCAACGGTTGTTCCTGCATCTGGCGAAGCTGAAGTATCTTGATCTGAGCCACAACTCCATCGAAGATCTGCCACCGGAAGTGTTCAAAGACGTACAGGTACTGCATTTTGCTCTCTGTCCCTGGATGGATAATCAACCATTGCTAACGTTCGTCTACTTTTCTCGCAGGATTTAAAAATATTTAAGCTACGCGGATGTCGCCTGTCCAAAATTAACCCCCAAATTTACAACATTCTTTCCCACCTGACGGAGCTGGATTTGGGACATAATCAGGTTTGGCCAACGAAACGGTTTTATCCTCAAAACGCAGTAACCTTACTTCCATTTCAACCTGCTTTCAGATCAAATATCTCGACCGGGAAGAATTTAAGGACCTGCGGCATCTGCAAAAATTACGCCTCGACGGCAACCAGCTGTCGGTGATCGTCGATGAATTATTCACGAACCAGCGGGAGCTAAGTTTTCTTGGTAAGTTGGGAGCCCTTCGACTCGCTCGATCAAAGCGGTGAAATTTGCGTTAATGGGCCGCTGAACCGAAAATGCCGTCCGGATTCTTTTGATCTGCTTAATGAATGCATGGCTGGCTGGCTTTATCTGCCCCCCCAGATGTTTCCCGCAACCGGTTGGCCAAGATCGCGGACCGGGCGTTCGAGAACCTGACGAGCCTTACCTACCTGGACGCATCGTACAACAAGCTGTCCCTCATAGAGCCGGCCTGTTTTCGCCCGCTACGGAACCTGCAGACGCTCAACATTAGTGGGAATTTGCAGCTGGATCTGAGCGAAATGGAGGACACGATACAGGTACACTCACAACAATTAATCATCCAAACTATGGGTGTAGTTTTTCATGTAGAATGTAATCGCTGCTTCAATTACTATAAATGGGCTCCTCTCAGCGGGATGCAATCAGTATGATACACTACCTCCAGCTCCAACGGCACGATCTAACACACCAACACATCTTCTTTTCTCCCCCGTCATAGGTCATAAAGAACATCACCGGGCTGATGGTGGCCGATATGGGTGCGATCCCACCGAACCTTTTCGGTCCCTTCCGGCGTCTGAGCGCGCTCAATCTGTCTGGAAATCATATCGATAACATCACCCTACAAATCATCGAACCATTGAACCATTTGGCGGTAAGTTTCCCCGAACAACTCCCCGGTGTGGAGTCGATGCTTCGGGGGGGGTAAAGGCTTCCAGGGGTGCAATTCATGATCATTCTTATGCGCTACTGAGCTCGGGGGATCCATATCTTCCCAATGTAGCGCACACGAAACGGAACACAGCGAAAACCTTCGGAAATAATATGTGCAGATTCATTTTTCAATCACAATGGTGCTTATGATGGTGCAGCGAGCGAATCGTTCGCGCCATCGAGTTGCATTTCAATGAGATGCCACAACGTACCCGAACGTACGTGCATCAATATTAACAGCCATAGTTTTATACATCCTGAAACTACTACCATCTTTCACAAATGATAAATAACCTACACGAAAATGGGGCGTCTCCTCCTTCTTCGGCTCGGCGATTGCTAAGAGAAGCATTCCTGCTTTTCCCCTCCGACGGCTCTGCCACACAATCAGCGTGCGAGAAAACATCACATATCCATCGATGGTGATGACGACCATGCAAAACACGGCTGCACGATGCACCCAATGATAGTGTAACGCTGGCAAAAGAATCATTTTTCTAACGTACAAATTTACACCCTTACGCCATCTCATCATCCCCAAAGCTTCGGTTTTCTAGAAAAAAAAAAAAACAGTTCCGGTGGTGCAAAGCGGATGTTGTAGGGCAGCAAGTACTTCAAATCTTATCGCTGATACCCGACCATATTGCGATGGAGCAGTGCATACACACACAAAGGGAGAAAAAGCTCGAGAATAAAACCGAAATCTAACCTAGTATTTGATTTGCTTGCCTGCTCTGCTCGCATGATTACACTCCACACGTTCCGTTTCCATCTTCACACCACCAACAATTCTCAATCAGCGGACCCATTGTGCTGTGTGGATATGATTTACCGAAATGGTAGTGTTTATTTTTTTTTTGTTCCTGCTTCTTTCCTCACGTAGCAATGCCACGACGGTGGTAAAAGCGCAAATCTTTTCCAACCTACATACACACAGCAGTTGCAGCATTGCTAGTTTTTTGCGGTGAAGAATTAGGAAACTGCCGTCTACCCAACGCCGGAAAAGCCAATTTTCGACGGTAAATAGGCACACGAAAAAAGCGAGCTTTTTTAGATGGCAAAGCAAGAACAACTTCACAAGCTGGGAAATACTACGGAAGAGAACAGAGGAAAGCTAAATACACATCTCGCTAGAAAATGAAATATTTGATTTATACCATGTGCTTGTATTTACTATCAAACACACACATACACACACCCATACTACCTGAAACGACCGCAAGATAAACATCGGTTTTCAGTTTGCTGCAGCAAGAAGTCGTTTTTCACCTGCATATGCCATTTCCAGGTGGTAATGCACTTCACCGCGTGTATGAAGAAATTGCTTTTGGAGCTTCAACACAGTAAGCGCTGCTCTGCTTCGCGGGGTGGTCGTTCTTTACAAAACTCAGCACCAAACGATGCATTGCCCGTAAAGAATTTTATGAAATTTGAATTTCTCCCAACGCTGCGACGAAAGAGCAGCAAAGCTGTCGAACGTGTGAAATTCCGTGGAAAATCAATTTCAATATTTTTCGAACGAAACAAGTGGAAAAATGCTATTCGATCTAACCGAGCTTTGTGCATAAGCAGTGGAAGAATGAACGAAAGCGATCATAAATCCCTTTATTGTGTCAACCACCGTATGCGTGGAGTTCAAAGCAAATCAAAACATGCAATCGAAAACAACGAGCGTGGGTGCTGTCAATTGACCTGTCAGCGGCTGCGACGGTGTGCGACGGTTGTCATTGTATTGCATCAAAGGTTTCGATAGAACGCGCACGAAGCTCGTTCAGTGATCATTTTTACTGGCGGTTCTCTGAAAGGTGATGTATTTTATGTGTTTCTTTCCTTTCGCTCTCCTCTCCAGTTCTTGGATCTGTCCCGGAATCAACTGAACGGCATCCCGGAACGGTACGCCACCCAGCTGGCACGGATCGCCGACGTCAAGCTGGAAAACAACCCTTTGATATGCGACTGGTGTCACATGGGACCGCTCATCACACAGTCGAAAAAGGTACGTCACGTTACACCGCATCACCAGCATGGAGAGCGCGACGAGTCACAGTTCACGTTCCCAGACGAGTCATGTCCATCAAAAAGAAGCTCCAGATTAGAGCATCCTCTTGCTCTCGGGAAGAAGTACATCGAAACGTGGGCAACGAATGGCACGGAGTCGCAAGAGAACGCCATCCTGCAACGAGTAGCTTAGTCGCTTAGTGCTGCATGTTAATTTCTTTTTCGCTTTTCTGTTGTCCCCAGCTTAAGCGAGGTCTTCCCTGGCAGGAAGTTCCCCGGTGCTTTCTACCCGAACGACTACGCGAGGTGCGCATCGACGGGCTGCATCAAGACGGTGTCGAGGATTGTATGGAGGTGATTGTGGACGAGGATCATGATGCCGCCAGCACGTCGCACAACTTTCTCGAGCAAGGTATAAGAGGGTGGCGCGAAACTTCGATTCCCAATCCTCGGTTAGCTTTTACATATGCGCTTTTTGGTTCATTTTCTTCCCGTTACAGCGGGTAGCGTCAGCATACTGGCGGCCTGTGGGCTAATAATATTCATCATCCTTGCCATCATCGTCGTGTCTACGGCACTCTGTCTCTCGAGGCACCGGGCGCGCTACTATACGCACGAGGATAAACGAGGTAAGCTGTGTTATTAGAACTCCAGTAACGGTTATTTGATAGTTGAATAGACGAGGAAAAGCTGTTCCGTATACTACGAAGAGCTTTTTTGATGGCTTCCATGCAATATATAAGATGACTAATTCGAGTTGAAAGACTCCTTATAACGAGTGTAATCTTAAAATAGTGGACTCAATGACACCCTAGAATACTAGTGTGCCGAATAATTTCGGAAACTAATAGAAGTTTCCTTAGGTCCCAAATTGCATTCCATAATCCATGTCTTTCATTGATAAACTCAAGATAAGATCCAAAGATAGTGATCAATTGCACATGGAAGGGCTACTGGAAAATCTCAAAGGAATCATAGCAAACGTTTCCATTTCCCCATTACTCACAGACACAATACTCGAGAAAAATGCGGAAACACCCATCATCACGACGGGCAGCGAGATCAACTTCAAGTTCCCGTACAACGAACGTGTCTGCACGATCGACGAAATGTGCATCCCGCCTCCACCGCCACCCCCGGGAAAGTTGGCCCCGGCCAGCATCGAACGGTTCGATTAACGAACGGATCCAGCGATCCGGATCGGTGCGGATGGGCTACTTCCATCCACCACACCCGAGCCGGTCGCCGAAACCGTTGCCCTGATCGAGCTAGCGGCCAGCCATGCCAGCACGCGAGACGCACCGTCCGCAACCGATGGGCACAGCGGCACGCGAACAGTCACCATCAGCAGCATATCGCAGACCGCCGACCTAGGGTCGGATGTACCATCGACGAGCGGCATCACTGCGAAACCCTTCACACCGAAGAGCATCCTCAGAAAGCGTACCGATGCGGGGCTCTAGGATGGGCGACAGTCCTGTCCTTTTCACACTGTAAATAGTTTCACCACCAACCAACCCGGCAAGGCAGGTGAATTTTATCCATTAAGACGCGCTTTAGATCAATCGTACCCACATGGTGCGTGATATGTTTTATCCTTGAAATCGTATCTCCGGAGCCGCTTACGCCTTCCAACGAACGGGCATGGGAAGCGTTTAATCTAAGCGCTGGGACATCCTAAAACGGGAAGGGGGAGAGGGATGTAGTGTGTTATTAGTTATTAATTATAATCATGCGGGTTTTAAGCGCGATGCGGTTGACAGATTAGAAACGTTAACGGTTGTTGAGGGGTGGAGTTTTCGCTGGCTGCCATCGGCAACAGGCCACCGTGACGTGTGCAGGTTTATTGAGCGAATATCCGATATGTACATACTCTACACACATACACACACTTACGGTTTTCCTCGGATTTTTCCTGCAGTCAAGTGAGCACACGGTTTAGTGACTCCCTTGCGCTCCATTCGATCATGCGTTCCGGTACGTTTTGCGTCTAAACTCCTTTGTTTGGTATGGGCCGTTTGTTTCGTGTAGCTCGTGTAGTGGATATTTTGGGAAAATCATCATTCCTAAAGGCGAATATCTGCACTCGAGTTCCCACACTCCAACGACGCGAGATTAATGGTGTGCGTTTGGGGAGGATGACTTTTTTCTTTGGTAACTCCCATGTGATCCAACGCAACGCAACAGATGTTGAGGCATGCCGGCACAGTACTGTTGGCTTAAGCCTTGTACCATCACTCGCTCGACACTGTCACGATGACAATCATGATGGGTTTATAATTTTACAACCCAAAATCCCAGTCCGACCGACCGGTTTGGTGATGGCAGTACTTCGGCTTGTGTCCTGCTGGTTTACATCCGTGACATGATTCAACGACCTGTGCGTCAGCCTGTTTAGGGATTATTACCGCAGCCTTGTGTGGCATGAGAAACTACGCTGACGTGCGATATGAGATTCAACACTGGTATTTTGTCCTTAGATTATAAAAGTTTTTTCATTCATATATTTGAATGTACAACAAAAAAAAAATCTATTCAATCAATGAAATAGTTTCGTGAAGTGACACTTGGTAAGCTACTGCATTCGCATTTATTTGGCTATGGCTACTAGACCACAAATTTACTGTCGATGCATGTAATAAAAAATACATTCAAATCAGGCAAACAACATTCAAACACAACGAACCCGACAAAAATACGGCTGTAAAATGCAATCCAACTACGTCGATCAATGGAGCATTCGTTTTGCTCCATAAGCTATCCCGGTTAGGAAACGGTTTGCGGCAGCAAACAAAACAAAAACAACAAATCTCCCACAGCAACACACAATCAAAACGCAACCCCCCTGCAGCGCGGAAGGAAATAAAACTGTATCAAAGCCAATTCGCGCGCGCACTATGACAGGGCTGGTACGTACGTATCATAAAATATATGACAGAGCGATGGTAAAATGGTTGTCCGCATTCTTCTTTTTAACCAATCCGGTTTCACGGTTCGAAAAGGCCTTTCGAACACAGTAAGAACGGAACCGTTTCCACCAAATGCGCGATCCCATCGGAATGTGCCGGGGTGTGTAAAGTTTTTTTTTCTGCGTTTGTTTAGACGCTTGTCAACATAAAACTCCAACACAGCGACCACAAACGATGTTGGGCCGCAGTGAATTGGGCTTACGCTTCATGCTTGCCATGTACAAAATGCGACGCGACAACAGTGGAGGTTGTAGTTGCGTATCTAACCATTTAGCGTTTGCGAACCTACAAAGCACCGAACTGCGTAACTGGGTTTCAGAAACTGGGAAATCCTGTGAGTGCTCTTCCGGGAGGGCATTTTCCTCTCCCCCCTCACTTTTTGTTTATTCTTCACCCTGAAAGCCATTAGGGAAAATGTCATCAGAGTATTAAATTCCGTCTGTCGTTGCGTTTTATTTCGGGATTAAAAGCGCCTTTTTCTATTTATTTAGCCAATGGGTTTCATGCAGCATATTTATTACTAGCGAATTTGGTTCGGTGCTATGTAAAAATCGCACGTGCACGAGAGTGTTGCATAAATCAGACAAAATGGTCAACATTTTGGGGGAAAATTGCTTCCCCCATACGCACGGTAGAACTTTTGTCGGTCTGCCCTAAAACCGTTCCACACTGGCGGGAGGCGCGGGGGACGGGGGGTCCATTGATCTAACAGGGCTATTTGCACGCGTATAGACAGGTACTTGTCTTTCCAATGGCCGCAGGCGTACACTCACCTACGTGCACCTAGTTTTGATATATTGTCCAATATTTGCACGACAGCACATCGTTTGCTTGTGTATGAATGCTTCGAAGGGACATTCATTTCATTCGCAAGGTATGATCGTAACGTGGAAATGTGTTTCACTTAGCGGCGCATCATCGCTGTTAGGTGCTTTTGGCTACAGAATGTCCCCGGTAGGTATCTGTCGCAAAGTATCTATCTATAGAAAGGGGTTATTTTTACGGTACTGTACCGTGTACGGTGTGCATGTTTTGTGCTTATAATACAACGATATATTTATAGCCATGTTGACAGAATACGACCTTCCGAATGTCCTTCTTGACACGGTCATTTAATTCAATTGACTTCTCATTCACCATCACCGTGGCCACAGACGGAAAAGCCACCCTTACAAAGTAGCGAACCGATCCTTAAACGAGCCGACAATAACCATCCACCAAAACACACTCATAAACCAACATTAGTGTCATCGTTTGCTGCAAATGAGAATCGTCTGAGCGCTTTGCGAGATTCATCCTCCTCGAATGTCTCGCCCGCACTGGACGCCACCAGTGGCTTGATGATTGCAGTTAGAACGAAATCGAGCGGAACGAATCGTTTTACGCAACAAGCATTACTTCTGCTTACAGCTTAGAACCTTTCAGTTCCCACCAAAACTTGGAGCACAAAGATAAGAGGGAAGGTTTTATTTTTTTGGTAAATGAATCTTTTTTTAATCTGCAACTTGTGATGGTCTGAAAGAATTTTTGCAATATTTTTTTTTAAGTTTTGGTTTTGGTTAAAATTGTGTTAAAAATGTGAAATTTTCCCAGTTATACACCTAATGGAAATGAAATATTTGTGTCCTTTCGATAAAGTTAGAACACGCTCCAAATACTTTTCATTTACCAGCCTGAAGGTATGCAATTGGTTCCACATTTTAATATAGTTTGCAACAGTAACACCTTCACTGTAAGGTTTGACGTGTTAAAATTTGTCATACAAGTCTTAGTTAAACGAAAAGGCCAAATGAGGGTTTGGGTGCGAAAAGTGAACAATGAAACTGCAAACCATTTTATGTTTCATTTTTACACCCAAAAGTGTGCAATCCGCATGCCTTTGATGCCTTTACTAGAACATTTCGACATAAAATTATTTCAGCATACCTTTTTCATTAGGTGTTTATTAAATTCATTATAACTTTATGGTGCCACCTTACATTTGCCGAATTGAAGTTAAATATAATCCACCAGCCAAGCGAAATGTTCTTCCGCCTTCGTTACTTTTTAACCATTGCCGTATCGCATTTCAGTCATCATTTGTCTAGTGTCAGATCAGCTTAAAAATAAACCACCCATAGCTTCAACGATCATAATCATTGCCCTGCACCATCATCCAGCATTTTCTTCGGCACCCACCGGTTTTCCATTGGTCGAGCGAAAGGAGGCGAGACGTATTCGACGAACTTTGTATGCCGTTGAAACAAACAACAGCGAAGGCAACGAACCGAATTCCAAAAATGTTCCAAAAACTTCTGTCACAGGTACATGCTGCCGGCAAGAATGAATGAATGTGCGGAATTTCGTAACAAACACGGCACCAATGAAACTGTCGACAAAGTTGCGGACCGCGATCCAAACGCAAATTTATCAACTCCCGCACGCCCCGGTTTCGACACCGGTCCACGCTTCCCCCTTCGTGGATGAAACCTTGGATTTGTTGATGAATTCCAAATGTGCGTGGTACGCGAAATACGTTCACATTTCTTCCCGCGTTGAGGAATTAAATTTATCAAAATATTAATTCACTCGCTTTCGACGTTGCCCTTCTCGCCGGGCCTTCATCTTACCGCTTCCCACGACACGGGCACACGCCGCGCCCTCAGAGCTGGGGTTGCTTAATTTTGAAATTGCCCCCTACCGTGAAAAAAGCTCCATTCCGCTAAGAAGCCGCTGACACGCCGAAAGTTGAGGTATAATTAATTACCATGATAAATATTCACCTCCAAACGTTATGGGCTCATTTTTGGTGCGCTTGTGTGTTTTTTTCTCTTTTCGGGTAAAATCATCCCAATACACATCATGATAGGGGAAAGGGATGTTGTGATGTGTGCCAGGCGCAACACAGGCAAATGAGAGTAAATTAATGATAAACATAACCAGGATGGCACGCGGTATCCCCTTCCCTTCAAGCATTAACCGAATATCAACCGAATATTTGTTTCTTTTTTTGCCATGAAGATAAACCCAGCTTTAATAAAGTCACTATTTTCTGGATATGAGTGTGAGAGCTTTCGGCGAAGCTTTCTCTTTTTGTCAGCGAAATGCGAATTCATAAAAAAGGGACAAAGAAACCGACCACAGAACCATGAAAAGGTTATTTTGTCATACGGTTTGCCTACATTTAGGCGTTTAAATTGTGCAACTGTTCCAAAAGCTGCCTTTCTGTTTTGAGGGTTTTCCACGTGATTTGTACAGAACCTTAAAAGCAGTGAAAGTTGAATGCTTCTAGAAAATTAATCCACACTTACATACTACTTATAAGTAAGCTCTTTTTTAAAGTTATGCGAAACAATTTCTTCTGTTTTTGCCCTAAATCACCCCATTCTTGGGACTGTGAAACGTGCGCCAGCCGGGGAAAAAAAGTTTTATCTCGCAATGCACAGGCAGCCCACATTTCTTTTTTTTTTTTTGCTCTACTTTGTTTTCGTTTACCCATTTCCATACAGCCAAGTGCACAAAATGGGAACGAAACGATATTCAGTGCACAAAGGCGTTCCGATTGGGCCAAAGGGATTAAAAGGACGTGCATGCTGCAGGGAAAGCGTGCAGTGGATCGCAAACGGGTAAGGGGTTGGGAATGAACAATTTTCAATTAAAAACAAACAAACAGACGCAAAATCCAAACGTATGGTGCGTGCAAAAAAACGGGGACGTCGAGCAAGATGGAATAAATGTATAATACTTTTATGCAGAGCCGAGGAAAACGAGTACCCCCACAATAGATGAAAATGACGGAGGAAGAGAGAAAAATTTTAAATACAAAACGTTACACTTTGTTAAGATAACTCTAAAGGAAACACATGCGGAAAGGCAAGAAAATGTATTGCACTAGAAGCAAACGAAACAGCAACATTTTCAAATACGACATGAAGAAAACAAAAAACACAAGATAAGTAAGCTTAAGTAGATAAGCCACAGTGATGGGAGAGATTTATTACGAGTTGCGTGTGCGTTGTGAGTGTATAATCATCCAGATGTGTATAATGCGTGTTAGTACCAAAATCCTCCCATTCCTACCTTCTCCCCCCGTCGTATGCGGTCCTTTCCATTCGTCACAATCGTCCCCGAAAACCGTTCTTACTAGCTGAAGTAGCAAAAAAAAACGGGAACTTTGTATAAAGTAAGTGAGCAGAGGAGAGAAAAAAAAATAACAACCACAAAAAAGGTAGCAAGAGAATTCGAGACTCGAAGATTAAGAAGAGAAAACACACCGATTAACATGGACATGACGATTTAATTTGAATCCGACATAACACAACATAGTTAAGCGTTCCCTCGTGTGCAGCAAATTTAATTTTACAAAATCGTTTACGTATCGTAGTTAATATCTTATTTTGTATTAAATCATCTGTCACATCAAGTGCCGCGATGGCAAACGAAAGCGCAAGGGAAGTGGAATCATTAACTCCTTTGTGTGAAGGCAAAGTCGTAAAAGGTTTCCTCACAACAAAACGTACCCAACCAACGTCTCCTTCGGTAAAGCATCCCCACCACATGCGGCGTTCGTTCGAAGTAGCAGCGGAAAACCCGACCAGAAGAATAATAACCGCGCCAAGGGTATAATTCATTACACGGTCGGTGGGTTCCCAGGAAACTGGAAACGCAATTTGCAGTTAAATTTTCCTTCTACCACTTAGAGGCAGCAGCGTACTGCATCGTGAAATGGGTAAAGGGCACGCAATTGCAACCAATTGCTAACGAAAAGTGCAGTTGTAACGGAATTTATTCCCTGCGTAAGGGAAATTGCACCGTGTCACAGCCATTATGTCCGGGTGGAATGTACGTGGAATAGGAATTGTGCGTTGTAGAGCGAAAGAGAGAGAGAGAGAGAGAGAGAGAGAGGAGAAAAAATAACAATAATAAACACATTCACACACCACCATTACCACTATATGATGGTATTTGTATAAAAAAGAGTGTATGGTTGATATAATCATGATGTCCGAAATTATCAGAATTAATGTGCTTTATGTATTGACATTTGTTTCCATAATATTTATGAGACTATAAAAGAAATCAACGGGTAAAGTATGCAATTATATAACTAAGTTATAGAAAGAAATAGCACAATAATCGACCTAATTTACACGTATAAATATTATCAAAACTTGAACAGAAATTGGGATATTAACAAATGATAACAAATGATGTCAAACATTATAGCAAACAACCATTCCCTATATGCGTTACCATGTGTTACCCTATGTTTGTGTTACCTTATAGGTAATCAATAGGTAATAGCAATTCACCTGTTCTACTCCATTTTACTCAGTTAGTCATTTACCCATCATCAAAGATCATACATCAAAAGGGGCTACTTGGATACCATATATTGAAACATCACGTTTTGCACACCTTTCAACTTCAATCACTCAATCACGCGATCGAAAGGCGAAAGATCGGAACCAACCAGCCCAACCAGCGCCGGCGTGTATCGGTCCACATATTTGACGCAGGTAACATTCAGGCCCCCCCCCCCCCCCCCCCCATTATTTCCATCCCGAAGGCGCACTTCAAACGTGCAGTGTACGGTGCATCGTCCATGTATGCATCTTCCAAATCGTTTCATCCTTGGCGACGCAACGACACTTTGTGCAGTAATATAATAAAATTGTCTTCTATTAAGCTGCGCAGCGCTATCTCTGCAGCCAAGGAGAGTATCGTATCCCACTGCCAACGATAGCAAAGTGTTTACCATAATTACATTTACCAGCGATGAACTTCAATAAAAACGATGGCAAGCGTCGTTTGCATGATGCTTGTGAACGTGCAGTTCCACTAAATGGTGTGCTGTGAACAAATATAGCATTATAATAGCATTACGAACTATTACAGCATTATATATTTAAGAAAAAATACAACAATTTTGTAATAGTTTTAGCGATTGCTTGGTCGTTTTTTTACTCTTTAAATTTCGCAAACGAATATGCTGAAATACAGAGCAAATAACCAAATTATTGTTATGATATTTACTATCAAAATGTTTTTTTTTTAATTGTAGTTCCTTACATGCTGTTCCTGCCTTTAGGTAATCAAATACTTGAAATTTGCTAGAACCTGGATCGATGATTCTTACAAAAACAACGTTGAGCGACTATTGTATTACGATTTTGGAAGAACTTTCGTTCTGCTACCGACTCGACAGCAGCTTGCCACAAAATTCTGTAATACATTAACTACACCTCCATCATAAAAGTGTCTAAGACAAGCACATGCGATTGTCGACGCAAACAAGCATAGATTCCCTCTAGCATTAAATTGACGTGCATCTTCACATCCCCGGCGCTGTTCACAACTCGAGAGCGCGTCACGCAACACAAAAGATTACTTCAGCTTAACGACAACAGCATTACACCATTATCGTCTCGTTGAAGTCCTCCATGAAACGGGGCAAGAAAAAAAAACAGCATCCAACCACTCATCCTACGTATTTTTGCGTTCCGTTTCTTATCGGCAACTATGTGTGAAGCGGACGGTTCTAACCGCACACCATATCATTTGAATCTGTTTGCACGAACACGACGTACAGACACTCTTGCCCAGTTTCCTTTGGTACACCTACACGCGTGCCATTGTCTACCACTGGCCTGTCAACGGTTGCTGGCTTCCAGTGCAAACCGATATCAGTATGCGGATGACAACGATTCACACATAGCAAGTGGTCTCCCCCGCTGCTTCATGGTTTGCGAATCGTGATCAAGACAGCTAACCAGTATGCTCTTGCTTCCTTCCCTCATACAAACGCTCGACACAGCTGCTCATCTCAATCGTTCATAATTAACACGTTTCTTCGATACATAATATCCGTAGCCGCCGTTCGTTCGTGCGTTTCCATCCTCTGTAGGATTCATAAAATCCCGTTCGGCTTCTAAAATGTATAGAGAAAAGATAGTTACTTCATAAAACGAACATCACGGACAAGCTCCATACAACGAACCCCGCTTGATAACACCGACATTAACAAGAAACTCGGTGATAATCGGATGGAAATCAATTTCTTCCAGCTGCTCTCGCAGGATTCACGTTTTTCACCAACTGTCCCCAGCTGCACTTTTCATGGACACGTCCGTAAAAACTCCAGTGACCGTCGGCCAGCTGTCAGAGATGCCTTGGAGCTTGCTAATACTATCACGCCAAACGAAACCATTTCAAGCTATCTAATGCTTTGTGTAAAACAAAAAAAAACACCACAAGAAAGTCTATTACCGGGCCATGGCAGAAGTTTTCTGCACCATTCCGAGAAAAAGCGATTTGAATTCGTTTCTCATCGTCGATTATAATTGTGAAAATGGAAAACAAAAAATCGTAGAAACCACTTTCATCAAAATGGAAAGTATGGTAACCAGACTCTGGCCGGTTTTTGATTCTCGTTGAAACGAGAGGAAGCCAATTACTCAAAATATCGTAAAAGACGCAAAATCGTTATCAAGATCATCGTCAACGTCGTCTTTGCCGTTCGCCCGAAACAATAACCCTTCCAGAAAATGATTCAGGCCGGGACCGGGGGACACAGGGCATGCAAGGGTTTTATGATACTGTAATTATCGTATCGTAGACGGTAAACTTCTTCGCAACATTAAGAACCAATTTCAAAGCAAACGATTATTAACTGCTCGTTATGGACGATTAATTTAGTCCGGCCATTCTTATTTGCCCGTATTTGAATTCAGATAACGGTGCGGCACTGGAAGCACTTCAAAAGTAAATAAACCCCCGGAGAGCGACTGCCCATTTTTATGTTCCAACAGCATGTCCAACGCATGAAACGTTGATTTGCTAGCTTTGTGAAATATGCAAACGAAAATGAAAAATCAATCCTAAATCCTTTTTGCCCGTTTCACCTTCCCGGGGATTGCTTGTTGTGGCAACAAGCAATGTACCTGTTTGCGATGACTCATCCCCGAAAGGGTCACAAATAGGATGCGTCCTTCCAGTCGTCACTGGTGAGGAAACACGGCGAACACGTACGCGCCTCGAGCTGGCCGGCCAGTCATGCTGGCTTTTTTCCAGAGCGCTTTAGAGACGTGGCCGGCCTCCATGACAGGCATATGATGAATAGGTTTCCGACAGAGATGACATTGTGAAAAGCATTCCCGTCTAAAGGGCACGTGCAGTACGTCATGCAGAATGGAGATTGCTTGTGTTTTTTTTTTTGCCAACCAGTGTGTGTGTTTTTTTGTCTACTGCCGTTGCTTCGAAACACACCGCACGAGTCAGAATAAATGTTTGACTCGACCGTACCGGCTCCTGACAACATTGAGCCACAACACCAACGAAAAAAAAATGCTGGTTTAAACCTAGTCAACCTGCTGTCGACGGGTAGACCACACGACCACCCTGCGGATGACGTTGAGGATGAAGGATAATAACTCTAAGTCATCACCACCGAACGCTCGTTGCCACATCTGTCACGCGAGAATCAATAACCTACTGCCCAGCTCACCACGGTTTGCTACCCCGTCGCAGGTCACATTCGGCGCAGCATTGACATTTTGATGATGAAGAATGGATCGTACGGTTATAGACAACAATAAAACAAAAATCCCCCGATCACGCCACGAATGCAGCTAAAAGAAAGCAAAACATCGCCCTTAACGTCTGGATTCGATGAAAAGCAAATGCATACCTTAGGATGTTGACGTATTTCCCCAATCCAAGTGTGCGATCCACAGACATGGAGTCAAATAAAAGGTGCCGACAAAAACAACGGTCTCGGAAGTTATCGCGATCGTTTCTGACGACAATCAAGCGCTCTACCTGGGACGGGCAATAAATTGTGCCCAAAAAGGTTTGCTGCTGGCAACAGCCGTGCAGGATATTGAGGATGAGTTTCCCGTCGTCCATCAATTATTGTGACCCCTGACAACCGGTTGTCATAATTGTCACATTTTGACCGTCTGATGCCAAAATATGGGTGTGATGGGATGGTTTTATTGCCTGTAAAGAAATAAGCTGGATGTTCGGGCTGTGAAGAAACTGCAGCCTGCTTATCCGTGCAATAAACATTATGCTAATGTTTATTGGTCTATGCAGTTCTTCACAACAACAGGGTTCGTTTGGAGAAAATGTACCCGTAATTTGTATTGCTTCTTTTCAACCATTGCAAACGACCTTGGCAACTGCAGTTATTATTGCAGAATTTTACCTCTCTACTTTGAAGGCTGTTAATCATCTAATGTGAAGATCTCAATGCTATGAAACAATCCTCTCAGTTACAGGTATAGGAGATGAGCTCCTTGATGTCCCATAAGGAAGCTTAAGATCCTACATCTTTAGAATAGTGGACGAATGAATATGCTGTGAAATTTCAAACATCATTAATATAAATCAATCACACATTCCAATTACGTCATCCTTTCAAACACCACTCCCATTTAATGAATTAATTCCACACATCAAAGGCACGTGTTTGTGGTGCTGCTCGAATAATCTTTTTTTTCCACGAAACGGTACAATCACCATTATATTATGCACTACAATCACAACCGCACAATAACACAAAGCAGAACAATCCCTTTTGTCGGTGGAGTTGCCGGTTGCTTATGCGACAAACTTTGCCCAGTGATGTAGTTCTTAGATTTGGGCACCCTCTGGACGGAGTTTGTCGCACAATCGGTGCATCTTCAAGTGAATCTGTCCATTACAATGAGGCAAACACACACACAAACACTTATGGACACTTTACCAGCCACCCTTACCCGTCGCGACTCGATGATTGTGGGATGTGCCGACATTAAAGTACAACTACTGTGATATGACCATAACTCAGATCACAGCAGAAGTTCCTTCAATGTAGACGCCCTTTTTGCTGGGTACGGGGTCGGGGAGGTTGGTTTGTTTGTTTTTCCAACTCCAATAAACGCTTCACAAGTAGCCAAACAATAAACCAGTCACGTGTTGAATTGAGAACAGCAGCAATATCAGGTAACTACCGCTGTGATATGGTAAGGATTACAGTTCCAACATATCACACCGGGAGTTCCTTCGATCGCCACTGCCAGCGTTACTTCCTCTGTTGCGGGAAGGAAGCAAAAGCACATAAAAACCAGTAAACAAACCATCGGTGCTGTTGGCTGCACCTATCTGCAGTGATGGTCTAGCTTTATGATGTCTAGCACAGTAATCATAAGGTAGAACACCAAAGTAGCTAGAGCTGCACTTCAACTTCACGCTTAATTAACACTGCACACACACACACCATCACCACCACGAGAAGATTAGGTCGTTTGTTTAGGACGCGAGTGTTCGGTCTAGTCACTAAGGTGAAACCGAATGACTGCGACAGCGACTAGTCCGACAATCGCCCCAAATTTGGACCACTTGCTGTACGGCAATAGATTGACTCGCTGAACTGTACACCCAACTTCACTGTACGATGGTACGATCACAACTGATGTTCTGTCGATCGTCACCAAGCTGTTAAATACCGTCGTGTTGTGATCTTACCTGATTGTCCTGTACTGTTTCTTCATACCGTTTGCTCTTTCGACTGGAACATCTATCGGTGTATTGTTACCTAGAAAATCTTATTTCTGTACAAAGTTGAAAACTTATCCACAACCGAACAGGTAGCGATCATGGACGCCCCTTGGCTGGTGCTGGTTGGTTTAACGACCATATTATTAGGTACACGATTTGTCGCTAGACGATGCACCGATGTTACCATCAGGCGACGCCCCATTAAAATACCTGCTGCCTGTGAGAACAGAAATATTAGAAATATGCCAGGGTAAATGAATCTAATCCAACGCGTTTTAGCATGTTCGACTAGCTCTAACGGTTTTTTCGCAAAATCTACCCTAAAGAATGCATTTTACTGAGGGGTAAGTTGTATGAAATTTCCCAAACTAGATTTAACGGCTTTTAACGGTTTTTCTAGCAAGGTCATTCCAACGGAAAAAAAACTCTAACGAGTAGTTAACGTTTCCATACTACCCTAACTTAAGAAAACATTTCAAAGCCATCGATTGAAATTAATTGAGGGATCGAAGGTAAAAATGATCATATGAGATGGTTCAGCGATGGTAACGCTATCCTACAACTCCAATGAAGTGGGACGCAAGATTATCAGATCTAGCTAGACGATCTAACAATATCACAGGCTCAGAAATTGGATATATTTCTTTCAACGAAAGGTTTAACATTGCATCTGCCTTCCGGTTTCGTGTAATACGAATTATTTCTTTACGAAGGCATGCAACTTGGTTTTATGCATGTCCAAACGATGTAAACGATTTAAACAGTAATGCAAATCAACCAGAACGCCCTTAACTATACCCTTTTACACCGATGCCATCAACACGAAATAAAAAAGAGTGTACGGAAAACTGCCAGCCCCCGTTCGATTAACAACGTCTTAAGGAATCTCACCATCACGTGTATCGTTCGTCTTACAAAAACCGGTGCTGGTACTCGTGGGGAACATTCACCTTTGCATATTTATTCACTTAGTCCGTGTTTAGAACGATCCACAAATCATGATCTAAAAGAAAGACAAAAAAACGGCGTTAGAATTATTTCAAACTTGCTTCCTTGTAAAGTCCCTTTAAACCCGCTTTATTGTTCCGCTGGTTTAGCGTGGCTAGTAGTCGTTAAGTGGTGACAGTATCGCACGCTTCTAGAAATGGTTAGAATGTTCCGGTTGACTCAGATAACCCTCTCTCTCACACACACACGCACGTGATGTATTGTTTTGTGATATTTTAATTTAATTTTTGCATGCCTTGCTTTATTACGGTCTCAAACGGAAAGAACAAAAGAACTATTTTGCGGCAATGGAAGCATGTAAAGTAATTTTATGGATCGAAAGATTTTATCACAAGTGAAAAGTGGGTATGGTTTTGCATTACTATGCTGATTTTAGATTGGATGCATGAGAATATTTATGCTACTTCATTAATGTTATCATTTTACATTGTTGCTTATGACAAGGGCACCTGATGCATTCTTCAAGTGTCTTATTAAAATTTAAAGTTCTTAGAAATAAATGAATTTAGGTAAAAGCCGAACTTGTAAACACTTCGAGACAAATTTATGAATATTGAACTCCTTTTAACCATTCCTTTGTTGTTGAATACTAAATTGAAACCTGTTGGTCCATAACGAACTTCTAGTTTTGATACATAATAAACAATGGCCACATATTTTCCACACTGAAACAAATCCACATACAGTTATCGAGAAATGTGCAAAAACGTGCAAAACGACCCAACCCAATTTCAGCTGCATCTGGCCAGGAAACGAACAGTTCCCGGCACCGAAATAACCACTTGGAACCAACTGTCACTGGCAATTGAGCATCACAGCCCCAAACACTGTTCCGCGAAACGGTTGGTCAGTTTCAACATCAATTTCAATTTACAAAATCATACAACACCCGCCATACATTCGATTCGAAGTTTTAGTTGCAGTTTCAGCACGGTACATGGGAGAGAAGTTTCCATTTCACAATATGTGCACTAGCACTGCATAAACGGGTTCCGTACGAAAAATGCACAACCCGAGATACCCCCCCCTGGCTAAGCATGTTTTTATTGAAAGCGATTTATAACGCTTTAACAACTTTTACCGACCAAGTTTCACCGTGTTCGTTAGCTTCCGATGCACAACCACATCAATACCAACATTCGGTTCTGTTGGGCATTAGGATACGGTTGTAAGTATTCAGATAAAAACCCAAATTCTCAAAAGCAGCATACAAAACCGGTAAAAGATGGTTTCTAGAAGCAATGAACTTTTAAATCAAAAAGTTTGTTAATCGGTTCAACTTTGGCGTAAGTCTTGTTAAGAAAAATCAATTGTGAGTCAACAGTTTATTTATTCTTTTCAATTTAGCTTTTTTTTATATTTCATGTCTCAAAACTTTATGACGAGAAGAGTAAAGGCAAGGAAATGGAAGAAAATATTATTTAGACACCTTTGACAGTGACGTAAAATAACGGCGGGAAAGCACAGAAACAATATGCAAAGCTTATCCTCTGCTTAGCTGCATGATACACCGCATGAAATCTTGTTTTATGTGCCTCGAAAGCAGCAAAAGCCCAGCGGTTGATGTGCTGAGTGTCACAATACTGTCTGCTTAAGAAGTGAAAGCTGCTAAAGCCATAACTATTTGATCCGGTTACGATAGGTCAAGCCGATAAAAGCTCACTTCTTGCCGCGGTACGACGGTACCGGCCGAGCGAGGGATCAGCTTAACAAAAGCACAAACTTTCCCTATCCACATCCAACGCCTCTTCTCGAAGCCCTGGTGCGAAACGACTTAGCCGATAGTGAAGAAGGTTTGCTACCAACCAGGCGAGATGCTAATAAAATTTACCATCACGTCTCAAGAGCCCGTACCGGGAGGGGGGGGGGTTGAGCCCTCAAGTAGTGGTGGCTAGCAAGAAAACAAATCGCTTGCTCCAAACCATCCCGCACCACTTCCCGCAGCCAATCAACCGGGGTCCGCGTGAAGCTTTACTTTAATCATGCATATACAGACAAAAAAAGGCTACCCCATTCATTGCCGGACCCGTCCACACGGTGGCTCGAACGATCGGGGCCGACCCACTTCCACAAAACTGTTGACTAGTATTTCATTAACTCTGCTGACGGTGTTTTGATTTATGAAAACTTTATTTATAACTTCCGAACACACCGGGCGTTCCGGTTGAAATTAGCTTGGATGAAGATGAATACCAGCATCGAGCAGCACTGGTGGCCACGGGCGCACGGAACAGAGGTGCCCAATTTTATGGAGCATGCAGTACATTTTACGATTTTACATTGCGCTGCGCTGCCTTGTTGCTGCTCCGTGTACGGCTACTGAGCGCAGGCAAAGATCACTCAATTTTGCGATGATTTAAGGAACTAATCCGCACACACCTCAAAGCGAAAGCGGGGAGACATTTATCATGCAAGAAAGTGCAGCCGGAGCGCTTTTTAAACGGGAAATCTGGGTTAATTGGATGGAACGAGTGTCGTAAATCAACGATTAACATCGTACGACGGGTGGAATAATTTATTTACCGAGTCTTGTTTTTCTCTGCTTATCCACAGCCCTTGGAATGGACAGCAAAAAAAATGATGTAGTGTCTGATGGTTGCGTTTAATAATAATGATTCTTTTCTTCAGCGGGATTACACATTACTTTCACTGTTTAAACCAGGCTACAAAGACATCTCGTAACAAATCCGTATCAATCTGCAAAATAATAATATTTACTAATAAATCTGAATTTTGTACAATACACAATAAAGCTTTATAACTATACCATAGTCTGACTCGCTCCAAAAGTAATATGAAACTCTCCTAAACAACGCAAACGGTTGTGCAAAATTTGGAAAAAAAAATCAACAACATTGATGGATGTTTCCGGCATTCGAAGCATTGGTTATTGGAAGCTTTCGAACGTAAAATTATTCCAAACTTAATTTAAAGACCAATTATTAGTTTTTTTTTACCATGAGAACCCATCTCTATTCGTCCATTGAGCGATTCCTTGTCTGCACCACAATTTACCTCTACGGTCATTACGGCACATTACAGTCAAAACGACTAAATTCTAAATTTTTACCGCATTGGTTTTTTTCCCACAACCAGTGTCCTAACGCTTCGAGCCACATAACAAATGAAATGGAAAAGTTCCACACTTTCGGACAAAAAAAAAAAGCTTCCCCAATAAAACCGTGCAAAAACAACCAATGTTAGCAGCCAGCCTTCATCTACCTTCCAGGTACACCGAAATGCATGTCTTTAGATGCTTGTGGCTTCCTAACTCACGCTTCGAACCACACGGACAGTAAACTTTCACTACCCCGCGTTTTCGGAAAACTTTATCCCTCGAGCGCAATGGCGGGTGCAACACGAACGTACAGGAATTGTCCTCGTTTGCCGTACGAACCCGACGGAACGGCCAGCCCAACCCACGGCATCCTGTACCCTTGCAAGCAATCCTTACTGCTCAAGGATACACGGACCGGGTGTGGTGTGTACGTGGGTTCGTACCTGGCCCGGTACAAACGTAAACACACCTTACCCGTGTCGGGTCGGGTCGAGTGAACATATCCTCAAACCCATCATTCCCTCGTGTCGGTACAAACCCAAGCGAAAACCTCTGTGTGCAAGGAAGCTCAGGGTTGATAAATTTATTCCATCCCAGACTCGTGCACCTAACCAAAAAACCCCCGGTGTGTACGGGACGAAACAACCGCGTGTAATCCGCGCCTTCCGCGGCTTTTGCTCGCGCAAACGTACGCGCTGCGATGCAAAGAAGCATGCAAAACGCGCGTGCATCCACACAGAGGCATCGAGCGGCGAAAGGACCGAAGCATGGGCAGCTTTGCACAAAACGTCGGCCCACCGGTGAATAACTGCACGTGACGCGCACAGCTTACCGCGGTACACATTCCGAAACCAACCGAAGCTAAAACCGGTAACGGTAACAATCGCACTCGCAAGTTCCGGTTGGGAAACCGCATGCAACGCAACCGTGCACAATGGTGGAAAAGCCGACGAAATGCGAGGAGCTAACTTTTGGGGAATTTAATTATTCACAACTTACACCAAAGAAATTCTGACTACTTCTGGCTACCATCGCCTGTACTGTTAGCACCACACAGGTTGCGCACAACAGTACTTTGGAGTAACGCCCCGCTGGTGAAACTATTTTCATGCATAAGAAAAACCCACACGTACGCAGCCAAATACATACACCAGAGCGACCAGGCGCCTCCATCACCATGGAACACGGGCGGCGGTCGATGAACACGCATCTTAGTGGGCGCCCCCAAGTGAGTTGACGGCTTATAGCACGGTCAACACGTTCAACCTGGTTTCGTGGTGAAACGGATGTAACGACGTTATATTATCATTCCATCATACACACTCCATGACTCGGGGTGTCTCTCCGGGAAAATCTTGCCGGTAGTGAAGTGTGTTGACACCAAACTAGGGTGGAATTGAGACCCGGAGCAGGCGATAACGATGATGTTTCCATTTCCATTACACTCCATCCAAACTCGGGCTGTCGTCTCTAGTGAACTCCAACAGTAAAGCTACCGTCAGTCTGCATGGGGTGCGCATGCGTCCGCAACGTTCATCTGCAATTCATTCGTAGCAAAACAGTCAACAATTTTCCGCTTGTCCTAGGGGAAAAGCGTCACCCTATTCGTCCTACCCCGAAAGCAGAATCGTCGTTTGACCGAGTGAACTGGAATGTAGAGAACTCGTTGGCTCCATACTTTATGTTTCTTTTCCATTCGTATGTGTGTCAGTTGGTGGGTATTACACACGTTGCCGCCTTTTCCCGATGCTGGAGCGGTGCCGTAGGACACAGTGCCACTTCATGTGGTGCCACAAGTTTAATCCAATTCCACGCGTACACTGCCGCCGAGTGGAGATTTGTGGTGGACCGCTGCAAACCGATAGAACTGTTTATTTTTGCATTTCCGCATTATTCACCGTTTCCAACACCGTGCCTCGCTTCTCATTCACCCGACCGCGATTAGACCGAGTTTTACCCGGTCTCTTCATTGTTCGTTTGCGCCAAGGCGAATAAATAGCATAAATATAGTTTGGTAAAACCCCGGCTTGCCGGTTTCCTAGCATTAAAACCCCGTGGCCGTTGTGGGGTTAACTGTTGCTGGCAATATGGGAACAACCATCACCATCATCACCGGCCCTTTATTAGCGACTCAACACAATGGTCGATCGGTTGGGTGGAAGGTATGACCGAAAACATAAACAATGCTCAATGCTAAGCAATGCTCAATGCGTTGGATGGGTGATACAGCTGCATCAGGCCGGTACGTTACCGCAACCACCGTTCGTGGTAACGATGTGGTGGCTTGCTATTGATTTTCCGGTTCTTTAGCACCCAACGCCATCAGTTGCCGTCCTACGTTGGGCGCTTCACAATGGGCGAATAGTTTTAACGCTCTTCCAGCAATCAAACAGCCACAGCTTGGAGCTTCTATTGTTGTGAAATCGAGGTACTTCTCAATTTCATAAATACGCTAAAATTCATCTTTACCTTCAAACAATGTAATTCGCAGATGGATTAATTATACCAGTTGTCCAATAATGAATCGATTTACAGTAATTATTCCACAATGTAATCCTATCCTTTACCAATCCTATCTTATCTGTAGACAAGTGTTTAAATTTAGTGAGAAATTAGTGTTTAGAATTGATGCATTTAATGGAATGGAGATATTTTCAATGTGATCAAGTAATTTTCACAAATCCATAGGAGATCTTTTCTGTTGGAATAATATAGCTGTTATACAAACTTAAACTGGAAACGTCGAACATCTGTACAACTTGCAGTACAACAGTACCAGAAACATTCTAGAATGTGCTCGGTGAACGATAATCTTGCTTAACGATTACGAAACCGGCTACGGCCAATTTTCGTCGCTATTCTGCCGCAACTTGTTTGCGCTGTAATGTTTCCCTACCGTTCACCATCGCGTTCCCCCTTCCCTTTCCGCCGTATCAACAGTTTCCAACAGGCAGCCGTTGTACCACTAACCGCAAGATAAGATTTATGCCAGTCCCGATAACAACGTTGTTTAGGAACGCTTTTTAATATCTCATTCCTTTTTGTCGTCGTGTTCACAACTTCCCGCCAACACTCGGTCGGCTGCAATCGGCGGCGCCCCCACGTACGAGAGGGGGCGGTGAAAACCGGCATCAAAGCCGCTGGGCGATTGTGACGGTCTGATAAAGACGCTATCGCTGCTAATGGCCAGTGGCGAATGAGTCAAGCGGTGGCGGTTAGCCTTATTCAAGCTTTCCAGCGATTTCCCGACCGACAACCTAACCACAGCTTGTACCGCCGCCAACGATGAACCTGATGACGGTCAAGAGTGAAGCCAGCAACGAACAAAGATAACCCACACTCCACGGGGCCGTACCAGACTGGAACGAACCATTCGTAAATCCTTCTTGTGTGTGACCTTTTTTTTTTTTTTTTCTTCTTCGCCGTTTTTGCTCACGTCTCTCCCTTTACCGCGCTGGACACTAAATAACAAACTTGCCCTCGAAACCACAAATGACCAGGCGCCTCCATTCACAATCCGTTCGAATAGGGCCTGCCGTCTGTTTATCCTAACCCTTAACCCATTGGCATGCCTCAAAGCGAATAAAAAAAAAAACCTCGCCACATACCCCCGGTTCCGAACCCTTCCGTTCGCTGGCAAGTGTTTATAAAGTAGAATATCTTTTAATCGTGGCAATTATCATTAACACCTTTTTATCTTTCCACCCTTTTTTTCGCTTCACTCACAGACGGACGCGCGTGAAAGCATAAATAAATGTTGCTGACTTTTGCCCGTGACAAAAATGGCACCACACCCGTCGGCACGTACACTGTTGTGCACTGTGTTGCGGGTTTTATCGGGTCCGGTGCAATGCTGTCGTGTGATTTGTGTGCGCGGCATTGCTGTGCGGAATGCGAACAGAAACCATCATTACGCGTTGAAACTATCGTGCACGCGATTTAATGGAGCGCGCACACCTGAATGGGATTGTCGTTTTAAATTTGCGCCGAGTGGATGGTGAAATTTAAACGGTAACGGTGCAACTGAGCTCACACGCAACAAAGGGAATACACTTTTCAATGCATTAGCGTTAGTATTATTGTCTGTAAGCTGTGCAAGCTCTATACATCATTAGCTCTTACAGTGTACGATAATCCGAAAACTACTATGCGTATCATTAGTGGACTCCAAAGCTCATACAACATCTGGGATTAAATCTGGCCAGGATGGTGCGTTGTATACTAGCACAGGATTACATACTTAAGCCGACAAACGTTATACAGTTCGTATATAAACTTGAAGAGATAGACCAACCAGAAGAAATCCTGCAAGGACTTTGTTTCTCATCAGAGCGACCAGTACAAATCGATGTCCTACATAGTTAACCCCGTTCAACTTTAATTTACATCCTTTTCGTATTCATTTTCCTTTTTTTTTTTCAAACAGTTTACTTGCAAAAGCATTCGAGATTATTTCTTGCACCCTACGGAAACGATACACCGCTTTCTATTGAACGATGCCGGTGGATTGAAACATATTTCCCCAACCATGTCGATTATCGAAAACACTGCCCCCGACATCAATTTATCTTTCGCGGGTCGGAGAAACCTTTCCACCCCCTTTTTTGCGTCCATCCTCCCACTCCTTCAACTCCCCCCCCGTTTCCAAATTCTAAAATAACAATCTGTTTCGCGTTTCAGCTAGTTTGACGTCATGTGTTAACTCCGGATTTCCACCACAAACCCGGAATTCCGTTTCGTGCCCCTCGGCATCCACCGCCACACCGGGCAGAAAACAATCAACGCCAACAATGAACATAAAAACATACCGTAAATCACGCCCGACAGCCGCTTGATTAAACTATCAATTAGTGCACTTTTTCGGTGCCCTGGTTTGCTGCGTTTGCCTCATCAGTCTGGACCCGATCGAACGCCACCTACCGAAGCTAAGCAGAGTGTGCACAGACACAATAGCCGGCATGCATTTTCACCCCCGGAGGTGAATGGGTAAGTCACCTCCGTTGTTCTTTTTTTAACATTTATTTTCCTCAAACACAAAACATAACCACCGTACATGGCCACACAAAGCGCAGTGTTTGTGTAAGTTTATGCTGAAGTGGCATCAATTCCGGTTCACCCTTTCCACGGTCCTGCTCAAAATCCGCTTCGCCAGTGTGTTATCCTTTTTTTTTTGCATCAACTCAACCCAACCCCGACGATCGCCTCGATGCGAAGATAAATTATCACGCAAAACTTTTCCCTGTCTTGTGTGCAGCCAGCAGAGCCGGTACGTGCGCTGCTCTGCACAACCATCTTCACACAACACACTCCGTTCAATGGCGCAGTAGCGAGAAGCACCAACCAGCATCGCGATTTCCCTGCGCTGGTTGGACCGTCAACGATTTAGCCGCCCTTTCGATTGATAGAGTCATTCTACCCCAAGTGAGGGCAAACTAATAGATGCCCCCCCGGAGAGTTGACTTCGGTGCTAAAGAAAAACAGGACACCACTTCACCAACAGGGCCGGGTTACACTGTCTGCGGGCAGGGTGCTGGTTACGCGCTAGAGCTTCTGGATCGCGTGTTGAATCCATCAATATGCCAGCCAGTGTCGTTGATGAAAGTTTTATGGCTGATTGTAAAATTGATAGCAAAACGGGAAGGATTATCACGACTGCGATAGGGATAGAGCCGTACAAGTGTTCCACGGATGGTAAGTTGCAGTCCGGCTTCGTCATTCAGAAGGATAATCTGGTACGGGTTTCTTGCCATTTCCATTTTTCTCTCTAACAACTTCGTACTTAATCTGCATTGCTTTTAGTGGTGGGAACAGGCTGCAGGAACGTGAATCCTTTGCGTAAGTATTGATGAATTGAATCGTGTTTTTCTACTCAATAAGAAATAATAAAGCTCATAAAATTAAAGAAATTGTTATAAGATTTAAATTTTACTTTGCTTCTTAATTAATAAATATATTCTAAAGTGAAGTTGTAGTGATAAAATTATAATTGAGGTAATATAAACTCCAAGGTGAACGAAAGCGCCTAAAGTTATGCAATCCATAAGACAGACATTACTTTTGATACGGTGCTAATATAGCTAAATAAATCATTTTAATTTTAATATTTAATATTAGTTTGAACAATATTGTAATCACAACGAAACGCTATGTAATGCTTATCAAAATCCAAAATGGCCCCACAAATCCCTCCCGGACATAAACAAATCCTCAACAACGAATAATTGTCAATCGTTTATTAATTATTCTTGCTTACCAGAATCTTATTCGGACTTCTGAAACGACATAATGTTTTTGTTCTCGACTCCTTGACATCTAAAATATGCTCATTGAAATGACTGCAGCTCAAACAAGGGCTCGCAGCCATCGTTGCAGGCGATCGAAACAAAGCGCAGAAAAAACATAGATTCAGCCAAACTTTCCCCATCACCCAGAGCCCTCCCCCCTCCCACGGATCTATGTTAAAAAGTCGTTACAAAACTTCCGAACTAAAGTCAATCAATTTTGAGAAACTGTTTTATATTGCTGCAGCCTTTCGCCGCGTTTCTAGGTGCAAAAGGCGCCAAGTACTTTGCATTCTCACTCGACAGCTTCGGTATCCGGTCCCGATTGTCTTCTTAGAGAATTTGTAGCAAGTTTTCAGCTAAAAAAAAGGGAAACTTCCTCCCATTACTGACCTTGCTCACCACAAAGCGTCCCATTTCCTTACCGTTTGCTTTCTCTCCCCGTACCGAGGTTTAACCAGCAATGTTTTACAGAAAGCTCCGTTGCTGTTCCGGATTCGCCGGGTGGGAGTGTAAACTTTTCCAGGACGGAAAAACAAAGATAAACACATTTTCTCCGCCCGAACTATTTCACCATGCCCAGGACGGGTTGCCAGTTGTGTTCGGCACCGCTATCGCAACTATTTTGTCTACCACTACGTGTATGTGTGTTGTTTCATGCGCTTATTTTTTGCGACCACTACCCATCGTCGTTCAATTTGTAGCAATGATTTATTATAAGCGGAGATCACGGAAAAATTCCCGTCCCGTTCCCGTGCTTCCCGCGCTTCCTCGCATCCCGCACCTTTAAATCATTTACCGCAGCGAACAAACAGCAATGGGGAGGTAACAGTCAAAATCTCCTTTAAAAAAGTAGTTCATTTTATCTGCACCACAAAAAAAAACCTGACGAAACAATTGCATTTTTTGCTTGCTTGCTTGCTTCCGAATTCGTCGAATCCTAGCCGCACAGAGCGCTGAAAGATGCTGAAAGTTTCCTTTTTATATCATTATTTGATGCTTCTCGCAATCCTTCATCGGGAAGATGTTGTGTTGGTTCAGCTGTCTAGGATTATGTCAGATGCAGGGAGTTTAGCTGCCAACGTAAAAAAAAAAGTTGCTCCCGAAATATGTAACGACTTTGCAGTATTAAGCTTGTCAAGCCTTTCGGGAGCGATAGAGAAAATTAATTTTTCAATCGCTTTTAAGAAGAATGCTAGCCCCGAAAAAGAAACTTACTAAGCTTGTCTAAGAACTCTATTGAATAACGAATTGTTGTACAATGTTACATGATAAATTTTGACTAACCGAAAGCTATGCAATAGAATCCTCATCCAAAAACCACATTATCCTCTGTTTGCCTAGTTTTTACTAAAGCTTTTTCGTTAGAAAAAAACGGTACCAAAGTTCCACACACAACACAGAAGACAGAGAGATTCGTTATGCTGCACAAAGTTGTGCATAAATTGGATTTTTAACCCCCGGACGAAAATTTGCTAATTAATGAGCTAAATAACTTTCTTCTACGCAACCTTTTCGGACAAACCGTTCGAGGTGCGCATAGTTTCCAACGAATTTTCGTAAGCTATTCGCGACACACCCCGCCGTCCTCATTCTGCACTGCTGTTGCACAAACCGGTGGCAGAAATTGGGACATTTAACCACCGTAAAACTGGCCATAATTTTACCCAAGTAGCACATTTTGCACACACACTTCCACATCGCCGCTTCTAAAACAAAAGTTGAAGTTTAAAATTTTCCACCGCCGGGAAGGGGTGGAAATGTGGGTGGCGAGATGGTGTTTTTCTCCGCTTTTCTTACTTATAAAAGTAAAGCGTTCAACTAGTCCTGAGCTGGCACCCTAAAAATATAACCACAATAGAACAGCGAACCGGAAACAGCGTCAGAGTGGTCTGCACTGTCCTGTCTGTTGGAGGCGCACGGAGGCGTATTTCCGCCTGCCAACTGTCCAACTAACCGAAACACCGAAACCGTTTTCCGTGCGATGGTTTGCACCGAGTACGCAACCGGGATGGAGGGAACATTTTACATCTCCACACCGTACAAAACAGGCTCGCCGGAGTAAAGCGCCATCACGAGCGTCTCGTAGGGAAAATATTTTAATTAGAAAATGGAGCTGAAAATTCTCGATCTCCATTTAAACCGGACCAAGCGCAGAGATTGGAGCAGTTGGTCTATTTTGTTTTTCCTTTCCGGTGCATTTACACAGATGGTGTTTGCTTTAATTTACCGAAACCGAAGATTAGCTGGATCCCCGGAAATTATTCATCGCTTTCGGGATTCTGAATCAAACTGAGACAAACATGGCAACGTCAATCAGCGGATGGGCGTGGGCGCATTCTATCTTCTCGTCGAATAAATAGCTGATGGACGGATCGGTTCAGATAATCCTTTAATCAAGTTCCAAAATTATGCTCCTAGCTTTTGGCCGGAATTTAATGCACTTTAAATCTAACAACGCAAAAAAAACTGTTCCCTATAAATGTTCCCAGAAAATACATCACTGAAAGCCATAAATATACATCTTGACATTTTTTTGCGTTCATCCCGATGAAATCGCAACGGGTCTTGAAAAATCAAACCAAAAAACGGTTTATAAAAGTTGCTTATTCCTTAACAAAGTCATTTCATCGCACGAGTGCACGTTCGCTGATCAAACTTTAAAGCATCGATCTGCTCGGTGCCATTTTCACTTCTGCAACCATTTCCTACCAAGCGAGAAAAAGAACCATCCCAGCCCCGTCGAGCGGCAAACATTCTTCAAGAAATATCAACAATAAACAAAGATTTGCAGTGGTACAGAGTTCGGTACTCCACCGCATATCTCACACCCGACGCACGGTACGGGTTTTCCTCGTCACCAACCGGGCGGTAAAGATCAATATCATCGGTAGCATCCGGGTAAGATGACACAATTTTGCTGACAGTGCCGTTGGCAAATTGTTGCCCACATTCGTCTGTGTCAACCGATTCCCTTCTGTAAGAGCAGGATGATTTGATTGCAACAGTGACTGGTACAGAAAGCAACAGAAAACTTTCACATAACTCATGCAAGCGAAGATACTTGCAACTCTTCCCTTTTACCCCCGGGTACGATGAATCGGTTCGATAGACCCCTGGAGAAAATGGTCGCTGTTAAAAAAGTTCAGCACCCAAGGGGTAGGAAAAGAAGTTCAAATGCTTTTACTTTTATTCCTCTTCGAGATTGACGACAACGGCAACGGCGGCAACAACCGTGATGACAACCGGTGCAGTCGGCATCTTCAAGCTTTCGTCCCTCACGGGGTGAAATGTAGCATAAGTATGTTACGGTAAATTATGTTCCTCTCTAAACCGAGGCGCTCATCATATTTGTTTAGAAGTTGCCCTCCCTAGCAGAGAAATGGGTTTTTATGGTGGTAAAAGGGAATTCGTTCAACAATCTTCTCCGGCACTACCGAAGATAAGCTTTTGTAATAGAACAAGGTATGCAAAACTGAAGTGTTATCTTGTAGTACGATAAATTCCCTGAGATCGATATTGCCATATTTTGAATATGGCACATGAAATATGTCCATACTGAATATGTCCATTACGATTAAAACCCTACATTGCATACTTACAGGCTCCAAAACCCAAACCAAAATTCTACGTTTTCATTTGACAGTTATCTCTAAAATCAATATTTTAAATGATTTCCTTCTTTGAACATGTAGAATTCTTTCAGCCACCATCGAAGTTATGCAGACAAAGTAACAACACTGTTGAAATCGCGTTAAGGCCAATAAAGGAAATAAATTTAGCTGGAGAATTGATCCCCCTCCGTCTGCAGGAAATGGAACCGTCGTTCGGGAAAAGCGTATCACTTTCCATCTACAAAACGATACATTGTTGCACTTTATATTTTTAATAAAGCACTACAACAAACTCCAACAAGTGATGTCGACCGTTAGGCAATCATCCGCTTACTCCACTACTTTGTGCTAGCCGGAGTGAAAAGCAGACGAAGTGCACACACCGACCCGTCGAATCAATTAGAACCAGCAGTTAATTGGTTTTCTAATTTCATTTCCATCTTCCAATGTTCCGGTTCGCAATCGTGAAAGGCGATACGTGTTTACCGCGGAAGTACGGTCGGGACATGACTTTTCTAGCCCTGTTTACCGAAACATCGCTTTGAAGTCCATTCGCCTTGGGCTCTACCCCAAGAATTAGTTCAATAAATAATCCTTCTTTACGAGCTTCCGCACGGGTGGTTGGAGTATCGTCCTTCGAGTGTAGTGATGGTTCCAACAAACCTCCCTTCGCCTAGAGGGCAAACACTTTCCCACCGGATTTGAAATAGACACCTGCTACGCTTACAGCTGAATCCGGGATGTACTTACACTAAACCGGAACAAGCGTTGCTCCGCTCAGTCTGCCTCACTGTTTCACTAGCTTCCGTCTAACTTTTCCAGCGGCCACACCTTTATCAAACCTTTCCTGTTGCTGTACCAAAAAGAAAGCGCTAGCAAACATGTTGCTAAAATCACGTCTTTGCGCCTCCCTCAATAATCGACCAACACGAAGGCGATGCTAAACTTTTCTATCCCAGCCCCGTAACCATAAGCTAGTTTCGGGGGCTGGTGCATAAAATGAACGAAATTATTATCTCTACACCCACACATACTCTTTCCGGCTCCCTTCCGGCTATGAAATTGTGGACTTTTTTTTCTTTCAGCCTAACCCTTTTAGGCGGACCCCACACTCAACAAACGTACCCAGCCCCCATTATGCGCAGGCAAATTGGTTCAAAAGTGCTCGAGATTACTGCACTCGATTCGGCAGTGTGGCTCTGTTTTGTACACCACAAAACGTTCGCAAACACCGTGACTAAATAGTACACGGATATTTTTAAGCCTAACATTTAACCCAAATTACCGGTCGGACAAAACCAGGTACGTGGTTTTCCAAAATAACAATTGTTTTTGTACCGCGTGAACAAGAAACAAAATTCCCAACCGGTGCACGAATCGGTTCACGTTTTTGTGTACATTTTTTTAAAAATGAAACTCATTCGTGACTGATAATTCTATTAACATTCCTTTTGTGCGACCATTCTTCATAAGCATTTGTGCCATGCGCTTCGCGGAGGTAAAGCACACGGCGCTGTTTAACCTATCGCCTGCAGAGTTGCCTCGTGACTCGCACAAAACCCTTGCAAAATGGGGCCGCCATCCATCGCAAACGAAACGGGGTGCGATTTATTGCGGTAATTTATGTTTGCCTTACTCATTTACACGATATGCACTCATTTTCGCACCACGGAAGTGCAACCCGGTTCGTGCTACAGTGGCCCCAAAAATTTTGTCTTCCCTGTGGTATTATAGCATTTTACATCTTCCCACAGGAATTGGTGGGGCAAGCAAGAGATAGAGATACAGGTCCGGTTTCCCACGGTGACCGGCCGCTGCTCGTTCTCCTTCCCCAAACTTCTTTTGCTCCTGATGGTTTAATTAATTATTCCTTTACCCTTAAGTAACCACACTTACAGCGACGGCGTGTGGTGGTGATTTGCTGAAAGTATTGTTAAGGAACGGCAGGCATTAGTGTTTGGTGAGCAAAAGGCGAAATTGCCCCAGTACCCCCCCCCCCAGTACTTCCAGTGGGGTGGGGGAAGAATTTTTCCTGGGATTTTTGAGGATTTTCTAACCACCCTACCTGAGGTTCTGCTGCTCGTTCACTACGGGACACCACTTCCAAGACAGCGGAATGTTTCGAGAGGTTAACGCAGAAGAACAAGTTCACCAAGCGCAATAGCTGGCAACGGAAAATTACCGTAATTTGGTTGCACTTTTGCTTTTGCCCAAAGCCAGAAAAAAACACAATTTTTCACCTAAAAAGAAAAAAAAGAAAACAAGAAATCCAACGAGAGCAGAATCAAATGAGATTGTCTGGAAGCTTAATGGATTCTTTTTGCCAACGAATCTCTTCCGTCTTCCGCAATGGATGAGTTCCGGGGCTACAAACTTTTCCCTTTTTGCATCCTTCACACGGCAGCGCCATCTCAAATTCAATTCCTCGGGTTGCCGCCAGTGCCTGAAAACCGTCAGCTGCAGGAAGAAAAACGGGAAACGGGAAATCAAAGCAGCAAGCAACCGGTGCGCCCTGGTTGAAGCGCGCCGGAGTGCGTGAAGAAGTAAGTTGCACTCGCGGCAGCCGAAGTACGAATTCGTAACGAGAAACATTTCGCAAGGGGTCATTAAAAATTTGGCACAGTAACATTTTTACGATGATTGCGTACAAGCCGGTGGCTAACGATGCAAATTATCGTACCATACACTTTACGTTTACGCCACCTTTACGTACGGGAATGCCAAAGAAACTCGGTGGAATCGGCGATAAAGGTACCGATTTTCGAGCCCACGTATAGGAAAGTTAGAACCGTCGCGTTTTGGGGTAAGGGTTTGGCGCAAAGCAACTTCAAGCATCACGTGTGAAGTGAAATAAAATTAATGTCTCTTCGAGTGCTTTTCCAGACGGCAGCTGGGGCAAATCTGTTTGCAAGCGTAGGCACCCGGGTTGCCGGGTGTTTAATGTTAAGTCGCTTTCCCTCCTAATTGGGTTATCAATGCCAGATCGTGCGATGAAGGTAAATGATTGAATTTAAAGCAAAAAGTGTTTTGGTGACTTAAAGCCGATTTGGTCCAGGAATGAAAGGTGACAATGAACTTGAACCATACAATCAATACTCTTCATTCATTACGAGTTAATGCTAGTGCTGAATGAATGTTGCAACCGTTTTTTCTGTTCCCAAAAATAAAATCTCACTCGTGACGTGAACATTCAATCAAATGGTTGCGGTGTGTGTGTGTAATAAGTAAACACCATTCTCCATTATTTGAATTATTTTCCATTTTCTACAACCAAAACAAACTTTCAAATGTACTTCCTTCCATACACAGACCCAATTATTTACTTCCGAACAAATTCCTTCCACAGCAACGCGACGACAAACGGGAAAACCATTATGTCCCACTCGAAATCGGGTGCTGCTGCTGACCCCACCATATCTTAAACTGACTTTGATTTATTTCACACGAAGCGCATTTCGGCTTGCTCGAAACCGGTGGCTACAGCAGAGCATTGTTGATACGGTCACATTCCCTATCCGTTCGCACCGAACAAAATTACGCCCCACTCCAATGTGGAGCGATCACTGGGTAATGAAACTGGAAATTCCTTTAATAAATACCATGCCCGTTCGGTATCCGGTGTGGACAGTGGAAAACCGGGCCAAATATTGTATGCCGACTGCATACGCACTGGTCACATGTGGTGACACTTCCACCGCTGTAAACATCCAAGCCCACCACACTGAGCGCCGGGCAAGGAATGACACAAAGTACTACACCGTGGCTATCATTTGACCGGGTTCGGGTGCGAGTGTATTCAAAACGTCCACAAACAAAAAAACCTCGATTCCATTGAAACTCTTTTAGAATCATCATGCGAAATATCGCTTTGGTACACTACTTTTTTATTCTATGTTCATATTGTGACCTTCCCAAACCTAACAACGTCAGTGATACGGGGTTCACAGACACTCTGGATGCCTAGAGTTCCCTCTGTGACGGTCCCAAACGCAACGATCGACTATAGACACCGGGCACACAAACTTCCAGGGCCACTAAATTTAGCGCGCTCCGTCCCGTTTCACAGTGGGCACACTCAAAACTGGATACAATTAATTCCATTCTCGTACATTCTTGGCCCCCGAAAATGGGTACCCTCCTGCATGGCACGACATGCAGCACCAATGGACGATGGACGGTGTCGAGTGGATAAATTTCACGTCTAGGCAGACTCCACACTCGTTACGACAAAACAACCAACTTACTGCATGGACAACACCCGGCTAAAGGCGGAATGTATGCACGTAATCCTCCGCCCACGCCGAGCGGCGAAAGTATCGAAATGAGAATGCTGCGCTATCTCCATCTCGTGTGTCCAGGGATCAGATGGACCGACCCAAAATACGGCTACTAACCTTCACACCGGATCGACCCACACGTGCCCGGGTGTGCGGGTGTGTGGAAAAGCAATCCGTAGCAGATGCTAACACTGGCCAAGCGCGTTTCGACTTTGGCACTCATTTCGAACGGTTCAAAAAGGTTTCGCTGTGCAAAGTAGCTCACCGAAATGTCACAGGAAATCGTACTAGCAGTGGGGCCAACACCAAAACATTCTGCTGGCATTCGGACCAGCGCATAAAGTAGCCAAATTTATATTTATTCAATTTCCAAATAGCATTTCGTTTACAGTATTTACGACACACCTCGACGCGTCCCAGCCGTGACGTGTATCCGACGGGATCATCCGGGAAGTTACTTCGGGTTTTCGGTGTTCTTGGGCTCATCGTTTCATTTGCGTACGTGATACGCTTTGGAGTAATTTAATTTCTACTCGGAATGGGTCTGGATCAGCTTCAGCGAGGTAACGTCGGTGAGATCCTTTTTTTCTCTGTGGGATCTAGGTGGGAAGCATAGACCATTACGGACCCAATGGCTAAAGTGCATCAGGATTGAGGGTAGCATGTGTTATTGAAAGTGGATTATTGCAAACGTAACGTTCAGTTATGCAGATAGTTTACAAATGTCATTAAAAGTTTATGTTTTTGGTTAGCTTTCAATGATCAAATAGTCTATAAACTTAGTTGTATGCCTTAAAGCCCAACAAGGGGAGCTGCTTTTCACCCGGACAAAAGATATGACTTTTATTTCAAATTTAAATGAAATTGCAAACATACCACTTTTCAATGGATGTGCGTAATAGAAACATTTTTATCTCACTACAGCCCCAGCTTTCCGTGCATTGAGCAATGTAAATCTCTATCGAACAATTTGAACAAGCACTGATAGGAAGCGGATTAGCGACGAGTTCGTATTTCATTTCCAACAAAAAAAAAGGATAACCTACCAACTTACGAAACGAGCCCTCATGGGTGATGGTGGCATCAGATTAGCCGCAAACTTTTATCCCTTCCATCGTTCTCTTTGTTCTAATAAATTGTTCCAATTTGAAAGAGAGATTGTAGTGCGCCTTTTTTGTTGCTTTTTTGAATCATCGTGCCGGGGCAAACCTAAAACCACTCGAACATTAAGCCATCGCCAACCATAGCCGCATAAGGATTACAGGTCCATGGTCGCCCGATAGCGCCGGTATATGAGTCGGGCCTTCGAAAAGCTTTTGCTACCAGTAACCCGGAAACACCGTCGGGCGCTCAAAAACGGTGAAAATTGAATATTCATAATCGTGAAAATGACTCATGAATAAAACATATTTGATCTTTCGTTTTTTATTCTCCGATATTTTTGGTTAGACGTTTCATATACCAAATACACACAGCCACACAAGTTCGCGTGCAGTACTGGCCCGCTACACCATCGCGTCTGCCGGCTAGTACACTGCACTTGAACGCGTGTGGTCCGATACTTCCGAAAAAACCCGTAGCCATATTTAAACATTGACGAACGGACAAGTTGTTGGCCACCAGCCAGGTGCCTTTTTGAAGTACAATTTTTGTCGCGTACCAAGACCGGGAACAGGATTCCGATGTCGATATAAATACGAATCTCTCTCGCACGCTTGACAACAAAAGCCAGCAATAACAACAACGAATCTTCCGTCCGGCGCCTTTCGTTACGATTGCAGCAGTCAAACAACAAGCGGGTCCGCACTAGTGCCCAACCGACACACGGAAAACAACCCGTACAATAGTTCTGTTTCGCAAACGTACAGCATTAGCAACAACAAAAAGCAAACGTTGAACCATTCGCACCATTCGACATCCACTGCACGTGCAGCGTTCTACGGCAGCATAGCATGAGCGCTAGGCAAATTAAAATACCATGCAAACCCGGGTGCATTTTCATTCCACACCAGTTCTTTTGGTCACTTGTTCACGCGTTGCCCGAAACGGGAAGGGATTCCACCATTCGTCCGATTAGTGGCATTAGCCGGTGAATAAGCAAGTGGTTCCGGAATGAAATCACCGTGTACCTTTTGAATTTCTGAGAACGCAATATCGGCGCCGAGGGAATATCGATGCACACCACACACCTCGGTCGCAGTCAGATGGAAATTTAAAAAAATTTAAACAGAAGGATAAAATGAAAGGAAGAGCCACGCTAGGGCAAAAAACCGTCTATGCAGTCCCCTAACACAACCTAGCGCTCCATAACGCCGGATGAGACAGATAAAACAATCATATGTTAATATCACGAGGGATCGACACGGTAACCGTGCATCGCGCGATTCGTTAGTGCACCCGACCGTGCATCCGTTGACAAATCGGTGACTAAAATCCGAACTATTCTGCCACGACTCATGTTCAATGGTGTTGAATAATTCAACCAGGGATCGGGTACATTTCCTTCCCGTTTTCTAATGCACAGTTCTAACCTAATACGGAAACGAGTCAGTGGAATTGCTCGTTTTCGTTAAGGTTTTGTTGTAGAATATTTAAAACAAAGAGTGTACGCAAATATTCGGCGCTACGTGCGAAAAAATACTTAAACATTCATTGTTTCCTGCCAGCGATGAAAATAAATTTTAGTGCATCAAATGTGTAAATAAGGAACGTTACGAAATTTAATCGGTGTTTCTAAATTTGCGGAAGAGTTTTATTCAACTAAAATACAAGTAATGAAAAACGACGTAACAATCCAGCACATTCACAGTTCCAGGACTACTACGCATAGAGATATGTAGTGTGTCTTTAAAAATTAAAGCTTTTTTTATTGTACTAAAACTCTACTAATCATGCATTTTGGTTTCAATGAAATCGGAATAAAATGAAACTCTCCCTTTATACTCTAGGATTCACTCTAAGAACACTAGAAACGAACAACTCTACAAAAACCACTACATAAAAAACGACAAGTCCAGGATCTATAATTACCCAAATGCAAATGTACCACCACCATACATTGTGATACACTGCTTCCAGATATCACCGAAATCGGTTTCACTGTCGAGCTCCCGAAACCAAAAACTTCAGCTCCTTACACTTGCAAACTAAATCCGCTACATACTAGCAAAATGTACTTTACCTCAAATTATCCGCACATACATTTCGTTGAAAGGACCAGGAAAACCCCGTAAAAAGGACGGATGGTTTTACAGCTAGTAAACTTTGCCTTCTCGAGCTATAGGCAAAGCAGTACGTAGTGCTGGCGACACCGAGTACTTCACGGTAATGATCTACATTCGGCACAGGGCCCGGAGTCCTCCGTCTAATGTAATGAAGTGTCAGTGTTCTTGCGCGCCAACCGTCGTCCATGCGATATCCAGCTGCAAGGAGGAAGCAAATGTTAACGGAGAGTTCAACGGGGATGATGATCAAATGACTTCTAACATTATTACCTCCGGTGGAAAAGTTACATTGTTAGTTCACGTGTCGGAACGGGATTGGGGCGAGGTTACCGACTAAGCCCGACACTTCCAAAAGCACTGCCCGCCCGGTGTTGAAAGTTTCACTCCACGCAGCTTCCAGCAGTCTCATGCTTAACGCGCGGTTTATTCCCTCCTCTCGGAATGTTCATCTCCCTCAACGAAACCAAAAGATGGAAGCAGAGTTTTCTTGCATTCTGAAGCACTTTCTTCACTGCGGACACACGTGAGCGCACACAGACACAGCTGCTGTCGCACCGTTTCGTTTGAATAAATGATGCCGAAATCGCAATCTACCGGCATGGAGCTTAGCGGCGAAGATAACCTTGACGGCTAGACCCATGGTCACGGTCAGTGGACACTTTCGTTCTTCAACAACCCCAACAGGGGCATAACTCACCGAGAAAAGCAAGAACAAAGCAGAGTTCTTCTCCTAGCTAGTAACACTTCTGAAGCGCACGGGAACGAAAACACGCGCGTAAAACTTTTGACAGCTCAACTTCATCGTTTGAAAGATTGTGTCAACTGCCATGGTGGTGACAGCAAAATGGGCGCAATTGTGATTGAAGCAATAAACGTGCGATACTTTGGCTGGGGAACGGTTTTTTATTTTACTTTTCTACTTTTTGTATTTAAACACGGCTCTTCCATGTCCCTCAGACAGTGTTTTGCACGGCTAGGTTTAATGATGTTTTGTAAGTTATGTTCTCGCAAAAATATCGTTAAAAATGTTCTGCGTGAAGATGCTTTACAAGGTTGAGTCCATTCCGGCCATGCACACAGCAGCACTACGAAGATAGCGCTACATTCTTCGGAGGACATTTGCCATAATTAAATTTCAACTTTCCCACCATTTACCGAGCGGAATTTTCTGTAAAATGGTCTACATTAAACTGAACATTTGTCCTTCGTGTAGCTACTGCCCACGCAGGGCGCACTCCATCACTCTAAATCACCGCACCAAAATCTCGTACAATGGGCTGATGTACCGCGCCGAGGTCATACTGACCATCGTAATTTACTTCGCTATAAAGAGCCTTTTCATTTCCAACCGTTCATCACATCCTTCGTGCTGCATTTTATTTTTTTTGTGTGGTTTTCAACGTTGATTCAAGATGTTTACAACCGCAGATACAAAAAAGGACCTCGCTTGGAATACAAAAATAAACGCTACTAAAAATGGTCAATTGCATTCGCAACGAACCGTACTACACTCGGCCGATTACTTAGAGGACGATGATTATGCCGCGTAAATTGTGTGCTGCAAACAGCCTACAAGAAGCTTAAATCACGGACGTACCTCCGTGTTCATGAGTTGGGTGAATAATTGATGTAAACGGTATACGGTATACGCCCAACTTTTCATGAAAAATAGACAAAGATCAAGAGTGAACAAATACAGAAATTCAACAACATACATTGAAATAAATTTGCATAATGGGATTTATATAACTTTTCCTGCAAGTGTATTCCTTCTGAAACTCACTCGAAAAATTGTAAATCATGCTTCAGAACCTCTCAGAAACCTCTGTCAGAGATAATAAGTGTAAGTAGAAGTATATCACCGGCACCAAGCATGGCTTAAGTTAGAAATATCGAGCGATGAGTAGTTAACCTCTTCACCATGCAGTTCGTGAAAGAGTCACAACGTTGAGAAGCCCAACAGTCAATAAGAAAGATCGATTACTTAAGCATCCTATAGTAACATTCTACAGTCTGAGAAAACTTCTCTACTCAAAACACCTGTTACGCCGAACGAAGCTGAGACTATATAGAACCTATAAAGTTCCAGTACTCACATACGCCTCTGAGGCATGGACTTTGTCCAAAACTGATGAAATCCCCTGAACCGCGTTCGACAGGAAGAGATGCTCAGCTGGTTAAGCTACATCAGAAACCAATTTCTACCAAATTTTAAAACAGCATAATGCCCTCGTCTAACCTTTCCTTTGCTAGGCATTAATCTTAGCGGTTCTCAAATTATGATCTTAAGCACTTAGAAATAATAAGAAGGCACCTATGTAGCAAATTATTTTACTGCATAGATTCAGTATCTGTTTCCTCTCGCCATTGTGACCTACATTCACTAAAGTACTCTTTAATTTATTCCCAAAATCGGTTCACAGATTAAACCAAAATAACGCGTAAGCACCCAAAAGCAAGCCCTACAAATCCACACTCCACCCAAATAATAAACAATCAAACATTTTACACACACACGTTGCGCCCGTCGAACGTTTTGTCCATGGGGTTGGTTTAATTAAATTTAAATTACTATTCCAAAATAAGTGCACCATTCATTGGCAAATGATAACTAATCGACAGGTTTGGGTGTGCGTGCGGCTCGGTAGGCTATGGGCTATGGGCTACGGTACGGCTCGAATGCTAGGATTTATGGGTATCATTATTAAGCGACACGTTCACGCTAACCGAGCGTTCGTGTGGTTTTGTGATGGTTTTCTGACCCAATAGGTGGTAATGTGGAGCGGCAGAGACGTGTGAGTGTAAATTAAAATTGTTAATGTTGTCCGACAGCACATTAGAGATGGTGCAACCCGTTTGCACAAATTATGACCACAAGAAGTATCAAACGAGGTTTTGCATGAGGTGATTTGATATTAATGTGCATTGAAGAGGCAGATTTTGCATCCCATGTACCATAAATTAAATGATTTAACGATTCTTTTTGCTGTTGAAAATACTACTTCAATACTACCTTCGTTACAACATCATTTTTTCACTGAATTTAGTTTATCAGATTCTTCTATGTGCTTTATCATGAACAACATATGTTTAAAATTGCATTAAAATCGCTTCAAAAATAGCAACTGGTATCGAATCAAATCGCTTTCCGGTTTCCGGTTGACAATTTGATCGTGTCTCCCGATATCGACGAACAAAAACAGAGTCTTGCTGATATGCTTGCCTCAAGTCTGCTACGACGAACGATACATTCCTCTCAAAACACAACCTATTTGCCATTCGTCCCTTCTTAAGCCTTCCGTGCACCGGCACTCGCGATATGCTACGGTTCGTTGTGTGTTGCTATATTTGATCAAAATCAAATCGAGATCCGCAACACCCAAACCCCTCCCTCCACCGTGGTGCTTTATTGTTTTCGATTTAAGATACACTTTTTCTCATCATCGACTGTTGTAGGCTCACCGGCAGAACTAGAATGGCAACAGTCGCATCAGCGAGCATCCCCCGAACAGGGAATGGATTGGGCCTGACAGCACCGACAGGAAATCAATTTCCTGCGCATTTACCGGAACGTCCAATACCTGCTATAAGAGTAGACACCGATTGTTGCGGTGCACGACGAGAATTCAAATGATTTTTTATGGAATCATTTTCCGGCCAGGTTTCCTGTGCCTGATAACCGGAAACGGCTGTGCCTGCCAGTCCAAGCTCCATCCGTCAGGGATCGAACGCTGACGATCGAGGTGTTGAGAAACGTTGCGAAACCCGATAGGAATCTATCCTAAAACGCCTCTGTTGCTAAGATCACCCTTCGTCTTCAAAAAAAGAAAACCATTCTCGGCAAAGGCTGGGCGAAAGATATAAAATATTCAAATATCTTATCCACGACACGACATTTATTTGCTCCATATTTAGCGTCACGCGCTGGGAACGTTCGACGAGCCAGAAACGAATCCAACGATAACCGATATAGGTGTCAGTTGCCTGTTCTGTGCCGGCTGCTAGTCCTTCATTTAAATTGATAAAATCCTGTCAAATAATGGCTAATAGTAGAGCGGAACATGTGTCCCGAAGACGTCCAATAATAAAGCAAAACTAGCACTGGAAATGGATGGCTAGTTGGCAATCGATCAATGGAAAATAGAATTCCCATATCCCAACGCGATGCCGTAGAATCTTGTATACTCTTTGTCTCTTTCTTAGAAATTGTGGCACTTTAAAAGTCGACTTTAATTTGTGTAAAACTTAATACTTTCCAATGCGATAGGCGCTGTCGGGTGCCCGGTCACACAGTTGCAAATTGCCCTGTTCTAAAAATCTAAAAAGCTCATCAGTAAAACAGATCAGTCTGACTCATTTTGCAGATCCTTCTTGGAAAGCTTCCCCTCCAACAACAACAAAAAAGAGAAATCCCCCTATAAGCCTATCCCATTACGTTCACGGCCACCGTTTCAAATCAGCGTCAATATCATCCATAAGCAATGGGAACGAAAGTTCATCTACATAGATTCCCCATTTGCATACATTTCCGATGTGGGGGCCTGATGGCTTTCCACCGAACTCGTCACCGAGGCCAGGTGGGCCATCGTAATAATGGGCCCAGGTATACGCTCGCATACGACGAAATAAAAGCACCCCGGGATCGGTGTCGATCTTGATGGGTAAAAGTTTTCCACGTTCACCCCAACCCCCCCAAACCACTGGAAGCGCTTACGCTCAAATTGTATTTGATGGCCACGCAAAACCAATATACGGCCGGCGCCAAAACAACATCCAGCGGTCTCGGAAAAGGCACACAAAGCATACGAGACACCGTCAACACCATCCAAATTGATTACAGCACACGAGTCCGTCGTTGCATGCGGCAAGGATGTGCTGCTGTGTATGTGGCCGTTCGAAACCCGAAAGAGAGAGAGGGCCCCAAAAAAACACCAAATAAATTTACATTCCTTCATTTCATCAGAGACAAAACAAGGCTCGTGGAAAAAAAAAGGTAATTGGAGGTGTGCAGACACGTGCAAAGAGGTGAAAAATCTCGCGTAACATCCCCAAAATGGAACACTGTTGGCGCTTTCCCCCGACAACATTAATCAACGAACAATCCGTAAAGTGAAGAATGGCAGCTGGTTTGTGGTACGCAGCGTACGTAACCGGAACTGAAAATGCTCCCCCAATTGCTTGATTAATTCATTGTGGATTAAGTTCACCAAATAAATAAAAAGGAACAATCAATGCACTCACACGAGATTCAATGATGCTGTACCGCAGAGAAACGATACAAATGGTAAAGGCATGTTCATTATCAGTAAAGCGAAGGTTTGTATTGTTAATTCCCGGCTTTAACCCGTCATTCTTGTCGTGTAGCATTCTCAAAGTTTACTTCCCAAGTTCTTTAATTTTTAACATCTTGGAGATGCTTGAACAGTGCAAAATAAGGCATGGGTTGGGGACATTTATTTTGTGAATTCTCTAGAAACATTAGAAGTACACAGAGCTCCTGGAGAACAGTTTGAATTTTGACAGAGTCATATATCGACCTCGTAACATTACCGACGAAGACATCAACTGTTCAACTGTTTCCTTTGATCAACAAACTGCTAAGCGGAATGATTCGAATATACAAGAATTCATTGGTACCTTTAGAAGTAGCAGATGTCACCTGATAGTAGGCATTGAAAATAGCTTTTTGAAAGAAGAAGCACCGTTTGACTTTTGCTGATACCGGTATGCTAAATAATAAGGTTTTTCATTTACCTAAAGCAAAAGCTCCATATTATTGTTAGTTAAACTGCAGACCATAGTAAGCTCATATCTGAAGGTCTGTATTATGCGTAGCTCACCAGTAAATACTGTTGTGCCTCGGAACAAGAGAGAAAGACATGCGTCTGCAAGCACTTCCACGACTGACTTTTATTTACTACTGTCACTTTGACAGATATGAGCAATACATTAAACGAGTTTTCTTGGTTTTGAGAGTAATTTGTTTTGAGAGTAAGTAGAACTGAAACTCTAGAGATATCCTTAAAGTCTAGACTCTAAGTCAAGGAGGCTTTGTCCTTTAACCCTTGTGAAACTTGTCCGATCTTGCCTGTCTGTATAATTCTTCATAAAAGTATATAAAATAAATAGAATTGCTAGTACGTTCCGCATTCAGATTCGAACTCCAACCGAGTGCTAATGAGTTTGGCAAAAGAATTGGCACTGCTCCAGAAAAGGCTAACTGTGTGTTAATTTAAACCCACTATCCTTTTTAGATCAAGCACGAGGAAAAGGACACACACCGCAATAGTACGGAAAACTGCGGTAAAAGCACATTTCCACGAGACACTAAACCCATCGGGTTCCGCCCCGGTTGGCAAGCCGGTGGAAAACCGGCAAAGATTTATACCATCCATCCATCTATTCGTTCATCCGTTTGTCCATCACCATCCATCTTGAATGTAACCACCGGGACCTTTGATGAAACAACCCAACCATTACTGGTCCGGTCCACTTCTCGGCGCTGTCCGGGGTGAGATATACACCCCGTCCGTGCACCAGAGGGCCCGGGGCTTGCGATGAGTGATGCAGAAACGAGGGAAAACATAATCGCACGTGATGGGACCACGTTAGCCACTTTTCTGGTCGAATTATTCACACATTCACGCTAGGATAGGTTCTATCGGGACGTGTTTCTCTACCGGGCCAAAAAAAGAAGAAACGAAATATGCGCACCACACACTCACACAGCTTGGAGCATGCAGTAAAGGACATACGAGGACGAGGTTTCGCATTTACTTACGGGAAAACCCGTACCGTACCTGCCCGTACCAGAAGGTGGAAACGAAGCGAAAAACATTTCGCACTACAAGCCCGTCGTAAACTTTTGACCAAATTTTGTGAAAGGATAAACCGACCCCGGTTGCACCCGGAAACGAACCGTGCCGACACAAACCACAAACAACGGTTCCAGCCAGCCAACCTAGCTACCCCGATCTGGGTAGGTCTGGCCGTGGCACGCACCTAAAAACCCTCCCGACCACAAAGCGGTACGCACCGTGCGTGTTCGGGCCTAGAGCATCCTTTTAACCGAGGCAATGAATGAACGAGCTGGAAAATTTTTAGTATCCAACCAAACGACAACGAAAAAAAAACACCGGATTCTAATTTGGTGCGTGTTTATTTTCTCCCACCGAGGTTCTCCTACGGGACGGGACTAAAGAACTATCACACGCACCCCACACAAAGGATAGAAAAGGTCATTTCGGGTCGCGGATATTAGTAACAGTCTGTTGCAACAAAGCATACGCAAAATTCTATACTTAAACGCACGCCACTCGGAGCTGTTTATGTGTGAATAAGCCACCCTTCCCAGTGGGGCTCGGTTACTAATGACATTTACAGTAGGCACCAGCAACTCCCCCACCCACCAACACCACCAGTTGCTCGCACCATTTACTGACCTCAGAATTCATCATTTTAGTACGAAACACATCATCTTCCCGTGCGGTTGTGGCACGCAAACATCTAACCACCGCAAAGGGGTCGCGAGAGTACCTAAAGGGGCGAGTGTTATGGGTGTGGGCTGTGTTTTCATCCCACAAAAGTTATGATCACCTTCGCTGGATGGAGCTGGATGGGCGAATCTGGGACGATTTGCAACAGCGAAATGTTTACCGTGCCGCGCCGGAATACTCCCCTGCCTAATGCTTAGCGTTAAGCTGAGTTAACTAACCGTCGCTAATTGATAACCACTCGCAAACTAGGACTTGACAGATGAAGAGAGATTGAGCTGAAGGGTTTTTTGGAGTGATCGCTAGAGAACGAGTGAGTGCTGATTGTTTAATCCTTGCGGCTTGGGAAACTTTCGGTTGGAGCTAGCGTTTAGTTTTCACGACTCGGTCAGAACTACTGTTCCAAAAGGAGCAAGGCTAAGAAACGTTTTTTAATAATTTTTCAAACCCTAGTTTAAATTTTTATGAACCCTAAAATACCCCTTAATACCCCCCCCCCCTTTAAGGAGACAAAACATTTTAACTTCCCAACAGCATTATCATTTAAAAAGATTTTTTTATCTAATGAACTGCTAGAATAGTAGTGAGAACCACAGAGCCTAAATGTATGCAATTGTTCGTTTGTGCCATTTTTTCAATATTCCAATAAGTAAGCAGCATCATTATTGCTATTTATTCTTTCAACAACAATTTTTATTGCCATTATAATCTCTGTATCACACGGCACACTAAAATATAAGGGCAAAGGCTGGTAATAGTGCATGTTTAAACGATCAGCCAAAACATGAAGTTTGTTATTCATAGACGATTATTAAATTACATTGCATATATTCAGGCGCTTAAAAGGCCATTACAATTCAAATATTATGCGAAAAGCTTTGAGGTAAGTCCAAAATATGTTGATGAACATGATACAAAACTTGGAAACTAAATACAGATTATTAAGCATAAGAATTATAGCTGATAAACTAACGAATTAACCAAGTACAATGGAACACTGATTATCCGTGCCTACAGAATATGTCTCGGATAACTCGCCGCTAAATTGTACTTTAAAAAAAACAGGGAAAGTGAAATCTGCCCCTTTTGTTTCATCTATCATTTGAAAATCCCCTGAAAAAATGGGTTTGACGAGTAGGTAGACATTCGTTCATCTTCTATAGTCACAGTATCATAAAATAAGTTTCAATAATGATAGATCTTTGGGGGAAAAATGCTCCAACCATCCCACTGAACATCTTTACTTTAACATCTTTCATGCAAAACATATAAAAAATACAGTAAACCCTCATTACTTCCACTTTCGTGCTTCCTTTCATCGTGACCTCATCGCAATAATCCAAATAACAATCGAAAATAGCCCTTCGAAAACTTTCCCCATCGTCGGCGTCGAAACAATTTTCCGCTTTGGCCGGTTTGCCTCAACCCGCCTCAACCGGCCAACCGGCATAAGGACCCGGTAGGGAAAATTGTTGCAGTAAGCATGAACAATCCGCACACCCCATTCCGCCATTCCATTCCGGAAGTGAAAATTAATGCAACAACTGGCCGGCGGTCGCGGTTTTATGCAACGCGATGGCAAAATCAAAAACAAAGCACACATACACACACACATAACAGAACGAACAAAACTGTCGCTCCAGACACGGAAACAGTAGAAAACTTTCAATTGGTCTTCGCCGCCAACGACAGCGGAATTACAATTTGCAATTCCATTCGAACTGTAAAAGTTGAGTGCGAGAAGGCAGAAACAAAAACGGCAAAAGGGAAAAGCTCCACCGGCACTCAATTGAACCGAAAATTGACAAGAATATACGAGGGAGCAGAAGAAAACTAGCCAAAAACAAGGAACTGCACCACCGGAACTACGTCTCTTTCTGATGAAACTTTTCTTTATTAGCTTCCCCTTGTTTTTTTTTTTTGTTTTATGTTTTTGGTTTGTTTCGTTGTGGTTGTGCTTTTGTTGCAGAGCGACATCTGATTTTGGAGAATGCCATTTTTTTACTTTTCTGTTGCACTCTGGAAGCTGAACATCGCTGAACTCTGCGCTGAATGGAAAGGGAACTATAAAACTATTCAACAGCGACATAAACAAAACCATGCTGCAATCGAAAAAAAGGGCACGTGGAATAGGGTTTCGCGAGTTTTGGGCATCTCTGTGAGGTTGAGACACTTCGTACAATGAGTGGTGCATTGCTTTCAATGCGACTTTGCTTTGCTAAGACGTCCAAGGGAATGTTTATTATTATTTCAAGCACCTTAAATTGGACTAGACACTCTTACCACTTACAACCTAAGAGAACGTTAAGTACGATAGGTTTGCAATATGAATTATTATTGCAATTAAATTATTATTGCAATTAAATTATTGCTTAATAAATCGATGTTGGCCAAAATCAAATTTTCCTCATATTTCTGACTACAAATTAAAAGTTGCAAGATTACCAATTTTACACAAATTGCCTACATTTAGGGGCAACATTTTGAATCCTTCGCCAATAGACAGCAAGTCATTAATCATGATCGTTTTAAAAAATAATTAATATAATCGTTCGTTACAACTCATAAAAATAATAAGCTTATCTAAAAATGCTTCCATAAATATTACACACAGATATAAGAAGCAAATTCCAAATTCCTTTTTATAACCAAAACTTATTAAACCCTTCCATAAAAAAAACCCTTTTTTCCGTCTATCACATTCTAGCAAAACATGCAACCATCAACCGTCCACTACATCCAGTGGATACAGATCTCAGCATACAGCAATCAAACATAAAACAGTGCAAAAGCTCATCCAGCGAAATATTGCAGCATTTTCCGCAAATCACCGCAGGGTGCATTTTATATTATTTTAGTGCAGTCCAAACCACATTGCACTCCATGTCATCGCACGTCATCGCGTGGTTGCGTAAAACAAAAAAAAAACAAGCACAAAAAGCTGTGAGTGCTATCAGAAACACCACACCTGACACTCACGCTTCAACGGCTCGGTTCGGTTGCTGTTACCAACATGCAATGGAATATTTCTCACGTCATCTTACAGAACCCCCGCACAATAAAAAGGAAAAACGAAACATTTCTCCAGGAAAAATGTACCACAATTACCACACGGGTACAACTGCGGGGAGGAAAAAGAAAAGTACCTTGAAAGATCTGCACCACAATCATGAAATGGGGAGAATTTCGAAAGGGGTTGTGCTGGTTGTAATAAATTCTTGCCCACGTAATTATACACCATCCGTCTTTGTTACCGGGTAGCTGCAAAGCACCGCAAACAGTTTTGAGATGATTTTCAACCTTCAAACCGCCATTCAAACGCTTGCAGCACGGTACAAACAAATATGCTGCTGCACACACGAGATTCATCATGTTTGTTTTGTGCTTGTATTTTCGAAGGTAAATTGTATTCATCTTTTTACCACCGTAAAAAGCATGGAAGATGTATTTTTACAACCCCATGTGTGCGCCCGTTTCATACATTGGGGTTTAGCTTACGCGACTACATTACACCAGCGAATGTTGCGAACGCGAACAACTACTTAAGGGCAGCTTGTCGTGTACGGGCATACATCGCAGCAACCACTTTTGCCAATGAGTGTGCCTTTTTTTTTTTTGTTTTACTCATACACCCTTATCATAAACTAAGGGGGTGTAACATAAATTCCCTCTCAAAAATGTACCCCATTTTCCTGATGGATGAGGGTGTGTATGCACTCGAGATATTATTGCACCTGATCGGATACGCAGGGGTGAAACTTATACTATCACACCATACGGTGGTACTTCGACAAACGAGTTCACTAAGATATTAGTGCTTAAAGCACCAAGAAATAGAGCCACTTTTGAGGTATCGTGCAAGATTTTAGAGTTCTGGAAGACCACTTTACTAATTGTAATAAGCCTAAGAGCTGTCGATTATTTCTGGATGAGTATTGGAAATAGGCAATGGAGAATCAAGGCTACTGGAGGTCCTGGTCGTCCAAATCCAAATTCAAGTAGGTCGAGGGAGAGGTTGCTCAGGTACCATCCAATCGCTGGTCGAGCTTTGAACTTTCGGAAATTCCATAAATCTAGATGGACGAGAAAGATGTACACGAACTCATTTTCCGATTAACAGTCTCTGGAGCAGAAAACCGAAGAGTAAAACGATCTTTCTTGAAGAGGAACCAGTATCGGAGCAGACGATCCTAACAACAGCTAACTCTTACAGATCTAGATAATGTGGAAGAAAGTTGTAACGTTTTCTGGATAAAAATTACCCCGAAAGGTTACGAAACGCATTCGAATTCGTTTCGCGAGGTACCACTGTAAAAGGTTACTTAATGCTCAGCTGGCTCTTGGAGAGGCAAAACCGATAATTAAACATCCGCATTTTCACTACAAACAAAGCTTCTCATTCTTCATTCGTACTTACTGCCCGCAATAACGCATTGCGCAATACCATTAGATCGATTGCGATCGTTTAAGGTCAGTGTTGTAGGGAGAAACGAACCCTCCAAACAAATAGCTTAAAGCATTTATTGAAAGGTTTAAAAAAAGCATACAGCATACTATTAAAAAGGCAAAACTTTCGGCGCGTAAAGCACCCGAATGGGGAAGAAAATAGACTCAGCTGCTCATTACGCTCAGCACCATGAGCAGGATGTCAGGCGTCAACGATTGGCCATCAATTACCGACTTACCCGGCACGACCGACCGACAAACAGAACTCGGGAAGGTCCATAATAATTCATGTTTCATTTTAATCCTCCGCCGGTATCCCTTCCAACCTGGTGTGTCACTAAAAGCAATTTCTCCACTCGTCTGATCACGTGCCGCTAGTGTGTTGCGTCGGTTTTCTTTGCAAAAAAAACGGGCCTCGCACCAATTAACCTGAACCCTGTGCACACGGCTTCAGTACGGTCAACCATAAATCATGCCTCACCGCAGCAATGTCCACGGTGCGCCCAACCCTAGGGGGAGGAAACTCATCACACTGATGCGTGAAATGAAAGGAGTTGCCAATTGGCAACTTAAGCTCTTCACCGTGCCCCAGCGGGAAATGAAAATATGGCTATGGATATTGAAACATTAGTGCCACTCGTTTTACCACCACCCTTGCAAGCTTTGATGTGCAACAACAAACAGCAAACCGATATGACCGATGTGGGGTTTCGACGAAGAGTTCGCAGAAAATATACACTTCTCATCTGACAACAATGTGATGTACAACAAGCTGCGACACAAAAAAAATGCAAAAGTGAGTAAAACAAATTGAAACATTGTTCCAACTCGCAGCAATAGTGTACCGCTTGTGTGTGGATTATTGACGGGGTGAAACGAATACGTGGAAAACGCGCATTGGATGTGAATTTTCAACGCAACCTGCGGTTTATTCCAAGCTTGAAACTCATGTTCGAGGAACTGCATTTTTGCTATTCAATAATCTATAAGTTATATAAAATGAACCATATCAAATTTTCAATGCCAAATAACACTCTGGTGGCATCAATGTTAAAACTGTGTAAATTAAAATACGCATGATTGACATTTCCCAGGAAATGTTCATGGCACATTGCATCAAGATATGTGCCCTTTTCCACGCTCCATTGGCCAATTGAAGTACGTTTTCTTGGAACACTGCCCTGTCGCGATGGACACGTACACGTTGCATGTCCGCATTTCGACGACACAGCTCCATCAAACGCAGAACAAACACTATAGCAAAAAAAACAAACAAACAAACAAATTTTACACAGTGACACCTCATGTCATCATTGCGAATCATGGTGCATACACAGTATTGTTCCACAACCACCCAACGCCTCCACACTGCTTGCGCCATTTAACACATTTGACTTTAATTTTAAGCTTTCCACCGCTTTCGGTTTCCACGCCTGCATTTTTTCCCACTCCCGTGGGTAAATCTGAACAAATGCATTAATTATGTTGTATGATGTTGAGCTCAAGGGCTCAAGCTCAAGTGTATGTGGCGTGGTGTGTGTGCAGGAAGCGCGTAAATAATTGTTTTATTAAATTAGTCTGAACGATGTGTATGAATTATGGGTAGCCGCACGTGCCGTGCATAGATAGCACACATCTGATAATATGGGGGAGGGACAGAAGAAGAAAAAAGTTTTATAGCAACTTGAATGAAGCTTTAAATTGTCCATTTCGTGCCCATGATTTCTTTGCTCGTATTAATAGAGAATAATTCAAAAGGAACAGTGGAGCGTGGAAATTCATCAATTACTCAAACATTATCGGTTTGCTATAAAACTGAAAATTTAAAAAAATTATCATTATTATTAATTTATTTACGTATCTACAATATTTTAACTGCAAAATCTCTGAATCTTAAAAACTTCATAAGTGATTTAAACAACACATTGTCTACATTTAGGCGAACTGTAATACTATTAGTGATCTCGTAAAACACTTTAAGTGAAATGCATTCACCTCACTAAAATTCATGTAATTACGAAATTAAATATAAATCTATCAAAAATTTATATTAAATTTATCCAAAATGTCTAAACACCCATGCTGAGTCTAAGAGGAATTTTCAAAAAAGGATTTGCATATATTTAGGCGCATTTTGCATTAACCAATTAGGCGGTGAGTACTGTTGCTTATACCATTGGAATAGCGCTAACGCTAGTTACAAAACGTTGAAATAACTTAATTATGTACACTACTATGACATATTCTCATATGAATAATTATCCAATGGCCAAAACGTTGACTGTGCAATGCATGCTATGAATGCAATATTCAGCAGCCAGTAACTTAATCCATCATTTCTGCCCAATGTTTCTGATTAATAGCAACGAAATCAATAGACCCTTTTGGAAGTGAAATCGAAACGCCACACACATTAACCCGGAAACGTACACTAAATGTTAGGCACGTCGACAACACACGATGATGATTCGTGCACAAGCCATACCACACAGGAAAATTAAATACTTCAAACTGCTTCCGGATATGCTGGGTATACGACAGGTACGCAAAGTAAGCACGCGAAAATCAGGACGAGGCCACAGTACAGCCTCCAGGCTACGTTAGGTCGTAAACATTTCATAGTGCATCGTGTATTCCTGGTGCTTACGGGTCGGCCGCAGCGGTGAAAAGCATATCTTGATGCGTTCACCCGTTTTTCGGTACGATTCGATTAGGTTGTTGGCTGGGTTGCGCTTGAAGCACTCCGTACCACGGTGGCCGGAATGATGTGAATGCGGTTGATCAATACGGTTTCAGCTTGCAGTAAAATTAAAGTGTGCTTTATTAACTTTCAACCGTGCTCCACAAAGGATGAAATACATCCAGTTAGCTTTACGCGATGACATGAAAGTGTATTTGATCTATTGCCACGACCATCCCGTTAATGTACCATCGTACAACAGTGCGTCGTTGTAGCGGGCATGCAGAAGATGAATAGCTGACATTTCCTCCTTCGGAACATTTACAATCCATTTCGCATCGATTTGATGACGCACTTACGGAGGGTACGCGAACACATTGCCTATATTTACGCCATATCGGTGACGTTTCATATGCACCGCATTTGCAGCATCATCAGCATCAGATTTCATTTCGAGCAGCATCGTTAATCCGTCATAACCTTCAGTCCCGGGTCGTTAAGCCTGGTGACATACGATACCGAATCGAATGGTACGGCCGCCTTGCTAATTGCTTGCGTTGAAGGTCCTTCTATCTCAACACCTTGAGGCAGTTCTGTTCAACTCCCGCAGGCTTTTAGTGCCCAATTTAAGTAACGGTTTACTATTACCAATTATACGATTGTATGATGATTTTGATCTCCTGTTGAAACATGACTTTGTTGAAAAAATAGTGTAAAAGGTTCCAATAAAGTTCCAGGTGTTCCAGATTTCCTCAAGGAAGAAACAAGGAAGATTCTGATACATTTTAGACTCCTTTAAAACCCTGTACAGCTTCAGACCAGTTATCTACACTTAGTGGTGTCCTCACACTTACTGAATTGCTAACTAATTTTGGACGAGAAGTTAAATAACTTTCTTAGGAACTGTATAAATAGCTCCTTTGTGGGCTGTTCATCATCACCAGTACGATCAGTCAGAAAGCTTTTCATTCACCGTTTCCAAGGGTTTCGGTGAACATTTTAAACTGCCAGCCACTTTATCAGTCTTGTCGAATAATTGTGAATATAACAATTTAAAGCTTGCATACATTTAGGCGCTGGGCGGCCTAGTGGTGTATTGGTATTGGCGCCGGTCTTCACACGACAGGACTGACTATCCGTCTATGGGTGAAAAAGACAAAGAAAGACAGAAATGTTAGACTCCGGTCCTTAAAATCTAGACCTCCTGAGGTTGTTGTACCCATGAAGAATATACATTTAGGCGCTACATAAATCCAGTAGGTATCCGAGAGGTAATTTTTGTAGAAGAGTGATCCAATTGAAATAAGGAATATGGAATAGAAAGTTTTAGTTAGAGCTTTATATAAATAAAAATAAACTCACTCGCCACATTGGAAATACATAACATGGTATTACAAACTGAATTACAAACACTTTATAAGTTTTGGAACAATAAAGTACCCATCAACCCACTAATGCGAAAGCAATTGAATAAGTTAAATTGTTTACTAATAGTGGCCGGAAGAAAGAAGGAACTTCTTTCAAAACTCCTCGTACCAATACATCACGACCCGTCATCACATGTAAGCTGTGCGAAAATTCAAAAGCGCCCACTACTTCAAAGACTTTTACACACCCCATTAAGATGGTTTGCTGGTCGATTAAATCCGTTAATTGCTGTGCGATAAGAGATTGTTAAAGCTTTTGCTGGAAAAGCGCAACACACACCAAAAAAAAACACGCTTGAACCAATCAGATCGATAAATCAATTTGTACTACCGGCTGGCGCTTGCCAACTGGGAGACGGAAAAGCTGCCCAGCACAACATAGCGACTCGACGAAATGATAGATGTACTTCCTCAACCAAAAACCTTGCTTAGTGTGGTTTTACACGCCGTGCGGAAGTTCGCAGCCTGGTGGTTTATACGGAATACATTCACATCCTTTCGGGAGCCACCAGCGGGAACTTCTCGCTGCTGCTCGCTACCAGCAAGACGAAACGTCTAGCAAACTGTTCCATCCCGACAAGCTTCTCACGGGTACTGAATAATTGAATTAACAACTATTTCCGTTTACTCGACCGGCTACCAGGGACTAGTCGTGGAATGTGCGCTAAAGGAAAATGCAACTCACGTCAAGGACGCGACCCGGTGGCGGGTCCCGTTCCGGTTCCGGATTGCGCGATACAGCGATCGGTTTTACAATCTGATTCCCCAAGCTGCACCGGATGAGGATCGGGTCAGCTGCACACGGCGCTGCACTGGATGGCAGGACACGGGGCAACAAATTCAATTACCACCGTACAAACAGGAAACAACTCCGACACACACTGGGGGGGAAAGGTTTTCGGGGGTCAGAATACGGCACTTGCAGCATTTACCACTTTACCACGCCTTCCGATCGCTTCGGGGGACCGTAGCGTACCATGGTGGTCTCCCAAAAGCAATTTAAAGATGCGGTTTTCACACCTTCCCGCACTGGAAGCTTTGGTTTAAGGAAAGCGTCTCGTAAATTGGGCTACAGAATACACAATTAGTACTGCAAGATATTGCATTGTGTTTTTGCATATTGAATGTTTTACTTAAATCTTTATGTTGGTAGTCTGAAAGCTATTCAATTCTACTAAAAACAACTCCAAACTTCGAACACGATTACACAACATTATGCTACTTGCTCTCACGGTAGTATTAAACTCCCCCGTGTAAACATACACCTAATCCATCGCTAAGGCAACACAACGGCATATCAACGGCCAAATCCCACCTTTAGACAGCGATAAATTAGTGCAGTTTAATCGCCTGTTTTTCGTGCGCGATACGGCCCTACGAGGGGCGAGCGCGAACGGTCGCTTTAAACCTAGGTTAAATGGCTATTAATCATTAAACTACCGACCGGACGCGGCCAGCCGCCCCACCCGGCAGCGTTTGTATCATTTTTCTTCCGTGCTCGCACGAACGTTTCAAGTCTGTGCCGTATTAGGATTAGCGGCCCGGTGAAGGATGTCTGGGACTGACTGTCGGCAACGTTCCAGAGCATTCCTTTTTTTTTGGCACGGTGAGAACCATTTAAACGCGACGCATAATCCTCTCCTCGTGTGCTCCCAGGTTGACTGTGTGCTGTGAATTTAATGCTCATAGCTGCAAACAGCGAGAATTTGTTGTGCGTATTGCATACTTTAACCAGTTTGCCAACAATTCCTCCGGAATGTATGCAATTTGTATAGCAAAGTTCCTATAATCCTTGTGTTTTACAGCAAAATGTGGATCTTTTTAGGCGATTATAGTTGAGCAGATTTATGTTGGTAACAAGGTTGTCAACTGGGTCACTTGTGCCTTGGCTGTAAAGCTCCCAGATCAAGTACTGAAGATTGTGCACCGAAAAGCGTTCCCGTCTTGGCGTTGTCCAATCGCTACGCTCTTCCATACGCTTTGCCCTAGAAAGCGACCCATTGTCTTCGAAGACACACGAGTCGGAATTAAGCGCTGCTACTAAGAAGAGAAATTCCGTCCCACATAAGGCTCTACGCGTTCTAACCGTGCCATGGAGAAAAAAAAATTCATCAAAATAGTTGACACAGCCAAAATGGTGCTACGGTTGCTAGAAGACGATACACCTTACTCGCTCAACGGGTTTCACCGTTCACTAGTACTCTAACAAATTCCCTTAGAGACTCAAAATGCATCCTTTTGAGGTGAACCGGAATTTTGATATGTTTGATCATATGGTCTAACCAGGCCAGTTGCATAACATAGCACTATTATTTTCTTCCCGAATTCTAAATTCTAAATTGTAGGAAAGGTGCTGCAAACCTTGAAGCATTCGTTACATTCATTTCTTTTGTTAAATTCCGAGAACAAACCCATGTACAGAAGTGTTCTAATATAAAAATTTTTAACATTAAATATAGTACTATCAAAACTTTAATGAACGAAGTTATTGATTGTTAAGCGATTTTATATAAAATCACGTTATGCATTTCAAATTACACGCACTGTAACAAAGCGCACCGCAGGCGATGGTGGTTCGAACTATTAGCCAAGACACAAACCTAGAGCTTAGCGAAAAAGACCACACTCGGCACAGTAGCAAAATTTCATGGCCTCTTCTGATCAACATTATTCATCTTTTACCCCACTGTATGTGTCATTTACTTGTTAAATCCATAATTTCGTGCTACGGGTGAACAATGTATTTGTGTTGATTACGAACATATTATTTTGTACATTATCACAAATTCTCTACACCAATCAGCTGGCTTGCTGTTCATGTTGAGCCTGTGTAAACTACCCTTAATATGGAGCGAAATTCGTTTTTTTGCCAAAACACTGCTGTCAATACAAACAACAGCGTGTGTGAATCTCTTTTCCAGCTCATTGTTTCACGTTGTCCGTAATAAGTTGTTACTATCACAAGGTTCCTGGTAAAGATAAAAAAAATGTGTATGGAATAAGTTAGGACAATTAATTATTAACTTGTAAGAAAACCATCTCCGTAGCATTAGAAACGTTCCGTGACAATAAACCTAGCGAAGTGAACACAGCTCTTAAAAAATAATCTAGCTGTTGTGAATTATGTCAGTTTAAAGTAAGAAAACATTTGCATTTCTGTTGCAACATTTCTATGTGTAATAATGCAGCAAATCCCTCATCGTACCGGTGCCGTACGGTGTTAAGAAACCAATCAGCTGTTTTTCGGCACAATCCTTCGCGTACCCACAAACACTACTGCCGCGACTTTGCGTAAAATTCCCCGGCACACGCACACACACCCATCCAAATAGCTGCATAGAACGAACGCGACGCGTTCATCTCACTCACACATACGCAATGGCACAGTCAAGAAAACCACACTCGCGATCTACAGGTTCTCGCGTGCGATCATTTCATTACTTTTGTTCCGTGAAGTGCGACTCCGCGGCGGGTTTTAATCATCCGGATTAGAATGTATTGAAAGACTTGCAGTCAACCGCAATACGATTATTACCCAGGCTTTGTGATAAGAAACCTTCAGCAGTGCGTGGCAAATGCGTTCTGTTATCGTGGTGTTGCTTATCGTGTGAAAAAAGCCCAAAATTTAATTTCTTACGAATTTCGGTCGCTATTGCTTGTTAATTACGTTATCTAAAGTGAGTGCAATTTAATGCTCCACACGGAGAAAAGAAGTATCGTTCGATTTTTGTCCAATCAGTGCTTGAAAACAACGCAAAAGAGTGCATCTTGTTGCAGTCCTTCTATGGAAGAAATCATTTTTCTCTCATAGGAATAAAAGATTCCTTTAATATTCCCACCCTTGCTGGTGCTCCCTGTGGTGCAGCAAAGCGGAAAATCTTATTTTTAACCACCCAAACACAGCAGAAGATCACACACAAGCAGAACCACAGGTGGAAGAAACAGCAACAAAAACACTGACTTTTATAAATGACTTTTTTCCCCCTGCTCACATGTCAATACCGGTTTCGAAATGTAGTTGTAAGTCGCTGAAAGGTGGATTTCTGTTGTTTACTTTATTTTGTGCTGTTTTGTTAGCATCAACCAGTAGCCGCGTCGATCGTCACCGTGTGATGTGGCGACATTGATACATTACCGTCCCCGATAGCCGGCCTTGTGTTTGTGATGTACGAAGGCAAAAAAACATCTGTGCAGAACAGGTGTGAAAGGGGCACTAACACTGTGTGAACCGTTGCGGATCAGCAGATCGGCCGGCTGTAGCGAACATGGAAGACATTAAGGGTAAGGTTATCAATCATGCTCTGTATCATTCTATGGCTTGAGTGGTGTAAATCTTCAACCACTTTATCGGAGATACGACCCAACTCAACTGAAAATGTCCGCAAATGGTACCGTTTCGTGTGTTGTGTAGCTTCCAACAGGGTCGGTCAGCTGATGGCGATGAATGTAAAACGATCCACCAAATCCATTGGTGATTCATCCTTTCTTCGGAAAGGAACCGAACGTATCAGTACGTAGTGTTTGGCGTACATATGCGAGTGTCACTGTGTTGTGCAACTTTCCATCCTTCCGAAGCACTTGAGCACCAAACCTGGTAGAGCCAAATAGTTCCTTACTATAGCAACATTGTTCCAGTAATAGCACACATCTTTCTAATGTCTATTTTCCCCTGTTTCGTTACCTGACCTTAATTCAATTCCAAATATCTCATTTAATTCGTTGTCTACGATCACTTCCAGAAAATCTAATTCCCAACCTACACTTTGCGGAAAACGACGAGGAAGAACTGGCAGAAGAGATTGGACTACCGCGACGTCCGACCATTCCATCGCTGCTGCAACGGAATTCCCAAATAAACCTGCTAGAACAGATGGATCACAACGGCGAGCAGAACAAGCTAAATGAGCTGCGGCAACGGAAGGGCACGGTGCGTTTCACCCAATCGAAAGTCACCCGGCAGGAAAAGGCACAGCCACCGGATGAACAAACGCCGTTCGGGGAAAGCCTTATGGTGCTGGAGTTCGGCGAAAGCGCTCCGATTGAAGCGATCCAATGGATCATGGACAAGATCCGCGGGCGCCGGGTTGACGGAGGTTTAGAACTGCTCGTACGAAAAGAACCGCTAAGCAAGTAGGTAGCTGTGGGTCTTCTAGTTATCTAACATTTTCTTGTCTAATACGCATTGGATCTCCTTTTTAGAGATAGTCAAACGATCATATTTCACATCTCCGCCACGCACATGAAGCTGCTCGAGATTGCGGACGATATGGGCTTCATGAAGCGCACCAAATCCGGCATCATCCGCAACTTTAACGTTGCCTGTTTGGATGAGTTTTTCTACGACGAAGGAATGGCGCTGGAGGACATTCTAACGCCAGCCGATCGGCAGATAATTATCAAGCATGCGCTGGAATCGATCAAGGCGGCCGATGACGAGCATCGGATACCGGGCACCAAGACCATACTTTACCACGGTCAATCGATCATACAGGCGGCACAGAGTGCGGAGCTAATCGGCAATCTGTACTCCCTGCACGATAAGCGAACGTTGAAAGAGCTACGCCATCGATGGATAAAACCGACGCGCGTTCAACCGATCGATGAGATTCGCGACTACTTCGGTGAGAGTGTCGGGATGTACTTTTCCTTCCTTGGGTTCTACACGTACGCGCTCGTTGTGCCAACGGTGTTCGGCTTTCTGCAGCTCGGCCTATCGGAGGAAACGGAAACCGTACCGTTCTTCTGCGTGTTCTACGTCGTCTGGATGAAGGTGTTTCTGGAGCTGTGGAAGCGCAAAAGTTCATCCCACGCGTATCGCTGGGGTACGATCACGATGACGAATCTGGACGAACCACGGCCCGGTTATTACGGGAAGCTTGCGCGTGATCCCATCACCGGCAAGTGGACGCCCCAGTACCCAAAGTGGAAAACGTACGTCCAGATGTACTGCGTAACGGCACCGATCATCCTGCTGTGCATGGGCATTGCCGCGTTTGTAACGATCTTTCAGTTTTACGTCGAGGCGGAACTAGCCGTACTGTTTGGCCCGGATGCGTACATTATGTACCTGCCGTCGGTGGTGAACGCTATCTACATTGCCGTATCGACGCTGGCGTACGATCGGCTAGCGACGTACCTCACCGATAAGGAGAACCATCGCACGCAAAGCCAGTACGAGCGGCACCGTGTGAACAAGCTGATCGTGCTCGAGTTTGTGAACAATTTCCTCTGTCTGTTCTACATCGCGTTCATACTGCAGGACATGAAGATGCTCAGAACACAGCTGATGATGCAGCTGATCGTACTACAGTTCCTGCAGAATGTGTTCGAAAACCTGTACCCCTACTTGAAGAAGAAGGTTGGCCTCAAGATTGTACGACTGTTTGTGAAGTCAAATGTAGGTATGTTTCGGTTGTGGGTGGAGTTGATTCTACTACGTCTTTTGTTGCGTTCCTTTTTTGTAGTACGAGAAGCTGAAGCAAGCACACGAATCGTACGACGAAATGGGACTGCATTCGCTGGACGACGATGATCCGCGGGTACTACAGAACCGCAAGGAAACGATCCTGGAAGAGTACAACACGTACGACGATTACCTGGAGCTGTACATACAGTTCGGGTACGTAGTGTTGTTTTCCTCGGTGGCTCCCCTGACGGCTTTCTGGGCCATTCTGAACAATGTGATCGAGATACGGCTCGATGCGTACAAGCTGTGCAGCTTCTTCAAGCGACCGTTCGCACGCCGTACGAAAAACATCGGTGCCTGGCAGCTGGCATTCGAAACGCTGGCCGTGATCTCGATACTGACCAACTGTGGCATTCTCTACCTTTCGCCTCATATGCGGTAAGACGTCCAAAGTGTCTCCTGCGTAGGCTGTTGCGTTAACACTATCGTGTTCTTCCGTTCCATTGTAGTGAGCTTGGTGCCGGTTTCAGCCGTGAGGCGTACACACTTACCTTCCTGATTATCGAACATGTGCTGCTTGGGCTAACCTGGTTCATCTACAAAGCCATCCCGGATACACCGCACTGGGTGCGTGTGGCATTGGCAAAGGCCGAACACGAATCGCGCCAAGCACTGAAACGAGAGGTACGAAAGTGACCCTTCATTTAGAGCTAGCCGAGTGTGCGTTTTTCTTTCTGCCTTTATAACAACGTTTCTACTACTTCCAACTATCAACTATTATCTAGCAGGAACAAAGCAATCGATACATCAAACACACCAATCGCTAACGATCAAGTTTTACTTCACTTTGTAGGAATAGAATACGATACGGCAAGCACTGTTCATCTTCCGTACTGGACTCCGCCACCATTGAAACATTTTCTCTCCCAATAGCCATCTCATCATACACACAACACACACACATCGAGAACTGCAGCAAACAAACCCCCGTAGATCATCCGTAGATCCGTTTCTGCCTGTACTGTAGACTATGGTTTAAGCATTGTGTGATCAACACGATGGAAGCAATAATCGATTGCCTATTAACGCTTACTTGAATGCCACAAAGTGCCATTAATCTAAACAGTGAAGCAGCCAGCAAGTAACATGAGTGATGTGTTCTGTTTTTTTTTTTATTAACTGATAAAGCGCAGTAGGTGCGATTAAGTTTTAATTTCTACAATCAAAGAAGCCATTTTAAAACGCCTCTACCTCAGTGCAAACGAAAAAACTCAATCGATACATAAAACTTTGCCCAGCCAATAACTCAAAATAGGTACGCTTTCAAGGCTGATTTTTAAAACGTGTGTTCGTGTGTGTGTCTTTGCGTGGTCAAAATTTACTAAAATCGAGAGGAAGAAGCATGTTCATAGGGTAAGGGTTTGTAAAATGGCTCACCCATTGTTACTTACAGAATGCACAACGATCTCGCAACGTGCTGTTTCGCAGGTTTCGTAGCGTATACGATACGCATTCGATGCTGAACTAAGAAACTCTAATCATGACTGCAAATGGAGAAAAAAGACCGCTATGCAGTTAAGTCATTAAATTCTTTTGGTTCGCTAACCAACGTTAAGGGTGCGGTTTTATATGGACGATACGTAATTTATGTCCGATTTGTTTGGTAGATAGAATTTAATAAAGCTCAGTTACCAATTTAATCATATACCGCTTTTTTGTGGATTGTTGTTGAACGAAATTATTGGTAATCAGGCAAATAATCAATTGAAATTCCATCCACGGTTTTACGTGAACTACAAGTGCTCCAGGCTTCTGTTCGCTCGTGACGATGACAAATATCACAAACAAATAATTGATGTACTCATCTCATCGCACCTATAAAAAACGAACACCAACCGTAACAAATACAATTGCTTACATGAGTGACGTACTGGGCGCCTCCTCAATTTTTCCTTTGTTAATTTATTTGCATAAAACGTATAGCAGTAGTGTTTTTTTAAATTGTGATGTAAAAAAATGTTCAACAAGAAGTACATGGCAAGGCATACGAAGGTATAATCACATGTGCACATCATTAAACGAAAATACATTTACTTACGTTGTTGAAGTACTGGGCGTCTCCAGTCAATAAATTTTACGAAGAGAAAAGATCTTTGAAACCTGTCTTTTTTCCTCGTTTAGATTAGCTGATGGAAAAGATCCTTACTTCAGCCGTCGAATTTTCGTCCTGTTCAACGACAACCTTCCAGCTAGTTGCCCCAATCTTGTGGGAGACCCGGACAATGTCGAATACTGAAGTTTGAAATGCTCTGTACAAGTTCTTTAGTTGGAAGGAGAGGAGAGTGACTAGAGTTTTAGTGTCTCGTATTGTCCAAAATTACCTTCAATAGGGCTTTGAATAGAGGAGCTATGAAATTAAAATTCATGAAAATTGTTTTTTATTAAATTCCTGGGTTCATATAAACAAATTTGATTTACTTATTCAGTTCCGTTCAGCCCCTGGAATTGAACTCACTGGTTCCTGCACACCTATCGCCCCTGCCTTATGCAATCCTCCATTACACACAGTGCGCTTGACTGTGTCACAAGCGCATCACATACCCGTATTAGGCCACACCTTCCCACTGATTACGTTCTCGCTTTTGTGTGTGTTGTTAAAGCCCGGAGCCCGGCAATTAACGAACACCACCGCCTTAACCGATTGGATAAGGCCTGTGTACTGGGAGACCCCTGTTCACAGTTCCACAAACTGTGGAAATCTACACACACTTTTATAAAATACTTTCAACCCTTCTACTTTAAGCACCGGCAGTATGAACGGGACGGCTATATCAACTGTTTTCTCTGTGGTCTACAAAAGAAAATCGACCACAAAAGCGATACTGACCTTATCATTCTTTTATTGATTATTATCATTCATTGAGATAACAGAAAATATGGATTGTTTACTTCGGAACTTTACCACTAGGTAGCGCTTAATCATATAGCGTTTACGGATGTCATCCCACTGCCGGTATACGAACTAGCGGTAGTTTTTTACACCTTGTGTGACCGGTGTGATGTGTGACCGGTTTCTGTGCACCTGTTTAGTAGCAGACTACAAGAAGCAGATATAAACACAATAATGATAAAATGTCAGAAAACGTACATTCTGAGAGTTTATAAAAGAGTGCTAAAATATAGAATAAAAATATGTTTTTATAGAACAAACTGAACAACCGAACAGCTGATTAAAGCAACATCAAAAACATTTTTTCTGGGGACAACAAATATCTCATGTAACTGATACAAGAAAGAGTTGATGGGATTAAGTCTAATTTCGAAGGAAACTGTCGTCAAATATTCGGATGAATCTTTTCCACTACTCGCTGGAACATTCATTGCTGATGATGGGGCACCTTCACCATTTGTTTCACATGTTTGTTCAGATTTTATTGTTTTCCATAAGCGCAACCTAACAATCGCTACTAATAATAGTTTGGTTGGTTTCAAAATCCAGCTGTTAGCGTTCCTGCGTTCGGGATCATCACTCACACACCGCTCTTTAACACTCTGTAACATATTTCATAGTGATCTTGCTAGAGATGAAAACAAGGATAAAAACAAACCCGGGATTATCTGCTTCATAAGATAAAGAGAGTAAGGTGTTTAATTTCCAATCGATCGATGATAAACCACATGCTGCGGGTACAAATTCTTAATTGATCCATCATTTACCTAGGTGCACTCATGTCTAGATATCTCACACAACATACTTTTTTCTTAGAATTTATCACCCCAGAGTGTACGTCGTTATCATTCGCTGCAGTGTTATTCCACTTGCATGGCATCATGGCCAAAGAACTGCTTGATTCGAATTTCTTTCTGTTTCCTTTTTTCTTCCCATTCCAACCTTTTACGTAAGTAAACAACTAAACTTAGCTGAGTTATGAACTGATCTAAGAACAAACCATAAACTAACGAAAGAAATCATTTTACGAATCAACCTTTTTCAGTGACTTGCACCGGTTGCACCGAGTTCGGGCTCAATCGAGTTTTTTTATGTTGAACTATGTCTGTTCCTGTACATTTATAATGTTTGTAACGCATTATCCACGTGTTCGTGCCGATTTGCAGCAATATTTTAGTCTTTCGTCCTTATGTTCTCTTCCAGAGATCCAGTAGAATATTTTGAATATTGTTTTAACTTTTTACCCCAAAATTTGCTTGTCTCTCCTGAATCATCACATTTCTAGTGTCAAAAATAAATCTGCCATTCTGTTGTACATTGCTTGTTTCTTTGTTACATACTCTACACACGATTTACGATTCAGCTTGTGAACCAAAAAAGTATCCCCCGAACGAACATTACGCAAGAGAACAATCAAGAAAAAGGAATTTTTAGGAAGTTTTTGTTGTAAAACAACCCGCTTCCGGCTCATTTCCGTTCACACATACACACAAACACACGTATACAAAGATGCCACGACATTTTCCTTTTCCTCTCTTGCTTTCTCTCTTTCCCTTTCTTCTATGACACAGGATCACACACTTAATAGTACCTTCCATTCCGTTGCACAACAAAATGTTCGTGTAGTGTAGTTGTTTTCTGATTCCCTGGCACTACATATGCTACTTTTTTACTTTCTCAAAAGTTATCAACACTACCGCCACTCAAGTCAAAGGACATGCAGCATTAGTAAGTAATGTAACGCCCATGTAGGGAGTAGGGCCAAAAGCATGTACGTAATTAAACAAATCAATGTAAGAAAAAAAAACTTAACATTAACATCTTGATCATGATCAATGTATCGTAACGTTTTGGTTAAAGCGATACCTTTCATCGCTGCGATTCGTCGTTGCGACTGATGCTTTTCTCAAGATAAGGAACAAATTATATGCTTAAAACATTTAGCTTTCTCATCCTTCATCGTATCGACGGGGGTTATTAAGCTCTACACATTTAGTACCGAAAAGTTCAAACAAACTCTCTACATGAACATAGCAAAACATAGCTCTTCATTGTGCTCATGTAGTATAAAATTTCTCTAGTAAGAAAATCTCCGTACGAGAAATTTCTATTTGTAAACTGTTTAAAAAAAAGAAAAGTATAAAGAATTTGCGACGATTCACAAAACACACAATCAATCAAAGCAGATACGATTCTTATCGCGTACAACTTTCTAAATGAGCAACTGAAAATAAAAACCCTGTGGAGAATTTGTTACACCTTGCTGGGTGTAGAATATCGGTGTGTCGCATGTACTGCAGGAGAAGGTGTAGGAGCAAAACAACGTCCGGTGGAGGTAGTAAAGTTAGCCGGGTCCACTCCGTACGCTCTGGGCGTATGTGTTTCCACCTTAGCGCATTAAAGCACCAGATCCACCAGCTAGTGGACACATGGAAACAATACGCGAGGGTGGTTGGTTTAGGACATAGAACTACATGGCAAACGTGGTGAGCCCATCTGGGTGAGGACGCGGTCGAGCCATTGCAGGGGACCGTTTAAATGCAGCTCTATCCAGCACGGCGTTGAGGTAACGGTTTGTCGACTGCAATAATCGTAGGAGATATTAGCTTTGAATGCGGTACAGCCACGTGCATTGACGTAGCAAGCCGATCCACTTACCGATATTCTGCGCCCCATCCCTTCACGAATGACATACGGATTGTACACATCCGGGTCAGCTGATAGACGGCTTCAAATCCCGCCGATACGGAATCTGACAGTAGCGTTGCAAATTCCTGATTGTTGAAGATTTTTAAATTGCATCCTGCAAGCAAAAGTGAACAGAGCTTTAATATGAACATACGCTAATAAACTGTCTGTCTGCTTACCTGGTGGTATTTTGCACACCGTTGCCGGATGCCACCCGTACCGTTGATTACAGTTCGGGCTCTGTACGAAGATGCTGGAATCGCTTAAACACTCAGCAAACACTTCCCCGCCGATGTAGTACAGCCGCACGCCCTTGCCAATGTGACGGCGCGTTTGCTCCACAACCTCGTTTCTGTTCACGTTCGACAACAGTCCAAGACAAAATCTGAAAGAACGCGGGTAAACAAAACCAACCATCGTTCAGAGTTGCCATTATCAATCGCATGTCGTCGTGTGTTGCATACCGTTCCGAATTGGAAGGATCCGTAAACCCGTCGACCGTGATGGAAGGTTGGGAGGCGTGAAACGTTTCGCCGACGCGCAGGTTTAGCTCGTAGTAGCTGATCGAGCACCAGAACGCCGGTTCGTGGTACATTACGGGCTGTGTGTCCATATCCGATGGTGACATGCGAGACAATTCGGCTGTATGTGTAGCAATGTAGTGGCAAAAGGAAACAATACATTAGACTCTTTCGTGACGACAAACAAATAAAAATGCAAAAGATGTAAACATAATTCCATGTAGCGCTCCGGAGTTTTTCACATCCACTATCGCGGTGAGGATGTAAAGCATTGAGTAGGTTTAATTTTCATAAATTATCACAAGGTGAAACTTATTCATTAAGCAGCCGTGCGAAGAAACATAATTCGCTAAAGAACGCGGATACCAACAATGACTCACTCATATTGTCATTCTGATCGAGCGGATCACCGTCCTCAGACATGTAACCGGGCGGTGGCGTCTCGGTGTTCGGTATGTTGCCCACACTGACGCTAACCGAGTCCATAATCGTTGTGTTGGTCGGTATCTGTTGGCCCAGTGTTGCCTCCATGTAGCACGGTGAAGAAAGATGATGCTGTCGCTGTTGAAGTTGCTGCTGGTGCTGTTGCTGCTGCTGCAGTTGCTGGTGTAGCTGCCGGGCTGATACTTGCGATGGTTGAGGACTGGTTACATAGTTATCACTAGCAATGAAATGATAAAATGGAAGGATCGTTAGTGCATCGCAATCATGGGCACAGTCTGATCGGGGTGAATCTTCCGTTACGTACTTTAATGCATTGTACTGTATGTTGACTGGTACGGTATTACTTAGATCATCCAATGTGTAGGTAACAGAGCTTTCTCCCTGAAGGTTCGATAGGTTCTTCGGAACCAATATGGTCAGCGGTTGCTGGGCCTGCTGCTGTTGCTGATGTTGCTGCGGCTGGTGCTGATGCTGCGAGTGTTGCGAGTGCGATTCGATACGAGTGTAGTGATATGGATTAATGCACACCTCGTCTTTCTTTAGATGATATGCGTACTCGCATACGTCCAGTGCTTTCAACTCGATCTGACTCTGTAAAATAGTAGCATTTAATAGTTTACATTCCGTGACAATTCACGCCTCTTTCCATCGATATCTCACCTTCAAATCAGGCCAGCGCCACAGTCGACAGTATATTACGTGAGGAATACCTTTCTTTAGCGCAACTCCATTTTCTCCATTCGCTGAACCATTTCTGCAACAACATAAAATTATAACATCGTTAATAACGAACAAAGTTAACATGATAATTCACAACAATGATTAATTTAAAAGGAAGATGAATGATTTACTACAATTTTTACATCTTTGTTCCCAAAACTGTATCCGCTACGGAAAGTCATTTGGAACTGGTCAATAAACTGCTGGAATTGCGAGCGGACAACAGATAAGCTAATTGAAGGCCATAAAACAACGCTAACCGTAAACGACACGATTAAGTCATCAATTACAAAAAGCAACGCAATCAATGTCCCAAGAGTAGGACGTGATCGTACTCGTGCCGAAGTAGGCAAATGGCAACCAAGGAGGGTGAGTAATAACTTAATTTACAAAACATAGCGTAGAGCTGACCACAGTATTGGAATATGAAACCAAATCAACCAGAATTCTTAACAGGAAAACTTTGTTAAATTGTTTAATGCTCGCCGTGATCGGGAAATGATTTTTATTTGACACAGCCTAAATCCAAAAAGCTTATTATTTTAGCCAACAAGTCTTGCCTTTAACCCACACTGCCGAAGCTACGAAACGCGCTGCGCAATTTCTCCACGGTAAATATTTCCACTTTCTTAACATTTGCGCCCACTCTGGCCAAAGCTGACTCATTACTGCTGCAAACGGCAGCAGACACACAGCCAGACAGGCACTGCCGTAGTGCATCTCCCGGGCGTCTACTAAAAACACCGTGCCGCTGATGTAATTGCCCGCCAGAAGTGGCGATCTCGTACAAGCGCGAAGGTCTGCGTTCAATTTATCTTTCTCTCGATTGTGCTCCGTGCACCCTGTGCAAAAACCCACACCCATGGTGGGGCAAAACCCCGGTTTCGTTAATGAATTGTGCCAATCTAAACGCAGACAAACGTGGGTTCCACCTTGCCTCTTAAGCGCCAAGACGACCCGGTGGGAGCCGTTTCGCGAGTCACAACAGCGGAGTGAATAACGATCGCAGCAAAAGCCCTAAACCCACGCACAAGTGTGTGGCACCAGGACGAGAGGGAGGAAACGGTACATTGACGAAGGTGTCGCGCTTCATCGATTGATGGAATTGCAAACTTTCAACGAACGAGGCATGGGACAGCGTACAGGGAAACACGCTACACGCTTTTACCCTATATACTAACAACCTTTCGTGTCCATTTCGATTCGATTCGCAGCCAGTTGTAATCATTAGCGTGGATGTAACTGTGGAATTGGATTGTGCAGTGTTTATGTATGATTTATTTATCTCCTAGCACGGTTCACTTCATTTCTCTGTACCACACATAAACGCATAGTTTGAGGCAAAACAGGCTTTTGTAACAACCAAAGCCCAAACGCAATGGTACGCTAAACAATCAACCAATGTATTAGTGTTTAAAGTTTGGCTGATTATTTAGCGATTTGTCGACAGTATACATAACCTGAAACACCAGTAAGAAACAGCTTTGGAAAATAGTTACCTAAAGCAGCTTAAAATGGTAAACTTTGAATAACAAATCTTAATTCATCTTCTTAATCATATTAATAATGCTTAACAAAAAAAAATATATTCGAACGACTTTTTTTTCACGACACGACACGACACAATAAATATACCACGCAATAATTAGCGAAACAGTACCAACCAACGCTTCAAGCTAAAGCTCAAAACTTCAAACGCGATCTTCTCGCAACCACCGATCTCGAAAGTCGGTGGACAACACAACTCACAAACGGTTTTTTGTCCTTTTCGATCGCCGTTTGAGTTCCTGAATTCTACACATTTGTTTATGCAATCGATGTTTTCCTTTTATGTTCATATTAGCCTATAAAATCCTATTTTTCTTTTCATGATTTTACAAATCTTTTTAGTTGAATTTTAAGTCTAACATAATCGTTTCTAAAAATAAATGTACTTTTTCCTCCGTTTTCCAATAACTTCTCGTTCGTCTTCATATGCTTGCGACTTTGCACGGGCGTTAAGCGATGCACATCTTCATTAACCATGCTATTCTTGCACTCCACTCTTCAACAGAGTTCGCAAAGCGCCACACACAGCGTCATTTGCACCCCGTGAATTGCCAACCGCACCTAAAACACCTTCATTACCATATATTCCAATTCCACAATCCCGTGCAGTGTGTTTGCTTGCTGCTTGACGCGCGCTGGTTGAAGATTATCCAAGATCACACAACATCCCACAGTTCCTCCCTGAGATCATCCGTTTCAGCACACGGAACGAAGACGTTTGCTGGCAAATAAATGGCAGTGCTTTACCACCAATACAAACACACACGCGAGCGTGAGCGATAAAACAAACCATTCCAACTCTCTTCAGTGGCACATTATGACGATTTCCTGTTTTCCAACAACTTCATTCCCCCACGGTGCACACGGCGGGTAGCGTTTCCGGTTCCAGCAGTGATACATTCAAGCAAGGGATGAACACACATCGCTTCAGCTATGCAACATCTTCATCCCCTCAACCATTCCATTTCACACACATACAGGCTCTTTCTTTTGCACCCACACACGCACAGAGCAGACATTGGAAACAGAATGAAATCGAAATTAAAATGCCACTATCGGGGTGGTTTATTCCGTGTCACAGTGCTGTACAACATAACCTTCCCTTTTACCCGTGTCATTCATGCCATAATCGAATCGAACAAGTGCCAAATGCATTTTTTTTTTATGTTATGCACCACCCTGTGTACATAGAGCGGGCGCAAACAAACCCTAGCATTCGGTCAGTGACATGGTTCCGTGTACACACCACTGTAGCCAATTAGCAAAATAAACACAGAACTGCATTAAAAAATGGCACATACACACACATGCAACCGTCATTTACAGCTCCCCGTGTTTTACCACAAGTTTCTTGTTCCTTTGCTGATGCTTCATCATATCGATTACATTTTATCATTGCTGATAAACTGTTGCCATATCAAAAATTGATTTTTGCACCGTTTTGTAGTCGACAGGAAATATCAAATGCCAACATAGTTCCATGGCATACTGCGAAGTTAATAAAAAAAACAACCTTGAAGACATTGAAGATGATTGCTTTGATATATCATCCCTTCGGGAAGTTTGGATGTTTTCAAATGTCACTTTTGTTTGTTTTTAATTACTGATTCGTTTGCCCGCCTTCTGGCGGTGTTGTCACCCGCCGCTGACAGCATGACTATTGCACAATCCACTACCACAAAAGGCATATTTCACCCCTTATTGCCAAGCCGCACACAAACACTCGCGCAGAGTCAACACGCACTTCCCTCCCATCGTCCTAAGCACTTCTCTTCGACACATCGCACCGCACACAAAACCCTTCTGTCCCGCTCACCCACCGGGACGCGCTATGTCTGGTTGGGTGTGCAAGCGAGAGACCGCTATAACCACCGCTCAGACACGACGACGGCGACGACAAGAAGCGCATAGAATTTGCACCGAAAAACGTGCAAAATGATCATCCCCCGTGGCGGGCAGCAGCAGTAAGGGCAGACACGCCCGGGAACGCAAGCAAATCCAACAAATTTTCGAAATGTTGAGTGTGATGGTTAGCTCCAAGCGTTGAGTCGGTGGACTTACTTCACCGTGTGTATGTAATGTTTTCCAAGCACTTATCCTTCTTTTACTCCGCAATGGTCAAACACGGGACACACACGCGCGCGAAGGGTGCACCTTTGATGGCGCTTCTATCCGTTGGAACATTCAGCACAACACTGTCCGAGCGCCGGTTAGCTTGCTCCTGATGCGAGCCAGAAAGGAGAGGACTGAGACCCCATCATCATCATCATCATCATTCGCCGCCTAAATATATATGTATACACCGGCACACACACACACCGGTACACACTGGAGCGATTCCGTGGGCGCGCATCTCAAATCATCATCGTTGCTCACAATTTGCCTTCATTGCCCTCCCCAAGGGAGGGTTGTTCTGGTGGGGGCGGAAGAAGCAAGACAAGAGTGTAAGCAAGCAAACACACACACTTACATCGTTTTGCACGCAAAGAAATGAGAAGAACAACCCCAAAACAGAGAGAACACACGCATCGAGAAAACTCCAGATGAGAGAGCGAAAAAGAGAGAAAGGGATAGTGAAAGAGTAAAAATAGATAGAGAAAGCGAGAGAGCGAAACGCATACACACAGCTCGGATAAGCAGCATGCAATGGATGGCAAAACATTGGGGAGGATGGCGTGTCTAGACGTGCAAAGCGGGATGCGGAAGTGTGGGAAGTACCGGGGGCGCCAAAATATGTGTGAGTGGGCAAAAGGCAACGAAGAAAAGCAGCATAAAATATACGAAAAAACAACAACAAATGTTTCAACATGATAGAATTATTCAATTCCACTGTTGCTACATAAAACTTATACAATTCGCACAACATTCTTCAATTCTTCCATAAAAGATTTTTTTTTAATGCTATGTCTCTCGTACTTCCACAGCGTGGGTAGGTTTTATTGCCATGTCCTCTCCACACCAACCGTCAAGAACTGGCGCTTACATTTTAATGCAAGCGCAATGTTAAACATACTTTTTAAAGGCTTCGACACAAAACACACACAACATCGAAGGCGAAGGCGAAAACAAAAGAAAAACATACCATTACGCATCGAGGGGCATGCATGCTCAGACACGCACAGAAAAATGAACGCAGCAACAGCGAAAGTAGACAACTGAAATGGAGCACCAACACACTGACGCGCACATGTATTCCTCCCCCCCTTCCTCTTCTCCTACTTTTTTCGCAAACCCATCATCATCACCTGTGCACTCTTCATCCCCTAAAAATGACGAACTTTTGTGCACTTTAAATAATATGCGCTCCCATTTTTATGCGGCGTGTTTGTTTGGCTGTGTTCTTTTGCTCCTTTTCCTTTACACGGAAACATATGTGGAGAAGGTTCCCTAGGAACGCTCCTTCTCTCTTTCGATCTCGTCTTTAAAGTCTCTTTCTATATTTCTTTTACTCTTTTTTATGCGATATTTTGCTTCTACCCTTTGTGTTTTTGTTTCTTCGGTACTGTTTTCATTCATCCGTGACGGAACGCGAAACGCAACCGGTAAAATAGGAAATGAAAAAAAAACTGTTCGCATGTATACACTTTTACCCGCTTCGAAGCTTTGAGGTGATGAAAAGCGAAACAACAGAAAATGATGAGTTTGTATACATTTTTACAACGATAATAGACGGAAGGAACAACAATACGCCAGAGGCAGCAATGTACCACTTCAACCTAGCCGAACAGAACATAATTTATTATGCAACCGCCATCATTTATTATAATACTATTATTCATTTTGCATACCTAATACAGTGAGGAACAAATAATTAGGTGTGAAAAATAAAACATACTTTCCTTCAATTTTCACCAACTGTTTAATTTTAATTTAATTTAATTTATGGAAAATAAGTGGAAAGCTTTTTTTAAAGATGAACATGTTTGACGGTCACTCCATTTTCTATAAAATTTCTATTTCCCTTAGATGGAAAACGGGACCCTAAGATGAATGAGTAATATAATAATAAACCATACCTATACTTTTTAAACATGGGCCTACTATTCACTAATAAAACGGAAGAGCTAGAGAAGTGGAAATAAACTTCCGCGGGCGAAAGAAAAAAGAATTGATCACAGCACACTCTAATGAAAACAAAAGCCTTCTATGCGCAGAACAGTTGCATTGGTATGTGTATGAGTGTGGCAGTACAGCACAAGTTGAAAAGAAATATGGTGGGGAAAATGGTCCGCGGGCCGGGTTGCGTGGAAAACCTTGAATTCTGCAAACGTTTGCCAAATATTTATGTTTTTTTTTTTCCTCTTTCTGTTCTCCATCCAAAAAACCTCCCCCACACACACATGGACAAACGTGCCATACAGTGTGGGTAGTGTAATTAGCAACCGGGCACTATAATTATCCAACGTTTGTGAAATATATTTTACTACAAAATTGATAAACTTAAAGGAATTTGTGTTGCACTCTATTGCGACGGATTTAGTGCGTTGTTTTTGGCAAGCCGGAATTAATGAAGAAATCCTAAATTCATCAGCATTTCTTTTAGCAAACACTGTTACGTGTGTACCAAATTTCGAAGAGTATTAACAGTTTTGATATCTTTTGTGAGATTTAAAATTGATAATTGCAATGAATGGAGACGCATCACGATTGTTCTGGTGAGGTAGATCAAATATCTTGGAATTACATTGCATGAAAGCAAAAACAAAAAAAGAGAAAGAGAGATAAAATTAAACGGCTTACGGAACAGTCCGGGAATGAAGAGGATAAAAATAACAGCAAACAGAACGTAGCAAAAATGATGAACAACGTTGCACACATGACACGATTATGATGATGACGATGATGGAGAGAAAAAAAGGGAACGACAAAAATAAGCAGGCAGGACCGAAAACCGATTTCTATGCTAATTTTGAGACATCGGCGACGCCGTCGTCTGGTTCCCCGTCTGTGTATTTCGCCACTCACCACAGTTGCACGAACACACGCGAGATGCACCTCGCACACAGGGTGCACCTGATGCGACAACGGTGACGCTTCCGGATTTATTATCTTCAAAATTTAATGGCACACACGCACACAGCAACCATTGCAAGTCTTCTGTAAAACTGAGGATAGTCACACAAAATACAAGATGCACAGCAGGGTCGATACTGGAGAGTTTTTTTTTTTTTTTGAGGAAGCTACGCGAGGTAACTGAACTGTGTACACCTCTCACTAACACTTCCACGTTTGCGGCAGACCAAGGGTAAGGGTCACACTACTCACAGTAAACAACAGCAACAACAACAGCAGACTGTCGCGACAGCGTTGTGCCGACACTTCACCGCTCCAATCAACGTCTGCTTAGATCCCCTTTTGTTTTGGAACGCTCGTGAAGTTTTATATCTTTGTGTTGCTCTATTTTTATCTCCTTTATATCATAAAAGATACAATTATAAGCTTAGTCGAATGGTTATAATGCGTACAAGTGCTTTTACAATACACTTTACCCGGTGAACTACGCAATTTAATATCATCAAACAATTGTATAATATTAATGAGTAGAGTTCTGGAAAGACATGCCTGACACTCCTGACATTCCTGACACTACCGAGGATTCTTTTATGCTTAAAAATTGTATATTAGTATGGAGCAAGAATGAAACAGACAGCGGAGCACTATGACGAATTGCGTACGCGAGACTTTCACTGACTGCTACGATGTGTTGAACCAGTAACAGCACAGAGTAGAGTTCTCGCCACCAGAAACAAAAAAAACCGTGCTCTACACTTCAAAACTCGTCTCATCCCTTATACCCTTCCTGCTGTTGTGGCTTGTCACCTTAAAAACGACCGTTTAAAGGGTCCCACACTAGCTACTGTACAATCGAATAGTTCGGTGAGTTCATTTCTCGCCGAGTTCATTTGGCCATTTCCCATAAGGGATACGTGTAAAAGGGGCATTTTAGGCAAATGGGGATGCGCGCGCATACGCACAATACTCGCACACCGTATGTTGCCTCTCGGGCAGTTGTTCCTGGATGCTTTGGTGCTGTCTGTCCTTTTCTGTTCACCACTCACAAAAACATTTATTCGCACAAAGCCACCCGGCAGACAGGACGGACGGACAGACAGGACAGACAGACAAACTATAGACACGAACACACGCTCACAACGGGAGTGTTGTTGACCTTGTCCCTGGGCCTATGGTTGCCAAGGAGCGTCGCATGGAAATTAATCACGAAAAAACAGAGAGTAGATTTTTCAACTATACAAAAATGAAAGAGAAAATTTTAATCAAAGATGAATACACAATGTATTTTATTGATAGTAAGAAGGTATACTGAAATTTGCTGTTTTTAGAAGGAAAAAAAATCCATTTTTCATGGAGACGCCCGGTCATTAGTAAATTTTCCAAATTTTATAATTAGAGGACAGTTGCAAGATATTTACAAGGTTTTCGTAGTTATCGAGAGAAATCGGAACGTTTTCTGCATTCGGTTCAAATAATAGTTAATTTAGTTTCTTCTGCTAAGGACTGCCTAGATCCGAAAATTTAATCATTGGGACTGTTTCGTGTCCGGCTAGTTGACAGGAACAAAGAGCCTCGGGAACACAGGTGACAAGGCTGTGTGTAATGATGAATAAACGGTTGAAGATCAGAATGATCGGTCGCATCCAGCAACAGAGCCTGAGTCATATTACGTCAAAAAAATCAGTCCTTCTGAGAGATTGACTGCTGGCCCACACTTTCACTAAAAAAAGTCCTAATTGTCAGGGTACTTCTTCTATTCTACTGCAGCTGCTGCAGCTTGTAAATAAAGATGCCAGTACAAATTTGGTTCGGAACAATATCAATATTACAGGGCACACATGAACCGATGTTCAAATTCCAATGTATAATCGACCCACAATCCCAAACCCATTATCAACGGTGACAGTGTATGCTGGGTTTTCAAAACTTGTTCCAACAAACAGTTGTTCACACAGAGCTCAACACCAGCAGAGATGACGCAATACAACCGACTCCGACCGCAAACAAGACAACAAAGCTGAGGTTTTGAAATTTAACAGTGATACAACAAATGTGCTCACTGTTCTATTCTACGTCAGCTACGTGTTAAAAGGATACCTTGATAAATGCAACAGCGTTTGTGTTCGCGCGTGTTTTCTATGTGTAGCCATATCAAACAACAACCCAACTGCCTCTTATCGGGTCTGTGTAAATCGAACGATAAAGGGCTAGACCAACGATGCGCACGATACAATCATACTTCAGCGCGTGCAACAAAAAAATCATCGTACGATTAAATATTTGTTTTGTATTTTAATCATTCGGCTTCTAGGGAGCATCAATCAATGACGTCATTTTTTCAACACAACGACGTAGCTATTACGGTTCTCTCAACAATTGTTTTGGGAGAAACCCATGCCCTGTGAGTATCTCCAAAAACGAGACACAAATTTCATCAACTTATCTTAACAACGATTTGTGCTCATGTTGGAGTGTTCAATAATCAATTCATACATAAGCCTTATGTTATTTGTTAGCATTTGCAGAAGACCGTATGCGTGTTTCGGGCATGCTCCCATTCCAAGTGATGTAAACGAATGCTCGGTTTCACGTCGTGAGTGCACACTATTGCACAAATGTCCACTGGTGGTACGGAAACGAAAACAAAACCATTGTTGTTCACCCCCACCCCATCGGAGCCAAAAAACCGGCTTCCTCCGTGTGTTAACACGTCATGTTGTTAGCATGCTCACGCTTCCCAAAACAATGTTTTCGGGTGTCGGAGTGAGGACAGTTAACTTTGTCCTTGATCTTTAGCTACGGCACATGCTTTTCACAATGTGTGTATTCGGTTCCCTTGCCGCTCGCGCACATATACGCACACAGATGCGAATGTGCACACACGCATTCGAAACTTTTCTGGTGTCACGGATTGCCTAAAAATGTATACTAATTGATTATTTAGATGACTTACGAGGATGGATTTTTTAAAATGACGCTGATTAGACAGTAAAGATATATAGCTTGCTCCATTAGGCTTACCTTGGTATCGGTATACATTTTGTGTGACAGCTCTGTATCGTAAGGGCCCGTTCCAGCTCCTCTAGGGCGCCCGTTTTCTTCATCTTTTTGGCCAAACTTTTGACCGCCTTTTCGCCCCATTTTCCTTCGGCAGCATCGTCTGCCGGAACCTTCCGCCAGCCGAGCAACCGCTTCACGATCGGTGGCGTGAAGGGCAACATCGTTTTCACTGATTTGCTCTTGGAGTGCAAATAAAAGAAGCACCGGGTATTGAAAGAAGGGCACCGGAATAGGTAACTAGATTCGAAGGGGTGGTTCAAGGAACCGGTGGAACCATCACACTTGCACAGAGGAAACCATTCACGAACGTATTCACAACGGCCCACTAGACGGTCGATCGATTTTTGTCACCTTTTCTCGGTATGTAGCTTCTATAACTCACCGCACTTGTTGGTTGTCTGCTTGGGTTAAATTTGATCTAGCATGTAGAAGAAAATAAATGCTGACAGTGTGCAATACCAAGAGCAGTGAAAACCACACACAAAAGACCACATACGCAGTAGGAACTCTGGGTGTTGCTTGGTGCGTTTAGTCAAAAATTGACAGCCAGCATTTTTTTGGAGGCCAAGTAAACCCTTCTTGAAGTCTGGGTGTTTTTTTCTGGGTTGATTGCTTACACCCCGTGATCCTACGCACCTTCTTTTTTGATTTTCAATCACCAATTCATTGGGAGCACACGCACTGGTAACTTGGTGTCGGAACAAACATCTAATCACACATTCACGCACGGTTTCGGTGTGTACAATACTTCTTGCAACTTCACCCAATGGTCGCTGTCGGTTTCACTCAATCGCCACAGATGACTTGGAACATAGCATCCCCCGGGGACATATCCGGACCCCGTACTGCGCTAAACTGCACCGTGCAAATACTTTTCCGTTCCACTTTTGCTTCTTTCCTTTGCTTTACGACTAGCTGCCGTGCGTAAGAAGCAGAAAAACGTACGACGTCAGACGAGGAAGCAGCACCACGACATCACCTGAACGGTGCACCACTTCTGCTCAACACTTGCACACCGATGGAAAGGTACACTTTATGCTTTATGTTACTGCGAACTGTACGGTGATAAACATTACCGTACTATTTCACCGCAAAATGTGCTGCAGTAGTTTCTGATCTGTGCAAATTCGATACGGGAGCGATTTTTTTACTGGGAAACCACAATTGCGAAAATATGGGCAAGAAAGATGCTAGTGATGGACTGGGAACGCTTGTTCCGTTCCGGGGTTGGAGTAGATTGTTCTTTGGGCCGAAAGAAGGCAAAAAAAACACTAACAGGAATGGAAAATGTACTTCTGATAATTATCTTGATAATGAAGCGTTTATTTAATAAAATATGCTACAATGTTGAGTTAATTTTATTGAAGATTTTTATCGGATCTCTCCCGAAAGATCGTGGCCCAAACATAATTTTGCGTAATCCATCCGAAACGTCAAAAAACAATTGACAGATTGTGCTGTCACAGCAGTAAATAAACAGAACAAAGGAATGTAGGGAAAAATCGCAGCGTCGCAAACTCACACACCCGCCCACATAATTCTCCAGCATCTGATGTGAAAAGTGGAATTTATCTTAGCCAAACTTGGTGCTTTGGGTACTTTAAAATGTATTCCGCAGTGTGCTACTAGAGGAGGGCTATAATTTGGTTTTTTCCCTCTTGCTTCAACAGCTCGTCTGGACCTACAATGAGCGACTCGGATATTTGGTCAGCTGTTAAAGAGGGAGACGTTACTAAGCTGCACAAACTACTGGACAATGGGAAGCCGAGTGCCGACATTGGGCAGCAAATTGACTGTAATCGATGGACCATATTACACCATGCGGTTAACAGTCAAAACCTGGACGTGGTAAAACTGATCACCGAACGTTTTAATCCGGACGTGGCCGCACAAAATTTCGACGGTTTAACACCGTTGACGCTTGCTTGCGAACAATCGGCTGCCGTTGAGATCATCATCTATCTTTTGCAGTTAGAAAAGGAAACGAATGCGACCGTGGATGCAAACGAATCGATTGCACCGCTGCATTTTGCTGTGCTTCAAAATCGTATCGATCTCGCCAGGGAGCTGATTGCGCACGGGGTGAAAGTCAACGATGTGCTGCTGAGGGACTCTTCATCTCCGTTGTACATAGTTGCCATCGTGACGGGCAATGGGGAAATGTTGCAATGCTTGCTAGATGCTGCCAATGTGGAAGTGCCCTTTGTCGCGGACGAGGAAGATGGGTTCACGCTGTTGGATGTATTCGCCGTACGGGCCGCATATGCTACGGAGCAGAAAATTGCTTGTTTCGAAATTCTCTACAATCTTGGGCAACCGAACCCAAACGCCGGTGACGGTGGTGTGCGGTATAATGTGGATGACATACTGAAACCGGCCGTGCTGAGTTATTCCTCCACGTCGTTGATTGAATACTTCATCGAAACCGAACGCAAGTGGGAAACGCGTGAGGAGATCCTTTCCTTGTACGACAGGCTGACAAAGTGCTTCAAATTTCTACCACTGTTCGTGCTGTGCGAATGTGGACCGGTATCCAAGGAGAGGAAGGAACTGGATGCCATTCTGCGTGAACCATTTCTGAAAGAGATAGTTTCCGAGGTGGGCGGTGAGATGGAAGAATTGTTTAGAAGCGTCATTCAAGTGGAGGATGAAAAGGTCGCCACAAATGCGAAGCAACTGTTGCAGGATTTCGCAACATTCGCACAGTCAATACAGCTGGAATGCATTCGCAGTGCCATACAGTCGAGCGTACAGGTTGCCTTCCTGACCAAACATCTAATGATCGACAAACCGTTGATGAGCAGTAGACAGCAGCTCGTGGCATACCAGCCAATCATCGACTGTATGATGAGCATGTACGGCAACAATGGGGCGGATGGCATCGTCGAGATTTTACTTAATGATGAAGAGCAGCTAATGCGGCCGGATCTAGTATTCCCCCTACTGAAGTACTGCACCACACTGTTCATGTGTCCCGAAACCATGCCGGGCGGGCCGAAGGGAAACCGGTTGTTTCAGTGGTTTATGCATCTGTTTGGCACGTGGAAAAGGATCAAGTGCTTCAGTGTGCCACAGATGCATGTGTTCACACTGAAGCGCTTGGCACGCGACGTTGTGCGCGAAACCGTGTGGAACGGGATGGATGTAGCGCTAAGGGCACGAAAAAGTGCCACATTCCTCGACCGGCTACAATCGATTAATGTTCCGAACGAACTAAAGGACTACCTTAGATACAGTGACTATACTTCCTTGCAGTACTTCCTTTACCACATGCATGACGCTATAGATTATTTGACCGAATCCAGAAACCTAGGAGGAGGAGACTGATTTAGCTAGGTAGGAACTTGGAACATGACGGATTTTTTAAAATGTATTAGGAGTGTGAGTAATAACTGGTTTTATTCCGTTATCCACCGTTGTGTTAACCGAAATGAAAAGTATAATTATGCTATTATATATAATATAATCAAACTTTGTATAACAAATACTATTGTTCAATCATACGCTTAAATGACTTTCCGATTTTTCTTAAAGTCAAATGAATTGCTGTCTGCGCTGCACGGTCTAGGTTCTGGTCAGCGAAACAGAATCTCTTTGGAATCACTAATTGAAAGCGAAACATGCATTCCATTCCAGGAAGGATGGTTTACTAAGTGATTTGCAATCAAATGCCAAGTCCAGGTTCCGGCAGGAAAGGTGTTTCTCAGACCGTGAAGGGTAGTGCTTCATTTATATTAATTGATTATGTATGTCTTTACGTGGAATTGTTCTCTCAAATCAAACAATAAACCGATCAAATAGGTAATTACAAATTACCATAAATAAAAAGTGATTTCGTGTTTTGGTGGAATCTTCTAGACCGTAAAAGTTTGTGGAACCCCTAGTAAGTAAATGTCCCATGATAATGCGCTTTCGGATTTCATTGCTTAAATTGTTATCCAAAGTTACGATGATATCAAGGAAGCAGAACTCATCTTTTACCGCGAGATCGTCGCAACGATGCAAGTCTGTCTCTGCCACCTCAGTCGTGTGTAGTTCTCCACGTGCTACTGGGTTTCACGCTGGATCATTTGAGAGTGTTCGCCTGCACCCATCATCTAAACATTCAAAAATTATGAGGCACAACACATCAACAAGAGTAAGAGGTACAGACAAACATAAATAATTGTATAATAATTGATAGTATAGATCACCCATGTACCAGAATGTTTCCCTACAACACTCAGTGTTTGAATTGGAGACTGTCTGCAATTCACTACCCAAAATCGCAATGATCACACACTTCATCCATACTCCAGGTCCTAGTCATGGAAGGGTAACTTGAACACACTACACCCGGCCGGCAATAATGATGAAATGCGAGTAAATGCAACCGCACCATTCCGCGAGAACGGTCCGTGCACCTGCGCGAACTACAAATCGTGCGATAGTGGATCGTGCATGGAATGAGAAAAGTACAGGAGAGTGAGTGAGATCACACATTACCACAGCTCTCACCAATCAGCAACCTGCTACTTGATTATACTTGCAGTGAAATATGATCGATGACGGCCATAACGGATAAAAATAACCATTGGAAGTCCAATCATAGCACCCATTACATTGGCTCGAACAAAATGGCGGTGCTTCATGGAAAGCATTTACCATGCCCATATTTCGGTTGATCGTGTAGTGGAGCCCCACTCGACTACGAATTTTTACGACTACGCTTCGATTCGAATTTGCGGGGGTTCGATTTGTAATTTTATTGTGCAAACATTAAACGAACGTAATACATAATCCATATTTTAATAGTAACACAATATTTGCTAACATGTAAAGATTTTTTGTTGCTAAAACGACCTGATCGCATAGACTTTTTTTCCACATAGCCTGAGAGTCAGTCCTTGCCACGGAAGAACGGTCCATATGAGGTCTTATAAACGGTTCTATCGCGTGGGACCGGTTCCGATAATAAACGCACTACTGGGCATTCCCAAATGCAACAATATTCCCTTAATATTCTAGTGCTCACAACGGAGCAACGAATGTTGTGTAGAAATACTTTGCCAACCCATTTGGGTGTTTTACAAACACTGGGAAACAAGATGTTCGGTTCGTCCGTGCACTATATCTCGTGTTGGCTAATTCTAATTACTGGTGTTTGTTGCGGAAAATGGAATAGAGAGCATTGTCGATTTTAAACATATTTCTGGTGTATATTTACGTATCTCACATACTACTGGATGGTTCAAAGAATAGAAGATAAATCACAGCTTGTCTCAATGGTTCGGTGCTATCCCCGTGCCATGGATATACAAACAAGTTTTCGTATGATGTTAGTTTATCACGGAATGAAGCGCGCATATTCAATGCCATATTTTTCAGTCCATAAATCCCTGTTTTGCTGTTAAATTTTCCTATTCTATTGTTGCGCTCTCCATTCGGTCCATTGTCATGGGTTTGTCTTTTATTTGCGTTCAGTCAGCTTTGCTCTAAAACTTTTCTTTGCTCTCATTTTATTTATAGCTACGCCATAGGAGAAAAATAATAAAAACACAAATAATTAAGTACAGATTGGAATTGAGTAACACAGTAACAACAACACAAACACAAACAGTAAACGATATTAACATTTCACTAACGTCTCATGTTTTTTCTTCCACAGCTATATACTACCTGGTTGTGTAAATATGTTTAGCCGCTGTCTTCCAATATCTAATCCGCGTGAACGCGGTACAGTGAAATGCCGATTGCACAGTTCTTTATAAGTTTGGAAATTGCAGCTTCAAAAAAAAAATTGACGTATTCTCCGCAACCTCGATGAAGGAATGAAAGGTTCAATAGTAAATGATGAAATATTTCCAAATTCTAAAACCAAAATGCAACAAGAAATCAAATATAAAAAAAACATCTCGTGTTGAATGTTGCGAAATCAACACGGATTTTCACCTCGATTTACAGAACAATAGCAGTCTTGGATATATATACATTTACAAAGTTGAACAGAATCTCCGTGAAGATGCGTAAAATGACCCATTTCCACAACGTGGCATTTTTGCAAGCCAGGATCAGTATGAAAACACATTGACAACATAAATCGATATAATAACCTTCGACGTAGTAACCCTCCATGGCCACTAGACTGCGATTCAGATAGACCAACCGGTTGTCCTCGTCCATAAATTCAATCTCATTATTATCCTGTTCATCAAAATACTCACGGTTTGTCTGGATGCTACACTTAAAAGACTAAAACAGCAAATAATAAGTTATTAAAGTAGGCTACAACTAGTGTTATAATGATGAACAGAGATAAACGAATACTTGCCCAACATTTCCAACACCATGGCGGTAAATAGTACCTCGTCAACCGATAGACAGTATCTAAGCCGCTTCCTACAAACTTCCACCCGAATATTTGTGCGGTAGCCTCTTGGTGGAACAGTTCGTTGTTACGTAGAAGGAACGCAAGCATGGGCAAACGTAGATGTTTCTTTATCGAATTAATTATGATCATCTTACGCTTGTTCTTATTGGTGGCAACTATCATCACTAACAATCGGCAAGCCTCGTAACATAAAAGTGGAACCATAAATGTGCCGCTGTACGGAAGCGTCTCCATCCAGTATAGAACGTAAGTGAGCGCAAAAGCATATAAAAACAAAGGAATTATTTTTCTATGCCAATAATTATTATCGAAATACCATTTAAAGTACGCACGCAGAATGATTTTTAATGCCCACATTGAAACCGCGAGAGCAACGAACTTCACTGGTGATTTGCGGTAATAATAGGGAAAAATGAAGACCAAGTGGAAGCATAGCATAAGAATCATTAAGCTTTGGTCAATACCGTGAACAAGTTTCGGCGACATAACCGTACCCCACCTAACCATTGAACCAATGGACGCGTCGGGCAGCATGTATAAATTTACGATACTAAGCTTTTGCCATACAGCAAGGATGGATTGGCCACGGTTGAGTACTACATCGGTGCCTGGCACTTGATAATTATCAACAGATGCAGTGAAAATACGGTTAAACGTACGTTTCACGTACTGGCAGTTATTCTCTGAATTGACCGTTCTTTGTCCGTTGATATGTAATTTAGTTATGTTGTCACTGGAAGTAGATAAAAAATGAGCGATGAATGATCTTCGTTTCATTTCGAAATGAATAGTTCTTTTCCCAAGTTTCCGCGGGTTTCGATTTCGCGCCAATTTTCTAAATCCACAGTGCATTAAGAATCGGGCGTGGGTTTCCAATTTCTAGTTTGTCTAATTTTAACTGTTGCCAAAAACATACAAATTTGTAATCCAATTGCCGAAATATTTTTTTTAAACTTTTGCTCAATATCTATTGAGTACTAAGCACGCATTATCCGCGTATCTAGGGAAACGACTGTAGTTACCATGTCAGTGGACGCTCCTTTTTCATGGTTATTCTATCGTCCTGCGATTCCGTATCTATTAATTCTGTTTTAATTTTTTGGATTATTTCGGCTGAAACGGAGTCTTTGACCTCCAGTACACAAGCATATCGAATAGTATTAACTGAAGGGCCTGTAAGGATCTGCATTTTTGGTCATTAGAACCTGTAAATGGGAATAGAAAGAAATGTTTCGGTTAGTTTTTATTCAACATTCAAGGGAAAGGCGATGAAATCGCAGTGTGGAACTTGTGCGGATATTAGCTAGCCATCAGATATAACAACGTTTAGCCGCTTTGGTGCAGAGTCCGATCTGTACACGCCATAACAGATGTACAATTCCCGTTCCTACTAAAGGTTTAGCCCAAAGTAAAAACTCGACTCGAGCTCTTTTTCTCTCTTCGGGTTTTCTTGCTCTATTTTTAGCTCTATAATGCGATGCCTTCCGAGAGAAGAGGCATTTTCACTATGGCGAAGTTGTTCAACTGCTTCCTTGTGGCGTCGTTAAAAGCTCTATAAGACGTCATAAAAGCTTATGAGATGAGATGTGAAAACGCGAAAGATATCTCTTTTGTGACTGAACCTACACACAAATATTATAATCACTCACTCACTACTCACTATCGTAACACAACTCACGTATTTATTTTGTCGCATGAGTTACAACTGTTTACGGCAACGATCAGCTCATAATTTTCAGTCATGAGTTGAATAACAAGTGTTGTATTACGCAACGAAATCAACTTAAGCACAAATCAAAAGAAAGAGTGCTTGCTCGTGTGTACAAAGAGCGCTCGATCATGAGTGATGTAGGGGACTGCTGTTGCTGTTTTGCCTGTTTTCTACGGGAACGTTGTGTTTCTTCATCGCGGAAATCTCTACTGCACGCACACAGCACACGATCATACAATATTGCATAAAGACAAAGAGAACGCTATAAATCATAAATATCTGCGTGCTGAGGCGTACTGCGGGGATTTGCTGTGCAGTACTGGGCGCCTCCACCCATCTACACCAGCCTGTGTCCCGGATCCGGCCAGAACTCACTGAACTGCACAATATCGCCCAAACTTAACTGCAACAAAGCTCACCTTTCAACACTAATTGAAGTTGGTTCTACTTTCTTACATATACCGAAATCGTTGATCGACCCGAACTGCATCCGTCCAAAGGTGCGATAAAAACTTCCCCATCATTAATAACGATGTCCCGTCTCTCTCACTTTTTCCCCGCGATCGAAATGATCGTGCACTTAATGTTACACATGGGCATAATTGGATTAAAACACTATCGTTGACCTACGGTGAATGTAGCATTAAATATAGTGCCGCAAACGGATGAAAACACCGTGGAAACCGTGTAAACCGTGAACTCAACCGTGCTGCTTCTCTAGCTGGCTTGATGTGATCTGTTCGATGTAAACTCCCACAGTGAAAAAGCCGAACGCACATGTAGAGAATAAAACAGTAAATATAAATGAGATGTGATGTTCTAGGGATGTTACCTTTATTATTTCACGATCGAGAATGATCTCGTGCAGATGCTAGAGCACCTTTTATAGTACAAGGTATGGTGGTGTTAGTGAATTAAATATTTCTTTTTAAGATTAGTATGCGTACTTGTATTACAATACATTATATGAGAGAGGAAATTGTAGAGAAAAAAACAGCAACAAAAAAATTAAGAAAAGATGTAAATGAGAAATTAAAGAAACCTGAAGAATCTCCGTTCTTATCCCAAAACAGAATCCATAAAAAAAACATCGATCGTGTCATACGCCTGCAACGTCCATTGTATTTGTTCCTACACTCAATAGGAACTCACTCCTATAAAATACTCAATAGAATGAGCTGAGAAATGAGGTGATGTCGTCAACTGCCTCTGATTTAGTGAGGCTATGACTATGACATGAGAGAGAAAGAGAGTGAGAGAGAGAGAGAGAGAGTGAGAGAGTTATGCTCACTCACTCACACAGATGAGCAGAGTGAGAGAGGTCTTCAGCTGCTCATTGTCACACACTAGACACTTTCGCTACAGCAGACTGGAGGCGCCCGGTACTTTACCAAAACAAGCGCTTGTACATGGGTAAAATGGCGATCGTATGCAGTGTGCGTGGGACGGATATCTGCACGCGATCACATGGCACGCGCACATATAGCGAACAACACTGTACAATGTACTACGCATCACTAGAAGACTTGAGAACGCTCCTCCTCAACGGGTAATACCAAGAAGCTCCAACAACGTAGGAAATTTGTCTTTCCTTGGACAACTTTTTTTTTAACACTTTTGAACGTGAGCATCTCATGATCACATAGCTAAAACGTTTGTTTATGCGGTAGCAGCTCTATTGCAAGATTGTAAACTTTATTTAAAATAATAATAAAATAATCCCTTTTCTCGCTGATACGAGACGTACACGGCGGAGTTCGAAGGTAGGCTGTGTTATTGACGAAATGGTTGCCCACATATAGTTGAAATACAGACGAATAGGACACCGCCTCGCCACCGACGCGTCATATGCTAAACGCGGTCTGTAGTCAAAAGAAAGAAGAGCCGATCTCGGTTTGCAAGGGGTAGCGGAAAAAAGGATAGAGAGTGTAGGCGTATGTGGATTATAATTCGTACACATCGGCGAAACACAGCATCGCGTCACTGCCTAATGTTTATAGACAGGCCTTTTGGTAATTCTGCATTTGCAGTCTATTAATATTTCTGTGTTTTCCGTGCTATTGTTTTCTAGCATCGGCCATGCTGCTGAGTGCAAGACTGACTGAACAGGACAGGAAGAACAAACAAGCGTAGAGCTAATTCTTCTTTATCGACAACAACAACCTCAAGAGGGCTAGGCCTCCGGGTAGCCCGAAGCGTAGAGCAGCCAGTGTAAAGATATAAAAAGGGGTGCAAACTGGGCGAGATAGGATCTGGAAAGATCTGTCTGCTGGATGGATTTTTTTTTTACATTTCTCATACAACGATCTATGCGAAAATAAAAGCCTGGGTTGGCCAAGCGTCTGTGGTTGAAGCTGTGACGTGTTCTTTTCTTCATCACCATCTTCAAACATACAGTATTTGAGCATCTGAGTAAATAGGAAGAATAAGATGAAGTACATGGGTGTCTATTTTAAAATCCCTTCATCTCAACTGTTCTTTTTTATGTTAATCTTTTATCTGTGGTGGATGGGGGCGCGAACATTTGTTTGCAGCGTGTTGTATATGTTGTACATGGGTGATTTGTCTAAAGACCATGACAGATTGAATGATATAATTCGGCCATAACGGCGGCCGAGTAGGTCGCGATGGTCAAGGCCACCTACAATAGCCCCGAAAAAATAATGTTAGCATCAGCTGATTTGTATCACGGGATGGTAAATTAAAAAATTGAAACCAAATATTTCGTCATAGCCAACTGTTTGATCATTACCGACAAGTTTTTGATGGTAATGACCAAATGTTAAGTAATTTGGGATGTTTCATTCTAATGAACAACATAAATTTCGTACAATTAGCTCTTATTTCGATTTCGTTCCAGTCTGTTTATTTTTCTAAGCCACAACTTACCGAATTTTGTACATTTCTTTGTTTAACAATCACCTACCATAATAGATTAGGCGTCTCCATCGATGCTATTCGATTTCTTGTTTAATTACCAATTATAATGAATTAGGCGTCTCCATCGTGGAGCTTTCGTAGTAGAGTTTATCTTATTACTGGTATAGTAATAGTAGTACTGGAATAAAATACCATCTCCACGACAAACTAAGCGCAATAAAAAAGTTTATAATAATAATTATGAGTTAAAATGGCACCTACGTTACGGAAATAGTATCATCGGAAAATATTACGAGGATTAGGTTTACATTAAAGTTGTAGTTAAACAGATGTTTGTTTGTATCTGTTAGGTTGATAGCGATTGGTAGTTGTATATTGACAAAGGATAGAGAAGGATAGATTGTACAAAGATAAGGACAGTTGTTAGTAACTTAGAATAACTTCAGGAAAATTAAGGAGATACATAAAGTTAGCCAGAATTAGTGTTTATGCGGATGAAGCTCTGTTGTAATATTAAAACACTGTTTTTAATAACCTTTTCTCACCGACACGAGGCGTACACGATGGAGTTCGAAGAAAGACTTTTTCATTGGCTGAATGATGCGTTGAACTCGGTCAGCTTAAGCGGTAGCGGAAAAAGGATAGAGCGTGTACGTGGATTACGATTCGTACGCGTTGGCTAAGCGCAGCGAAGATCGCGTTGCTGTCTAAACAGTCCTTTTGGTAATTCTGCATAGTCTATTTATATTTCTGTGTTCCATGTTATTGTTTTCTAGCAACGGCCATGCTACTGAGTGCCAGACTGGCTACACAGGACAAGAAGTTTGCAAGTTTGCCTGATGCAATTGTATAAAGAATTAAAAAAGGGGTGCACGCTGGACGAGATTAAGTGTAGTTTTCCAAATTTCTATCGCCACTGGGAGGGACAGAGTCCCTAAGAGAATACTAGACTTAATGGTTGGTACGACATTCAACTATGACAGTTACCGCCCGTGAAAGCGACTACTGAGAACAAATTTTGATGGTAATTTCCATTAGGCCACATTCCTGGCTACCGAATGCTTTTGTTTGTCTGAATTTTGATTGGTTGTTTTTAACGTTTTCTTCTGTTTTACTTCGTATCTATTGGATGGTATTATTCTTTTCCGTATATGCTATGCATGTGTCTGTACATCGTCTTCTGGTGCAAACTTGAACCAAATCAAACGCACGGTTGTAGCGTTCATTGCTCCATTCCTAGCATGCAGCTATTCTGGTGTGAAGCGTATACTGTCTTGTATTCGATTGGATGTGCTTTTGCAACTTGTAAGCGATTAAAATTTGTTCTAATTGCGCCTGAGGTTTATATTATTTGCGTTACTTGCTTGTTGCAGTTCTTGTTCTAATATCTCGATAGAGCAGCATGGGGTGAATTTCGACAGTAAGAGATTTTGAAATGTTTGAAGGCTGTATTGCAGATATGCTACATATGGATAAACGGAGACAAGGGTAAACTTGTTTCTTTGTAGCCGGAAATTTCAATCGTAAAAATAGAAACGCTAAACCTAAACGGAATCACAGGTTCGCCGTGGGCCAATTTTATGCAAATCTAAAGTCTCTGGGCGATCGGGGGTGTGAATAGTTGTAGAAATGGTGTTTTTGTGTACAATTTTGTACAATTGGGTTCTTCGACTAACGTATAACGCTTATTGCACGCTGGGTAACCTCTTCTTCACAACAATGGTTGGTTTTAGACGGCTCTAGACGATCTTTAGAGTTGCTTTGCGCTACAATGCTGCTTTGGTGATATTATACATTTCACCGTGCGTTAAAAATATAAACCACAACACGATTTTTGTCACGATTCGGACCGGATGTTTATTCGTCTTCGCCAGCACATTTGCTGCACACTTCTTTCTCAACATTATTACAGTAATTTGTTTTTTTTTACGAATGAAAATAATTTATTTTCTTCTCATTTTACCCACGTTCGATTCCACTTGTAAAAATGAATGCCGAGAATGCGACGTTAGCACTAAAGTATGAATTATAATTTAATAAAACAGAGACAACCGTACAAGGTATAAGGAATTCAGCTACACACAGCTGTTCATTTACCTCAATGGTATAAAAAAACACGTCCCTCACCCTGGTGGGAATTGTTATCTCTCCTAACAATAACAAAACAAACCAACAAAAACCTTGTCCTAATTGAATGATGAAGGGAAACGGAAAAATCAACTAGGTGAGCCTCTGCTCGATTTCGATCACGCAGAAGTTTCACATGCTGTAACAGCACAAAAGCAAACAAAGGAAAGGCAATTGAAAGAGAGTAGAGGATTTTTGTTTAGCAGATATTTTTGATTATGGATTGCTTTGGATCTGAAATAAAAACAGCGGCTAGCACAAACGCGCGTGTGCATTCCTTTTGCGCCACTATTCGATCACAGTATTGATGTTCAGGGTTTGTTCTCGTTCATCGTAGATACACTTTGCAAAATTTACCTGAAACGAAGAAAAGAACAAAAAATACGTTACACATAAGCAAAGCAGCGTCGGGAAACATTCCAACTTACATGGTAGCAAATCTTTTTGGCAATCTCCTCATTTTGGCAGCGCACACGCGGCCTTTTCACCATTTCCGGTGCGCTGGGAGTGAGCGATGATTTCGACGGGAGCGATAGACAGAACTCGATGTAGGTTACGGGTTTACGGGTACCACCACTCGAACGGCCCGATCCATGGGAAGCTTGCTGCTCCTGCGGTTGCACCGTTAGCGGTTGACAGGAGATGATCTCGCTCATCGGATAGTTGAACACGATCATCGTCGTTTCGTCGTTCTTCGAAAAGCCCCACACATTTTCGGCCGACACCAGTAGGCGCATCTTCGAGTCCTTCGTATCGAGCAGGCACGGTTCGTACGCCATAAACTGTTCGGCAAAGTTGCGCTTGTTGATCAGGAACAGGTACTGCTGGCCGTTGCTTTGGAGGTATGAGTACGGTGGCAACAGTCCACCGGGAGCACCGGTCACCGTGCGCGGTGGGCGTTTTCGCTCCGGCAGGATGCGGTTCGAGCCTTTGCTCTGTTCGCGCACCGCATTCGCCGTCTCGGAGGCCAGATCCAGCACACCGATAACGGGCTTCGTTACCGTACCGACCAAACCCTTTCCGAGCCCGGTTATGAACCCGGACAAACCGTCCGATGCCGTACCCTGGTACGTGTGCTTCACGATGCTCGTCACACCGCCCAGCAACCCGAACGTGAAGCCTCGGAAACCGGCCACCAGATGATCGCCGGTCGTTCCACTACCACTGCCACCGGACACGTCCAGTATACGTTGGCGTGTTTCCACATGCTCGTCGTCAAACACAACCTTCCCGAGCCCGTCGGAGATGGTTTCCGTCAGCTTGGCGGTCGAGTTGGAGATACCGTGCGTGACGTTTTTCACCAGCGATGAGATGGACCCTTCTAGCAGCAGTCCGGAGAATCCCTCCGAAAGATCGTTCGCAAAACCGAGCGGATTGCCGAGAAAGTCCAAAGTTGTCTGAATTTTGATTGGTTGTTTTTAACGTTTTCTTCTGTTTTACTTCGTATCTATTGGATGGTATTATTCTTTTCCGTATATGCTATGCATGTGTCTGTACATCGTCTTCTGTTGCAAACTTGAACCAAATCAAACGCACGGTTGTAGCGTTCATTGCTCCATTCCTAGCATGCAGCTATTCTGGTGTGAAGCGTATACTGTCTTGTATTCGATTGGATGTGCTTTTGCAACTTGTAAGCGATTAAAATTTGTTCTAATTGCGCCTGAGGTTTATATTATTTGCGTTACTTGCTTGTTGCAGTTCTTGTTCTAATATCTCGATAGAGCAGCATGGGGTGAATTTCGACAGTAAGAGATTTTGAAATGTTTGAAGGCTGTATTGCAGATATGCTACATATGGATAAACGGAGACAAGGGTAAACTTGTTTCTTTGTAGCCGGAAATTTCAATCGTAAAAATAGAAACGCTAAACCTAAACGGAATCACAGGTTCGCCGTGGGCCAATTTTATGCAAATCTAAAGTCTCTGGGCGATCGGGGGTGTGAATAGTTGTAGAAATGGTGTTTTTGTGTACAATTTTGTACAATTGGGTTCTTCGACTAACGTATAACGCTTATTGCACGCTGGGTAACCTCTTCTTCACAACAATGGTTGGTTTTAGACGGCTCTAGACGATCTTTAGAGTTGCTTTGCGCTACAATGCTGCTTTGGTGATATTATACATTTCACCGTGCGTTAAAAATATAAACCACAACACGATTTTTGTCACGATTCGGACCGGATGTTTATTCGTCTTCGCCAGCACATTTGCTGCACACTTCTTTCTCAACATTATTACAGTAATTTGTTTTTTTTTACGAATGAAAATAATTTATTTTCTTCTCATTTTACCCACGTTCGATTCCACTTGTAAAAATGAATGCCGAGAATGCGACGTTATTACTAAAGTATGAATTATAATTTAATAAAACAGAGACAACCGTATAAGGTATAAGGAATTCAGCTACACACAGCTGTTCATTTACCTCAATGGTATAAAAAAAAACACGTCCCTCACCCTGGTGGGAATTGTTATCTCTTCTAACAATAACAAAACAAACCAACAAAAACCTTGTCCTAATTGAATGATGAAGGGAAACGGAAAAATCAACTAGGTGAGCCTCTGCTCGATTTCGATCACGCAGAAGTTTCACATGCTGTAACAGCACAAAAGCAAACAAAGGAAAGGCAATTAAAAGAGAGTAGAGGATTTTTGTTTAGCAGATATTTTTGATTATGGATTGCTTTGGATCTGAAATAAAAACAGCGGCTAGCACAAACGCGCGTGTGCATTCCTTTTGCGCCACTATTCGATCACAGTATTGATGTTCAGGGTTTGTTCTCGTTCATCGTAGATACACTTTGCAAAATTTACCTGAAACGAAGAAAAGAACAAAAAATACGTTACACATAAGCAAAGCAGCGTCAGGAAACATTCCAACTTACATGGTAGCAAATCTTTTTGGCAATCTCCTCATTTTGGCAGCGCACACGCGGCCTTTTCACCATTTCCGGTGCGCTGGGTGTGAGCGATGATTTCGACGGGAGCGATAGACAGAACTCGATGTAGGTTACGGGTTTCCGGGTTCCACCACTCGAACGGCCCGATCCATGGGAAGCTTGCTGCTCCTGCGGTTGCACCGTTAGCGGTTGACAGGAGATGATCTCGCTCATCGGATAGTTGAACACGATCATCGTCGTTTCGTCGTTCTTCGAAAAGCCCCACACATTTTCGGCCGACACCAGTAGGCGCATCTTCGAGTCCTTCGTATCGAGCAGGCACGGTTCGTACGCCATAAACTGTTCGGCAAAGTTGCGCTTGTTGATCAGGAACAGGTACTGCTGGCCGTTGCTTTGGAGGTATGAGTACGGTGGCAACAGTCCACCGGGAGCACCGGTCACCGTGCGCGGTGGGCGTTTTCGCTCCGGCAGGATGCGGTTCGAACCTTTGCTCTGTTCGCGCACCGCATTCGCCGTCTCGGAGGCCAGATCCAGCACACCGATAACGGGCTTCGTTACCGTACCGACCAAACCCTTTCCGAGCCCGGTTATGAACCCGGACAAACCGTCCGATGCCGTACCCTGGTACGTGTGCTTCACGATGCTCGTCACGCCGCCCAGCAACCCGAACGTGAAGCCTCGGAAACCGGCCACCAGATGATCGCCGGTCGTTCCACTACCACTGCCACCGGACACGTCCAGTATACGTTGGCGTGTTTCCACATGCTCGTCGTCAAACACAACCTTCCCGAGCCCGTCGGAGATGGTTTCCGTCAGCTTGGCGGTCGAGTTGGAGATACCGTGCGTGACGTTTTTCACCAGCGATGAGATGGACCCTTCTAGCAGCAGTCCGGAGAATCCCTCCGAAAGATCGTTCGCAAAACCGAGCGGATTGCCGAGAAAGTCCACACTGCCGAGTATGGAGGCGGCTTGCCATTTCAGCTCCTGCTTGTAGTGCGCCTTGATCGCGCTCAGGTACGCATCCATCGTTTCGAAATGATATTTGTGCGCAAACTGTTCGAAGTTGATGACCGCATCTTCAAACTTGATGAAGGTAAAGCCGAGGTTGCGCTTGATCTCGGCAAACTCGGCCGTCAGTTTGCTGGCGGTGACAAAGCTTAACCGTATTTGGGCCGGTATGATGCGCAGATCACCGAAGTAGTATCGCTTCACGTTACTGTCCAGCACCTTGTAGACGATCTTCTGCGCTTCGTAGTCGGTTTCGTCCGGCAGTGTCGTCGGATCGACGGTCGTTTTGGCGAACCCGAAAAACTTTACCAAACGCAAAAACAATCGCTCCTCCAGGTACACCACCACCGGCCGTATGCTTACGATGAAATGTTCGAAAATGACCGCGTTCGTGTTGGGCGATGGGAGTTGCTTGACATTCAGCTGCAATGAGGAGCTTGTCCCGGAGCCCTGGCTCTCTTGCGAACTACCGATCGTGTACAGCATAATCGGACAGGACGTTTCGAACAGCTGGTTGTCGATCTGCATATCACCGACCGAGAAGTCGAGCGAGTTAACTGCGGGCGTACGGATACACTCCATGTGTATGTTTTCCAGCGTCACGTACGCAAGCTCTTCGCACGGTTGGTTCGATATAAGCGACAAACCGATGCCCTTGCGCAGCTTTAGCTGCACGTGGTACTCCTGAATGTCCTTCCCGGACTGGGTGCCCGCATCGGACGATACGCTGCGGCCACTGTTGAATATGTGCGACACATGCTTCCAGCTCGAATCGAGCGTTAGCTCACCACGTCCACCCGCCTTCACGTCGCGTATTTGAATCGATTTGATCGGTCCATCCATACGGTACGAAACGGACAGACAGCCGGAACCGGGCCGTAACTTCTGCCGTTCGATCGCCTGCTCGTACGGTACACCGCACTGTGTGAGCACTTTTGTGTCGGACACACACATCCCGAGCACCGCCTCCGATCCGGCCCGAAGCCCGAAGAAACCACCGCGCGCCTGTACGCACATGTTCGAATGTTCGCACATTAGCCGACCGTCTTCGGTGAAGTGCCAGGTTTGAGTGGAACGACGCTGCCGGTTGGCTGGCCGTACGACGAG